>NW_028318430.1:0-1200000 GCF_062004578.1 Staurois parvus
GTGGCACATGGCAGAGTGTGGCGATGGAGACAGCAGCAATGGGAGGCCGTACAGGGACCCATGAGAGACTCTGGACCTGGCAGCAGCATGAGGAGGCGGTATATAGGGGCCTACGGCAGATTAGGGGCCTGGCAGCAGCTATAGGAGGCCCGTAATCTGCCAGCACCCTATGTCAAAAAATTCAACACACCAGCAGTGTGTGAGGAGACCTGAAAGTGGCACATGGCAGAGTGTGGCGATGGAGACAGCAGCAATGGGAGGCCGTACAGGGACCCATGACAGACTCTGGACTTGGCAGCAGCATGAGGAGGCGGTATATAGGGGCTTATGGCAGATTAGGGGCCTGGCAGCAGCTATAGGAGGCCCGTAATCTGCCAGCACCCTATGTCAAAAAATTCAACACACCAGCAGTGTGAGGAGACCTGAAAGTGGCACATGGCAGAGTGTGGCGATGGAGACAGCAGCAATGGGAGGCCGTACAGGGACCCATGACAGACTCTGAACTTGGCAGCAGCATGAGGAGGCGGTATATAGGGGCCCATGGCAGATTAGGGGCCTGGCAGCAGCTATAGGAGGCCCGTAATCTGCCAGCACCCTATGTCAAAAAATTTAACACACCAGCAGTGTGAAGAGACCTGAAAGTGGCACATGGCAGCAGAGTGTGGCGATGGAGACAGCAGCAATGGGAGGCCGTACAGGGACCCATGAGAGACTCTAGACTTGGCAGCAGCATGAGGAGGCGGTATATAGGGGCCCATGGCAGATTAGGGGCCTGGCAGCAGCTATGTGAGGCCCGTAATCTGCCTGCACCCTATGTCAAAAAATTAAACACACCAGCAGTGTGAAGAGACCTGAAAGTGGCACATGGCATGAGAGACTCTGGACCTGGCAGCAGCAGGAGGAGGCGGTATAGGGGCCCATGGCTGATTAGGGGGCCTGGCAGCAGCTATGTGAGGCCCGTTATCTTGCAGCACCCTATGTCAAAAAATTTAACACACCAGCAGTGTGAAGAGACCTGAAAGTGGCACATGGCAGCAGAGTGTGGCGATGGAGACAGCAGCAATGGGAGGCCGTACAGGGACCCATGAGAGACTCTGGACTTGGCAGCAGCATGAGGAGGCGGTATATAGGGGCCCATGGCAGATTAGGGGCCTGGCAGCAGCTATGTGAGGCCCGTTATCTTGCAGCACCCTATGTCAAAAAATTTAACACACCAGCAGTGTGAAGAGACCTGAAAGTGGCACATGGCAGCAGAGTGTGGCGATGGAGACAGCAGCAATGGGAGGCCGTACAGGGACCCATGAGAGACTCTGGACCTGGCAGCAGCAGGAGGAGGTGGTATATAGGGGCCCATGGCAGATTAGGGGCCTGGCAGCAGCTATGTGAGGCCCGTAATCTGCCTGCACCCTATGTCAAAAAAATTTAACACACCAGCAGTGTGAAGAGACCTGAAAGTGGCACATGGCAGCAGAGTGTGGCGATGGAGACAGCAGCAATGGGAGGCCGTACAGGGACCATGACAGACTCTGGACTTGGCAGCAGCATGAGGAGGCGGTATATAGGGGCCCATGGCAGATTAGGGGCCTGGCAGCAGCTATGTGAGGCCCGTAATCTGCCTGCACCCTATGTCAAAAAATTTAACACACCAGCAGTGTGAAGAGACCTGAAAGTGGCACATGGCAGCAGAGTGTGGCGATGGAGACAGCAGCAATGGGAGGCCGTACAGGGACCATGACAGACTCTGGACTTGGCAGCAGCATGAGGAGGCGGTATATAGGGGCCCATGGCAGATTAGGGGCCTGGCAGCAGCTATGTGAGGCCCGTTATCTTGCAGCACCCTATGTCAAAAAATTTAACACACCAGCAGTGTGAAGAGACCTGAAAGTGGCACATGGCAGCAGAGTGTGGCGATGGAGACAGCAGCAATGGGAGGCCGTACAGGGACCATGACAGACTCTGGACTTGGCAGCAGCATGAGGAGGCGGTATATAGGGGCCCATGGCAGATTAGGGGCCTGGCAGCAGCTATGTGAGGCCCGTTATCTTGCAGCACCCTATGTCAAAAAATTTAACACACCAGCAGTGTGAAGAGACCTGAAAGTGGCACATGGCAGCAGAGTGTGGCGATGGAGACAGCAGCAATGGGAGGCCGTACAGGGACCATGACAGACTCTGGACTTGGCAGCAGCATGAGGAGGCGGTATATAGGGGCCCATGGCAGATTAGGGGCCTGGCAGCAGCTATGTGAGGCCCGTAATCTGCCTGCACCCTATGTCAAAAAATTTAACACACCAGCAGTGTGAAGAGACCTGAAAGTGGCACATGGCAGCAGAGTGTGGCGATGGAGACAGCAGCAATGGGAGGCCGTACAGGGACCATGACAGACTCTGGACTTGGCAGCAGCATGAGGAGGCGGTATATAGGGGCCCATGGCAGATTAGGGGCCTGGCAGCAGCTATGTGAGGCCCGTAATCTGCCTGCACCCTATGTCAAAAAATTTAACACACCAGCAGTGTGAAGAGACCTGAAAGTGGCACATGGCAGCAGAGTGTGGCGATGGAGACAGCAGCAATGGGAGGCCGTACAGGGACCCATGAGAGACTCTAGACTTGGCAGCAGCATGAGGAGGCGGTATATAGGGGCCCATGGCAGATTAGGGGCCTGGCAGCAGCTATGTGAGGCCCGTAATCTGCCTGCACCCTATGTCAAAAAATTTAACACACCAGCAGTGTGAAGAGACCTGAAAGTGGCACATGGCAGCAGAGTGTGGCGATGGAGACAGCAGCAATGGGAGGCCGTACAGGGACCATGACAGACTCTGGACTTGGCAGCAGCATGAGGAGGCGGTATATAGGGGCCCATGGCAGATTAGGGGCCTGGCAGCAGCTATGTGAGGCCCGTTATCTTGCAGCACCCTATGTCAAAAAATTTAACACACCAGCAGTGTGAAGAGACCTGAAAGTGGCACATGGCAGCAGAGTGTGGCGATGGAGACAGCAGCAATGGGAGGCCGTACAGGGACCCATGACAGACTCTGGACTTGGCAGCAGCATGAGGAGGCGGTATATAGGGGCCCATGGCAGATTAGGGGCCTGGCAGCAGCTATGTGAGGCCCGTAATCTGCCTGCACCCTATGTCAAAAAATTTAACACACCAGCAGTGTGAAGAGACCTGAAAGTGGCACATGGCAGCAGAGTGTGGCGATGGAGACAGCAGCAATGGGAGGCCGTACAGGGACCATGACAGACTCTGGACTTGGCAGCAGCATGAGGAGGCGGTATATAGGGGCCCATGGCAGATTAGGGGCCTGGCAGCAGCTATGTGAGGCCCGTAATCTGCCTGCACCCTATGTCAAAAAATTTAACACACCAGCAGTGTGAAGAGACCTGAAAGTGGCACATGGCAGCAGAGTGTGGCGATGGAGACAGCAGCAATGGGAGGCCGTACAGGGACCCATGAGAGACTCTAGACTTGGCAGCAGCATGAGGAGGCGGTATATAGGGGCCCATGGCAGATTAGGGGCCTGGCAGCAGCTATGTGAGGCCCGTAATCTGCCTGCACCCTATGTCAAAAAATTTAACACACCAGCAGTGTGAAGAGACCTGAAAGTGGCACATGGCAGCAGAGTGTGGCGATGGAGACAGCAGCAATGGGAGGCCGTACAGGGACCATGACAGACTCTGGACTTGGCAGCAGCATGAGGAGGCGGTATATAGGGGCCCATGGCAGATTAGGGGCCTGGCAGCAGCTATGTGAGGCCCGTAATCTGCCTGCACCCTATGTCAAAAAATTTAACACACCAGCAGTGTGAAGAGACCTGAAAGTGGCACATGGCAGCAGAGTGTGGCGATGGAGACAGCAGCAATGGGAGGCCGTACAGGGACCCATGAGAGACTCTAGACTTGGCAGCAGCATGAGGAGGCGGTATATAGGGGCCCATGGCAGATTAGGGGCCTGGCAGCAGCTATGTGAGGCCCGTTATCTTGCAGCACCCTATGTCAAAAAATTTAACACACCAGCAGTGTGAAGAGACCTGAAAGTGGCACATGGCAGCAGAGTGTGGCGATGGAGACAGCAGCAATGGGAGGCCGTACAGGGACCCATGAGAGACTCTAGACTTGGCAGCAGCATGAGGAGGCGGTATATAGGGGCCCATGGCAGATTAGCAGCTATGTGAGGCCCGTTATCTTGCAGCACCCTATGTCAAAAAATTTAACACACCAGCAGTGTGAAGAGACCTGAAAGTGGCACATGGCAGCAGAGTGTGGCGATGGAGACAGCAGCAATGGGAGGCCGTACAGGGACCATGACAGACTCTGGACTTGGCAGCAGCATGAGGAGGCGGTATATAGGGGCCCATGGCAGATTAGGGGCCTGGCAGCAGCTATGTGAGGCCCGTTATCTTGCAGCACCCTATGTCAAAAAATTTAACACACCAGCAGTGTGAAGAGACCTGAAAGTGGCACATGGCAGCAGAGTGTGGCGATGGAGACAGCAGCAATGGGAGGCCGTACAGGGACCCATGAGAGACTCTAGACTTGGCAGCAGCATGAGGAGGCGGTATATAGGGGCCCATGGCAGATTAGGGGCCTGGCAGCAGCTATGTGAGGCCCGTAATCTGCCTGCACCCTATGTCAAAAAATTTAACACACCAGCAGTGTGAAGAGACCTGAAAGTGGCACATGGCAGCAGAGTGTGGCGATGGAGACAGCAGCAATGGGAGGCCGTACAGGGACCA
Organism: Staurois parvus; assembly: GCF_062004578.1. NCBI lineage: Eukaryota > Metazoa > Chordata > Amphibia > Anura > Ranidae > Staurois > Staurois parvus. Next base: position 4,738 of record NW_028318430.1, read on the forward strand.
TGACAGACTCTGGACTTGGCAGCAGCATGAGGAGGCGGTATATAGGGGCCCATGGCAGATTAGGGGCCTGGCAGCAGCTATGTGAGGCCCGTAATCTGCCTGCACCCTATGTCAAAAAATTTAACACACCAGCAGTGTGAAGAGACCTGAAAGTGGCACATGGCAGCAGAGTGTGGCGATGGAGACAGCAGCAATGGGAGGCCGTACAGGGACCCATGAGAGACTCTAGACTTGGCAGCAGCATGAGGAGGCGGTATATAGGGGCCCATGGCAGATTAGGGGCCTGGCAGCAGCTATGTGAGGCCCGTAATCTGCCTGCACCCTATGTCAAAAAATTTAACACACCAGCAGTGTGAAGAGACCTGAAAGTGGCACATGGCAGCAGAGTGTGGCGATGGAGACAGCAGCAATGGGAGGCCGTACAGGGACCATGACAGACTCTGGACTTGGCAGCAGCATGAGGAGGCGGTATATAGGGGCCCATGGCAGATTAGGGGCCTGGCAGCAGCTATGTGAGGCCCGTAATCTGCCTGCACCCTATGTCAAAAAATTTAACACACCAGCAGTGTGAAGAGACCTGAAAGTGGCACATGGCAGCAGAGTGTGGCGATGGAGACAGCAGCAATGGGAGGCCGTACAGGGACCCATGAGAGACTCTAGACTTGGCAGCAGCATGAGGAGGCGGTATATAGGGGCCCATGGCAGATTAGGGGCCTGGCAGCAGCTATGTGAGGCCCGTTATCTTGCAGCACCCTATGTCAAAAAATTTAACACACCAGCAGTGTGAAGAGACCTGAAAGTGGCACATGGCAGCAGAGTGTGGCGATGGAGACAGCAGCAATGGGAGGCCGTACAGGGACCCATGAGAGACTCTAGACTTGGCAGCAGCATGAGGAGGCGGTATATAGGGGCCCATGGCAGATTAGGGGCCTGGCAGCAGCTATGTGAGGCCCGTTATCTTGCAGCACCCTATGTCAAAAAATTTAACACACCAGCAGTGTGAAGAGACCTGAAAGTGGCACATGGCAGCAGAGTGTGGCGATGGAGACAGCAGCAATGGGAGGCCGTACAGGGACCATGACAGACTCTGGACTTGGCAGCAGCATGAGGAGGCGGTATATAGGGGCCCATGGCAGATTAGGGGCCTGGCAGCAGCTATGTGAGGCCCGTTATCTTGCAGCACCCTATGTCAAAAAATTTAACACACCAGCAGTGTGAAGAGACCTGAAAGTGGCACATGGCAGCAGAGTGTGGCGATGGAGACAGCAGCAATGGGAGGCCGTACAGGGACCATGACAGACTCTGGACTTGGCAGCAGCATGAGGAGGCGGTATATAGGGGCCCATGGCAGATTAGGGGCCTGGCAGCAGCTATGTGAGGCCCGTAATCTGCCTGCACCCTATGTCAAAAAATTTAACACACCAGCAGTGTGAAGAGACCTGAAAGTGGCACATGGCAGCAGAGTGTGGCGATGGAGACAGCAGCAATGGGAGGCCGTACAGGGACCCATGAGAGACTCTAGACTTGGCAGCAGCATGAGGAGGCGGTATATAGGGGCCCATGGCAGATTAGGGGCCTGGCAGCAGCTATGTGAGGCCCGTAATCTGCCTGCACCCTATGTCAAAAAATTTAACACACCAGCAGTGTGAAGAGACCTGAAAGTGGCACATGGCAGCAGAGTGTGGCGATGGAGACAGCAGCAATGGGAGGCCGTACAGGGACCATGACAGACTCTGGACTTGGCAGCAGCATGAGGAGGCGGTATATAGGGGCCCATGGCAGATTAGGGGCCTGGCAGCAGCTATGTGAGGCCCGTAATCTGCCTGCACCCTATGTCAAAAAATTTAACACACCAGCAGTGTGAAGAGACCTGAAAGTGGCACATGGCAGCAGAGTGTGGCGATGGAGACAGCAGCAATGGGAGGCCGTACAGGGACCCATGAGAGACTCTAGACTTGGCAGCAGCATGAGGAGGCGGTATATAGGGGCCCATGGCAGATTAGGGGCCTGGCAGCAGCTATGTGAGGCCCGTTATCTTGCAGCACCCTATGTCAAAAAATTTAACACACCAGCAGTGTGAAGAGACCTGAAAGTGGCACATGGCAGCAGAGTGTGGCGATGGAGACAGCAGCAATGGGAGGCCGTACAGGGACCATGACAGACTCTGGACTTGGCAGCAGCATGAGGAGGCGGTATATAGGGGCCCATGGCAGATTAGGGGCCTGGCAGCAGCTATGTGAGGCCCGTTATCTTGCAGCACCCTATGTCAAAAAATTTAACACACCAGCAGTGTGAAGAGACCTGAAAGTGGCACATGGCAGCAGAGTGTGGCGATGGAGACAGCAGCAATGGGAGGCCGTACAGGGACCATGACAGACTCTGGACTTGGCAGCAGCATGAGGAGGCGGTATATAGGGGCCCATGGCAGATTAGGGGCCTGGCAGCAGCTATGTGAGGCCCGTTATCTTGCAGCACCCTATGTCAAAAAATTTAACACACCAGCAGTGTGAAGAGACCTGAAAGTGGCACATGGCAGCAGAGTGTGGCGATGGAGACAGCAGCAATGGGAGGCCGTACAGGGACCCATGAGAGACTCTAGACTTGGCAGCAGCATGAGGAGGCGGTATATAGGGGCCCATGGCAGATTAGGGGCCTGGCAGCAGCTATGTGAGGCCCGTAATCTGCCTGCACCCTATGTCAAAAAATTTAACACACCAGCAGTGTGAAGAGACCTGAAAGTGGCACATGGCAGCAGAGTGTGGCGATGGAGACAGCAGCAATGGGAGGCCGTACAGGGACCATGACAGACTCTGGACTTGGCAGCAGCATGAGGAGGCGGTATATAGGGGCCCATGGCAGATTAGGGGCCTGGCAGCAGCTATGTGAGGCCCGTAATCTGCCTGCACCCTATGTCAAAAAATTTAACACACCAGCAGTGTGAAGAGACCTGAAAGTGGCACATGGCAGCAGAGTGTGGCGATGGAGACAGCAGCAATGGGAGGCCGTACAGGGACCCATGAGAGACTCTAGACTTGGCAGCAGCATGAGGAGGCGGTATATAGGGGCCCATGGCAGATTAGGGGCCTGGCAGCAGCTATGTGAGGCCCGTAATCTGCCTGCACCCTATGTCAAAAAATTTAACACACCAGCAGTGTGAAGAGACCTGAAAGTGGCACATGGCAGCAGAGTGTGGCGATGGAGACAGCAGCAATGGGAGGCCGTACAGGGACCATGACAGACTCTGGACTTGGCAGCAGCATGAGGAGGCGGTATATAGGGGCCCATGGCAGATTAGGGGCCTGGCAGCAGCTATGTGAGGCCCGTAATCTGCCTGCACCCTATGTCAAAAAATTTAACACACCAGCAGTGTGAAGAGACCTGAAAGTGGCACATGGCAGCAGAGTGTGGCGATGGAGACAGCAGCAATGGGAGGCCGTACAGGGACCCATGAGAGACTCTAGACTTGGCAGCAGCATGAGGAGGCGGTATATAGGGGCCCATGGCAGATTAGGGGCCTGGCAGCAGCTATGTGAGGCCCGTAATCTGCCTGCACCCTATGTCAAAAAATTTAACACACCAGCAGTGTGAAGAGACCTGAAAGTGGCACATGGCAGCAGAGTGTGGCGATGGAGACAGCAGCAATGGGAGGCCGTACAGGGACCATGACAGACTCTGGACTTGGCAGCAGCATGAGGAGGCGGTATATAGGGGCCCATGGCAGATTAGGGGCCTGGCAGCAGCTATGTGAGGCCCGTAATCTGCCTGCACCCTATGTCAAAAAATTTAACACACCAGCAGTGTGAAGAGACCTGAAAGTGGCACATGGCAGCAGAGTGTGGCGATGGAGACAGCAGCAATGGGAGGCCGTACAGGGACCCATGAGAGACTCTAGACTTGGCAGCAGCATGAGGAGGCGGTATATAGGGGCCCATGGCAGATTAGGGGCCTGGCAGCAGCTATGTGAGGCCCGTAATCTGCCTGCACCCTATGTCAAAAAATTTAACACACCAGCAGTGTGAAGAGACCTGAAAGTGGCACATGGCAGCAGAGTGTGGCGATGGAGACAGCAGCAATGGGAGGCCGTACAGGGACCCATGAGAGACTCTAGACTTGGCAGCAGCATGAGGAGGCGGTATATAGGGGCCCATGGCAGATTAGGGGCCTGGCAGCAGCTATGTGAGGCCCGTTATCTTGCAGCACCCTATGTCAAAAAATTTAACACACCAGCAGTGTGAAGAGACCTGAAAGTGGCACATGGCAGCAGAGTGTGGCGATGGAGACAGCAGCAATGGGAGGCCGTACAGGGACCCATGAGAGACTCTAGACTTGGCAGCAGCATGAGGAGGCGGTATATAGGGGCCCATGGCAGATTAGGGGCCTGGCAGCAGCTATGTGAGGCCCGTTATCTTGCAGCACCCTATGTCAAAAAATTTAACACACCAGCAGTGTGAAGAGACCTGAAAGTGGCACATGGCAGCAGAGTGTGGCGATGGAGACAGCAGCAATGGGAGGCCGTACAGGGACCATGACAGACTCTGGACTTGGCAGCAGCATGAGGAGGCGGTATATAGGGGCCCATGGCAGATTAGGGGCCTGGCAGCAGCTATGTGAGGCCCGTTATCTTGCAGCACCCTATGTCAAAAAATTTAACACACCAGCAGTGTGAAGAGACCTGAAAGTGGCACATGGCAGCAGAGTGTGGCGATGGAGACAGCAGCAATGGGAGGCCGTACAGGGACCATGACAGACTCTGGACTTGGCAGCAGCATGAGGAGGCGGTATATAGGGGCCCATGGCAGATTAGGGGCCTGGCAGCAGCTATGTGAGGCCCGTTATCTTGCAGCACCCTATGTCAAAAAATTTAACACACCAGCAGTGTGAAGAGACCTGAAAGTGGCACATGGCAGCAGAGTGTGGCGATGGAGACAGCAGCAATGGGAGGCCGTACAGGGACCCATGAGAGACTCTGGACCTGGCAGCAGCAGGAGGAGGTGGTATATAGGGGCCCATGGCAGATTAGGGGCCTGGCAGCAGCTATGTGAGGCCCGTAATCTGCCTGCACCCTATGTCAAAAAATTTAACACACCAGCAGTGTGAAGAGACCTGAAAGTGGCACATGGCAGCAGAGTGTGGCGATGGAGACAGCAGCAATGGGAGGCCGTACAGGGACCCATGAGAGACTCTGGACCTGGCAGCAGCAGGAGGAGGCGGTATATAGGGGCCTATGGCAGATTAGGGGCCTGGCAGCAGCTATAGGAGGCCCGTAATCTGCCAGCACCCTATGTCAAAAAATTCAACACACCAGCAGTGTGAGGAGACCTGAAAGTGGCACATGTTTGAGGCATGATTCATGGCGGATTTAGTCAGTTGTGTCAGGAACTGGTGGTTTGAAATCCAGACTAATCCACGCCTGATTCATTTTCACAAACGTGAGTCTCTCCACACTTTGGGTGGACAGTCGTGTCCTCCGCGGAGTTACAATACCTCCTGCCGCACTAAACACGCGCTCCGATGCCACGCTACTGGCCGGGCATGACAGCCTTTCAAGGGCAAATTCAGCTAGTTGGGGCCAAAGGTCAAGTTTCGTTGCCCAGTAGTCAAGGGGATTGTCTACCTCGGTTGGCAGGGTGCTGTCCAAGTAGGCCCAAGCCTGTTGTTTGAGCTCCTGCTCCAGGTCCACCTGATGCTGCTGCTGCTGCTGCGGCTGGTTAGTAGTTTCCTCACTGCGCTGGTGAAGAAAGCTACTCATCATCGACTGCAGACTGAGGCAGCCGCTGCTGGTGGAGCTGCCACTGCTCCTACCACCCCACCCCTCCCCTGCTGCCATGCCAGCGGAACGCGAGCGCACAGGGCCCACAGTGTCTGAGGATGGACGTTGGCGCACAAAGGCAGAGACCAACTGACTACATAGGTGGTTTTTATAGTACGTAATTTTGGCCTCCCTCTCAGCAGGTGTGAAAAAGGCCACCATTTTGGACCGGTAGCGAGGGTCCAACAAGGTGGACAGCCAAAAGTCATCCCTCTGTCTGATGGTTATTATTCGGCTGTCGCTACGCAAGCAACCGAGCATGCTATGGGCCATTTGTGCCAAGGAATGCGAGGGACTCCCTGCCTCCATCTCCACAGCATACTGCCACGGTGCGTCTGGGTCCTCTGTCTCCTCCTCCTCCTCCTCTACCAGATGCTCCTGCTCCTCCACTCCTGTCCGCTGAGTGGAAAAACCACCCATTTCACTCAATAATTCCTGAGCACAAATGTCCTCCTCTACCTCCTCCTCTTCTTCCTGTCCTGCCCCCACAGGGGTCATGTGGCGTTGAGATCTGTGCGCCACGTCTACCGCACCCTGACCAGCCATTGTTAACAGCATTTGTTCCAGGACGTGCAACAGAGGAATGACGTCGTTCATCCCATAGTCCTGCCGACTCACGAATAGCGTGGCCTCCTCAAAGGGCCTGAGCAAGCGGCAGGTGTCACGCATGAGCTGCCAATGGCTGACATCTAAGTTACACAGGGGAGTACCTTTATCCGCTTGTAACATCAGGAAATCGGTGATGGCCTTTCGCTGCTCGTAAAGGCGGTCTAACATGTGTAGGGTTGAATTCCACCTTGTTGCAACGTCGCAGATCAGGCGATGCTGTGGAATTCCGTTCTGCCGCTGCAGCTCAATGAGGGTGTTCTTTGCGGTGTAGGAATGGCTGAAATGCATGCACAGTTTACGTGACATTTTAAGGATGTCTTGCAGTGGGATGGTGGATTTTAGGAACCGCTTGACAACCAGATTGAACACGTGAGCCATGCATGGCGCATGGCACAACCTTCCTTGACGCAGAGCAGACACCATGTTCTTTCCGTTGTCAGTCAACATGGTTCCGATTTTTAGTTTGCGCGGAGACAGCCATCTGTCGATTTCTCTGTTCATTACACTCAGCAGTTCCTCCCCTGTGTGACTACGTTCGCCAAGGCATACCAGGTGCAGCACAGCGTGACACCGTTGCGCCCTGCACATGTGATATGCCGGTCGGGTAATGGGACTTGGCACGGGGGTGGCGGCTGAGGACACGGCGGAAAAAGAGGTGGTAGAGGCGGACATGCTTGCTGGACCAAGGACGTGCAAACGTGGAGGCAAAAGCGTCGTGACCTGTCCAAGTTGCTGGTGCGGCTGTGCCGGCACCACGTTCACCCAGTGGGCCGTAAATGACATGTACTGTCCCTGACCGTAGTTACAGCTCCACACGTCGGCGCTGCCGTGCACTTTGGCAGAGACCGACATGCTCAAAGACTGGCCCACCATCTCTTCTACATGTGAATGCAGGGCTGGCACTGCCTTTTGGGCAAAGAAATGACGGCTTGGCACTCTCCACCGCGGCGCGGCACAAGCCATCATTTCTCGGAAAGGTGCTGAGTCCACCAGTTGGAAAGGGAGGGACTGCAGCACCAGCAACTTGGACAGGAGGACGTTCAGCTTTTGCACCGTCGGGTGCGTGCTCGCAAACTGTTGTCTCTTGGATACGGATTCCAAGAAAGACTGTTGACGGAATCCGAGAAGAGGAGTAGCAGGAGAAGGAGCATCTGAACGAGCGGAAGATGCCAATGAGCGACAACTCCCCTCAGCAGAGGTGTTGGAGCCTTGACTGGCTGATAGAGGGCGATTGACGACGTCGGGTGACGGAGCAAGTAACGGAGCGGGTGATGGAGCGGGGGCTGGGGCAGGCAGAACCGCCGTATGTTTATCACGGTTTTCCCAGGCCACCGAATGGTGACGCTGCATATGCTGACGCAACGCTGTAGTCCCAACATGGGCCCCCTGGCCACGCTTGCATTTCTGGCCACATAGTCGACATACGGCTACGTTTACTTCCTCGGGCGGCTTGAGGAAAAATTGCCACACCACCGAGTAGGAAACTTTGCCCCCGCTACTCTTCACTGGCTGACTGCTACTTCCTCCGTGCGCACCGGCACCACTACTGGCCGTGGTGGTAGGCTGCAGTGGAGCTGGTGCTCTACTCCGTGGACGTTTGGCTCCACTGACACTGATGCGACCCTGCTGCTGTCTCCTGGGCAACCCACCGACTGTTTTGCTCGCTGCCAAGCTGCCACCCTCTTCTCCTGATGATGCGGAAGAAATTGCCTGATGACGACGAGGCTGCCAAGTGCGATCAACCTCCTCATCATCAAGTAGGGTCTCCGCCTCACTACTAGCCCCCTCGGCTGCGTCTGGGTCAGGAGACAGACCTGTCTCTAGACCGGCTACCGAGCCACTCTCCTCGCCAGTACTTGTTCGCTTGGCTGCTGAAAAGGCCGATGTCTCCCCCCGTTCCTGACCGCCCTCTGTTAGCTCTTCCTCACTGTACAGTGGGGCTGAGCCCACAGCATGCGATACTTCGCTTGGTGAGGGAACAGCAAAGGACAGGGGCAGGTAGAGGACACGTGATTTCAGTGGGCTTGGTCCCGGGCCATGCCAACTAACGGTTGTGTCTGACGTACCCACCGACCGTTGGCTGTAGGTGTCAGAGGTGACCTGGGAAGAGGAAGACGACCGAGCCAACCAATCAATGACGGCAGGGTTGTCGGTGGAGACACGACCGCTGGATGACACCGGGAGCACTGGCCTCTGGCTGCGAATACTGCTGCCTCGACCCCTTCCTCTGCTGCCACGTCTGCTCGCTCCTAAAACATTGCCTCCTCTGCCACTCCTCTGCATGTTGTCTGACATACTATTTAATTCAACGATTAGGTGTCCCTGAGTAACAATTCTCTGGCACTCAGTAACAATTCTGTCTGTCCCTGAGTATGAATTCTGTGGCCCTGAGTAACAATTGTGTGTCTGTGCAAGTAACAATTCTGTGTCTGTGCAAGTAACAATTTTGTGTCTGTGAGAGTAACAATTCTCTGGCACTCAGTAACAATTCTGTCTGTCCCTGAGTAACAATTCTCTGGCACTCAGTAACAATTCTGTCTGTCCCTGAGTAACAATTCTGTCTGTCCCTGAGTATGAATTCTGTGGCCCTGAGTAAGAATTCTCTGGCACTCAGTAACAATTCTGTCTGTCCCTGAGTATGAATTCTGTGGCCCTGAGTAACAATTGTGTGTCTGTGCAAGTAACAATTCTGTGTCTGTGCAAGTAACAATTTTGTGTCTGTGAGAGTAACAATTCTCTGGCACTCAGTAACAATTCTGTCTGTCCCTGAGTAACAATTCTCTGGCACTCAGTAACAATTCTGTCTGTCCCTGAGTATGAATTCTGTGGCCCTGAGTAACAATTCTGTCTCTGTGCGAGTAACAATTCTGTGTCTGTGCAAGTAACAATTTTGTGTCTGTGAGAGTAACAATTCTCTGGCACTCAGTAACAATTCTGTCTGTCCCTGAGTAACAATTCTCTGGCACTCAGTAACAATTCTGTCTGTCCCTGAGTAACAATTCTCTGGCACTCAGTAACAATTCTGTCTGTCCCTGAGTAACAATTCTCTGGCACTCAGTAACAATTGTGTGTCTGTGCAAGTAACAATTCTGTGTCTGTGCAAGTAACAATTTTGTGTCTGTGAGAGTAACAATTCTCTGGCACTCAGTAACAATTCTGTCTGTCCCTGAGTAACAATTCTCTGGCACTCAGTAACAATTCTGTCTGTCCCTGAGTATGAATTCTGTGGCCCTGAGTAACAATTCTGTCTCTGTGCGAGTAACAATTCTGTGTCTGTGCAAGTAACAATTTTGTGTCTGTGAGAGTAACAATTCTCTGGCACTCAGTAACAATTCTGTCTGTCCCTGAGTAACAATTCTATGGCACTCAGTAACAATTCTGTCTTCCCTGAGTAACAATTCTCTGGCACTCAGTAACAATTCTGTCTGTCCCTGAGTATGAATTCTGTGGCCCTGAGTAACAATTCTGTCTCTGTGCGAGTAACAATTCTGTGTCTGTGCAAGTAACAATTTTGTGTCTGTGAGAGTAACAATTCTCTGGCACTCAGTAACAATTCTGTCTGTCCCTGAGTAACAATTCTCTGGCACTCAGTAACAATTCTGTCTGTCCCTGAGTATGAATTCTGTGGCCCTGAGTAACAATTGTGTGTCTGTGCAAGTAACAATTCTGTGTCTGTGCAAGTAACAATTTTGTGTCTGTGAGAGTAACAATTCTCTGGCACTCAGTAACAATTCTGTCTGTCCCTGAGTAACAATTCTCTGGCACTCAGTAACAATTCTGTCTGTCCCTGAGTATGAATTCTGTGGCCCTGAGTAACAATTCTGTCTCTGTGCGAGTAACAATTCTGTGTCTGTGCAAGTAACAATTTTGTGTCTGTGAGAGTAACAATTCTCTGGCACTCAGTAACAATTCTGTCTGTCCCTGAGTAACAATTCTCTGGCACTCAGTAACAATTCTGTCTGTCCCTGAGTAACAATTCTCTGGCACTCAGTAACAATTCTGTCTGTCCCTGAGTATGAATTCTGTGGCCCTGAGTAACAATTGTGTGTCTGTGCAAGTAACAATTCTGTGTCTGTGCAAGTAACAATTTTGTGTCTGTGAGAGTAACAATTCTCTGGCACTCAGTAACAATTCTGTCTGTCCCTGAGTAACAATTCTCTGGCACTCAGTAACAATTCTGTCTGTCCCTGAGTATGAATTCTGTGGCCCTGAGTAACAATTCTGTCTCTGTGCGAGTAACAATTCTGTGTCTGTGCAAGTAACAATTTTGTGTCTGTGAGAGTAACAATTCTCTGGCACTCAGTAACAATTCTGTCTGTCCCTGAGTAACAATTCTCTGGCACTCAGTAACAATTCTGTCTGTCCCTGAGTAACAATTCTCTGGCACTCAGTAACAATTCTGTCTGTCCCTGAGTAACAATTCTCTGGCACTCAGTAACAATTGTGTGTCTGTGCAAGTAACAATTCTGTGTCTGTGCAAGTAACAATTTTGTGTCTGTGAGAGTAACAATTCTCTGGCACTCAGTAACAATTCTGTCTGTCCCTGAGTAACAATTCTCTGGCACTCAGTAACAATTCTGTCTGTCCCTGAGTATGAATTCTGTGGCCCTGAGTAACAATTGTGTGTCTGTGCAAGTAACAATTCTGTGTCTGTGCAAGTAACAATTTTGTGTCTGTGAGAGTAACAATTCTCTGGCACTCAGTAACAATTCTGTCTGTCCCTGAGTAACAATTCTCTGGCACTCAGTAACAATTCTGTCTGTCCCTGAGTAACAATTCTGTCTGTCCCTGAGTATGAATTCTGTGGCCCTGAGTAAGAATTCTCTGGCACTCAGTAACAATTCTGTCTGTCCCTGAGTATGAATTCTGTGGCCCTGAGTAACAATTGTGTGTCTGTGCAAGTAACAATTCTGTGTCTGTGCAAGTAACAATTTTGTGTCTGTGAGAGTAACAATTCTCTGGCACTCAGTAACAATTCTGTCTGTCCCTGAGTAACAATTCTCTGGCACTCAGTAACAATTCTGTCTGTCCCTGAGTATGAATTCTGTGGCCCTGAGTAACAATTCTGTCTCTGTGCGAGTAACAATTCTGTGTCTGTGCAAGTAACAATTTTGTGTCTGTGAGAGTAACAATTCTCTGGCACTCAGTAACAATTCTGTCTGTCCCTGAGTAAGAATTCTCTGGCACTCAGTAACAATTCTGTCTGTCCCTGAGTAACAATTCTCTGGCACTCAGTAACAATTCTGTCTGTCCCTGAGTAACAATTCTGTCTGTCCCTGAGTATGAATTCTGTGGCCCTGAGTAAGAATTCTCTGGCACTCAGTAACAATTCTGTCTGTCCCTGAGTATGAATTCTGTGGCCCTGAGTAACAATTGTGTGTCTGTGCAAGTAACAATTCTGTGTCTGTGCAAGTAACAATTTTGTGTCTGTGAGAGTAACAATTCTCTGGCACTCAGTAACAATTCTGTCTGTCCCTGAGTAACAATTCTCTGGCACTCAGTAACAATTCTGTCTGTCCCTGAGTAACAATTCTCTGGCACTCAGTAACAATTCTGTCTGTCCCTGAGTAACAATTCTGTCTGTCCCTGAGAATGAATTCTGTGGCCCTGAGTAAGAATTCTCTGGCACTCAGTAACAATTCTGTCTGTCCCTGAGTAACAATTCTCTGGCACTCAGTAACAATTCTGTCTGTCCCTGAGTAAAAATTCTGTGGCCCTAATAACGTTTCTGTGGCCCTAAGTAACAATTCTCTGGCACTGAGTAACAATTCTGTCTGTCCCTGAGTATGAATTCTGTGGCCCTAACTAGCGTTTCTTTGTCCCTAAATAACGATTCTGTGGCCCTCATTAACAAGTCTGTGTCCCTGAGTAATGGTTCTCTGTCCCTAAGTAACTTCTCTCTGTCCCCAATTCTCGTTTCTGTGGCCCTAACTCTGTCCCTGTCCCTAGTACAGAGCGGTCTGCCTCTGTTCAATGACTGCAGGCAAATGAAGATTTCCAAAATGGCCGCTATATATACCTCGACCATTACACAGTGCTGGCTGGCTGGCTGCTGATTGGCTGATGCGATCACATGTCGTTGAGGAATGCATTATGGGGCAGCGCGCCTTGTCTGCGCGCCTTCCCCGACATCCCCGCTCCGTCGCCGCACATGTCAGCCGCCATTTTCGGAAAAATTTCGATTCGCGCGTCCGAATTAGGCTGTTTTTCGGATTCGGCACGAATCGAAATTTTTCCGAAATTCGACTCGAATTCCACTTCGGATACTTCGATTCGCTCATCTCTAGACACAATATGTCTCTCAGCAGATAGCTTAGGGTGTCTGCTTTCCGAAAAGGGGTCATTTGGGGGTGTTTGTTCTATCCTGGTATTTTAGCACCTCAAGAGATGTGATGGGTGGTCAGAAAGTAAAAGCTGTGTAAATTTCAAATTATCTATACCATAGTTTGTAGACGCTATAACTTTCACACAAAGCGATCAATATACACTTATTGGGATTTGTTTTACCAAAAACATGTAGCAGAATACATTTGGGCTTAAATTTATGACTAACTTTGAGTTTACGATATATTTTTTATAGCTGAAAGTAGAAAATATTGTTTTTTTTTTTTAATTTTTGTGGTTTTTTTGTTTATAGCGCAAAAAATAAAAAGCGCACAGGTGATAAAATACCACCAAAAGAAAGCTCTATTTGTGTGAAAAAAAGGATGTAAATTTCGTTTGGGTACAGCATTGCATGACCGCGCAATTATCATTTGAATTAGTGCAGCGCCAAACAGCAAAAAAAGGCCTGGTCATTAAGGGGGGTAAATCCTCAGGAGCTCAAGTGGTTAACCACTTCCAGTCCGGACTCTTGTACCCGCACTGGGACCATGAAAGGCTTTCCAAATAGATAAAATGAGAGAAAATGAATGTTAAAAAAAATAAACAAAGCCCCAAAAAAAAAAAAATTTGGTAACATCCATTTATCTCATGTCCAGTACATACATAGACGCACTTGGCAGAGGTAAGCCTCGAACCTACGACCATGCACTCTTTGGACGGGCACTCTCACTACTGTGCTATGTCTGTTACCAGGTATAGACTCTGTCAAACTGACCCTTGTTTTCAAAAACTGCCAACTGTCACCTGCCCAATGTCAAGTAGCTATAGTGCAGTGCTAAACCGCTTCCATACTGGGCACTTTTACCCCCTTCCTGCCCAGGGCAATTTTCAGCTTTCAGCGCTCTCACACTTTGAATGACAATTGCGCGCTCATACAACATTGTACCCAAACTAAAATTTTACCATTTTTTTCACACAACTAGAGCTTTCTTTTGGTGGTATTTAACCACTTGAGCTTCTGAGGATTTACCCTCCTTAATGACCAGGCCTTTTTTTGCTGTTTGGCGCTGCACTAATTCAAATGATAATTGCGCGGTCATGCAATGCTGTACCCAAACGAAATTTACGTCCTTTTTTTCACACAAATAGAGCTTTCTTTTGGTGGTATTTTAACACCTGTGCGCTTTTTATTTTTTGCGCTATAAACATACAAACACAAAAATTTTGAAAAAAACCAATATTTTCTACTTTCAGCTATAAAAAATATATCGTAAACTCAAAGTTAGTCATAAATTTAAGCCAAAATGTATTCTGCTCCATGTTTTTGGTAAAAAAAAATCCCAATAAGTGTATATTGATTGCTTTGTGTGAACGTTATAGCGTCTACAAACTATGGTATAGATACTGTAATTTATGCCTTTTTTTGCTATACAGCACTGCACTAATTCAAATGATAATTGCGCGGTCATGCAATGCTGTACCCAAACGAAATTTACGTCCTTTTTTTCACACAAATAGAGCTTTCTTTTGGTGGTATTTTATCACCTGTGCGCTTTTTATTTTTTGCGCTATAAACAAAAAAACACAAAAACTTTGAAAAAAAACAATAATTTCTACTTTCAGCTATAAAAAATATATCGCAAACTCAAAGTTAGTCATAAATTTAATCCAAAATGTATTCTGCTACATGTTTTTGGTAAAAAAAAAATCCCGTGCATTAGCGGGCAAACTGGCGCTATATGGGAGGGGCGCTAACACTATCGGAAGTCACCAGTGACACTAATACAGTGATCAGTAAAAATCTGTTCACTGTAATCAATGACACTGGTGACAGGGCAGTGAAGGGGTTAACTGGGGGGGTGGGGGGTGATCAAGGGGTTAAATGGGATTACTGGTGTACTAGCGGGCAAACTGGGGCTATCTGGGAGGGGCGATAACCCTATCGGAAGTCGCCAGCGACACTGATACAGTGATCAGTAAAAATCGGTTCACTGATCCGTGACACTGGCGGCAGGGCAGTGAAGGGGTTAACTGGGGGGGGATTAAGGAGTTAAACGGGATTACTGGTGTACTGGCGGGCAAACTGGCGCTATCTGGGAGGGGTTAACTGGGGGGGTGGGGGGGCGATCAGGGGGTTAAATGTGACCTAGGTGTGTTCTAACTGTAAATGTGTAGTGTTTTACTCACTTTTACTGTTTCTTCTTCTCTGTCTGGAACGGAATGTGTCCAGGCAGAGAAGAATGACATCATATCTTGTCCTGTGTAAACTTCAACACAGGACAGGATAGGACAGGGACCGATCATCTGATTTCAGTCAGACATCACTGGCTGAAATCTAATGATTGATCCCTCCGGGATCGAATGGTGTCACCCGCGGGTCGGCGGGAGCGCGCGCGCCCCCTGCGGGCGAAAACGTCGGGAGCGCGGAACCCGTTTTAAAACGTGATTTTTGCGCCTCAGTTCCGCCCTGCACACGTATATATACAGTGGCAGGGCGGCAAGCGGTTAATCACCACTGGGGTTTTTATTTTTTGATAAATTAACAAAAAAAAGACCGAAAATTTTGAAAAAAAAAACACGTTTTTCTTTGTTTCTGTTATAAAAGTTTGCAAATAAATTATTGTTCTTCATAAATTTAGGCCAAGATGTATTCTGCTACATGTCTTTGGTGAAAATAACCCAAATTAGAATGTATTTTTTAGTTTGTAGGAAAGTTATAGAGTTCGCAAACTATGGGATAGATCTGAAAATTGATCAATCCTGAAGTACTGACGGCCAATCTAATATCTTGAGGTCCCAGAATGTCAGAACAGTACAGATATCCCCAAATGACCCCTTTTTGGAGAGTAGACAGTCTGACGTACTTCATAAGAGGCATGGCGAGTTTTTTGAAGTTGTATTTTTTTTGTCATCATTTTTTGGAAAATGAAAAAATGCAAAAAATAATTTTCACAATTTTTTTTTTTTATATACTGTCACCAGTGCAGTACAGCGTCATCATATTACTGGCATGGCGGTGATCAGGGACACTGACTGGTGACAGTATGAAAAAAAAAATATACATTTTTAATTTTTTTTATTATTTTTCATTATTTATTAAATGTTTTTTCTTTTTCTATGATTTTTTTTTCATATTTCACTATGTCCAAAATAGTACAATGTTACCATAGTAACATTGTACTACTTTGGAGAAGTGATCAGTATTTTTATTTTTTTTTTACTCAGTTTGCTTATAGCGGTGGTCGGCAAGCCGCGGCTCGCGAGCCACATGCGGCTCTTTACACACTTCAATGCGGCTCTTCTGTGTGCCGGGCGCCCGCTCCCCTCCCTCCTCTCGGGCGGCCGCCCCAAAAGTCAGGACTCTGCAGCTAGCCCAGGAATGGGCAAACTACGGCCCGGCGGACCTTTTAATCCGGCCCGCGGAGCGTGGCAAACATTGGCTGTCAGGATGTAGGCGGGGCAGCCAGGATGTAGGCGGGGCAGCGTGACGAACTCCTCTCCTCTCACAGTCCGCCCTGAAGACCGGAACGGCGCGGGAACACGGCGAGAGGAACGCGCGGAGCAAAGGTAAGTGAATTGACACAATATGGGGAATGAATTACTATAGGGGGGATGACTTACTATGGGGGATGAATTACTATATGGGGGATTAATTACTATGGGGGATGAATTACTATATGGGGGATGAATTACTATATGGGGGATGAATTACTATATGGGGGATGAATTACTATGGGGGATGAATTACACTATGGGGGATGAATTACACTATGGGGGATGAATTACTATATGGGGGATTAATTACTATGGGGGATGAATTACTATATGGGGGATGAATTACTATATGGGGGATGAATTACTATGGGGGATGAATTACACTATGGGGGATGAATTACTACGGGGGATGAATTACTATATGGGGGATGAATTACTATGGGGGATGAATTACTATATGGGGGATGTATTTTCAGTTTTAAAAATGTGGCTCTCAAAATAAATTTCAATCGTGGTTTTGGCGAGATTTGGCTCAGTTGAAAAAAAAAGGTTGCCCACCACTGGTTTATAGCAAAGAATTACTTTGCTATAAGCAAGCATTTACCTGAATGACATCGATTCATTCAGTTTTTTTTTTTTTGTGCTTAGCTGTGATTTGGCCACAGCTAATCACATGAGATGTGCATGTGATCTGTGGGACCATTCACAGCTAGACACTAGTATACAATGGATGGCATGAATAAAGCCATCCATTGTATACAACTGTTATGTGACCTGCTGTGATTGGTCACAGCAAGTCACATGGTACCGGCAACGGGGGCCAGTACTCAGATCTGTCATAGGCCGTGTCCGAGGTACACTGCCAGTGACAGATCGCGCCGCTGTGATCTAGTGCGTTTTCCCTGCCGCCATTTGGCTGTTGGCCAGGAGGGAAGTGGTTAACCTCTTCAGCCCCAGCCACTGCATAAGTACGTTTGCAGGGCGGCACGGCTGCGCAAAACCACGTTTTAAAATGTAGTTTTGCAAAACAGGTAGGGGGCGCGCGTCCACCCTACCTGTCCCGTGGGTGTCAGCAGCGGGTCTCTGCCGCCGGGTCACGGCCGGTCATTACATTACATTACATTACATTACATTGAGTTTATATAGCGCCAAAGGGTTTGCTCAGCGCTGTACAATAGAGGGGGGGACAATACATGAAACATTACAGCAGCTACGAACAGCACACGAGGAATAAGAGGGCCCTACTCTTTCGAGCTTACAATCTGGGAGGGAGGGGGTAGTGGTACAGGAGGAAGTGGCTGTGGGGGATGGAGTGGTAGGAGGAATGAAGGAGAGCAGCAGTTAGGTGAGGGTGGGGTAGGCTTCCCTGAAGAGGTGGGTTTTCAGGGAGCGCCTGAAGGTGAGGAGGGAAGGTGACAGTCTGATGGATTGGGGTAGTGAGTTCCAGAGGATGGGGGAGGACCTGGAGAAGTCTTGCAGACGTGCGTGTGAGGAGGAGACCAGGGAGCAAGATAGAAGGAGGTCCTGTGAAGAGCGAAGGGTACGGGTAGGGTGGTACTTGGGAATCAGGTCGGTGAGGTAGTTAGGGGCAGTGTTGTGAATGGCTTTGTAGGTCAGAGTGAGTAGTTTGAATTTGATGCGTTGGGCGATAGGGAGCCAGTGGAGGGAGAGGCAGAGGGGGGTGGCAGAGGTGGAGCGGCTGGTGAGGTGGATGAGTCTGGCAGCTGAGTTCAGGATGGTCTGAAGCGGGGAGAGTTTGCACTGGGGTAGGCCGGTGAGGAGGGAGTTGCAGTAGTCAAGGCGTGAGATAATCAGGGAGTGCACAAGTAGTTTAGCGGTGTCTGGGGTAAGGAAGGTGCGTATTTTGGCGATATTGCGGAGGTGGAGCCTGCATGTGTTTGTCAGTGATTTGACATGAGGTTGGAAGGAGAGGTTAGAGTCCAGAATGACCCCAAGGACTTTGGCTTGCGGGGCGGGATTGATGGTGGTGATGTTAGTAGTGATGGATAGGATGGGGGGGGGGCGCGGGCAGGAGGGAAGACGAGAAGCTCGGTTTTGGAGAGGTTGAGTTTGAGGAAATGGAGCGACATCCAGTCAGAGATGTCGTTTAGGAGGTGAGTGATGCGGGCGGAGAAAGTGGAGGTGAGGTGAGGGGTGGAGAGGTAAATTTGAGTGTCATCAGCATAGAGATGGTAGTTGAAGCCGTGGGAGTGTATGAGTTTGCCAAGGGAGGAGGTGTAGATGGAGAAGAGAAGGGGTCCAAGGACAGAGCCCTGGGGGACCCCAACAGAGAGGGGGAGGGAAGTGGAGGTGGCACCATTGTAGGAAACGCTGAAGGAGCGTCGGGATAGGTAAGAGGAGAACCAGGAGAGAGCGGTGTCTCTGACGCCAAGGGAGAATAGTTTATTAAGGAGGAGGGGGTGGTCAACTGTGTCGAAGGCCGCGGAGAGGTCCAGGAGGAGGAGGACAGAGTAGTCGCCTTTGGCTTTGGCCGTAAGTAGGTCGTTGGTGATTTTGAGGAGGGCGGTTTCGGTGGAGTGTAGGGGACGGAAGCCGGACTGTAGTGGATCAAGGAGGTTGTTGTCAGTTAGGTGGGCGCTTAGGCGGTTGTAGACTAAGCGCTCCAGGAGTTTGGAAGTGAGTGGCAGCAGGGAGATGGGTCTGAGGTTGTTTGGGTCAGAGGGGTCCAGGGAGGGCTTTTTGAGTATGGGGGTGATGTGCGCATGCTTTAGGGGGGAGGGGAATACGCCGGTAGAGAGGGAGAGATTGAAGATGTGGGTGAGGGAGCAGATGAGGGAAGAGGGGGGTGACTGGAGGAGTCGAGAGGGGATAGGGTCTAGGGGGCAGGTAGTGAGGCGGGCTTCAGAGAAGACCCTGGTGACTTCCTCAGTAGTAGCGGGGCTGAAGGAGTGCAGAGCTGGTGGGGTTACGGTAAGCGGGGTCTTGGGTGTGGAGGGGGGCAGTGCGGTTGCGAGGTCAGAGGAGGGAAGAGATGAGGGGGAGATAGGGGGGGGGAGGCTAGGTGGGGAGGTAGATTGCGAGTTGACTATGTCCTGACGGATAGCATCAATTTTATTGTGGAAATGAGTGGCAATCTCGTGGGCGGTGAGTGAGGTACTGAGTGGAGGAGGGGGGGGAGAGAGCAGGGAGTTGAAGGTGGAGAAGAGTCGGCGAGGGCAGGAGGAGAGGGTGTTAATCAGGTTTACGAAGTAAGCCTGCTTGGCGGCGTGGAGGGAGGAGGTGTAAGTGAGGAAGGCAGATTTGTAGAGGGAGAATGAACGGGGGGACCTGGTTTTGCGCCATAGTCTCTCCAGCGCACGACTGCGACGTTTGAGGCATTTAGTGTGGTCGTTCTGCCATGGTTGGAGCGGTCTGGGTTTGATGTAGCGTGTGGTTAGGGGTGCCAGAGAGTCTAGGGTAGCTGATAGTGAGTCGTTGTACGTGTTAGTGGCTAGGTCAGGACAAGACAGTGGAAGGATTCTGTCGTGTAGGCGGTCGGCAGCTGAGTGGAGGGGGGCCGGGTTCAGGTTGCGAAGGTTGCGGCTGGTGATGGTTTGGCGCTCTGGGGGGGGGGAGTTAGGGGAAGGGGAGATGGAGAACGTGAGGAGGTGGTGGTCGGAGAGAGGGAAGGGGGTGTTAGAGAACTGGTTGAGGGTACAGAGGTGGGAGAAGACGAGGTCCAGGGTGTTCCCAATGATGTGGGTGGAGGATTGAGTGTGCTGTGTGAGCGCGAAGGAGGAGGTTAGGTGGAGGAATTGGGAAGTAGCCGGGCTGTTGTCATTGATGGGGATATTGAAGTCCCCGAGGATGATGGTTGGTAGCTCAGAGGAGAGGAAGAAGGGAAGCCAGGCAGCGAAGTCATCCAGGAAGCGGGGTATGGATCCGGGAGGCCTGTAGATCACTGCGATCCTTAGGGGGGTGGGTGAGAAGAGCCGGATGCAGTGAGCCTCGAAGGAGGAGAAAGTTAGGGAGGGAGGATTAGGGAGGACCTGGAAGGTGCTCAGCGGTGATAGGAGCAGGCCGACCCCACCACCTTTGTGACCGCTCAGTCTTGGTGAATGGGACCAGACGAGACCTCCATAGGAGAGTGCCGCAGGGGAGGTGGAGTCAGTGGCCTGTACCCAGGTTTCGGTGATGGCTAGGAGGTTAAGGGAGCGGGAGATAAAGAGGTCATGGATGGCAGTAAGTTTGTTGCAGACCGAGCGGGCGTTCAGGAGTGCAACCGAGAGAGGGGGGATGGATGCGGGGAGAAGGGGCACAGATATGAGGTTGAGGGGGTTACGGCAGCTGGCGGGAGCAGGGGGGTCCCTAGAGGAGGGGTGAGGTGGCGAGGGGCCAGGGTTCGGGGAGATGTCCCCAGCAGATAGGAGAAGGAGAAGGGTGAGGAAGGTGGCATGGGAATGGGAAGTGTAGGAGCGTGTGGGTCTGATAGTGGTGGCACGTGGGTCGACGGGGGAGTGGAGTAGCAGGAGGAGGTGGTGAGTGCCGTAGTGGGGAGAGGGGAGTAGTGAAGGGGCAATGTAGAGCTGTTTTGGGGGGGTAGGCGGGTAGAGGGAGGCGATTTTTGGGATGGTGGAGAGGAAAATGAGGAGGAGGAGTGCAGGAGGCATGTTGGGGTGGGTGCGGTGACAGTTGGGTCAGGGGAGGTGAAGGGATACAGGTCAGGGCAAGGTGTGTGGGGAATCTGTGTTACCATGGGAGAGTCATTTGAGTCCTTCTGTAGGGGTAGAGTGAGGGTGGAGGGCGGCAGCTGGTTGGCAGCAGTCTGTGGGTGCAGTAAGCTGGCGACCATGGGTGCTGTGGCATGTCTTCAGTGGGTACGGTGGTTCGGCTAGTGGAGGGGTCGTAGGGTGCGATGGCTGGGGGTGATGGTAGGCACGGCGACTGGTGATGTTGGCGGCTCGGTGACTGGGGTTGTTGAGGCCAGGCGTCGGGTGCTGAGGGCTCGGCGTCGTGAGGCGCTGAAGGTGTTGAAGGATCGTCATCAGAGTCGAGCGGGGCGTTGCGGTAGCGATCGTCGGCCCTGCGTGGTTTGTGCTCAACCGTGATCTGTTGCGGCCGGTAGGAGAGACCGCAGCTTCAAGGGTCGTGGTGGGCCATTAGTCGCCGGGGCGTCGCCAGAGGGAATAGCGTGCCGGAAATCAGGGTGCTGGGCGAGCGTTCCCTGGTGTGGTGGCTGGCTGGTAATCCCAGGTGGGGTGGTGGGCAGGGGATCCCCGGTGGGATGGTGGCCGTGCTATCCCTGGTGGGGTAGTAGCGATCCCTGGAGGGATAGTGGCTTAGGGTCCCTGGTGGTTTGGGGTTTCAGGTGGATGGTGGGATCCCTGAGTGAGTGAGTCCCTGGAGGCTGGCGGTGTGATGGTGGTTGGGCTCCCTGGTGGGTAGTGGGCGCCCCTGGTGAAGTACCTGGTGTCCTGGAGCGTCGGTGGATCCCTCCTGGGTTAGCAGGACCGTTGGTGGTGGTGGTAGCTTCCCGGAGCAGCGGAGGCGTCCCGCCGCGGCCGCAATTCCCGCCGCGATTCCAGCCACGGCTGGCAGGAAACACCGCGGCTTCGGGTGCCGCGGTAGGCCTCAGGCTGCTGCGAACCGCCGGAGCTCCGCTGGAGGGACGGAGTGACTGTGGGTGTTGGTGGGGACCTCGGCAGCAGACACAGGGGCCCGGATGGGCCCTGATGGCAGCGGTAGGGGCGCAGGGGTGATCCCCTGATCGGCGGGGACCGAGGAGCGGAGTGGCAGTAGTCCGGGCTGATGTCCGGCGATCCTGGTCGGCCGCGCCAGAAATCGAGGCCGCGGCTTCAGGTGCCGGGTAGGCCGCAAGTCCCGGAGCTCCGGGAGAAAGGTCCAGTGGCCTTCCCTGGCTGGCGAACAGGGACCGGAGGGTCGTGGGGCCCCCGTCAGGGTCCGCTGCCGCCCAGATGGCAGCGGATTGGGGCCGGGGGAGCAGGAGCTCGCCGAGACACGTCCGTCTCGCCGGACGTCCGGATGTTTAAATTGCGCGGTCATACAACACTGCACCCAAATTAAATTTACATCCTTTTTTTTCCCAACATTACCGGCCGTTTCCCCGCGATTCGCGGTGATCGCTGATCGAGAGTAGGGCTGCATTGTTTATACACAGCCCTGCTATCTGTCAGTTCCCTGACAGCTCGTGACAAGCTGAAGAGGGAGAGAAGAGTTTCTCTCTCTCGATCAGCTTGTCCCTGTCCAGCACACACCCCTGCCCCCTAGTAAAACACTCCCTTCACACAGTAAACCCTAAAAATGTTAACCCCTTCCTCCCCAGTGCCATGAGTACAGTGTCAGTGGGTTTTTTTTTCACTGATCACTGTATTGGTGTCACTGGGGATGTCGCTGATCGCCGCCATTATTAGCATAAAAAAAATTAAAAATCCCAGTATCTTTCCCGCCATTTGTAAACGCTATAACTTTCATGTAAACCAATTAATTTACACGTATTGGGATTTTTTTTAGCAGAGACATGTCGCAGAATGCATTTTGGATGAAATTTGTGACTAAATTTGATTTTTTAATTTTTTTTACTGGACATGTTTTATAGCAAAAAGTCCAAAATATTGTTTTTTTTTCTCAAAATTGTCAGCCTTTTTTTTTATAGCACAAAAAAATAAAAACGCACAGGCGATCAAATACCACCGAAAGAAAGCTCAATTTGTTGGGAAAAAAAAGGATGTAAATTTAATTTGGGTGCAGTGTTGCATGACCGCGCAATTGTCAGTTAAAGTAACGCAGCGCCGTAACACAAACCTCTTCTGTAACCGCTTCCTGGCCACCCTACAGCAGAAATACTGCCACAGGGCGGCATGGGTACTCAATATCACATATATATATATATATTATATATATATATATACGTGATTTGCGCTCCCGTGGTTTTCACACCCCTCCCAGATAGCGTCAGATTGCCCGTCAGTACACCAGTCATCACATTTAAACCCTTGATTGCCAGGAGTACGCTCATGTACAATAAACCTCCATTGCTAGTATAGTGTCTGAACGGGTCAATATCTTTGATCAGGTCAGCACTATACCAGCGTTCACATTAGTAAAGCGTCCCCAAAAACGCAGCGTTAGCGGGATCAGCCCCGGCACCTGCCAACACCTGCGTTTAGCCCCTACGCTTACCCCCCCTTCTCCCCAAGCAAGTGCAGTGTCAGTAGGTCACTGTCATTTGATACATTGCACACAAAACCGCAGTGTTCGCAGAATCAGGCCTGATCTCTGTTAGCACTTGTCGGTAAATTTTGATGACTCTCACATGCAGCAGAGTGCCAGTGCTAGTGCCGCGCTACCTTTTGGTGAACTGTCGAGTACCAGCGGTCTAGTACATACTAATCTTTCACATACCTCCTTGATTTTTGGAGTTGTTTTTCACGGAATATCTGTATGCGTTGATTGTGGATCAAAGCAGTTTATATGCACAACAATTTATTGCCGCCAACCCAAATTCAAACCTTGCCAGACCATTCGCATGGAAACTCATTACGGTTTTCAAATTTACATTTTTTTTGGGCCCAACCCTCAACATGGGCATTACTAAAAGAAATGAATTGCGGTTGTATTGGTCCGCAGTCCCGATTCATCATATGCCCGTATAATGTGTTTTATGCATTTCTCATCCTCGGGGTAACCCTGAATTTGACCGGCTCCACAAAATTCAGCCCCTCGCAAATCACCTTAACCTAAAATTTGCAGATGTCTATACTCCCCAGCAAAACATCTGCGTTGATGAGTCCCTTATTAATTTTTCTGGCCGCCTTGCATTCAAACAATATCTCCCCTGCAAGCTTGCCAGATATGGGGTCAAGATGTAGAAGAAATGTGAGAGGACAACAGGCTATACCAGGGGCGGACTGACAACTCATGGGGCCCCCGGGCAATAGGGGATCATGGGGCCCCTGTGTCCTTGCCCAAACTGAAAAAAGCCTATGAAAAAGGTACCAGGGGCATCTCATGGGGCCCCCTACTGACCCCGGGCCCTCGGGCAGTGCCCGAGTTTCCAAATGGTCAGTCCGCCCCTGGGCTATACTTATAAGTTTCGGATTTATGAGGGAAAAGATAGTCACGTGGAGCCCCCTCCCAGATGCCCAGACTACATGGGGAGCAGTGGCAAGATAGTTTGGGACTTGGTGTCATCATTTCTCCATATGGGGTACCACTTATACGTGGACAATTTTTATTCAAGCGTGCCACTATTTAGACATTTATTCAATCTTGGAACTGGCACTTGTGGCAAAGTGTGACCTAATGTGTGCCCACCATTAGAAGTGGGTGGATGCAGGGCGGTATATTCTAATGGTGGGCATACCACACACTTTTTCTGGCAGAGATTTCTTCTCATTTTTTCATTCAGTCCACTGGCTGCATACAAAAAAAAAAATGTAAAAATAATTTTAAAAAAATCAAAATAACTAAAAAAAAAACAAATTTGCCCCTCCCATGCGAGCACGCCTGTGTGCACAAGCCTTGACCCTGTGCCGTTATGTAAACAGCGGTTGCACCATGCATGTGAGGTATTGCCGTGAACATCAGATCAAGGGCAGTAATTCTAACACTAGACCTCCTCTGTAAATCTAAAATGGTGGCTTTTAAAGGCTTTTAAAGCGCTGCCTATGGATATTAAAAATGTTTGCAGTTTGTCACCATTGAACGGGGCATGCGCAGTTTTAAAGCATGTCATGTTTGGTATATATTTACTCGGCATACCATTATCTTTTATATTTTACCAAACAATTGGCCAATATATTGTGTTTTTGTGCATTTAAAGTAAATCAAGTGTATTTTTTTTTTTTAATTGCTTTTGAAAAATCGCTGCGCGAGTACTATGTGCCATAAAAAATTGTAGTACCTACCATTTTATTCACTAGGGTGTCTGCTTTAAAAAATATATAATGTTTGGGGGTTTAAATTAATTTCCTAGCAAAAAATACTGATTTTTTCATGTGAACAAAAAGGATTGGTTTTCAGGTGGTTAGAAGAGTGAATGATGTGTGGCATAAACTTCTAATGCTGGGCATAAAACGCCCCCACCCCCCAAAATGACCCCTTTTGGGAAAGTAGTCACCCCAAACTATTTGCTGAGAGGAATGTTGAATCAATAGAAGAATTTATTTTTTTACCACAAGTTTTTGGAAAATGACAAAAAATAAAATTACACAAAATTGTCTTTGAAATAATTTATTGCTCACACAAGCCATATGTATATGTGGAATCACTCCCCAAAATACATTCTGCTACTTCTCCCGAGTATGGGGGTGCCACATATGAGAGACTTTTTGGCAGTCTAGCCAAGTACAGGACCCCAAAATCCAATAAGCACCTTCAGGCTTTTAAAGGGCTTTATTTCCTCATTACACTTCCTGACTACCTATCACAGTTTCGGAGGCCCTGGAATGCCAGAATAGCACCAAACCCCCCCAAATGACCCCTTTTTGGAAAGTAGACACCCAAAGGAATTTGATAAGAAGCATGGTAAGTATTTTGAAGATCTCATTTGTTGCCACAAGTTTTTGGAAAATAAAGAAAGAAAATAAAAACATATTTTTCTTTTCTTTTTTATATTTCAAAACCTTGTGAGAAAAAATGAGATCTGCAAAATACTTACCATGCCTCTTTTTAAATTCCTTGGAGTGTCTACTTTCCAAAAAGGGGTCATTTGGGGGGGGGGGGGGGTTTGTGCTATCCTGGCATTTCAGGGCCTCCGAACCTGTGATAGGTAGTGGGGAAGTGAAATGAAGAAGTTACGCACCTTCAGGCTTTCAAAGTGGTCATTGGATTTCAGGCTCCTGTATGTGGCTAGGCTCCCAAAAAGTGTCACACGTGTGGTATCCTCATACTCGGTAGAAGTAGCAGAATGTATTTTGGGGTGTAATTCCACATATACCCATGGCTTGTGCAAGAAATAAATCATTTAAATGACAATTTTGTGTAAAAAAAAAAAAAAAAGTTTGTCATTTTCCAGAAACTTGTGGAAAAAAAAATAAATCTTCCATGGACACAATATGTCTCTCAGCAGATAGCTTAGGGTGTCTGCTTTCCGAAAAGGGGTCATTTGGGGGTGTTTGTTCTATCCTGGTATTTTAGCACCTCAAGAGATGTGATGGGTGGTCAGAAAGTAAAAGCTGTGAAAATTTCAAATTATCTATACCATAGTTTGTAGACGCTATAACTTTCACACAAAGCGATCAATATACACTTATTGGGATTTGTTTTACCAAAAACATGTAGCAGAATACATTTGGGCTTAAATTTATGACTAACTTTGAGTTTACGATATATTTTTTATAGCTGAAAGTAGAAAATATTGGTTTTTTTTGAAAATTTTTGTGGTTTTTTTGTTTATAGCGCAAAAAATAAAAAGCGCACAGGTGATAAAATACCACCAAAAGAAAGCTCTATTTGTGTGAAAAAAAGGACGTAAATTTCGTTTGGGTACAGCATTGCATGACCGCGCAATTATCATTTGAATTAGTGCAGCGCCAAACAGCAAAAAAAGGCCTGGTCATTAAGGGGGGTAAATCCTCAGGAGCTCAAGTGGTTAACCACTTCCAGTCCGGACTCTTGTACCCGCACTGGGACCATGAAAGGCTTTCCAAATAGATAAAATGAGAGAAAATGAATGTTAAAAAAAATAAACAAAGCCCCAAAAAAAAAAAAATTTGGTAACATCCATTTATCTCATGTCCAGTACATACATAGACGCACTTGGCAGAGGTAAGCCTCGAACCTACGACCATGCACTCTTTGGACGGGCACTCTCCCTACTGTGCTATGTCTGTTACCAGGTATAGACTCTGTCAAACTGACCCTTGTTTTCAAAAACTGCCAACTGTCACCTGCCCAATGTCAAGTAGCTATAGTGCAGTGCTAATCCGCTTCCATACTGGGCACTTTTACCCCCTTCCTGCCCAGGGCAATTTTCAGCTTTCAGCGCTCTCACACTTTGAATGACAATTGCGCGCTCATACAACATTGTACCCAAACTAAAATTTTACCATTTTTTTCACACAACTAGAGCTTTCTTTTGGTGGTATTTAACCACTTGAGCTTCTGAGGATTTACCCTCCTTAATGACCAGGCCTTTTTTTGCTGTTTGGCGCTGCACTAATTCAAATGATAATTGCGCGGTCATGCAATGCTGTACCCAAACGAAATTTACGTCCTTTTTTTCACACAAATAGAGCTTTCTTTTGGTGGTATTTTAACACCTGTGCGCTTTTTATTTTTTGCGCTATAAACAAACAAACACAAAAATTTTGAAAAAAAACAATATTTTCTTCTTTCAGCTATAAAAAATATATCGTAAACTCAAAGTTAGTCATAAATTTAAGCCAAAATGTATTCTGCTCCATGTTTTTGGTAAAAAAAAATCCCAATAAGTGTATATTGATTGCTTTGTGTGAACGTTATAGCGTCTACAAACTATGGTATAGATACTGTAATTTATGCCTTTTTTTGCTATACAGCACTGCACTAATTCAAATGATAATTGCGCGGTCATGCAATGCTGTACCCAAACGAAATTTACGTCCTTTTTTTCACACAAATAGAGCTTTCTTTTGGTGGTATTTTATCACCTGTGCGCTTTTTATTGTTTGCGCTATAAACAAAAAAAACACAAAAACTTTGAAAAAAAACAATAATTTCTACTTTCAGCTATAAAAAATATATCGCAAACTCAAAGTTAGTCATAAATTTAATCCAAAATGTATTCTGCTACATGTTTTTGGTAAAAAAAAAATCCCGTGCATTAGCGGGCAAACTGGCGCTATATGGGAGGGGCGCTAACACTATCGGAAGTCACCAGTGACACTAATACAGTGATCAGTAAAAATCTGTTCACTGTAATCAATGACACTGGTGACAGGGCAGTGAAGGGGTTAACTGGGGGGGTGGGGGGTGATCAAGGGGTTAAATGGGATTACTGGTGTACTAGCGGGCAAACTGGGGCTATCTGGGAGGGGCGATAACCCTATCGGAAGTCGCCAGCGACACTGATACAGTGATCAGTAAAAATCGGTTCACTGATCCGTGACACTGGCGGCAGGGCAGTGAAGGGGTTAACTGGGGGGGGATTAAGGAGTTAAACGGGATTACTGGTGTACTGGCGGGCAAACTGGCGCTATCTGGGAGGGGTTAACTGGGGGGGTGGGGGGGCGATCAGGGGGTTAAATGTGACCTAGGTGTGTTCTAACTGTAAATGTGTAGTGTTTTACTCACTTTTACTGTTTCTTCTTCTCTGTCTGGAACGGAATGTGTCCAGGCAGAGAAGAATGACATCATATCTTGTCCTGTGTAAACTTCAACACAGGACAGGATAGGACAGGGACCGATCATCTGATTTCAGTCAGACATCACTGGCTGAAATCTAATGATTGATCCCTCCGGGATCGAATGGTGTCACCCGCGGGTCGGCGGGAGCGCGCGCGCCCCCTGCGGGCGAAAACGTCGGGAGCGCGGAACCCGTTTTAAAACGTGATTTTTGCGCCTCAGTTCCGCCCTGCACACGTATATATACAGTGGCAGGGCGGCAAGCGGTTAATCACCACTGGGGTTTTTATTTTTTGATAAATTAACAAAAAAAAGACCGAAAATTTTGAAAAAAAAAACACGTTTTTCTTTGTTTCTGTTATAAAAGTTTGCAAATAAATTATTGTTCTTCATAAATTTAGGCCAAGATGTATTCTGCTACATGTCTTTGGTGAAAATAACCCAAATTAGAATGTATTTTTTAGTTTGTAGGAAAGTTATAGAGTTCGCAAACTATGGGATAGATCTGAAAATTGATCAATCCTGAAGTACTGACGGCCAATCTAATATCTTGAGGTCCCAGAATGTCAGAACAGTACAGATATCCCCAAATGACCCCTTTTTGGAGAGTAGACAGTCTGACGTACTTCATAAGAGGCATGGCGAGTTTTTTGAAGTTGTATTTTTTTTGTCATCATTTTTTGGAAAATGAAAAAATGCAAAAAATAATTTTCACAATTTTTTTTTTTTATATACTGTCACCAGTGCAGTACAGCGTCATCATATTACTGGCATGGCGGTGATCAGGGACACTGACTGGTGACAGTATGAAAAAAAAAATATACATTTTTAATTTTTTTTATTATTTTTCATTATTTATTAAATGTTTTTTCTTTTTCTATGATTTTTTTTTCATATTTCACTATGTCCAAAATAGTACAATGTTACCATAGTAACATTGTACTACTTTGGAGAAGTGATCAGTATTTTTATTTTTTTTTTACTCAGTTTGCTTATAGCGGTGGTCGGCAAGCCGCGGCTCGCGAGCCACATGCGGCTCTTTACACACTT
Organism: Staurois parvus; assembly: GCF_062004578.1. Lineage (NCBI taxonomy): Eukaryota > Metazoa > Chordata > Amphibia > Anura > Ranidae > Staurois > Staurois parvus. The sequence goes on from NW_028318430.1 coordinate 34,310, forward strand.
CAATGCGGCTCTTCTGTGTGCCGGGCGCCCGCTCCCCTCCCTCCTCTCGGGCGGCCGCCCCAAAAGTCAGGACTCTGCAGCTAGCCCAGGAATGGGCAAACTACGGCCCGGCGGACCTTTTAATCCGGCCCGCGGAGCGTGGCAAACATTGGCTGTCCGGATGTAGGCGGGGCAGCCAGGATGTAGGCGGGGCAGCGTGACGAACTCCTCTCCTCTCACAGTCCGCCCTGAAGACCGGAACGGCGCGGGAACACGGCGAGAGGAACGCGCGGAGCAAAGGTAAGTGAATTGACACAATATGGGGAATGAATTACTATAGGGGGGATGACTTACTATGGGGGATGAATTACTATATGGGGGATTAATTACTATGGGGGATGAATTACTATATGGGGGATGAATTACTATATGGGGGATGAATTACTATATGGGGGATGAATTACTATGGGGGATGAATTACACTATGGGGGATGAATTACACTATGGGGGATGAATTACTATATGGGGGATTAATTACTATGGGGGATGAATTACTATATGGGGGATGAATTACTATATGGGGGATGAATTACTATGGGGGATGAATTACACTATGGGGGATGAATTACTACGGGTGATGAATTACTATATGGGGGATGAATTACTATGGGGGATGAATTACTATATGGGGGATGTATTTTCAGTTTTAAAAATGTGGCTCTCAAAATAAATTTCAATCGTGGTTTTGGCGAGATTTGGCTCAGTTGAAAAAAAAAGGTTGCCCACCACTGGTTTATAGCAAAGAATTACTTTGCTATAAGCAAGCATTTACCTGAATGACATCGATTCATTCAGTTTTTTTTTTTTTGTGCTTAGCTGTGATTTGGCCACAGCTAATCACATGACATGTGCATGTGATCTGTGGGACCATTCACAGCTAGACACTAGTATACAATGGATGGCATGAATGAAGCCATCCATTGTATACAACTGTTATGTGACCTGCTGTGATTGGTCACAGCAAGTCACATGGTACCGGCAACGGGGGCCAGTACTCAGATCTGTCATAGGCCGTGTCCGAGGTACACTGCCAGTGACAGATCGCGCCGCTGTGATCTAGTGCGTTTTTCCTGCCGCCATTCGGCTGTTGGCCAGGAGGGAAGTGGTTAACCTCTTCAGCCCCAGCCACTGCATATGTACGTTTGCAGGGCGGCACGGCTGCGCAAAACCACGTTTTAAAATGTAGTTTTGCAAAACAGGTAGGGGGCGCACGTCCACCCTACCTGTCCCGCGGGTGTCAGCAGCGGGTCTCTGCCGCCGGGTCACGGCCGGTCATTACCGGCCGTTTCCCCGCGATTCGCGGTGATCGCTGATCGAGAGTAGGGTTGCATTGTTTATACACAGCCCTGCTATCTGTCAGTTCCCTGACAGCTCGTGACAAGCTGAAGAGGGAGAGAAGAGTTTCTCTCTCTCGATCAGCTTGTCCCTGTCCAGCACACACCCCTGCCCCCTAGTAAAACACTCCCTTCACACAGTAAACCCTAAAAATGTTAACCCCTTCCTCCCCAGTGCCATGAGTACAGTGTCAGTGGGTTTTTTTTTCACTGATCACTGTATTGGTGTTAGTGGGGATGTCGCTGATCGCCGCCATTATTAGCATAAAAAAAATTAAAAATCCCAGTATCTTTCCCGCCATTTGTAAACGCTATAACTTTCATGTAAACCAATTAATTTACACGTATTGGGATTTTTTTTAGCAGAGACATGTCGCAGAATGCATTTTTAATGAAATTTGTGACTAAATTTGATTTTTTAATTTTTTTTACTGGACATGTTTTATAGCAAAAAGTCCAAAATATTGTTTTTTTTTTCTCAAAATTGTCAGCCTTTTTTTTTATAGCACAAAATTAAAAACGCACAGGCGATCAAATACCACCGAAAGAAAGCTCAATTTGTTGGGAAAAAAAAGGATGTAAATTTAATTTGGGTGCAGTGTTGCATGACCGCGCAATTGTCAGTTAAAGTAACGCAGCGCCGTAACACAAACCTCTTCTGTAACCGCTTCCTGGCCACCCTACAGCAGAAATACTGCCACAGGGCGGCATGGGTACGCAATATCACATATATATATATATATATATATATATATATATATATATACGTGATTTGCGCTCCCGTGGTTTTCACACCCCTCCCAGATAGCGTCAGATTGCCCGTCAGTACACCAGTCATCACATTTAAACCCTTGATTGCCAGGAGTACGCTCATGTACAATAAACCTCCATTGCTAGTATAGTGTCTGAACGGGTCAATATCTTTGATCAGGTCAGCACTATACCAGCGTTCACATTAGTAAAGCGTCCCCAAAAACGCAGCGTTAGCGGGATCAGCCCCGGCACCTGCCAACACCTGCGTTTAGCCCCTACGCTTACCCCCCCTTCTCCCCAAGCAAGTGCAGTGTCAGTAGGTCACTGTCATTTGATACATTGCACACAAAACCGCAGTGTTCGCAGAATCAGGCCTGATCTCTGTTAGCACTTGTCGGTAAATTTTGATGACTCTCACATGCAGCAGAGTGCCAGTGCTAGTGCCGCGCTACCTTTTGGTGAACTGTCGAGTACCAGCGGTCTAGTACATACTAATCTTTCACATACCTCCTTGATTTTTGGAGTTGTTTTTCACGGAATATCTGTATGCGTTGATTGTGGATCAAAGCAGTTTATATGCACAACAATTTATTGCCGCCAACCCAAATTCAAACCTTGCCAGACCATTCGCATGGAAACTCATTATGGTTTTCAAATTTACATTATTTTTGGGCCCAACCCTCAACATGGGCATTACTAAAAGAAATGAATTGCGGTTGTATTGGTCCGCAGTCCCGATTCAACATATGCCCGTATAATGTGTTTTATGCATTTCTCATCCTCGGGGTAACCCTGAATTTGACCGGCTCCACAAAATTCAGCCCCTCGCAAATCACCTTAACCTAAAATTTGCAGATGTCTATACTCCCCAGCAAAACATCTGCGTTGATGAGTCCCTTATTAATTTTTCTGGCCGCCTTGCATTCAAACAATATCTCCCCTGCAAGCTTGCCAGATATGGGGTCAAGATGTAGAAGAAATGTGAGAGGACAACAGGCTATACCAGGGGCGGACTGACAACTCATGGGGCCCCCGGGCAATAGGGGATCATGGGGCCCCTGTGTCCTTGCCCAAACTGAAAAAAGCCTATGAAAAAGGTACCAGGGGCATCTCATGGGGCCCCCTACTGACCCCGGGCCCTCGGGCAGTGCCCGAGTTTCCAAATGGTCAGTCCGCCCCTGGGCTATACTTATAAGTTTCGGATTTATGAGGGAAAAGATAGTCACGTGGAGCCCCCTCCCGGATGCCCAGACTACATGGGGAGCAGTGGCAAGATAGTTTGGGACTTGGTGTCATCATTTCTCCATATGGGGTACCACTTATACGTGGACAATTTTTATTCAAGCGTGCCACTATTTAGACATTTATTCAATCTTGGAACTGGCACTTGTGGCAAAGTGTGACCTAATGTGTGCCCACCATTAGAAGTGGGTGGGTGCAGGGCGGTATATTCTAATGGTGGGCATACCACACACTTTTTCTGGCAGAGATTTCTTCTCATTTTTTCATTCAGTCCACTGGCTGCATACAAAAAAAAAAAATGTAAAAATAATTTAAAAAAAATCAAAATAACTAAAAAAAAAACAAATTTGCCCCTCCCATGCGAGCACGCCTGTGTGCACAAGCCTTGACCCTGTGCCGTTATGTAAACAGCGGTTGCACCATGCATGTGAGGTATTGCCGTGAACATCAGATCAAGGGCAGTAATTCTAACACTAGACCTCCTCTGTAAATCTAAAATGGTGGCTTTTAAAGGCTTTTAAAGCGCTGCCTATGGATATTAAAAATGTTTGCAGTTTGTCACCATTGAACGGGGCATGCGCAGTTTTAAAGCATGTCATGTTTGGTATATATTTACTCGGCATACCATTATCTTTTATATTTTACCAAACAATTGGCCAATATATTGTGTTTTTGTGCATTTAAAGTAAAACAAGTGTATTTTTTTTTTTTAATTGCTTTTGAAAAATCGCTGCGCGAGTACTATGTGCTATAAAAAATTGTAGTACCTACCATTTTATTCACTAGGGTGTCTGCTTTAAAAAATATATAATGTTTGGGGGTTTAAATTAATTTCCTAGCAAAAAATACTGATTTTTTCATGTGAACAAAAAGGATTGGTTTTCAGGTGGTTAGAAGAGTGAATGATGTGTGGCATAAACTTCTAATGCTGGGCATAAAACGCCCCCACCCCCCAAAATGACCCCTTTTGGGAAAGTATTCACCCCAAACTATTTGCTGAGAGGAATGTTGAATCAATAGAAGAATTTATTTTTTTACCACAAGTTTTTGGAAAATGACAAAAAATAAAATTACACAAAATTGTCTTTGAAATAATTTATTGCTCACACAAGCCATATGTATATGTGGAATCACTCCCCAAAATACATTCTGCTACTTCTCCCGAGTATGGGGGTGCCACATATGAGAGACTTTTTGGCAGTCTAGCCAAGTACAGGACCCCAAAATCCAATAAGCACCTTCAGGCTTTTAAAGGGCTTTATTTCCTCATTACACTTCCTGACTACCTATCACAGTTTCGGAGGCCCTGGAATGCCAGAATAGCACCAAACCCCCCCAAATGACCCCTTTTTGGAAAGTAGACACCCAAAGGAATTTGATAAGAAGCATGGTAAGTATTTTGAAGATCTCATTTGTTGCCACAAGTTTTTGGAAAATGAAGAAAGAAAATAAAAACATATTTTTCTTTTCTTTTTTATATTTCAAAACCTTGTGAGAAAAAATGAGATCTGCAAAATACTTACCATGCCTCTTTTTAAATTCCTTGGAGTGTCTACTTTCCAAAAAGGGGTCATTTGGGGGGGGGGGGGGGGGTTGTGCTATCCTGGCATTTCAGGGCCTCCGAACCTGTGATAGGTAGTGGGGAAGTGAAATGAAGAAGTTACGCACCTTCAGGTCATTGGATTTCAGGCTCCTGTATGTGGCTAGGCTCCCAAAAAGTGTCACACGTGTGGTATCCTCATACTCGGTAGAAGTAGCAGAATGTATTTTGGGGTGTAATTCCACATATACCCATGGCTTGTGCAAGAAATAAATCATTTAAATGACAATTTTGTGTAAAAACAAAAAAACAAAAAAAAGTTTGTCATTTTCCAGAAACTTGTGGAAAAAAAAATAAATCTTCCATGGACACAATATGTCTCTCAGCAGATAGCTTAGGGTGTCTGCTTTCCGAAAAGGGGTCATTTGGGGGTGTTTGTTCTATCCTGGTATTTTAGCACCTCAAGAGATGTGATGGGTGGTCAGAAAGTAAAAGCTGTGTAAATTTCAAATTATCTATACCATAGTTTGTAGACGCTATAACTTTCACACAAAGCGATCAATATACACTTATTGGGATTTGTTTTACCAAAAACATGTAGCAGAATACATTTGGGCTTAAATTTATGACTAACTTTGAGTTTACGATATATTTTTTATAGCTGAAAGTAGAAAATATTGTTTTTTTTTGAAAATTTTTGTGGTTTTTTTGTTTATAGCGCAAAAAATAAAAAGCGCACAGGTGATAAAATACCACCAAAAGAAAGCTCTATTTGTGTGAAAAAAAGGATGTAAATTTCGTTTGGGTACAGCATTGCATGACCGCGCAATTATCATTTGAATTAGTGCAGCGCCAAACAGCAAAAAAAGGCCTGGTCATTAAGGGGGGTAAATCCTCAGGAGCTCAAGTGGTTAACCACTTCCAGTCCGGACTCTTGTACCCGCACTGGGACCATGAAAGGCTTTCCAAATAGATAAAATGAGAGAAAATGAATGTTAAAAAAAATAAACAAAGCCCCAAAAAAAAAAAAATTTGGTAACATCCATTTATCTCATGTCCAGTACATACATAGCCGCACTTGGCAGAGGTGAGCCTCGAACCTACGACCATGCACTCTTTGGACGGGCACTCTCACTACTGTGCTATGTCTGTTACCAGGTATAGACTCTGTCAAACTGACCCTTGTTTTCAAAAACTGCCAACTGTCACCTGCCCAATGTCAAGTAGCTATAGTGCAGTGCTAAACCGCTTCCATACTGGGCACTTTTACCCCCTTCCTGCCCAGGGCAATTTTCAGCTTTCAGCGCTCTCACACTTTGAATGACAATTGCGCGCTCATACAACATTGTACCCAAACTAAAATTTTACCATTTTTTTCACACAACTAGAGCTTTCTTTTGGTGGTATTTAACCACTTGAGCTTCTGAGGATTTACCCTCCTTAATGACCAGGCCTTTTTTTGCTGTTTGGCGCTGCACTAATTCAAATGATAATTGCGCGGTCATGCAATGCTGTACCCAAACGAAATTTACGTCCTTTTTTTCACACAAATAGAGCTTTCTTTTGGTGGTATTTTAACACCTGTGCGCTTTTTATTTTTTGCGCTATAAACATACAAACACAAAAATTTTGAAAAAAAACAATATTTTCTACTTTCAGCTATAAAAAATATATCGTAAACTCAAAGTTAGTCATAAATTTAAGCCAAAATGTATTCTGCTCCATGTTTTTGGTAAAAAAAAATCCCAATAAGTGTATATTGATTGCTTTGTGTGAACGTTATAGCGTCTACAAACTATGGTATAGATACTGTAATTTATGCCTTTTTTTGCTATACAGCACTGCACTAATTCAAATGATAATTGCGCGGTCATGCAATGCTGTACCCAAACAAAATTTACGTCCTTTTTTTCACACAAATAGAGCTTTCTTTTGGTGGTATTTTATCACCTGTGCGCTTTTTATTTTTTGCGCTATAAACAAAAAAAACACAAAAACTTTGAAAAAAAACAATAATTTCTACTTTCAGCTATAAAAAATATATCGCAAACTCAAAGTTAGTCATAAATTTAATCCAAAATGTATTCTGCTACATGTTTTTGGTAAAAAAAAAATCCCGTGCATTAGCGGGCAAACTGGCGCTATATGGGAGGGGCGCTAACACTATCGGAAGTCACCAGTGACACTAATACAGTGATCAGTAAAAATCTGTTCACTGTAATCAATGACACTGGTGACAGGGCAGTGAAGGGGTTAACTGGGGGGGTGGGGGGTGATCAAGGGGTTAAATGGGATTACTGGTGTACTAGCGGGCAAACTGGGGCTATCTGGGAGGGGCGATAACCCTATCGGAAGTCGCCAGCGACACTGATACAGTGATCAGTAAAAATCGGTTCACTGATCCGTGACACTGGCGGCAGGGCAGTGAAGGGGTTAACTGGGGGGGGATTAAGGAGTTAAACGGGATTACTGGTGTACTGGCGGGCAAACTGGCGCTATCTGGGAGGGGTTAACTGGGGGGGTGGGGGGGCGATCAGGGGGTTAAATGTGACCTAGGTGTGTTCTAACTGTAAATGTGTAGTGTTTTACTCACTTTTACTGTTTCTTCTTCTCTGTCTGGAACGGAATGTGTCCAGGCAGAGAAGAATGACATCATATCTTGTCCTGTGTAAACTTCAACACAGGACAGGATAGGACAGGGACCGATCATCTGATTTCAGTCAGACATCACTGGCTGAAATCTAATGATTGATCCCTCCGGGATCGAATGGTGTCACCCGCGGGTCGGCGGGAGCGCGCGCGCCCCCTGCGGGCGAAAACGTCGGGAGCGCGGAACCCGTTTTAAAACGTGATTTTTGCGCCTCAGTTCCGCCCTGCACACGTATATATACAGTGGCAGGGCGGCAAGCGGTTAATCACCACTGGGGTTTTTATTTTTTGATAAATTAACAAAAAAAAGACCGAAAATTTTGAAAAAAAAAACACGTTTTTCTTTGTTTCTGTTATAAAAGTTTGCAAATAAATTATTGTTCTTCATAAATTTAGGCCAAGATGTATTCTGCTACATGTCTTTGGTGAAAATAACCCAAATTAGAATGTATTTTTTAGTTTGTAGGAAAGTTATAGAGTTCGCAAACTATGGGATAGATCTGAAAATTGATCAATCCTGAAGTACTGACGGCCAATCTAATATCTTGAGGTCCCAGAATGTCAGAACAGTACAGATATCCCCAAATGACCCCTTTTTGGAGAGTAGACAGTCTGACGTACTTCATAAGAGGCATGGCGAGTTTTTTGAAGTTGTATTTTTTTTGTCATCATTTTTTGGAAAATGAAAAAATGCAAAAAATAATTTTCACAATTTTTTTTTTTTATATACTGTCACCAGTGCAGTACAGCGTCATCATATTACTGGCATGGCGGTGATCAGGGACACTGACTGGTGACAGTATGAAAAAAAAAATATACATTTTTAATTTTTTTTATTATTTTTCATTATTTATTAAATGTTTTTTCTTTTTCTATGATTTTTTTTTCATATTTCACTATGTCCAAAATAGTACAATGTTACCATAGTAACATTGTACTACTTTGGAGAAGTGATCAGTATTTTTATTTTTTTTTTACTCAGTTTGCTTATAGCGGTGGTCGGCAAGCCGCGGCTCGCGAGCCACATGCGGCTCTTTACACACTTCAATGCGGCTCTTCTGTGTGCCGGGCGCCCGCTCCCCTCCCTCCTCTCGGGCGGCCGCCCCAAAAGTCAGGACTCTGCAGCTAGCCCAGGAATGGGCAAACTACGGCCCGGCGGACCTTTTAATCCGGCCCGCGGAGCGTGGCAAACATTGGCTGTCAGGATGTAGGCGGGGCAGCCAGGATGTAGGCGGGGCAGCGTGACGAACTCCTCTCCTCTCACAGTCCGCCCTGAAGACCGGAACGGCGCGGGAACACGGCGAGAGGAACGCGCGGAGCAAAGGTAAGTGAATTGACACAATATGGGGAATGAATTACTATAGGGGGGATGACTTACTATGGGGGATGAATTACTATATGGGGGATTAATTACTATGGGGGATGAATTACTATATGGGGGATGAATTACTATATGGGGGATGAATTACTATGGGGGATGAATTACACTATGGGGGATGAATTACTACGGGGGATGATTTACTATATGGGGGATGAATTACTATGGGGGATGAATTACTATATGGGGGATGTATTTTCAGTTTTAAAAATGTGGCTCTCAAAATAAATTTCAATCGTGGTTTTGGCGAGATTTGGCTCAGTTGAAAAAAAAAGGTTGCCCACCACTGGTTTATAGCAAAGAATTACTTTGCTATAAGCAAGCATTTACCTGAATGACATCGATTCATTCAGTTTTTTTTTTTTTGTGCTTAGCTGTGATTTGGCCACAGCTAATCACATGAGATGTGCATGTGATCTGTGGGACCATTCACAGCTAGACACTAGTATACAATGGATGGCATGAATGAAGCCATCCATTGTATACAACTGTTATGTGACCTGCTGTGATTGGTCACAGCAAGTCACATGGTACCGGCAACGGGGGCCAGTACTCAGATCTGTCATAGGCCGTGTCCGAGGTACACTGCCAGTGACAGATCGCGCCGCTGTGATCTAGTGCGTTTTCCCTGCCGCCATTTGGCTGTTGGCCAGGAGGGAAGTGGTTAACCTCTTCAGCCCCAGCCACTGCATATGTACGTTTGCAGGGCGGCACGGCTGCGCAAAACCACGTTTTAAAATGTAGTTTTGCAAAACAGGTAGGGGGCGCGCGTCCACCCTACCTGTCCCGCGGGTGTCAGCAGCGGGTCTCTGCCGCCGGGTCACGGCCGGTCATTACATTACATTACATTGAGTTTATATAGCGCCAAAGGGTTTGCTCAGCGCTGTACAATAGAGGGGGGGACAATACATGAAACATTACAGCAGCTACGAACAGCACACGAGGAATAAGAGGGCCCTACTCTTTCGAGCTTACAATCTGGGAGGGAGGGGGTAGTGGTACAGGAGGAAGTGGCTGTGGGGGATGGAGTGGTAGGAGGAATGAAGGAGAGCAGCAGTTAGGTGAGGGTGGGGTAGGCTTCCCTGAAGAGGTGGGTTTTCAGGGAGCGCCTGAAGGTGAGGAGGGAAGGTGACAGTCTGATGGATTGGGGTAGTGAGTTCCAGAGGATGGGGGAGGACCTGGAGAAGTCTTGCAGACGTGCGTGTGAGGAGGAGACCAGGGAGCAAGATAGAAGGAGGTCCTGTGAAGAGCGAAGGGTACGGATAGGGTGGTACTTGGGAATCAGGTCGGTGAGGTAGTTAGGGGCAGTGTTGTGAATGGCTTTGTAGGTCAGAGTGAGTAGTTTGAATTTGATGCGTTGGGCGATAGGGAGCCAGTGGAGGGAGAGGCAGAGGGGGGTGGCAGAGGTGGAGCGGCTGGTGAGGTGGATGAGTCTGGCAGCTGAGTTCAGGATGGTCTGAAGCGGGGAGAGTTTGCACTGGGGTAGGCCGGTGAGGAGGGAGTTGCAGTAGTCAAGGCGTGAGATAATCAGGGAGTGCACAAGTAGTTTAGCGGTGTCTGGGGTAAGGAAGGTGCGTATTTTGGCGATATTGCGGAGGTGGAGCCTGCATGTGTTTGTCAGTGATTTGACATGAGGTTGGAAGGAGAGGTTAGAGTCCAGAATGACCCCAAGGACTTTGGCTTGCGGGGCGGGATTGATGGTGGTGATGTTAGTAGTGATGGATAGGATGGGGGGGGGGCGCGGGCAGGAGGGAAGACGAGAAGCTCGGTTTTGGAGAGGTTGAGTTTGAGGAAATGGAACGACATCCAGTCAGAGATGTCGTTTAGGAGGTGAGTGATGCGGGCGGAGAAAGTGGAGGTGAGGTGAGGGGTGGAGAGGTAAATTTGAGTGTCATCAGCATAGAGATGGTAGTTGAAGCCGTGAGAGTGTATGAGTTTGCCAAGGGAGGAGGTGTAGATGGAGAAGAGAAGGGGTCCAAGGACAGAGCCCTGGGGGACCCCAACAGAGAGGGGGAGGGAAGTGGAGGTGGCACCATTGTAGGAAACGCTGAAGGAGCGTCGGGATAGGTAAGAGGAGAACCAGGAGAGAGCGGTGTCTCTGACGCCAAGGGAGAATAGTTTATTAAGGAGGAGGGGGTGGTCAACTGTGTCGAAGGCCGCGGAGAGGTCCAGGAGGAGGAGGACAGAGTAGTCGCCTTTGGCTTTGGCGGTAAGTAGGTCGTTGGTGATTTTGAGGAGGGCGGTTTCGGTGGAGTGTAGGGGACGGAAGCCGGACTGTAGTGGATCAAGGAGGTTGTTGTCAGTTAGGTGGGCGCTTAGGCGGTTGTAGACTAAGCGCTCCAGGAGTTTGGAAGTGAGTGGCAGCAGGGAGATGGGTCTGAGGTTGTTTGGGTCAGAGGGGTCCAGGGAGGGCTTTTTGAGTATGGGGGTGATGTGCGCATGCTTTAGGGGGGAGGGGAATACGCCGGTAGAGAGGGAGAGATTGAAGATGTGGGTGAGGGAGCAGATGAGGGAAGAGGGGGGTGACTGGAGGAGTCGAGAGGGGATAGGGTCTAGGGGGCAGGTAGTGAGGCGGGCTTCAGAGAAGACCCTGGTGACTTCCTCAGTAGTAGCGGGGCTGAAGGAGTGCAGAGCTGGTGGGATTACGGTAAGCGGGGTCTTGGGTGTGGAGGGGGGCAGTGCGGTTGCGAGGTCAGAGGAGGGAAGAGATGAGGGGGAGATAGGGGGGGGGAGGCTAGGTGGGGAGGTAGATTGCGAGTTGACTATGTCCTGACGGATAGCATCAATTTTATTGTGGAAATGAGTGGCAATCTCGTGGGCGGTGAGTGAGGTACTGAGTGGAGGAGGGGGGGGAGAGAGCAGGGAGTTGAAGGTGGAGAAGAGTCGGCGAGGGCAGGAGGAGAGGGTGTTAATCAGGTTTACGAAGTAAGCCTGCTTGGCGGCGTGGAGGGAGGAGGTGTAAGTGAGGAAGGCAGATTTGTAGAGGGAGAATGAACGGGGGGACCTGGTTTTGCGCCATAGTCTCTCCAGCGCACGACTGCGACGTTTGAGGCATTTAGTGTGGTCGTTCTGCCATGGTTGGAGCGGTCTGGGTTTGATGTAGCGTGTGGTTAGGGGTGCCAGAGAGTCTAGGGTAGCTGATAGTGAGTCGTTGTACGTGTTAGTGGCTAGGTCAGGACAAGACAGTGGAAGGATTCTGTCGTGTAGGCGGTCGGCAGCTGAGTGGAGGGGGGCCGGGTTCAGGTTGCGAAGGTTGCGGCTGGTGATGGTTTGGCGCTCTGGGGGGGGGGAGTTAGGGGAAGGGGAGATGGAGAACGTGAGGAGGTGGTGGTCGGAGAGAGGGAAGGGGGTGTTAGAGAACTGGTTGAGGGTACAGAGGTGGGAGAAGACGAGGTCCAGGGTGTTCCCAATGATGTGGGTGGAGGATTGAGTGTGCTGTGTGAGCGCGAAGGAGGAGGTTAGGTGGAGGAATTGGGAAGTAGCCGGGCTGTTGTCATTGATGGGGATATTGAAGTCCCCGAGGATGATGGTTGGTAGCTCAGAGGAGAGGAAGAAGGGAAGCCAGGCAGCGAAGTCATCCAGGAAGCGGGGTATGGATCCGGGAGGCCTGTAGATCACTGCGATCCTTAGGGGGGTGGGTGAGAAGAGCCGGATGCAGTGAGCCTCGAAGGAGGAGAAAGTTAGGGAGGGAGGATTAGGGAGGACCTGGAAGGTGCTCAGCGGTGATAGGAGCAGGCCGACCCCACCACCTTTGTGACCGCTCAGTCTTGGTGAATGGGACCAGACGAGACCTCCATAGGAGAGTGCCGCAGGGGAGGTGGAGTCAGTGGCCTGTACCCAGGTTTCGGTGATGGCTAGGAGGTTAAGGGAGCGGGAGATAAAGAGGTCATGGATGGCAGTAAGTTTGTTGCAGACCGAGCGGGCGTTCAGGAGTGCAACCGAGAGAGGGGGGATGGATGCGGGGAGAAGGGGCACAGATATGAGGTTGAGGGGGTTACGGCAGCTGGCGGGAGCAGGGGGGTCCCTAGAGGAGGGGTGAGGTGGCGAGGGGCCAGGGTTCGGGGAGATGTCCCCAGCAGATAGGAGAAGGAGAAGGGTGAGGAAGGTGGCATGGGAATGGGAAGTGTAGGAGCGTGTGGGTCTGATAGTGGTGGCACGTGGGTCGACGGGGGAGTGGAGTAGCAGGAGGAGGTGGTGAGTGCCGTAGTGGGGAGAGGGGAGTAGTGAAGGGGCAATGTAGAGCTGTTTTGGGGGGGTAGGCGGGTAGAGGGAGGCGATTTTTGGGATGGTGGAGAGGAAAATGAGGAGGAGGAGTGCAGGAGGCATGTTGGGGTGGGTGCGGTGACAGTTGGGTCAGGGGAGGTGAAGGGATACAGGTCAGGGCAAGGTGTGTGGGGAATCTGTGTTACCATGGGAGAGTCATTTGAGTCCTTCTGTAGGGGTAGAGTGAGGGTGGAGGGCGGCAGCTGGTTGGCAGCAGTCTGTGGGTGCAGTAAGCTGGCGACCATGGGTGCTGTGGCATGTCTTCAGTGGGTACGGTGGTTCGGCTAGTGGAGGGGTCGTAGGGTGCGATGGCTGGGGGTGATGGTAGGCACGGCGACTGGTGATGTTGGCGGCTCGGTGACTGGGGTTGTTGAGGCCAGGCGTCGGGTGCTGAGGGCTCGGCGTCGTGAGGCGCTGAAGGTGTTGAAGGATCGTCATCAGAGTCGAGCGGGGCGTTGCGGTAGCGATCGTCGGCCCTGCGTGGTTTGTGCTCAACCGTGATCTGTTGCGGCCGGTAGGAGAGACCGCAGCTTCAAGGGTCGTGGTGGGCCATTAGTCGCCGGGGCGTCGCCAGAGGGAATAGCGTGCCGGAAATCAGGGTGCTGGGCGAGCGTTCCCTGGTGTGGTGGCTGGCTGGTAATCCCAGGTGGGGTGGTGGGCAGGGGATCCCCGGTGGGATGGTGGCCGTGCTATCCCTGGTGGGGTAGTAGCGATCCCTGGAGGGATAGTGGCTTAGGGTCCCTGGTGGTTTGGGGTTTCAGGTGGATGGTGGGATCCCTGAGTGAGTGAGTCCCTGGAGGCTGGCGGTGTGATGGTGGTTGGGCTCCCTGGTGGGTAGTGGGCGCCCCTGGTGAAGTACCTGGTGTCCTGGAGCGTCGGTGGATCCCTCCTGGGTTAGCAGGACCGTTGGTGGTGGTGGTAGCTTCCCGGAGCAGCGGAGGCGTCCCGCCGCGGCCGCAATTCCCGCCGCGATTCCAGCCACGGCTGGCAGGAAACACCGCGGCTTCGGGTGCCGCGGTAGGCCTCAGGCTGCTGCGAACCGTCGGAGCTCCGCTGGAGGGACGGAGTGACTGTGGGTGTTGGTGGGGACCTCGGCAGCAGACACAGGGGCCCGGATGGGCCCTGATGGCAGCGGTAGGGGCGCAGGGGTGATCCCCTGATCGGCGGGGACCGAGGAGCGGAGTGGCAGTAGTCCGGGCTGATGTCCGGCGATCCTGGTCGGCCGCGCCAGAAATCGAGGCCGCGGCTTCAGGTGCCGGGTAGGCCGCAAGTCCCGGAGCTCCGGGAGAAAGGTCCAGTGGCCTTCCCTGGCTGGCGAACAGGGACCGGAGGGTCGTGGGGCCCCCGTCAGGGTCCGCTGCCGCCCAGATGGCAGCGGATTGGGGCCGGGGGAGCAGGAGCTCGCCGAGACACGTCCGTCTCGCCGGACGTCCGGATGTTTAAATTGCGCGGTCATGCAACACTGCACCCAAATTAAATTTACATCCTTTTTTTTCCCAACATTACCGGCCGTTTCCCCGCGATTCGCGGTGATCGCTGATCGAGAGTAGGGCTGCATTGTTTATACACAGCCCTGCTATCTGTCAGTTCCCTGACAGCTCGTGACAAGCTGAAGAGGGAGAGAAGAGTTTCTCTCTCTCGATCAGCTTGTCCCTGTCCAGCACACACCCCTGCCCCCTAGTAAAACACTCCCTTCACACAGTAAACCCTAAAAATGTTAACCCCTTCCTCCCCAGTGCCATGAGTACAGTGTCAGTGGGTTTTTTTTTCACTGATCACTGTATTGGTGTCACTGGGGATGTCGCTGATCGCCGCCATTATTAGCATAAAAAAAATTAAAAATCCCAGTATCTTTCCCGCCATTTGTAAACGCTATAACTTTCATGTAAACCAATTAATTTACACGTATTGGGATTTTTTTTAGCAGAGACATGTCGCAGAATGCATTTTGGATGAAATTTGTGACTAAATTTGATTTTTTAATTTTTTTTACTGGACATGTTTTATAGCAAAAAGTCCAAAATATTGTTTTTTTTTCTCAAAATTGTCAGCCTTTTTTTTTATAGCACAAAAAAATAAAAACGCACAGGCGATCAAATACCACCGAAAGAAAGCTCAATTTGTTGGGAAAAAAAAGGATGTAAATTTAATTTGGGTGCAGTGTTGCATGACCGCGCAATTGTCAGTTAAAGTAACGCAGCGCCGTAACACAAACCTCTTCTGTAACCGCTTCCTGGCCACCCTACAGCAGAAATACTGCCACAGGGCGGCATGGGTACGCAATATCACATATATATATATATATATTATATATATATATATACGTGATTTGCGCTCCCGTGGTTTTCACACCCCTCCCAGATAGCGTCAGATTGCCCGTCAGTACACCAGTCATCACATTTAAACCCTTGATTGCCAGGAGTACGCTCATGTACAATAAACCTCCATTGCTAGTATAGTGTCTGAACGGGTCAATATCTTTGATCAGGTCAGCACTATACCAGCGTTCACATTAGTAAAGCGTCCCCAAAAACGCAGCGTTAGCGGGATCAGCCCCGGCACCTGCCAACACCTGCGTTTAGCCCCTACGCTTACCCCCCCTTCTCCCCAAGCAAGTGCAGTGTCAGTAGGTCACTGTCATTTGATACATTGCACACAAAACCGCAGTGTTCGCAGAATCAGGCCTGATCTCTGTTAGCACTTGTCGGTAAATTTTGATGACTCTCACATGCAGCAGAGTGCCAGTGCTAGTGCCGCGCTACCTTTTGGTGAACTGTCGAGTACCAGCGGTCTAGTACATACTAATCTTTCACATACCTCCTTGATTTTTGGAGTTGTTTTTCACGGAATATCTGTATGCGTTGATTGTGGATCAAAGCAGTTTATATGCACAACAATTTATTGCCGCCAACCCAAATTCAAACCTTGCCAGACCATTCGCATGGAAACTCATTACGGTTTTCAAATTTACATTTTTTTTGGGCCCAACCCTCAACATGGGCATTACTAAAAGAAATGAATTGCGGTTGTATTGGTCCGCAGTCCCGATTCATCATATGCCCGTATAATGTGTTTTATGCATTTCTCATCCTCGGGGTAACCCTGAATTTGACCGGCTCCACAAAATTCAGCCCCTCGCAAATCACCTTAACCTAAAATTTGCAGATGTCTATACTCCCCAGCAAAACATCTGCGTTGATGAGTCCCTTATTAATTTTTCTGGCCGCCTTGCATTCAAACAATATCTCCCCTGCAAGCTTGCCAGATATGGGGTCAAGATGTAGAAGAAATGTGAGAGGACAACAGGCTATACCAGGGGCGGACTGACAACTCATGGGGCCCCCGGGCAATAGGGGATCATGGGGCCCCTGTGTCCTTGCCCAAACTGAAAAAAGCCTATGAAAAAGGTACCAGGGGCATCTCATGGGGCCCCCTACTGACCCCGGGCCCTCGGGCAGTGCCCGAGTTTCCAAATGGTCAGTCCGCCCCTGGGCTATACTTATAAGTTTCGGATTTATGAGGGAAAAGATAGTCACGTGGAGCCCCCTCCCGGATGCCCAGACTACATGGGGAGCAGTGGCAAGATAGTTTGGGACTTGGTGTCATCATTTCTCCATATGGGGTACCACTTATACGTGGACAATTTTTATTCAAGCGTGCCACTATTTAGACATTTATTCAATCTTGGAACTGGCACTTGTGGCAAAGTGTGACCTAATGTGTGCCCACCATTAGAAGTGGGTGGATGCAGGGCGGTATATTCTAATGGTGGGCATACCACACACTTTTTCTGGCAGAGATTTCTTCTCATTTTTTCATTCAGTCCACTGGCTGCATACAAAAAAAAAAATGTAAAAATAATTTTAAAAAAATCAAAATAACTAAAAAAAAAACAAATTTGCCCCTCCCATGCGAGCACGCCTGTGTGCACAAGCCTTGACCCTGTGCCGTTATGTAAACAGCGGTTGCACCATGCATGTGAGGTATTGCCGTGAACATCAGATCAAGGGCAGTAATTCTAACACTAGACCTCCTCTGTAAATCTAAAATGGTGGCTTTTAAAGGCTTTTAAAGCGCTGCCTATGGATATTAAAAATGTTTGCAGTTTGTCACCATTGAACGGGGCATGCGCAGTTTTAAAGCATGTCATGTTTGGTATATATTTACTCGGCATACCATTATCTTTTATATTTTACCAAACAATTGGCCAATATATTGTGTTTTTGTGCATTTAAAGTAAAACAAGTGTATTTTTTTTTTTAATTGCTTTTGAAAAATCGCTGCGCGAGTACTATGTGCCATAAAAAATTGTAGTACCTACCATTTTATTCACTAGGGTGTCTGCTTTAAAAAATATATAATGTTTGGGGGTTTAAATTAATTTCCTAGCAAAAAATACTGATTTTTTCATGTGAACAAAAAGGATTGGTTTTCAGGTGGTTAGAAGAGTGAATGATGTGTGGCATAAACTTCTAATGCTGGGCATAAAACGCCCCCACCCCCCAAAATGACCCCTTTTGGGAAAGTAGTCACCCCAAACTATTTGCTGAGAGGAATGTTGAATCAATAGAAGAATTTATTTTTTTACCACAAGTTTTTGGAAAATGACAAAAAATAAAATTACACAAAATTGTCTTTGAAATAATTTATTGCTCACACAAGCCATATGTATATGTGGAATCACTCCCCAAAATACATTCTGCTACTTCTCCCGAGTATGGGGGTGCCACATATGAGAGACTTTTTGGCAGTCTAGCCAAGTACAGGACCCCAAAATCCAATAAGCACCTTCAGGCTTTTAAAGGGCTTTATTTCCTCATTACACTTCCTGACTACCTATCACAGTTTCGGAGGCCCTGGAATGCCAGAATAGCACCAAACCCCCCCAAATGACCCCTTTTTGGAAAGTAGACACCCAAAGGAATTTGATAAGAAGCATGGTAAGTATTTTGAAGATCTCATTTGTTGCCACAAGTTTTTGGAAAATGAAGAAAGAAAATAAAAACATATTTTTCTTTTCTTTTTTATATTTCAAAACCTTGTGAGAAAAAATGAGATCTGCAAAATACTTACCATGCCTCTTTTTAAATTCCTTGGAGTGTCTACTTTCCAAAAAGGGGTCATTTGGGGGGGGGGGGGGGGGGGTTTGTGCTATCCTGGCATTTCAGGGCCTCCGAACCTGTGATAGGTAGTGGGGAAGTGAAATGAAGAAGTTACGCACCTTCAGGTCATTGGATTTCAGGCTCCTGTATGTGGCTAGGCTCCCAAAAAGTGTCACACGTGTGGTATCCTCATACTCGGTAGAAGTAGCAGAATGTATTTTGGGGTGTAATTCCACATATACCCATGGCTTGTGCAAGAAATAAATCATTTAAATGACAATTTTGTGTAAAAAAACAAAAAAAAGTTTGTCATTTTCCAGAAACTTGTGGAAAAAAAATAAATCTTCCATGGACACAATGGCCCTGATTCACTAAGATGTGAGTGTAATAGCAGAGACTGACCATTCAGGCAGACTCCGGTCAATCAATCAGTGGTCTGACCAGCGTCTAGCAAGCTCATTAACGAGCGTCTACTGACTACTTTGCCATTAGTGAATGAGGTATCCTGTCTGGCACATTTTTAGGTGCAATGCCGGATATATTCGCTAGATGGCGCACAAGCGCGGGCTTTATTAACATTGGCGTTTTTCTGATAGAAAATTCTAATACAGCTGTACTATTACATTCTGAAAATTCTCTTTTGCTATTTTTTTTTTTTTGCTGTTTCTCCAAAATGATCAGGAAAGTATTGCATTTACTAATGAATGTCATACATTCTATTTTCAAATGTTAAACATTTTCACACTTATATCTCAAATAATTTATATACTTCTAATTTCCCAATATAGTTATATATCTTCATTCTCTTTAATCACATAACTATTCTATGTTAAAGACAAGTGCAGCGCTATAAATGCATGTGATCAATAATGAACGCATGTAAAAACCAAAAAGTGTAAAGAATTGCAATAATGATGTAAACTGGTAAATCGTGCTAAAATAAGTTCATATAATTATTCCTGAATAATGGAATGTCCTTGGTGTGAGAGTACCAACTCAGAGAGTGCCTATGAATGGCACATGTGTTCTCTCCGTGACGGACAGTAGTGCATGAACTCGTGAAAGGTAAACCACCCTTGGGACTGGTCTACACTCACCAGAACAAAAGTATTAATGTGCATGGGTTATACACATCGCACATCTGGGGGTGCAGCGGTATGCTGGCAGCTATGGGTTAGTCATCCAGCTCCATCCATCCATCCATCCATCAGGGTGGGTGCCCAAATGGTCCTGGGGAAGAATTAGCTCAGCCACAGGAGCCAGAAAGGTGCTCAATAGTGTAGTACACTGTCACAGGGGTGGATGACCTTTCACGAGTTCATGCACTACTGTTCGTGGTTATATTTATCTTGTGTAAGACCATTTTACTAGTCTATATCATTTGACCAGCGCTCGCTTTATCATTTTTAAACAATGTAACTATTCTACATTATAACTCAAACTGTGTTTCCCACAGTGGTTTAGTGGTTAGAGCTCAGAACTTACAGCACTTGGGTCATGGGTTCTAATCCCAGTCTTGGCAACATCCCAAAAAAATGGAGATCAATTTTCTGGGTTGTGCCAGGAATATTGATCAATCAATTATGATTTTGCCTAATGACTAGAAAGTGGATGAATGTTACTTGCGTACTGTTCTTCTGCCAATTAGGTCATGTGCAAGTTTCATGCCGTGTATATTTCATTGTAACTTTTTTCTCTTTTAAATCTGTCTCCTTATACAACTTGACCCCCTCCCCCACCCCATCATCACCTGTCCCATATGCAAATCTATGGATCACCGCCCCACTCTTTAACTATCTATTTACTGATCAAGTGAATGTGTCTCATTTTCTATCAGCTACAGCTCAGATCTCACATTATTATACAATTGCTGATTGTATCTCACCACTAGTCTGATTGAATTCACAATTCCTGGTCAGTCCTGTTCCCTGACCTCTAATAACCTTTAGGGCCAGTTCACACTACATGTGTTTCAGTTGCTTTTTCAGCATCACAAACGCACAGAAAGAAGGTTATATGGTTGTCAATGTCATAGTTCACATCAGCGCTTGCATTTTCAATGCATTGCAGGTGCTGTAAACAAAGTTGACCACGCTGCATTGTTTCTGCACAGAACTGTACTGGAACACATTGAAACGTCCTTGAATGTACTAAAACGCACATGTCCCTAACTACATTGAATACAAAGAAAATAGAAAAAAATAAGTGGAAGGGATACAAAAATGCAATGTAAACATGTCCAAAACGCATCCAAAATGTACTGGAACACACTAAACATGCATGCCAAAAGGGCATGAAAAAAACCCATCAGGAACACATCTAGACTGTTTCTATAGTGTGAACCAGCCCTTAGGACTTGTTCACACCATTGGTGGTGCAGAAACGCATGCAAGAACACACATTTTCCAGCACAGCAAAGAAATGCAATGCCCTGTGTAGATGTGCGCAGGTACCATGATGAAAACGTTGTTGCACCTACACACGTCTATTAAAAACAGCCCCATTCACAGCCACAAATACGCATGGCACCACACTACTGTGCGGTTAGGTGCGACACACTTGGAAAATAACATAAAAATAAGCCAACATGGCTAAAACATATCTTGAAAATATGGGGACTCTGATATCCGGCGACAGTCCGTTCACGAACGAGAAGCAATTCTGCACCCCTAAAACCAACATAGAGGAAAGGGATGGTCAAATTGCTGTGCTGCTTCCAAACCGCCTCTGGCATGCCAGGGTCATTATGCAGGTCCTCGATGCCAGTTCTTGCCTGCGGCCACAAAATATCCACTGGCCACAAGTGAAGGTGAGTGGAGGACGTGAAGGTGGATTTCTACCAGCTTCAACCGCAAGCAGTACCACTCCTGAAAAATGAGAGCAAATAATCATTGACACGTCATCATGACAGTCAATTCTCAGTGCAGGCTATCTAGAGTGTCTTTCCTTTTTAACCATTTCAAGAGTTTAAGGAAACATTCTTGGAGCATCTACTGTGTTTGGAAAGGCCAAAGGTCCCCCCCTCCCCCAGGCACACTAATGCTTATGCAGGCCATAGACGGGGAGAAAAACAGCCGATTTTTCTTTTAAAAAATGAAAAATCGGTTGTTCAAGCGGCCGACGTTACCAGCAATGGTAAAAAAAAAATCGGCCGATTTTCATCCCGTCTACAGCCGGCAAAAAGTGTCCCTGCAGAGAGCTCCGCTATTTCTTTGACAGTTCTTTGACATTTATAGCGGTTGCAACAATGTATTTGTATCCATTTCGGATACAGATGTTTTTATTCGGAAACAAATAGATACAATGTTGCAACCGCTGTAAATGTCAAGGAACTGTCAAAGAAATAGCGGAGCTCTCTGCAGGGACACTTTTTGCCATACTGGAATTCCTCTCATTTTTCATCCTTCTTCTTCCTCTTCTTCTTCCTCTTCTTCTTCATCATCATCCTCTTCTTCCTCTTCATCATCTTCTTCTTCATCATCATCCTCTTCTTCATCATCTTCATCATCATCATCCTCTTCTTCTTTTTCTTCTTTTTGTCTTCCTCTTGCAGGTCACTGCTCATGTGCAGATTTTTTATCAGTAAAAAAATCGGCCGATTTGCCCATCATTGCCGCGAAAATCGGCCGATCGGCAAATTCGGCCGTTTTTTTCCAACTTTACCGAAAAAAAAAATCTGCCAAAATACCGAAAAACGGCCGAACAAATAGCCCACCAACGATCCGAAAATCGGCCGATTTTATTTTCGGCCGAAAAATCGGCCGATTTTCGACCCATCTATGGCCTGCATAAGATATGGTGTGGCCCTAGGGTCAATGTGTGTTTAGAATACTTCCAAAATGCACATACAAAAACACTCCATCCAAATGCATGTTGCATTTCTATAGCATGTTAAACAGAAGAAAAATGCACTTACATAATGTTAACATGCGCAAGTAAAAATAGACAAAATCCACATCCTTTTATTCTGGCTTCACATACATGCATTGTGGTCTAACACCGCACTCCTGGGCAAATCACATGCAATTTGTGTGCGTTGCAATTAGAGACAAACATTTTGCACACCTCAAATTGCACCGCATCCGGGCCAAAAATGTGCAGGACCCTTTTTCAGGGTATGCACATGGGTGTGAATAGGCATGCCATCCAATTTGGCAAATCGCAATACGCTTTGTGTACCAATATTGGTGTGTTGGTAACTTCACCTAGAAAGCCGCAGCAGGTGGCATGAAGGGGTTGCGGTTGTGATGCGGTGCAGCGCTTGCACAGAAAACACTGCAAATTTCACATCGCATCTGTGTGACACCAGAATGTGCCAATATGTGGCTTGACAAAGCACAGTGGTCAGTGCAGATTATTTTCAATCCATGTTTTTTTACACTTTTCATTCACTGGTTTAACTCAGGTGATCATTAATCACAATTATCTCCGGAGATCACATGCAGCCCCTCAACCATCTACACATATCTCTGGAAATCTATACAGATCTCCTTGAAAAAATGTCTCCTCTCCTCTTCGGAAAACAATTGTCCTCCACCTCATAAACAGGGGGACAGAGAAGACTTCTCCTTGATAACTAAAATCAGATGAATTATCTGTGCTTAATAAACATACACCAATACTGCAAATGCATTGTACTGTCCAAGGCATTGCACACTAACGCATTGCACACTAGAAATGTCAAATGCGTTAGTGTGTACAGTGCATGAGTGTAAAATGCTTTAGTGCACACTGCAGTGTACAACGCATTGCACACTGTAATACTCTGTACAAAGTAATACCGTGTACACCCACACATTGTAGACTGTAATGCACTGTACACTGTCATGCAGGATGGAGCAACGCATTGCACACTGTGATACCGTGTACACCCACACATTGTAGACTGTAATGCACTGTACACTGTCATGCAGGCTGGAGCTACGCATTGCACACTGTGATACCGTGTACACCCACACATTGTAGACTGTAATGCACTGTACACTGTCATGCAGGCTGGAGCTACGCATTGCACACTGTGATACGCTGTCCACTGTCATGCAGAATCCAGCAACACATTGCACACTGTGATACCGTGTACACCAACACATTGTAGAATGTAATGCATTATACGCAGTATACATGTCCAGATATTCAAAGATTAGCCATGAAGGCCTAGCTGGTTACCTATTGGGCGACCGCAGATAGCCGAATAACGCTACACTGCATCCAGGCAGCTCTGGGAGGGTGTCATATGACATCCTGGCAGAACGCGCTCTCCGTGATTGCTGTGTCCTAAGGACACAGCTGATCACGTAATGTGGTAAAGGCCAATCACAGCGGCTTTTTACCATGTGATCAGCCATGTCCAATGACACGATGATCACCGGGAAATGCATTTGCCGGGTCTTGGCTGCACTTTCATCACGCTGTCAGAATGTGTGGAAAGTACTGCCGAGAACCAGCAGTTATCAAAGCAGGGGTCGGCCCCGATGATCAGTGCCCACCAGTGCCACCCAACAGTTCCGCCCACCTGTGGCCAGCAGTGCCGCCTCATCAACGCACATCAGTGTTGCTAAATTACCAGTTTACCAAATGTTATAATATAAACAGCCTTTTATTCATTATGAGCTATTTTGTGGTTTATCGAGCAAAAAGTAAAACTCACAGCAGCAAGTCAATACCACCCAAAGAAAGCTCTATTTGTCTGAAAAAACTGATACAAATTTAAGATGGGTACAATGTGGCATGACCGCACAATTGTCATTCAAAGGGTAACAGTGCAGAAAGATGAAAATTGGCCAGGACAGGAAGGGGGTAGGAGTACCCAGTAGGCAAGTGGTTAATATAATTGACCCATCAATACCCAGGAGCTAATGTACAGATAAGTAGCATGTGCACCAAGTGAGATTCTGCTAGGCCCCACCCACAAAATTACAATTACTTGTCCCTCACATGTTATAAACATATTTGCAATGGCCACAGTTACTTTACATATAAGGATCATCTCCTCAGTTGAGAACTGTGCTCTCGCCATGTCCAAATGCCAATAAAGTTATCAAAATTTTCAACCAACACAAAACCTCCAACCACTTCTCATCCACTTACACTCCCCACAACCACTTCCGGGTGCGCGCGCACCAGATGACGGACTTCCAGGAGGATAGCTGCTCGTGCGCCATGGGGGACACCTGTTTGGCGTTTATTTGTGCACGATCGCGCATATCTATGCACGATCGCTCATTTCTATGCACGGCTATGATAGCTTTCGCGAATGTGTGTTTTAGTGATTTTTTTTCTTTTTAAACCTTGGCTAATATATCTTTGTTGCCAAAGGCCAAAAATCAACATACAGTGGGGACTATTTTATTACTGTAAATCAAATTGTAGAAAACCTGTAGCTGGCTGCACAGTGAATGTGACATATTCATTAGTACATAATATTGTGGTGCAAGCAGGTTTTTTTTATTTTTTTTGTTTGGTTTTGAAAAAGCCAGTTTGCACCCACTTGCATATTCACGCTCTTACAAGCTACATTTGAGCAGATTATATAAGTATACAAAGTAACTATTAAGGTTGTTCATATATTGAACATAAAATAAACACAAAAACATCGGTGAAACATTTATTGATCAAATATATCTTCATTTATTTGGTCAGCAGGAACAAGTAGGTACAGTCAATATCTTGGTGAGTCACAAAAATAGGATTGATGTGGCAAAAAGAAAACACTCCTGCTCATAAGAGCTTACAATCTAAAGATACTTCTAATGAACTGTGTGTGCTCAGGTTATAGCAGGAAACAAAGGGGAAGATGAATCAAGTAACATTTTCGTGCACATAAGGTTTACTTACACAATCATTTAGTATAAAGATCCATTCACAAAAAAGTCTACACATCAAAATATAAAGAAAAGACATATGTGAAAACCCCTCCCACCTCTACAAATCCCCTCCCACCTCTACAAATCCCCTACACATACATTTGTCAGCAGGTTTGTAAGAAAAATGCATTTGAGTCTAAATAGGCAAGCAAAATTAAAACAAGAGCAGATTTTAAACAAAACGATTGACATGTGTGAGGCTTTCAATGCAAAAAGAAAAAACACAATCATTGTGCAATAACACACAAACACACTTTACAAGGCCAAAAATATGCAAACATTTCCAGCCCACTTCCAAACACAGCCTGAGTGGTGTCTGGGGCAATTCAGCACAAAATCTCTTCCTCCCCCAAACCACTACAAGCAAGGACTTAGTCACAAACCACCCGGCCTAGTAACAGGCCAAATCACTCCCTACTGCACATCTTTATATAAGCTAGGTTGTATTTGGAGCGTGCCAAACAAGGCCCCACACCCAATGAAGCCACACCCACCACTGACCTTAGTTTGGTCAGTGAAAGTGTTTTCACCTGATGAATCCGCTTCCTACCTGCATTAACCCTTGGTATACAGGCCCCACAAATCAGAAAGATATATACAGTGAAATGTACGTGTGCAGCATACAACAGAACATTGAGCAGGGATGTGAAAGGGAACCCCAATTGGAACCTTTATTGCTACTATGGTCACAATTCCCTCCAGATTCTCGCATGAGTTAAGACAGTCACATGACCACATCTTGTATGCAATACTGAAAATGACAAATCGATTTGACTAGTATGGTGAATTTCCCATCAATTGGTAAAACACTCCAGAAATCAAACATCACCAAACATTACACTCTGGGCAAAGCTGATTTACAAATCATGCAACTTACAGTAAAGTTGACCATTTCAATGCAATTTTCAAGACATCTGACACAGATCTCTATGCAAATTGCCACTAAAGTAGTACATGTACTACTATAGAAATCAGTGTTTGAAACGCACCCATGTGGTCACTCTAATAGCAGACAATAGGGTGCGACTTTGCAGACGATTTACAGCTTGCATGTTGTACAAATCACATGCCAAGTCCCACTCAATGAGCACGCTATTGGAGCGTTCATATTGTTGTGGTTCAAACTTGGTAGGAGCCGCAAGTAATAATAGAGTAATGAATACACTACTTTTCATGCAATTTGCTGAGAGATCGATGTCGAATGTCTTGCAAATTGCACTTGAAATCACCATGTACCCCGACTTTGAAATCATGCAACTTCTATGCAAGTCACATGATGTGACTGTGGTGTCAATAACACCACTTAGAAATCTGCTTTAATGTGACCGGGTAGCCCCCAGTAACATTGTTTGCGATTGCCATGCAATTGGCATGACAGGCGACTTGCAAATCGTAGACCAAGTCGCACCCTATTGGCCACTGTAGGCTCTGTTCACATCCAATTGGATTGTGAACTCGTGCAACTTCACTGTAAGTTGGACAATTGCCGCATCGGATTAGATGTGACAGTGGTGTTGGCCCCCAGTAACATTGGGTGCAATTTGCCATGCAAAGAGCAAGCTGCTGGCCATGCCAATCACATGACAAGTCACATCCAGGGTGTGCAATTTCAGGTGCGATTTGTGCATTGACATCGTACCTGATATTGGATATAATGAATGTGAGTGTATTAACATACACCATTTGTTGCAGCGAGAGTTCAAAGGTATTTGAGAATTGTGGCCATTTATTAGCAATTTAACATCTAGACTCAAATAGAAATCGCAATGCTACACACAATTGAAAACACAACTAGTTAGTAATTCTCTAGAAAACACAGTAAAATTGGCAACTTAAAGAGTAATTTTCAATTGCATATAGTGTGAGCGAAGCAGGAAAATCAACAAAGGAAATAAATCTTTGAAGGCGTGCGGTACCTGCCTGCTGGGATAAGGGTCTGCTATGCATTTGGGGGAAAAATGCACGCCAGGATTTGTGACAAGTTTGATGTGTGGATTCACCAACCAAGTCTTTTCTCTCTCGTTCACTCTTCTGAATGTCTCTCTTTATCACTCTTCAGTATGTATCTCTTGCTCACTCTTCTTTGTCTCACTGGCTTGCTCTTCTCTCTCGCTCACTCTTCTGAATGTCTCTCTTTATCACTCTTCATATGTATCTCTCGCTCACTCTTCTTCGTCTCACTCTTCTCTCTCTCTGTCAGCTCTTTGCTTGCCAAATCCTTCACAAAAGTGGGTGGAGTGTAAACCATCATTATCAAATCTATTAGTGATTCAGGCCCTTATCTTATCCCATTGTATGACATTCACATAAGGTGCAGCTTTGAAGGTGTTTCAACAGACAAGGCCTCATTCTAATTCACATTTTAGGGATCATTTAGACAGAATGCAAAGATGTTGCCAGAACATGTATGTGAAGACAGCCACACACGGAGATCATGCTACTACCTCGCCGGGGTTGGGATTCGAACCGCCAACCCTAGAGTTGTGAAGCAGCAGTGCTAACCACTAACCCACGGAGCTACATTGCTAACCCAGCCTGTATTTCTGTGCTGTGAATCAATCCTAGGTCCCTGGGCATGGTCAGTTTAACTACCCAGATATCTCCAATGTGACACAAATGTTGTGCTATGTTGCCAATTCAGATGTATGTTGGTTCTATGTATCCCAATACAAAGGATTGCAATACTAATACAGGCGTACCTCGGTTTACCAACGCCTCAGGGAACGTCATATTTGGGGTACAAATGTCAAACCATTTCAGTTAATTGGTCTGTTTACAAATGTTTGAATAATTTGGTATGGGCATGTGGCCTGGTATGGTTCAGGAGGGGGGGAGGCACTCGCTCGTCGTCGTCCCCCCCTTTCCTGACCTGCCGGGCTGCATGCTCGGATAAGTATGTGTTATGGATTTAGGGGGGTACCCCATGCTGTTTTTTATTTAATTTCAGCGTGGAGTTACCCCTTAACATCCATACGAGACCCGAAGGGCTTAGTATGGATGGGAGGGGGGACCCCACGCCAGTTATTTAAAGAACTGTTTATAAATCACTGCAATACTTTGACATTCAACTGTCAGTGGGGAAATCCGCCGACAGCTGAAACATGAGCGCTGCATTGGTTTTCATTACTAAAATGCTGCATGAGTTGATAACATAACTCATGCGGGATTGTAGGAGCGACAGCCATGAGTTAATGTTTCATCTGTCAGCGGGGTTCCCCACTGACAGCTGAATGTAAAATAATTCCCTTTATTGCATAAATAATAAAAAAAAAGCGTGGGTTCCCCCTCCCATCTGTACCAAGCCCTTCGGATCTGGTATGGTTATTAAGGGGGAACTCCACGCTGGAATTAAAAAAAAAACCAGCGTGGGTCCCCCTCAATATCCATACCAGACCTTTATCCGAGCATGCAGCCCGGCAGGTCAGGAAAGGGGGGGACGAGCGAGCGCCCCCCCCCCTCCTGAACCATACCAGGCCACATGCCCTCAACATGGGGGGGGTGCTTTGGGGCAGGGGGGGCTCCCCCCCAAAGCACCTTGTCCCCATGTTGATGAGGACAAGGGCCTCTTCCCCACAACCCTGGCCGGTGGTTGTGGGGGTCTGCGGGCGGGGGGCTTATCAGAATCTGGAAGCCCCCTTTAACAAGGGGGCCCCCAGATCCCGGTCCCCCCCCCTACGTGAATGATTCCGCGGTACACGGTCCGCAGACTCATTCACAAAAAAACTAAGTGTGGTGTAAAAAAAACACAGTACAGGGTCTTTGACAAGTCCTTTATTAAAACAATGTCCCCCGAAGTAGATCCAACGTCAATCGCGGCGGCGGCGACCCGAAAAAAGGAAAAAAAAAAAAGGTTCCGCTCCCGTCCGAGGCTTCCAGCCTAGTGAAGAAAAGCCTAGCTGACAGTTCTTATATAGGTATGGGCGGGGCCAGCCGGGGACATCATCCCAGTGACCCGCCCCATGTCACATGCTTGCTGTTCCCGGCTGGCCCCGCCCCATACCTATATAAGAAATGTCAGCTAGGCTTTTCTTCACTAGGCTGGAAGCCTTGGACGGGAGCGGAACCTTTTTTTTTTTTTTCCTTTTTTCGGGTCGCCGCCGCCGCGATTGACGTTGGATCTACTTCGGGGGACATTGTTTTAATAAAGGACTTGTCAAAGACCCTGTACTGTGTTTTTTTTACACCCCGCTTAGTTTTTTTGTGAATGAGTCTGCGGACCGTGTACCGCGGAATCATTCACGTAGGGGGGGGCCGGGATCTGGGGGCCCCCTTGTTAAAGGGGGCTTCCAGATTCTGATAAGCCCCCCGCCCGCAGACCCCCACAACCACCGGCCAGGGTTGTGGGGAAGAGGCCCTTGTCCTCATCAACATGGGGACAAGGTGCTTTGGGGGGGGGGAGCCCCTCTGCCCCAAAGCACCCCCCCATGTTGAGGGCATGTGGCCTGGTATGGTTCAGGAGGGGGGGGGGTGCTCGCTCGTCCCCCCCCCCTTCCCTGACCTGCCGGGCTGCATGCTCGGATAAGGGTCTGGTATGGATATTGAGGGGGACCCACGCTGTTTTTTTTTTAATTTTCGACGTGGAGTTCCCCCTTAATATCCATACCAGATCCGAAGGGCTTGGTACAGATGGGAGGGGGGACCCCACACTGTTTTTTATTATTATTTATGCTATAAAGGGAATTATTTTACATTCAGCTGTCAGTGGGGAACCCCGCTGACAGCTGAAACATTAACACATGGCTGTCGCTTCTAAAATCCCGCATGAGTTATGTTATCAACTCATGCGGCGTTTTAGTAGTGAAAACCAATGCAGCGCTCATGTTTCAGCTGTCGGCGGAGTTCCCCACTGACAGTTGAATGTCAAAGTATTGCGGGGAATTAGAAACTGTTTTTTAAATAACTGGCGTGGGGTCCCCCCTCCCATCTGTACCAAGCCCTTCGGATCTGGTATGGATATTAAGGGGGAACTCCACGCTGAAATTAATAAAAACAGCGTGGGTCCCCCTCAATATCCATACCGACCCTTATCCGAGCATGCAGCCCGGCAGGTCAGGAAAGGGGGGGGACGAGCGAGCGCCCCCCCCCCCCCCCCTCCTGAACCATACCAGGCCACGTGCCCTCAACATGGGGGGGGTGCTTTGGGGCAGGGGGGGCTCCCCCCCCCCAAAGCACCTTGTCCCCATGTTGATGAGGACAAGGGCCTCTTCCCCACAACCCTGGCCGGTGGTTGTGGGGGTCTGCGGGCGGGGGGCTTATCAGAATCTGGAAGCCCCCTTTAACAAGGGGGCCCCCAGATCCCGGTCCCCCCCCTACGTGAATGATTCTGCGGTACACGGTCCGCAGACTCATTCACAAAAAAACTAAGTGTGGTGTAAAAAAAACACAGTACAGGGTCTTTGACAAGTCCTTTATTAAAACAATGTCCCCCGAAGTAGATCCAACGTCAATCGCGGCGGCGGCGACCCGAAAAAAGGAAAAAAAAAAAAAAGGTTCCGCTCCCGTCCAAGGCTTCCAGCCTAGTGAAGAAAAGCCTAGCTGACAGTTCTTATATAGGTATGGGCGGGGCCAGCCGGGAACAGCAAGCATGTGACATGGGGCGGGTCACTGGGATGATGTCCCCGGCTGGCCCCGCCCATACCTATAAAAGAACTGTCAGCTAGGCTTTTCTTCACTAGGCTGGAAGCCTCGGACGGGAGCGGAACCTTTTTTTTTTTTCCTTTTTTCGGGTCGCCGCCGCCGCGATTGACGTTGGATCTACTTCGGGGGACATTGTTTTAATAAAGGACTTGTCAAAGACCCTGTACTGTGTTTTTTTTACACCACACTTAGATTTTTTGTGAATGAGTCTGTGGACCGTGTACCGCAGAATCATTCACGTAGGGGGGGGGGACCGGGATCTGGGGGCCCCCTTGTTAAAGGGGGCTTCCAGATTCTGATAAGCCCCCCGCCCGCAGACCCCCACAACCACCGGCCAGGGTTGTGGGGAAGAGGCCCTTGTCCTCATCAACATGGGGACAAGGTGCTTTGGGGGGGGGAGCCCCCCTGCCCCAAAGCACCCCCCCCATGTTGAGGGCATGTGGCCTGGTATGGTTCAGGAGGGGGGGGGCGCTCGCTCGTCCCCCCCCCTTTCCTGACCTGCCGGGCTGCATGCTCGGATAAAGGTCTGGTATGGATATTGAGGGGGACCCACGCTGTTTTTTTTTTTAAATTTCAGCATGGAGTTCCCCCTTAATATCCATACCAGACCCGAAGGGCTTGGTATGGATGAGAGGGGGATCCCACGCTGTTTTTTTTTTTTTTTTTTTTATTGCGGACCTTTATTTTTACATTCAGCTTTCAAAATAAATTTTATCTAGACCTTCAAAATAAGTAAAATCATAACAGAAATAATTATAAAGGATAAGAAACAAAAATATAATCACTAAAACGAAGGAAATCTAATTAGATTACATGAAGATATGCTTAATGCTGTTTATTAAACACAGTAGTCGCGACCGAGTGCCGGCTGTCAGAGGAATCCACAATCAGATTCACTATTAGTCAGTGGCTAAAAAGCAAACGCCCATGGCAGAGGACTAAAAGGTGTTCTGCACATGCTCAGTTCTATCTGCCAAAGACACTGCACGGGCATCTAGATTTTTACTGTGTCGATTTCCTTGAGAAAAACGATTTTTAACACATTCTTAATTTTTTTGGAAATAGCAGATATTGTTTAAAGTGAAGTCCTGATATTTGGCAAAGCAAATTTCTAAGTGAACATGTCTCTACAGTGATTTTTCATGGTGTTAGACGTGCTTCTTAGCAAGTCTGCTTTTGTGAGTCTGATTCCGGGCGTGTGTCTTTTTGTGAATTAGATTGGGCGTCTGCTTATGGGCTCTGCTCAATAGTGAATTAGGTTGCAGGGTCAAAAATGGACGGACGCCCATGAAAATTGGGCTTAAGCCCATAAATATGCGCCCACGCCCAATAGTGAATCAGGGCCAATATGTCTCTCAGCAGATAGCTTAGGGTGTCTGCTTTCTGAAAAGGGGTCATTTGGGGGTGTTTGTTCTATCCTGGTATTTTAGCACCTCAAGAGATGTGATGGGTGGTCAGAAAGTAAAAGCTGTGTAAATTTCAAATTATCTATACCATAGTTTGTAGACGCTATAACTTTCACACAAAGCGATCAATATACACTTATTGGGATTTGTTTTACCAAAAACAAGTAGCAAAATACATTTGGGCTTAAATTTATGACTAACTTTGAGTTTACGATATATTTTTTATAGCTGAAAGTAGAAAATATTGTTTTTTTTCAAAATTTTCGTGGTTTTTTTGTTTATAGCGCAAAAAATAAAAAGCGCACAGGTGATAAAATACCACCAAAAGAAAGCTCTATTTGTGTGAAAAAAAGGACGTAAATTTCGTTTGGGTACAGCATTGCATGACCGCGCAATTATCATTTGAATTAGTGCAGCGCCAAACAGCAAAAAAAGGCCTGGTCATTAAGGGGGGTAAATCCTCAGGAGCTCAAGTGGTTAACCACTTCCAGTCCGGACTCTTGTACCCGCACTGGGACCATGAAAGGCTTTCCAAATAGATAAAATGAGAGAAAATGAATGTTAAAAAAAATAAACAAAGCCCCAAAAAAAAAAAAATTTGGTAACATCCATTTATCTCATGTCCAGTACATACATAGACGCACTTGGCAGAGGTAAGCCTCGAACCTACGACCATGCACTCTTTGGACGGGCACTCTCCCTACTGTGCTATGTCTGTTACCAGGTATAGACTCTGTCAAACTGACCCTTGTTTTCAAAAACTGCCAACTGTCACCTGCCCAATGTCAAGTAGCTATAGTGCAGTGCTAATCCGCTTCCATACTGGGCACTTTTACCCCCTTCCTGCCCAGGGCAATTTTCAGCTTTCAGCGCTCTCACACTTTGAATGACAATTGCGCGCTCATACAACATTGTACCCAAACTAAAATTTTACCATTTTTTTCACACAACTAGAGCTTTCTTTTGGTGGTATTTAACCACTTGAGCTTCTGAGGATTTACCCCCCTTAATGACCAGGCCTTTTTTTGCTGTTTGGCGCTGCACTAATTCAAATGATAATTGCGCGGTCATGCAATGCTGTACCCAAACGAAATTTACGTCCTTTTTTTCACACAAATAGAGCTTTCTTTTGGTGGTATTTTAACACCTGTGCGCTTTTTATTTTTTGCGCTATAAACAAACAAACACAAAAATTTTGAAAAAAACAATATTTTCTTCTTTCAGCTATAAAAAATATATCGTAAACTCAAAGTTAGTCATAAATTTAAGCCAAAATGTATTCTGCTCCATGTTTTTGGTAAAAAAAAATCCCAATAAGTGTATATTGATTGCTTTGTGTGAACGTTATAGTGTCTACAAACTATGGTATAGATACTGTAATTTATGCCTTTTTTTGCTATACAGCACTGCACTAATTCAAATGATAATTGCGCGGTCATGCAATGCTGTACCCAAACGAAATTTACGTCCTTTTTTTCACACAAATAGAGCTTTCTTTTGGTGGTATTTTATCACCTGTGCGCTTTTTATTGTTTGCGCTATAAACAAAAAAAACACAAAAACTTTGAAAAAAAACAATAATTTCTACTTTCAGCTATAAAAAATATATCGCAAACTCAAAGTTAGTCATAAATTTAATCCAAAATGTATTCTGCTACATGTTTTTGGTAAAAAAAAAATCCCGTGCATTAGCGGGCAAACTGGCGCTATATGGGAGGGGCGCTAACACTATCGGAAGTCACCAGTGACACTAATACAGTGATCAGTAAAAATCTGTTCACTGTAATCAATGACACTGGTGACAGGGCAGTGAAGGGGTTAACTGGGGGGGTGGGGGGTGATCAAGGGGTTAAATGGGATTACTGGTGTACTAGCGGGCAAACTGGGGCTATCTGGGAGGGGCGATAACCCTATCGGAAGTCGCCAGCGACACTGATACAGTGATCAGTAAAAATCGGTTCACTGATCCGTGACACTGGCGGCAGGGCAGTGAAGGGGTTAACTGGGGGGGGATTAAGGAGTTAAACGGGATTACTGGTGTACTGGCGGGCAAACTGGCGCTATCTGGGAGGGGTTAACTGGGGGGGTGGGGGGGCGATCAGGGGGTTAAATGTGACCTAGGTGTGTTCTAACTGTAAATGTGTAGTGTTTTACTCACTTTTACTGTTTCTTCTTCTCTGTCTGGAACGGAATGTGTCCAGGCAGAGAAGAATGACATCATATCTTGTCCTGTGTAAACTTCAACACAGGACAGGATAGGACAGGGACCGATCATCTGATTTCAGTCAGACATCACTGGCTGAAATCTAATGATTGATCCCTCCGGGATCGAATGGTGTCACCCGCGGGTCGGCGGGAGCGCGCGCGCCCCCTGCGGGCGCGAAAACGTCAGGAGCGGGGACCCGTTTTAAAACGTGAGTTTGCGCCTGAGTTCCGCCCTGCACACGTATATATACAGTGGCAGGGCGGCAAGCGGTTAATCACCACTGGGGTTTTTATTTTTTGATAAATTAACAAAAAAAAGACCGAAAATTTTGAAAAAAAAAACACGTTTTTCTTTGTTTCTGTTATAAAAGTTTGCAAATAAATTATTGTTCTTCATAAATTTAGGCCAAGATGTATTCTGCTACATGTCTTTGGTGAAAATAACCCAAATTAGAATGTATTTTTTAGTTTGTAGGAAAGTTATAGAGTTCGCAAACTATGGGATAGATCTGAAAATTGATCAATCCTGAAGTACTGACGGCCAATCTAATATCTTGAGGTCCCAGAATGTCAGAACAGTACAGATATCCCCAAATGACCCCTTTTTGGAGAGTAGACAGTCTGACGTACTTCATAAGAGGCATGGCGAGTTTTTTGAAGTTGTATTTTTTTTGTCATCATTTTTTGGAAAATGAAAAAATGCAAAAAATAATTTTCACAATTTTTTTTTTTTATATACTGTCACCAGTGCAGTACAGCGTCATCATATTACTGGCATGGCGGTGATCAGGGACACTGACTGGTGACAGTATGAAAAAAAAAATATACATTTTTAATTTTTTTTATTTTTCATTATTTATTAATTTTTTTTTCTTTTTCTATGATTTTTTTTTCATATTTCACTATGTCCAAAATAGTACAATGTTACCATAGTAACATTGTACTACTTTGGAGAAGTGATCAGTATTTTTATTTTTTTTTTACTCAGTTTGCTTATAGCGGTGGTCGGCAAGCCGCGGCTCGCGAGCCACATGCGGCTCTTTACACACTTCAATGCGGCTCTTCTGTGTGCCGGGCGCCCGCTCCCCTCCCTCCTCTCGGGCGGCCGCCCCAAAAGTCAGGACTCTGCAGCTAGCCCAGCAATGGGCAAACTACGGCCCGGCGGACCTTTTAATCCGGCCCGTGGAGCGTGGCAAACATTGGCTGTCAGGATGTAGGCGGGGCAGTCAGAATGTAGGCGGGGCAGCGTGACGAACTCCTCTCCTCTCACAGTCCGCCCTGAAGACCGGAACGGCGCGGGAACACGGCGAGAGGAACGCGCGGAGCAAAGGTAAGTGAATTGACACAATATGGGGAATGAATTACTATAGGGGGGATGACTTACTATGGGGGATGAATTACTATATGGGGGATTAATTACTATGGGGGATGAATTATTATATGGGGGATGAATTACTATATGGGGGATGAATTACTATATGGGGGATGAATTACTATATGGGGGATGAATTACTATATGGGGGATGAATTACTATATGGGGGATGAATTACTATGGGGGATGAATTACTACGGGGGATGAATTACTATATGGGGGATGTATTTTCAGTTTTAAAAATGTGGCTCTCAAAATAAATTTCAATCGTGGTTTTGGCGAGATTTGGCTCAGTTGAAAAAAAAAGGTTGCCCACCACTGGTTTATAGCAAAGAATTACTTTGCTATAAGCAAGCATTTACCTGAATGACATCGATTCATTCAGTTTTTTTTTTTTTGTGCTTAGCTGTGATTTGGCCACAGCTAATCACATGACATGTGCATGTGATCTGTGGGACCATTCACAGCTAGACACTAGTATACAATGGATGGCATGAATAAAGCCATCCATTGTATACAACTGTTATGTGACCTGCTGTGATTGGTCACAGCAAGTCACATGGTACCGGCAACGGGGGCCAGTACTCAGATCTGTCATAGGCCGTGTCCGAGGTACACTGCCAGTGACAGATCGCGCCGCTGTGATCTAGTGCGTTTTCCCTGCCGCCATTCGGCTGTTGGCCAGGAGGGAAGTGGTTAACCTCTTCAGCCCCAGCCACTGCATATGTACGTTTGCAGGGCGGCACGGCTGCGCAAAACCACGTTTTAAAATGTAGTTTTGCAAAACAGGTAGGGGGCGCGCGTCCACCCTACCTGTCCCGCGGGTGTCAGCAGCGGGTCTCTGCCGCCGGGTCACGGCCGGTCATTACCGGCCGTTTCCCCGCGATTCGCGGTGATCGCTGATCGAGAGTAGGGCTGCATTGTTTATACACAGCCCTGCTATCTGTCAGTTCCCTGACAGCTCGTGACAAGCTGAAGAGGGAGAGAAGAGTTTCTCTCTCTCGATCAGCTTGTCCCTGTCCAGCACACACCCCTGCCCCCTAGTAAAACACTCCCTTCACACAGTAAACCCTAAAAATGTTAACCCCTTCCTCCCCAGTGCCATGAGTACAGTGTCAGTGGGTTTTTTTTTCACTGATCACTGTATTGGTGTCACTGGGGATGTCGCTGATCGCCGCCATTATTAGCATAAAAAAAATTAAAAATCCCAGTATCTTTCCCGCCATTTGTAAACGCTATAACTTTCATGTAAACCAATTAATTTACACGTATTGGGATTTTTTTTAGCAGAGACATGTCGCAGAATGCATTTTGGATGAAATTTGTGACTAAATTTGATTTTTTAATTTTTTTTACTGGACATGTTTTATAGCAAAAAGTCCAAAATATTGTTTTTTTTTTCTCAAAATTGTCAGCCTTTTTTTTTATAGCACAAAAAAATAAAAAACGCACAGGCGATCAAATACCACCGAAAGAAAGCTCAATTTGTTGGGAAAAAAAAGGATGTAAATTTAATTTGGGTGCAGTGTTGCATGACCGCGCAATTGTCAGTTAAAGTAACGCAGCGCCGTAACACAAACCTCTTCTGTAACCGCTTCCTGGCCACCCTACAGCAGAAATACTGCCACAGGGCGGCATGGGTACGCAATATCACATATATATATATATATATATATACGTGATTTGCGCTCCCGTGGTTTTCACACCCCTCCCAGATAGCGTCAGATTGCCCGTCAGTACACCAGTCATCACATTTAAACCCTTGATTGCCAGGAGTACGCTCATGTACAATAAACCTCCATTGCTAGTATAGTGTCTGAACGGGTCAATATCTTTGATCAGGTCAGCACTATACCAGCGTTCACATTAGTAAAGCGTCCCCAAAAACGCAGCGTTAGCGGGATCAGCCCCGGCACCTGCCAACACCTGCGTTTAGCCCCTACGCTTACCCCCCCTTCTCCCCAAGCAAGTGCAGTGTCAGTAGGTCACTGTCATTTGATACATTGCACACAAAACCGCAGTGTTCGCAGAATCAGGCCTGATCTCTGTTAGCACTTGTCGGTAAATTTTGATGACTCTCACATGCAGCAGAGTGCCAGTGCTAGTGCCGCGCTACCTTTTTTTGAACTGTCGAGTACCAGCGGTCTAGTACATACTAATCTTTCACATACCTCCTTGATTTTTGGAGTTGTTTTTCACGGAATATCTGTATGCGTTGATTGTGGATCAAAGCAGTTTATATGCACAACAATTTATTGCCGCCAACCCAAATTCAAACCTTGCCAGACCATTCGCATGGAAACTCATTACGGTTTTCAAATTTACATTTTTTTTGGGCCCAACCCTCAACATGGGCATTACTAAAAGAAATGAATTGCGGTTGTATTGGTCCGCAGACCCGATTCATCATATGCCCGTATAATGTGTTTTATGCATTTCTCATCCTCGGGGTAACCCTGAATTTGACCGGCTCCACAAAATTCAGCCCCTCGCAAATCACCTTAACCTAAAATTTGCAGATGTCTATACTCCCCAGCAAAACATCTGCGTTGATGAGTCCCTTATTAATTTTTCTGGCCGCCTTGCATTCAAACAATATCTCCCCTGCAAGCTTGCCAGATATGGGGTCAAGATGTAGAAGAAATGTGAGAGGACAACAGGCTATACCAGGGGCGGACTGACAACTCATGGGGCCCCCGGGCAATAGGGGATCATGGGGCCCCTGTGTCCTTGCCCAAACTGAAAAAAGCCTATGAAAAAGGTACCAGGGGCATCTCATGGGGCCCCCTACTGACCCCGGGCCCTCGGGCAGTGCCCGAGTTTTCAAATGGTCAGTCCGCCCCTGGGCTATACTTATAAGTTTCGGATTTATGAGGGAAAAGATAGTCACGTGGAGCCCCCTCCCGGATGCCCAGACTACATGGGGAGCAGTGGCAAGATAGTTTGGGACTTGGTGTCATCATTTCTCCATATGGGGTACCACTTATACGTGGACAATTTTTATTCAAGCGTGCCACTATTTAGACATTTATTCAATCTTGGAACTGGCACTTGTGGCAAAGTGTGACCTAATGTGTGCCCACCATTAGAAGTGGGTGGATGCAGGGCGGTATATTCTAATGGTGGGCATACCACACACTTTTTCTGGCAGAGATTTCTTCTCATTTTTTCATTCAGTCCACTGGCTGCATACAAAAAAAAAAAATGTAAAAATAATTTTAAAAAAATCAAAATAACTAAAAAAAAAACAAATTTGCCCCTCCCATGCGAGCACGCCTGTGTGCACAAGCCTTGACCCTGTGCCGTTATGTAAACAGCGGTTGCACCATGCATGTGAGGTATTGCCGTGAACATCAGATCAAGGGCAGTAATTCTAACACTAGACCTCCTCTGTAAATCTAAAATGGTGGCTTTTAAAGGCTTTTAAAGCGCTGCCTATGGATATTAAAAATGTTTGCAGTTTGTCACCATTGAACGGGGCATGCGCAGTTTTAAAGCATGTCATGTTTGGTATATATTTACTCGGCATACCATTATCTTTTATATTTTACCAAACAATTGGCCAATATATTGTGTTTTTGTGCATTTAAAGTAAAACAAGTGTATTTTTTTTTTTAATTGCTTTTGAAAAATCGCTGCGCGAGTACTATGTGCCATAAAAAATTGTAGTACCTACCATTTTATTCACTAGGGTGTCTGCTTTAAAAAATATATAATGTTTGGGGGTTTAAATTAATTTCCTAGCAAAAAATACTGATTTTTTCATGTGAACAAAAAGGATTGGTTTTCAGGTGGTTAGAAGAGTGAATGATGTGTGGCATAAACTTCAAATGCTGGGCATAAAACGCCCCCACCCCCCAAAATGACCCCTTTTGGGAAAGTATTCACCCCAAACTATTTGCTGAGAGGAATGTTGAATCAATAGAAGAATTTATTTTTTTACCACAAGTTTTTGGAAAATGACAAAAAATAAAATTACACAAAATTGTCTTTGAAATAATTTATTGCTCACACAAGCCATATGTATATGTGGAATCACTCCCCAAAATACATTCTGCTACTTCTCCCGAGTATGGGGGTGCCACATATGAGAGACTTTTTGGCAGTCTAGCCAAGTACAGGACCCCAAAATCCAATAAGCACCTTCAGGCTTTTAAAGGGCTTTATTTCCTCATTACACTTCCTGACTACCTATCACAGTTTCGGAGGCCCTGGAATGCCAGAATAGCACCAAACCCCCCCAAATGACCCCTTTTTGGAAAGTAGACACCCAAAGGAATTTGATAAGAAGCATGGTAAGTATTTTGAAGATCTCATTTGTTGCCACAAGTTTTTGGAAAATGAAGAAAGAAAATAAAAACATATTTTTCTTTTCTTTTTTATATTTCAAAACCTTGTGAGAAAAAATGAGATCTGCAAAATACTTACCATGCCTCTTTTTAAATTCCTTGGAGTGTCTACTTTCCAAAAAGGGGTCATTTGGGGGGGGGGGTTTGTGCTATCCTGGCATTTCAGGGCCTCCGAACCTGTGATAGGTAGTGGGGAAGTGAAATGAAGAAGTTACGCACCTTCAGGCTTTCAAAGTGGTCATTGGATTTCAGGCTCCTGTATGTGGCTAGGCTCCCAAAAAGTGTCACACGTGTGGTATCCTCATACTCGGTAGAAGTAGCAGAATGTATTTTGGGGTGTAATTCCACATATACCCATGGCTTG
This sequence comes from Staurois parvus, assembly GCF_062004578.1. Lineage (NCBI taxonomy): Eukaryota > Metazoa > Chordata > Amphibia > Anura > Ranidae > Staurois > Staurois parvus. The sequence goes on from NW_028318430.1 coordinate 74,807, forward strand.
TGCAAGAAATAAATCATTTAAATGACAATTTTGTGTAAAAAAACAAAAACAAAAAAAAGTTTGTCATTTTCCAGAAACTTGTGGAAAAAAAAATAAATCTTCCATGGACACAATATGTCTCTCAGCAGATAGCTTAGGGTGTCTGCTTTCCGAAAAGGGGTCATTTGGGGGTGTTTGTTCTATCCTGGTATTTTAGCACCTCAAGAGATGTGATGGGTGGTCAGAAAGTAAAAGCTGTGTAAATTTCAAATTATCTATACCATAGTTTGTAGACGCTATAACTTTCACACAAAGCGATCAATATACACTTATTGGGATTTGTTTTACCAAAAACATGTAGCAGAATACATTTGGGCTTAAATTTATGACTAACTTTGAGTTTGCGATATATTTTTTATAGCTGAAAGTAGAAATTATTGTTTTTTTTCAAAATTTTTGTGTTTTTTTTTGTTTATAGCGCAAAAAATAAAAAGCGCACAGGTGATAAAATACCACCAAAAGAAAGCTCTATTTGTGTGAAAAAAAGGACGTAAATTTCGTTTGGGTACAGCATTGCATGACCGCGCAATTATCATTTGAATTAGTGCAGCGCCAAACAGCAAAAAAAGGCCTGGTCATTAAGGGGGGGTAAATCCTCAGGAGCTCAAGTGGTTAGCCACTTCCAGTCCGGACTCTTGTACCCGCACTGGGACCATGAAAGGCTTTCCAAATAGATAAAATGAGAGAAAATGAATGTTAAAAAAAATAAACAAACCCCAAAAAAAAAAAAAATTTGGTAACATCCATTTATCTCATGTCCAGTACATACATAGACGCACTTGGCAGAGGTAAGCCTCGAACCTACGACCATGCACTCTTTGGACGGGCACTCTCCCTACTGTGCTATGTCTGTTACCAGGTATAGACTCTGTCAAACTGACCCTTGTTTTCAAAAACTGCCAACTGTCACCTGCCCAATGTCAAGTAGCTATAGTGCAGTGCTAAACCGCTTCCATACTGGGCACTTTTACCCCCTTCCTGCCCAGGGCAATTTTCAGCTTTCAGCGCTCTCACACTTTGAATGACAATTGCGCGCTCATACAACATTGTACCCAAACTAAAATTTTACCATTTTTTTCACACAACTAGAGCTTTCTTTTGGTGGTATTTAACCACTTGAGCTTCTGAGGATTTACCCTCCTTAATGACCAGGCCTTTTTTTGCTGTTTGGCGCTGCACTAATTCAAATGATAATTGCGCGGTCATGCAATGCTGTACCCAAACGAAATTTACGTCCTTTTTTTCACACAAATAGAGCTTTCTTTTGCTGGTATTTTAACACCTGTGCGCTTTTTATTTTTTGCGCTATAAACAAACAAACACAAAAATTTTGAAAAAAAACAATATTTTCTACTTTCAGCTATAAAAAATATATCGTAAACTCAAAGTTAGTCATAAATTTAAGCCAAAATGTATTCTGCTCCATGTTTTTGGTAAAAAAAATCCCAATAAGTGTATATTGATTGCTTTGTGTGAACGTTATAGCGTCTACAAACTATGGTATAGATACTGTAATTTATGCCTTTTTTTGCTATACAGCACTGCACTAATTCAAATGATAATTGCGCGGTCATGCAATGCTGTACCCAAACGAAATTTACGTCCTTTTTTTCACACAAATAGAGCTTTCTTTTGGTGGTATTTTATCACCTGTGCGCTTTTTATTTTTTGCGCTATAAACAAAAAAAACACAAAAACTTTGAAAAAAAACAATAATTTCTACTTTCAGCTATAAAAAATATATCGCAAACTCAAAGTTAGTCATAAATTTAATCCAAAATGTATTCTGCTACATGTTTTTGGTAAAAAAAAAATCCCGTGCATTAGCGGGCAAACTGGCGCTATATGGGAGGGGCGCTAACACTATCGGAAGTCACCAGTGACACTAATACAGTGATCAGTAAAAATCTGTTCACTGTAATCAATGACACTGGTGACAGGGCAGTGAAGGGGTTAACTGGGGGGGTGGGGGGGTGATCAAGGGGTTAAATGGGATTACTGGTGTACTAGCGGGCAAACTGGGGCTATCTGGGAGGGGCGATAACCCTATCGGAAGTCGCCAGCGACACTGATACAGTGATCAGTAAAAATCGGTTCACTGATCCGTGACACTGGCGGCAGGGCAGTGAAGGGGTTAACTGGGGGGGATTAAGGAGTTAAACGGCATTACTGGTGTACTGGCGGGCAAACTGGCGCTATCTGGGAGGGGTTAACTGGGGGGGTGGGGGGGCGATCAGGGGGTTAAATGTGACCTAGGTGTGTTCTAACTGTAAATGTGTAGTGTTTTACTCACTTTTACTGTTTCTTCTTCTCTGTCTGGAACGGAATGTGTCCAGGCAGAGAAGAATGACATCATATCTTGTCCTGTGTAAACTTCAACACAGGACAGGATAGGACAGGGACCGATCATCTGATTTCAGTCAGACATCACTGGCTGAAATCTAATGATTGATCCCTCCGGGATCGAATGGTGTCACCCGCGGGTCGGCGGGAGCGCGCGCGCCCCCTGCGGGCGAAAACGTCGGGAGCGCGGAACCCGTTTTAAAACGTGATTTTTGCGCCTGAGTTCCGCCCTGCACACGTATATATACAGTGGCAGGGCGGCAAGCGGTTAATCACCACTGGGGTTTTTATTTTTTGATAAATTAACAAAAAAAAGACCGAAAATTTTGAAAAAAAAAACACGTTTTTCTTTGTTTCTGTTATAAAAGTTTGCAAATAAATTATTGTTCTTCATAAATTTAGGCCAAGATGTATTCTGCTACATGTCTTTGGTGAAAATAACCCAAATTAGAATGTATTTTTTAGTTTGTAGGAAAGTTATAGAGTTCGCAAACTATGGGATAGATCTGAAAATTGATCAATCCTGAAGTACTGACGGCCAATCTAATATCTTGAGGTCCCAGAATGTCAGAACAGTACAGATATCCCCAAATGACCCCTGTTTGGAGAGTAGACAGTCTGACGTACTTCATAAGAGGCATGGCGAGTTTTTTGAAGTTGTATTTTTTTTGTCATCATTTTTTGGAAAATGAAAAAATGCAAAAAATAATTTTCACAATTTTTTTTTTTTATATACTGTCACCAGTGCAGTACAGCGTCATCATATTACTGGCATGGCGGTGATCAGGGACACTGACTGGTGACAGTATGAAAAAAAAAATATACATTTTTAATTTTTTTTATTATTTTTCATTATTTATTAAATGTTTTTTCTTTTTCTATGATTTTTTTTTCATATTTCACTATGTCCAAAATAGTACAATGTTACCATAGTAACATTGTACTACTTTGGAGAAGTGATCAGTATTTTTATTTTTTTTTTTACTCAGTTTGCTTATAGCGGTGGTCGGCAAGCCGCGGCTCGCGAGCCACATGCGGCTCTTTACACACTTCAATGCGGCTCTTCTGTGTGCCGGGCGCACGCTCCCCTCCCTCCTCTCGGGCGGCCGCCCCAAAAGTCAGGACTCTGCAGCTAGCCCAGCAATGGGCAAACTACGGCCCGGCGGACCTTTTAATCCGGCCCGCGGAGCGTGGCAAACATTGGCTGTCAGGATGTAGGCGGGGCAGCCAGGATGTAGGCGGGGCAGCGTGACGAACTCCTCTCCTCTCACAGTCCGCCCTGAAGACCGGAACGGCGCGGGAACACGGCGAGAGGAACGCGCGGAGCAAAGGTAAGTGAATTGACACAATATGGGGAATGAATTACTATAGGGGGGATGACTTACTATGGGGGATGAATTACTATATGGGGGATGAATTACTATATGGGGGATGAATTACTATATGGGGGATGAATTACACTATGGGGGATGAATTACTACGGGGGATGAATTACTATATGGGGGATGAAATACTATGGGGGGGATGAAATACTATGGGGGGGATGAAATACTATATGGGGGGGATGAATTACTATATGGGGGGGATGAATTACTATATGGGGGATGAATTACTATATGGGGGATGTATTTTCAGTTTTAAAAATGTGGCTCTCAAAATAAATTTCAATCGTGGTTTTGGCGAGATTTGGCTCAGTTGAAAAAAAAAAAAAAAAGGTTGCCCACCACTGGCTTATAGCAAAGAATTACTTTGCTATAAGCAAGCATTTACCTGAATGACATCGATTCATTCAGGTTTTTTTTTTTTTGTGCTTAGCTGGGATTTGGCCACAGCTAATCACATGACATGTGCATGTGATCTCTGGGACCATTCACAGCTAGACACTAGTATACAATGGATGGTATGAATGAAGCCATCCATTGTATACAACTGTTATGTGACCTGCTGTGATTGGTCACAGCAAGTCACATGGTACCGGCAACGGGGGCCGTGTCCGAGGTACACTGCCAGTGACAGATCGCGCCGCTGTGATCTAGTGCGTTTTCCCTGCCGCCATTCGGCTGTTGGCCAGGAGGGAAGTGGTTAACCTCTTCAGCCCCAGCCACTGCATATGTACGTTTGCAGGGCGGCACGGCTGCGCAAAACCACGTTTTAAAATGTAGTTTTGCAAAACAGGTAGGGGGCGCGCGTCCGCCCTACCTGTCCGGCGGGTGTCAGCAGCGGGTCTCCGCCGCCGGGTCACGGCCGGTCATTACCGGCCGTTTCCCCGCGATTCGCGGTGATCGCTGATAGAGAGTAGGGCTGCATTGTTTATACACAGCCCTGGTATCTGTCAGTTCCCTGACAGCTCGTGACAAGCTGAAGAGGGAGAGAAGAGTTTCTCTCTCTCGATCAGCTTGTCCCTGTCCAGCACACACCCCTGCCCCCTAGTAAAACACTCCCTTCACACAGTAAACCCTAAAAATGTTAACCCCTTCCTCCCCAGTGCCATGAGTACAGTGTCAGTGGGTTTTTTTTTCACTGATCACTGTATTGGTGTCACTGGGGATGTCGCTGATCGCCGCCATTATTAGCATAAAAAAAATTAAAAATCCCTGTATCTTTCCCGCCATTTGTAAACGCTATAACTTTCATGTAAACCAATTAATTTACATTTTTTTTTTAGCAGAGACATGTCGCAGAATGCATTTTGGATGAAATTTGTGACTAAATTTGATTTTTTAATTTTTTTTACTGGACATGTTTTATAGCAAAAAGTCCAAAATATTGTTTTTTTTTTCTCAAAATTGTCAGCCTTTTTTTTTATAGCGCAAAAAATTAAAAACGCACAGGCGATCAAATACCACCGAAAGAAAGCTCAATTTGTGGGAAAAAAAGGAGGTAAATTTAATTTGGGTGCAGTGTTTCATGACCGCGCAATTGTCAGTTAAAGTAACGCAGCGCCGTAACACAAACCTCTTCTGTAACCGCTTCCTGACCACCCTACAGCAGAAATACTGCCACAGGGCGGCATGGGTACGCAATATCACTATATATATATATATATATAGTGGGGTTAGCTCAGGTGGGGGATCTCCTTCCCTGGGACAAAGGTAGACCGCACAGCAGGCTTTCGTCAAAATCTGACTGGTTGTCAGTTTTATTAAAAAGGTTTGCAAGAAATATCAAAATAAACAAAACATCAAAATAAACCCTTGCCATCCAGGCACTAACTAAACAGAAGATGATTCCTCTCTCAGAGGTGAAGGGCTTCTCCCTGTCACCAAAACAAAATAACAGCAAACCTTTTCTTGTAGGTATAGTCCATACACACAGCTCTCTCAGAATACCTCTCTGAGTCCCAGGCCACGAGCGACTCCTTGCTCCAGCCCGGCCCTTTTTGTATCACCTGTTGGTGGTCATTAGTGGAGTTCAAACTCTGGTTCGGAACCACCTCTGCCATTGTGGCCCCGAAAACCCGGAGTGGACTCCACCTTACACCTCCCAGTATGTGTCAGGGATCCCCGCGGCGCTGGTCCCGGCGCAGTCGCAGTCCGCCGCTCTCTGCAGGGACGCGGGCACCAGTTCCTGGCCGACCGCGGCATTCAGGCTTGCGCATGCGCAGTAGGAACCGCGGTCGCGCGCCGGGCACCAATGACAGCGCAGGGCGCGATATTTAAACGGCCCTGAGCTTTCATTCAGTGCCTTCTGGTCTCTTCTGCATACCTGTACCTGTGATCCTGTTTCCTGTAAGTTGCTGACCCGGATTGGACCTGACCCTTGCTGTATTCTCCCACTCTGACCCCTGGCTTGCCTGACCTCTCTCCTGGATGCCCCTTACTAGATCTGACCTCCTGTTGCTGACCTGGCGTGTGACCCGACTATTCTCTGCCCGCTGCTTTGTACCGCACCAACCCCACTGTTACCGACCCGGCTTGTCTGACCTTGCACCTGCTCATCCATCCATCCATCCCACCGGGGTCTCCCGACCTCCTCACATCAGGCTCTTCCCCGTGGGAGCCCCTGGCGAATACCCCTACCACTGACAGGCGTACTCAGGAGCCACGACCTGGTCTCAGGGTACTCCAAGTCCATCCCCACCATCAGGGGCTCTGGTGAACAAGTACCCTGGGGCTTAGACTCCGTGCCCTGGGAGCGCCTAATCAGTGGAGCGCTAGTGGTACCGCCAGGCGGTCCCTTACAGTACCAGAAGGCCATGACTGAGCCTGGAGGAGGGTCCGCCCCGCTGGAAGAGATTTGCAGGAACCTTTCGGCCCTGACACAGGGTATAGCGGCCTTGCAGGACAAGTGCACGCATCTGGAAAACCGCTTCCAGACCCTCTCTGTATCTGATCCTACCCCACAGGCCTTTGACTCCGCGCCTCCAGCTGGAGAGGCTGCTGAGCCGGCCACAGGGGCGTCTGCTTCACCTGCTATGGCAGAACCCCGAGTACCCTTGCCGGAACGTTTTCGCGGAGACCGCACTCGCTTCCGGTCTCTTCGTGATTCATGCCTCCTATTTTTTGAGTTACAACCCCGCACCTTCGTGACTGAATCGGTTAAAGTGGGATTTATCATCTCCCTATTACAGGACGAACCCCAGGACTGGGCCCATCGGTTAAGGGAAAACCGTGCCCCTCACCTGGGGACGGTAAATGACTTTTTTGGGGCAATGGCCACCTTGTACGATGACCCACAGTGGGCAGCCTCCACCGAAGCAACGCTATACACGCTTAGACAGGGCGGCGGAGGAGTATGCCTCAGAATTTAGACGTTGGATGGGGGACACACGCTGGAACGAGGTCGCTTTGCGGCACCAGTTCCGTATGGGTCTTTCAGAATCCCTGAAAGATGAGCTGGCCCGAGTAGGGGTACCCGAGTCCTTAGAAGACCTTATTACGCTGACAATTCAAATCGACCGGAGACTGCGGGAACGCAGATGTGAGAGGTCCGGTCAGGGTCGCGGAAATACATGGGCTCCGGTCCAAGGGCCCGGTCCACTAACCAGACTGAATACTCAGAGCCCACCGTCCGGAGACACTCAGGGACCAATGCAGCTGGGTCTGGCTCGGCCTAAATTATCACCCGAGGAACACCAGTGGAGAAGATCCCTGAACCTCTGCCTTTCCTGCGGCGAAGCCGGTCATATGGTGCGATCCTGCCCTGTAAAGATGAGTAACTCAACCTCTTTTTCTTCCCTTTCTATTGGCAATATCAGTCCCTCCCAGTACCTGGTTGTCCCCCTCTCCTTTCAGCTCCCAGAAAGGATAGTGGAGGTGACAGCCATAGTTGACTCGGGGGCGTGCAGTTGTTTTTTGGATTTAGACTTCGCCCACCGGTAGGGGATTCCCCTTCAGCCCAGAAAGAGGGGTCCTAACATATTTTTGGCAGATGGCTCCCAGATTAAATCTGGAGTGGTTAATCAGGAGACCCCCCTTATTGCCACCACAATCGCCAATCGGCACAAGGAGTTCCTCCGCCTAGATGCCATTGCGTCACCCCTTTTCCCAGTCATTCTGGGGCTCCCTTGGTTGCGGGCCCATAACCCCCAGATTGACTGGGAGACTGGCTCTATACAGTTCCCTTCTCCATACTGTCAGGGACACTGCCGCACATCGGGCCCAGCAACCCCCCAGGTCCTGCTATGCTCTGAAGGGGACTCAGACCTTAAACAGGTTATTCCTGCAGTGTATCATGATTTCTTGGATGTTTTCAGTAAGCGAGGGGCAGAGATCCTACCCCCCCCACCGCCCCTATGACTGTCCCATCGACCTGTTGCCTGGGGCCGAGATTCCTTTTGGGCGGATTTTCCCCCTATCTGAACGTGAATTGGGGACCCTGAAGGAATATATTGAGGATAGTCTCCAAAAGGGATTCATCCTCCCCTCCACGTCACCAGCAGGGGTGGGAATCTTCTTTGTGGAGAAAAAAGACAAATCACTAAGACCCTGCATCGATTATCGTGAATTAAACAAAGTCACGATTAAAAATCGTTACCCTTTGCCCCTGGTCCCAGAGCTATTTCAGAGCCTGAAGTCTGCGGCCGTATTTACTAAATTGGATCTGAGGGGGGCCTATAACCTGGTCCGCATAAGGGAGGGGGACGAGTGGAAGACGGCATTCCGTACCCGGTTTGGGCACTTTGAATACCTGGTCATGCCATTTGGGCTGCGCAATGCCCCAGCCACATTTCAGCATTTCGTGAACGATGTGTTCAGGGATTACCTCGACATTTTTGTAATCGTATACCTAGATAACATACTGATCTTTTCACCCTCGTTGAAGGATCATAGGATACACGTGGCAAAAGTATTAAGGAGGTTGCGCCAGCATGGGTTGTATGCCAAGGCTGACAAGTGCAGCTTTGAGCAGTCTAGCATCACGTTTTTGGGTCTGATTATCTCCACCACGGGGGGTCGCGATGGACCCTCAGAAGGTCTCTGCAATTTTGGACTGGCCTGCGCCCACGGATAAAAAGGGTGTACAGCGTTTTGTTGGGTTTGCAAATTTCTATCGGAAATTCATTAGGAACTTCTCGGGTCTGGCCTCCCCCATAACTCAATTAACCAAGCTTGGAACCCGTTTCCGATGGACACCGGAGGCCCAGGGAGCTTTTGAGGCCCTGAAGAAACTGTTTACTACGGCACCCATTCTGGGCCATCCAGATGCTTCCCTGCCATACATCTTGGAAGTAGATGCATCAGAGAACGCAGTGGGCTCCATCCTGTCCCAGCGGAGAGGCACCAAAGAACTCCTACATCCAGTAGCGTTCTTTTCCAGGAAGCTTACTCCAGCCGAGAAGAATTATGATATTGGCGATCGTGAATTGTTGGCCATCAAGACGGCATTAGAAGAATGGAGGTACTTGTTGGAAGGTGCCACACACCCTATTCTGATCTTCACCGACCATAAGAACCTCGAGTACCTGAGAACTGCCAAGCGGTTACGCCCACGACAGGCAAGATGGGCACTGTTTTTCTCCAGGTTCACATTTCATATTACTTACAGACCAGGGTCCAAGAACACGAAACCCGACGCGCTGTCACACATATTCGAGGACCCCAAGGAAGAACCAACTCCCGATACCATTCTGTCCTCAGGGAACTTCTTGGCCCTCCAGACAGACCTACGGTCAAAGCTGATGGACGCATCCACGACTATGTCAACCCTTTCTGGGGTGTCCCTCCAGAACAAAGGGGGACTCCTATGGAAGGAGGGGTTGATCGTGGTGCCTGAAGAGGTCCGAACCCAGGTTTTGGGACATTGTCACGACCACCCGATGGCGGGACACTTTGGTCCAGCAAAGACCCTGGAGCTTCTTCAACGTTCTTTTTGGTGGCCGAACATGGCAAGGGACTGCAAACGTTATGTGAATTCCTGCACTCTCTGCCAAAGGAACAAACCTTCAAGGAGCAAGGCTTGGGGACTGCTGCGACCTCTGCCGATCCCCGAACGGCCATGGCAGAGGATCGCAATGGACTTTATAGTCGAGCTCCCTCCGTCCCAAGGCCACACCGCCATCCTCGTGGTCATCGATCGACTATCTAAGATGGCCCACTTCTTGCCATTGAAGAATACCCCGTCGGCATCTGAAACTGCACGAGTTTTTATCCAGGAAGTTGTAAGACTACATGGAGTCCCAGAAGACATTGTATCCGACCGAGGGGTTCAATTTACGTCTAAATTTTGGAGAGCCCTATGCAAGGCATTGGATATCAAGTTATCCCTCTCCTCCGCATTCCACCCGCAGACCAACGGACAAACAGAGAGGACTAACCAGACCCTGGAGCAATACCTGCGTAGTTACACATCCTTCCTACAGGATAACTGGCTATCGCTCTTACCCTTGGCAGAATTTGCCTATAATAACACTAACCATTCAGCAACGGGGCAATCCCCGTTTTTTTTTCGAACTACGGATTTCATCCTGTCTTTCTCCCTGATCTGGTCTCAGAATGCCCAGTTCCAGCAACACAAGACGCACTTGCATTTTTCTCCTCCAACAACAAACTACTGCAGGAGGCCATCACGAGGGCCCAGGAGGATAACAAGAAGGCGTTTGATAAGAAACGAAGGGGGCACCTGGTGCTGCAGCCTGGGGATAAGGTCTGGTTGGCAACGACAAATTTGAAAATGTTGTGTCCGTCAAGAAAATTGGGACCAAAGTTTGTAGGCCCTTTCTGTGTGAAGCGAATGATCAACGAAGTGGCATATGAGCTCATCCTCCCTGAGACGTTCAAGATCCACCCAGTGTTCCACGTATCCCTGCTGAAACCAGTTGTCCCTGACCCTTTTCCAGATCGAGAGTCCAGACCTCCAGAGGCCATAACTATCGAAGAGCAAGAGGAATTTGAGGTAGAAGCAATCCTGAAGTGCCGAAGGAGGGGGGGTCAGACCCAGTTCTTAATTAAATGGAAGGGTTATGGTCCAGAGGACAACTCCTGGCAACCTACCCAACATATCCATGCACCTAGGCTTGTCCGGGAGTTTCTTCGTGATCACCCGTGGTGGAGAGATCGGGTGGGCACCCGGAGGTTGCCCGTAGGGGGGGGCAATGTCAGGGATCCCCGCGGCGCTGGTCCCGGCGCAGGCGCAGTGCGCCGCTCTCTGCAGGGACGCGGGCACCAGTTCCTGGTCGCAGCATTCAGGCTTGCGCATGCGCAGTAGGAACCGCGGTCGCGCGCCGGGCACCAATGACAGCGCAGGGCGCGATATTTAAACGGCCCTGAGCTGTCATTCAGTGCCTTCTGGTCTCTTCTGCATACCTGTACCTGTGATCCTGTTTCCTGTAAATTGCTGACCCGGATTGAACCTGACCCTTGCTGTATTCTCCCACTCTGACCCCTGGCTTGCCTGACCTCTCTCCTGGATGCCCCTTACTAGATCTGACCTCCTGTTGCTGACCTGGCGTGTGACCCGACTATTCTCTACCCGCTGCTTTGTACCGCACCAACCCCACTGTTACCGACCCGGCTTGTCTGACCTTGCACCTGCTCATCCATCCATCCATCCATCCCACCGGGGTCTCCCGACCTCCTCACATCAGGCTCTTCCCCGTGGGAGCCCCTGGCGAATACCCCTACCACTGACAGGCGTACTCAGGAGCCACGACCTGGTCTCAGGGTACTCCAAGTCCATCCCCACCATCAGGGGCTCTGGTGAACAAGTACCCTGGGGCTTAGACTCCGTGCCCTGGGAGCGCCTAATCAGTGGAGCGCTAGTGGTACCGCCAGGCGGTCCCTTACAGTATGATCTCATGCGAGGTGACACATATCTTCCATCCATCACTTTGCCGTTCATACTGTCACATATCCCCCCCCTCTGCTCAAGCCCCTGCGGCTGAGCAACTGTCCCAACCAGGCAATGGACCCGGGAAAGGGCATCTACATTACTTTGCAGTTTCCCCGCTCTGTGTTCCACTGTGAATTTGAACACTTGTAGCGCGAGAAACCACCTTGTCACTCAACTGTTTTTCTCCTTATTATCACACATCCATTTGAGCGGGGCATGATCAGTAACCAACTTGAACGGTCTTCCTAACAGGTAATATTTCAGGGCCTCCAAGGCCCATTTGATGGCCAAACATTCCTTCTCCACAATGGCATAGTTTCTCTCATGTTTGTTGAGTTTTCTACTTAGGTAGACCACAGGGTGCTCCTCCCCATCTCTGATTTGGGACAGTACCTGTCAGGAATGGACTGGCCAGCAATGGTGGGACTCACCTGCCTTTTGATCTGCAGTACCAGGGCTGGCCAGCGGATGCTCCCAGCAATCAGAGACTCAACTTTGCAGCCAGTTAACACCTGGAACTGATTATGCTGGGGTATTTAAGGGATGGCCAGACCCACAGACTCTGCCTTGGTGTTGTGTTTGTCCTGAGCCCTGTATTCTGTTTCTGTCCTGCATCCTGTTTCTGAACCGCTGCTGACTTCTCCTGCTCTGATCCCGGCTCGCTCCTGACCATCCCTCTGCCTGACCCTCTGTACCACGCTGCTTGCTACCTGTTCTGATCCCTGGCTTGTGACCCTGACCATCCCTCTGCCTGACCCTCTGTACTACGCTGCTTGCTACCTGCTGAACCTGGCCTGTGACCCCGACCAATCTCCGCTTGCTCCCCCTGTACCTACCTGCCCTATTGATATTGACCCGGCCTGCCTGACGACGCTTGCTTGTATGTACTGTTATCTGTGGGTGGTTGGTTTGGTTTGGTTTGGTTGCACTGTATTATGTTTTAGTATTGCACTGCGTTTATGTTTGTATTGTTAGTGTTAATAAATTATATTGTTTATAACATATCTGAGGTCTGCGTTTCCCTGCGTCAGCCACACACCTCTGGTCACACCTGGGAGCCCTGACATTACACCAAGGCCAATCCTGACCAGAAGTGGCTGCACAGGGAAGCCATCTTGGCTTGTTGCTGGGAAGGATGGATCTGGATGAGGTTGTGTATTTATATCTGCTAGTGTTTGATGACAGGGAGTATGCTTATCAAACTCTGAAGGAGTATCCCAGGGATCAACTACTAGAATGTATACGGCTCGCTCATGTTCTAGTAGATCAGGGCACAGAGTTCTCTGAGGTGCAGCCTTTGATTGAGGTTTGTGCTGAGTTGGTTTCATCTGGTTCCCCCGAATGCAGGGATGAATTTTTGCCACCATTTAGTGCAGACCAGGTAGAGTCCCTGGTGTGGTTATTAGAGGATGATGTAGGTTACTTTCTGGAGCGTTATTCCACATGTTCACCACAGACACTAAGAGATTGTATAAACGCAGTGCAGTCATTGACCAGACAGGCTTTGTGTAAGCTCAGCTTTGTTCAACCCATACTGCAGACATGGACAGATTTGTTACACCCAGCCTCAGTCAGCTTACAAAGACCCAGTCCTGCTTCTAATCTATCTCCTCAAAGCTCTACTCCTGTATTCCCACCAGCTCCTCCAGTTACAGCCCAGTATACTTGGCTATCTACCGCATGTCAGTACCCTGTTCCCACTCGCTGCACCTATCCTGCCTTTAACCCTGTAAAAAAGCCCTCTGTAGCAACTGCTCCCTCTCCTGTTCCATCCTCCAGTTTTTCTCTGTCTCCAGCTGCTCCATTCGTTTGCAGACCTGCGTTTTCTTGCAGTGCTCCAGTAGTTAAAACCAGAAAAAAGCGAAAATTCTTTCCAACCAATACCATCCTGCTAGTATCCAAACCGGTGAACCTGCCTTCCGTGACTCAGCCTGAAGCCTCTACTCAGCCTGAAGCCTCTACTCAGCCTGATGCCTCTACTCAGCCTGATGCCTCTACTCAGCCTGATGCCGCTACTGAGCATGATGAACTGATCCAGCCCGACGATCCTATTAGGCCAGTTGACTCGATGCCCGCTGTTGATCCAGATGATCCGGTACCTGATCCAGTGCCCGCTGTCGTGCCAATTGACTCAGAGCCCGCTGTCATACCTGGTGACCCGGTGCCCACTGCCTTGCCAGATGACGCGGTGCCCGCTGGCAAGCCAAATGACCTGATGCCTGGTGACCCAGTGCCCGCTGTCATACCTGGTGACCCGATGCCCGCTGTCGAGCCAGACAATCCGATACCTGATGACCCGGTGCCCACTGTCGTGCCTGTTGACTCGGAGCCCACTGTCTTGCCAGACGACTCGGTGCCCGCAGTCTTGCCAGACGACTCGGTGCCCGCAGTCTTGCCAGACGACTCGGTGCCCGCAGTCTTGCCAGACGACTCGGTGCCCGCAGTCTTGCCAGACGACTCGGTGCCCGCAGTCTTGCCAGACGACTCGGTGCCCGCAGTCTTGCCAGACGACTCGGTGCCCGCAGTCTTGCCAGACGACTCGAAGCCTGCTATTCCACCAGTTGGCTTGGTGCCCGCAGTCTTGCCAGACGACTCGGTGCCCGCTGTTCCGCCAGTCGACTCGGTGCCCGCAGTCTTGCCAGACGACTCGGTGCCCGCAGTCTTGCCAGACGACTCGGTGCCCGCAGTCTTGCCAGACGACTCGAAGCCTGCTGTTCCGCCAGTTGGCTCGGTGCCCGCAGTCTTGCCAGAAGACTCGGTGCCCGCTGTTCCGCCAGTCGACTCGGTGCCCGCTGTTCCGCCAGTCGACTCGGTGCCCGCAGTCTTGCCAGTCGACTCGGTGCCCGCAGTCTTGCCAGTCGACTCGGTGCCCGCAGTCTTGCCAGTCGACTCGAAGCCTGCTGTTCCGCCAGTTGGCTCGGTGCCCGCAGTCTTGCCAGACGACTCGGTGCCCGCTGTTCCGCCAGTCGACTCGGTGCCCGCAGTCTTGCCAGTCGACTCGGTGCCCGCAGTCTTGCCAGACGACTCGGTGCCCGCAGTCTTGCCAGACGACTCGGTGCCCGCAGTCTTGCCAGACGACTCGGTGCCCGCAGTCTTGCCAGTTGACTCGATGCCCGCTGTTCCGCCAGTTGACTCGGTGCCCGCAGTCTTGCCAGACGACTCGGTGCCCACTGTCGTGCCTGGTGACTCGGTGCCCGCCGCTTCGTCTGGGGGCCCGAGACCTGTTGCTCCGCCTGAGGGCCCGAGACCTGTTGCTCCATCTGGGGGTCCGGCGCCCGCCGCTCCGCCTGAGGGCCGAGACCTGTCGCTCCATCTGGGGGTCCGGCGCCCGCCGCTCCGCCTGAGGGCCCGAGACCTGTAGCTCCGCCTGGGGGTCCGGCGCCCGTCGCCCCACCCGGGGGCTCGAGGCCCGTCGCCCCGCCCGGGGGCTCGAGGCCCGTCGCCCCGCCCGGGGGCCCGGTGCCTGTCGCCCCGCCCGGGGGCCCGGTGCCTGTCACCCCGCCCGGGGGCCCGGTGCCTGCCGCTTCGCCTGGTAGCCCGATGTGCCTCTGCCCGGAGTCCTGCCCGATGTGCCTCTGCCCGGAGTCCTGCCCGATGTGCCTCTGCCCGGAGTCCAGCCCGATGTGCCTCTGCCCGGAGTCCAGCCCGATGTGCCTCTGCCCGGAGTCCAGCCCGATGTGCCTCTGCCCGGAGTCCAGCCCGATGTGCCTCTGCCCGGAGTCCAGCCCGATGTGCCTCTGCCCGGAGTCCAGCCCGATGTGCCTCTGCCCGGAGTCCAGCCCGATGTGCCTCTGCCCGGAGTCCAGCCCGATGTGCCTCTGCCCGGAGTCCAGCCCGATGTGCCTCTGCCCGGAGTGCCTCTGCCCGGAGTGCCTCTGCCCGATGTGCCTCTGCCCGATGTGCCTCTGCCCGGAGTGCCTCTGCCCAGTGTGCCGCTGCCCGGAGTTCTGCCCGGTGTGCCAGTCTTTGATATCCCGCCAGTTACCAGACCCGGGCGGTGGAACATTTTTCCCAGCTAGGACTGTTTGGAGCGTCCTGAGGCCGCTCCTTGAGGGGGGGTACTGTCAGGAATGGACTGGCCAGCAATGGTGGGACTCACCTGCCTTTTGATCTGCAAGACCAGGGCTGGCCAGCGGATGCTCCCAGCAATCAGAGACTCAACTTTGCAGCCAGCTAACACCTGGAATTGATTATGCTGGGGTATTTAAGGGATGGCCAGACCCACAGACTCTGCCTTGGTGTTGTGTTTGTCCTGGGCCCTGTATCCTGTTTCTGTCCTGCATCCTGTTTCTGAACCGCTGCTGACTTCTCCTGCTCTGATCCCGGCTCGCTCCTGACCATCCCTCTGCCTGACCCTCTGTACCACGCTGCTTGCTACCTGTTCTGATCCCTGGCTTGTGACCCTGACCATCCCTCTGCCTGACCCTCTGTACTACGCTGCTTGCTACCTGCTGAACCTGGCCTGTGACCCCGACCAATCTCCGCTTGCTCCCCCTGTACCTACCTGCCCTATTGATATTGACCCGGCCTGCCTGACGACGCTTGCTTGTATGTACTGTTATCTGTGGGTGGTTGGTTTGGTTTGGTTGCACTGTATTATGTTTTAGTATTGCACTGCGTTTATGTTTGTATTGTTATGTTATAAACAATATAATTTATTAACACTATCTGAGGTCTGCGTTTCCCTGCGTCAGCCACACACCTCTGGTCACACCTGGGAGCCCTGACAGTACCGCACCTAGTCCCACGTCAGAGGCATCAGTCTGTACCACAAACTCTGTTGTGAAATCTGGAGTCACAAGCACAGGTTGGGCACAGAGAGCTTGTTTCAGCCTTTGAAATGCGGTCTCCGCCTCGGGATTCCACTTAATCATGACCGACCCCCTACCTTTCGTCAGATCTGTCAGTGGGGCTGCAATGATGGCAAAATTGGGGATAAACCGCCTGTAGTATCCTGTGATCCCAAGAAATGGCCGGACTTGCTTTTTATTTACAGGTTGGGGCCACTTTTGAATCGCCTCAATTTTATTGATTTGAGGCCTAATGAGACCTCGACCAATGATGTAGCCAAGATATTTGGCCTCCTCTAAGCCTATGGCACACTTTCTGGGGTTAGCGGTAAGACCTGCTTCCCTCAGCGAATCTACTACCGCTTGCAGGCAGGACAAATGAGACTCCCAGTCTGGACTGTGGATGACGACATCGTCCAAATAGGCAGCTGCATATTGGCGATGTGGTCTTAACGTTTTGTCCATCATTCGTTGGAATGATGCCGGAGCACCATGTAGACCAAACGGCATCCACTTATACTGAAAGGACCCCTCGGGGGTAGAGAATGCCGTCTTTTCTTTTGCAGCTTCCGTTAAAGGAAGCTGCCAATAGCCTTTGGTTAAATCTAAGGTGGTTATGTACCGAGCCGTTCCCAACCTGTCAATGAGCTCATCGACCCGAGGCATCGGGTACCCATCAAATTTAGACACACTGTTCAGTTTTCTGAAATCATTACAGAAACGAATAGTTCCATCGGGTTTTGGGACCAACACTATGGGACTCGACCACTCACTGTGAGATTCCTCTCACTCCCAACTCTAACATGTCTTTTATTTCCTTTGCCACCGCTTCCCGCCTGGCCTCGGGTATTCTATAGGGCTTGACATTTACGCGGACCCCGGGCTGGGTAACTATGTCATGCTGTATGACCGTCGTCAGTCCAGGTAGGTGGGAGAAGAAATCTAGTACAGTTTTCCATAGTTATTAATAAATATAGTTTTCCACCCCTAGTGACATTGGGGTACGGCCCAGGTGCATGAAAAAAGTCCTCAGCGGCTGCATATCTCTCCACCAGGTCCACCAGCTCGTTTGCAGATTTAGGGTCTCCACGACCGACCCACTTCCTCAAAGTGGCAGGGAGTGCACGCAAATATTGGTCCATGACCACACACTCCACAATCTGAGGGCCTGACAACACCTCTGGCTGGAGCCACTTTTTGGAGAGATGTATCAAATCGAACATCTGAGATCTGGGTGGTTTGTCAGCCCTGTAATGCCACTGATGCACCCACTGAGCCCGGACTGCAATGGTGACACCCAGGCATGCAAGGACCTCAGCCTTCAGTTTCTCATAGTCCTGGGCATCCCCTGGTTCCAGGTCATAATAGGCTTTTTGGGATTCACCTGTCAAAAATGGTGCAAGCAGTCCTGCCCATTGCTCCTTTTTCCATCCTTCCCGAACAGCAACCCTTTCAAAAGTTGTGAGGTAGACCTCCACATCATCCGCAGGTGTCATCTTCTGCAAAACATAGCTGGCCCGTGCCATTTTCTGCTCCACTGGCAGCGGATCTGCAGATTCCTTCTTTAATTCTAATAGGTGTTGGGCCACCTGCTTAAGGAGCTCTCGGTCTGCTTCTTGGGCCTCCGCAAACTGGCGATTTGTCTCCCGTTGTGCTGCATTGGCCTGCAGCAAGGCTCTTATTATTTCCTCCATCTTCCCACTTGCTCAGAAAGTTGCCCGCCAAATCCACCATATGTGGGGTTAGCTCAGGTGGGGGATCTCCTTCCCTGGGACAAAGGTAGACCGCACAGCAGGCTTTCGTCAAAATCTGACTGGTTGTCAGTTTTATTAAAAAGGTTTGCAAGAAATATCAAAATAAACAAAACATCAAAATAAACCCTTGCCATCCAGGCACTAACTAAACAGAAGATGATTCCTCTCTCAGAGGTGAAGGGCTTCTCCCTGTCACCAAAACAAAATAACAGCAAACCTTTTCTTGTAGGTATAGTCCATACACACAGCTCTCTCAGAATACCTCTCTGAGTCCCAGCCCACGAGCGACTCCTTGCTCCAGCCCGGCCCTTTTTGTATCACCTGTTGGTGGTCATTAGTGGAGTTCAAACTCTGGTTCGGAACCACCTCTGCCATTGTGGCCCTGAAAACCCGGAGTGGACTCCACCTTACACCTCCCAGTATGATCTCTTCCATCCATCACTTTGCCGTTCATACTGTCACAATATATATATATATATATATATATATGTGTGTGTGTGATTTGCGCTCCCGTGGTTTTCACACCCCTCCCAGATAGCGTCAGATTGCCCGTCAGTACACCAGTCATCACATTTAAACCCTTGATTGCCAGGAGCACGCTCATGTACAATAAACCTCCATTGCTAGTATAGTGTCTGAACGGGTCACTATCTTTGATCAGGTCAGCACTATACCAGCGTTCATATTAGTAAAGCGTCCCCAAAAATGCAGCGTTAGCGGGATCAGCCCCGGCACCTGCCAACACCTGCGTTTAGCCCCTACGCTTACCCCCCCTTCTCCCCCAGCAAGTGCAGTGTCAGTAGGTCACTGTCACTTGATACATTGCACACAAAACCGCAGTGTTCGCTGAATCAGGCCTGATCTCTGTTAGCACTTGTCGGTAAATTTTGATGACTCTCACATGCAGCAGAGTGCCAGTGCTAGTGCCGCGCTACCTTTTGGTGAACTGTCGAGTACCAGCGGTCTAGTACATACTGGTCTTTCACATACCTCTTTGATTTTTGGAGTTGTTTTTCACGGAATATCTGTATGCGTTGATTGTGGATCAAAGCAGTTTATATGCACAACAATTTATTGCCGCCAACCCAAATTCAAACCTTGCCAGACCATTCGCATGGAAACTCATTACGGTTTTCAAATTTACATTTTTTTTGGGCCCAACCCTCAACATGGGCATTACTAAAAGAAATGAATTGCGGTTGTATTGGTCCGCAGACCCGATTCATCATATGCCCGTATAATGTGTTTTATGCATTTCAGCGACAATACACTCTGTCATCCTCGGGGTAAACCTGAATTTGACCGGCTCCACAAAATTCAGCCCCTCGCAAATCACCTTAACCTAAAATTTGCAGATGTCTATACTCCCCAGCAAAACATCTGCGTTGATGAGTCCCTTATTAATTTTTCTGGCCGCCTTGCATTCAAACAATATCTCCCCTGCAAGCTTGCCAGATATGGGGTCAAGATGTAGAAGAAATGTGAGAGGACAACAGGCTATACCAGGGGCGGACTGACAACTCATGGGGCCCCCGGGCAATAGGGGATCATGGGGCCCCTGTGTCCTTGCCCAAACTGAAAAAAGCCTATGAAAAAGGTACCAGGGGCATCTCATGGGGCCCCCTACTGACCCCGGGCCCTTGGGCAGTGCCCGAGTTTCCAAATGGTCAGTCCGCCCCTGGGCTATACTTATAAGTTTCGGATTTATGAGGGAAAAGAGAGCCACGTGGAGCCCCCTCCCGGATGCCCAGACTACATGGGGAACAGTGGCAAGATAGTTTGGGACTTGGTGTCATCATTTCTCCATATGGGGTACCACTTATACGTGGACAATTTTTATTGAAGCGTGCCACTATTTAGACATTTATTCAATCTTGGAACTGGCACTTGTGGCAAAGTGTGACCTAATGTGTGCCCACCATTAGAAGTGGGTGGATGCAGGGCGGTATATTCTAATGGCGGGCATACCACACACTTTTTCTGGCAGAGATTTCTTCTCATTTTTTCATTCAGTCCACTGGCTGCATACAAAAAAAAAAACGTAAAAATAATTTTAAAAAAATCAAAATAACTAAAAAAAAAACAAATTTGCCCCTCCCATGCGAGCACGCCTGTGTGCACAAGCCTTGACCCTGTGCCGTTATGTAAACAGCAGTTGCACCATGCATGTGAGGTATTGCCGTGAACATCAGATCAAGGGCAGTAATTCTAACACTAGACCTCCTCTGTAAATCTAAAATGGTGGCTTTTAAAGGCTTTTAAAGCACTGCCTATGGATATTAAAAATGTTTGCAGTTTGTCACCATTGAACAGGGCATGCGCAGTTTTAAAGCATGTCATGTTTGGTATATATTTACTCGGCATACCATTATCTTTTATATTTTACCAAACAATTGGCCAATATATTGTGTTTTTGTGCATTTAAAGTAAAACAAGTGTATTTTTTTTTTTTAAATTGCTTTTGAAAAATCGCTGCGCGAGTACTATGTGCCATAAAAAATTGTAGTACCTACCATTTTATTCAATAGGGTGTCTGCTTTAAAAAAATATATAATGTTTGGGGGTTTAAATTAATTTCCTAGCAAAAAATACTGATTTTTTCATGTGAACAAAAAGGATTGGTTTTCAGGTGGTTAGAAGAGTGAATGATGTGTGGCATAAACTTCTAATGCTGGGCATAAAACGCCCCCACCCCCCAAAATGACCCCTTTTTGGAAAGTAGTCACCCCAAACTATTTGCTGAGAGGAATGTTGAATCAATAGAAGAATTTATTTTTTTACCACAAGTTTTTGGAAAATGACAAAAAATAAAATTACACAAAATTGTCTTTGAAATAATTTATTGCTCACACAAGCCATATGTATATGTGGAATCACTCCCCAAAATACATTCTGCTACTTCTCCCGAGTATGGGGGTGCCACATATGAGAGACTTTTTGGCAGTCTAGCCAAGTACAGGACCCCAAAATCCAATAAGCACCTTCAGGCTTTTAAAGGGCTTTATTTCCTCATTACACTTCCTGACTACCTATCACAGTTTCGGAGGCCCTGGAATGCCAGAATAGCACCAAACCCCCCCAAATGACCCCTTTTTGGAAAGTAGACACCCAAAGGAATTTGATAAGAAGCATGGTAAGTATTTTGAAGATCTCATTTGTTGCCACAAGTTTTTGGAAAATGAAGAAAGAAAATAAAAACATATTTTTCTTTTTTTTTTTATATTTCAAAACCTTGTGAGAAAAAATGAGATCTGCAAAATACTTACCATGCCTCTTTTTAAATTCCTTGGAGTGTCTACTTTCCAAAAAGGAGTCATTTGGGGGGGGGGGGGGTTTGTGCTATCCTGGCATTTCAGGGCCTCCGAACCTGTGATAGGTAGTGGGGAAGTGAAATGAAGAAGTGTTAGAAGCTTTCCTTAACCTAATACTTAATATCTTCTTATTAACAGTACTAACATAAGTATGAATGAGTTGGATCTTAATAGAATAATTGAGTTATTATATTTATATTTGTTCTAGATTGGGAAAAGTAAGTGATTAGACTTCATAGTTTGTGAATTTATATATGAACATATATCTTGGGTTTCTTTTACATTCAAGCCACATATGGTAGCAATTGGTCTACCATCCTCCCCCATCTATGTAAGAGATAAAGTTACACTCAGACTTTGAGAGAAGTAGGCTGGAGGGTTTGTTATATATATATACATCTGTTTCCAATTATCTTTGTGGGACTACAAGTATATCAGCCCATTTTGAGGAAAAGGTGGGGGCTGGATTGCTCATTTAAGAGTTGAAACAAAGACTTTTTATGCTCACTTTGCTTGCAGCCTTGATGAGACACACACACACATACATACATATACATATATACAATCTTATTATCAAGAACTTAAATATATTTTTTGGACATTATTTAAACATTCTGTATGCCAATATTTTATTTCTAATTTTATGCAACGTTATTATTAAATCATCTTTTTGAGTAATTGCAAGAAGTGGAAGGACTTTCTATTTGAACATTTCTCATCAATACAAGTTAATAAAATATCGAGACAATACGATATTTTACAGTGGCGAGCCTCCAGTTCGATTCGTTTCCGCCGATCGCTTATTTTTCACTTTTTTCTCTTTCACCTTGATGAGAGGGACGTTGTTTGCAAACTCAGCAAAATATGAAATCAAGCTTTCAGGAGAAGTAAAGTCTGCAACAGATGAATCGTCGGCATAATCGAGAACCTAAAAGCAGAATTGGTGAGAATTTTGCGCAATTGCAAGCAACGCTGTTCCTTGGTGATGTCATTTCCCGCCAAGAGAGAAAAGACGCGTTATGTAAAGAAAGACCTTCTTAATCGGTAAGTAATGGATTTTATTGATGAATTATCTAGAGAGAGTAAGTTAGAATTCAAGAATCTGTCTACATTTGTTAAAGATAATGAACTTTGGCGGTACATGTATAATGAGTGCTTACAGGCTAATAGTAAGATAGAAAAATCTAAGTTTTCCTTTAAGAAACTGAGCAAACAAATTAGAAATGTAATGAAGTTAGTTAATGTTTTTAACGCCATGATTTTTGATGTTCCTAAGACTGCTACATGTATAATGAAGCAAGATCAGAGCAGTGTATGTGCTAATTGCCAGATTTTGACTGAGCAAATAGATGATCTGCAAAGTGCAATTCAAACAAAAGACATTCAGTTATCTGACCTGCAGAATGATGTAAAAAGAATTTGTGTGAATACTAAGGCAGAGAAACAAAAATCTTTTGTACCAGAGATCCAGTCTATGGAAGGAGATCCTACCAATCAGGAAGAAATGTGTAAGAGAAAATTAAGGGATAAAGCTGCAAAACTTAATCTTAAAATCCTTGATCAGCTCATGAAAATTTTGAAGGATATGCCAGCCTATGATATGGACGCCGATGCTTTCTATAACATGGAGGTTTATGAAAATTTTTGTAATAATTTTTGTTTAAATCAGGAGCAAAGAAATTTTCTATTCTGTTTATGGCTCCCCAGTGTTATGGCATGTAGATTAATCAAAACGCCATATATTGAGGATGATGAGGAAATGCATAGCAATGCATCAGACCGACTATGTCAATTATTGAAATTTACTACTGGAGAGGAAATTCCTTCTTTGGAAATCTTAGACTCCTTAAGAGCTACGATTAATGATGATCCTTTTGAATTTAAAAATAGATTTTCTAAAGTATACAAAATGATATTTAATTTAGACAATGAGACTCCTTCTATGGTAAATGCTTTTGTTAAAAAATTCAAGTATCTTGATCCAGCATCTGTTATTATTGCTACTGGAAAAAATGATTTAGATCACGCAGCCAAAGTTATTGATACAGTTAGGAGACAACTTAAATTAAACAATCAGAAGAAGGAAAGTTTAATTGTTCAAAATGGAGAAGAGAGAGAGACCATGTGCTTAGCCACACCCAGTTATGATGATGAACACGTCACAGGCAGGACGAGAGTCTCAGAGCAGACAGGAAATACTATTTGTTTCTATTGTAAACGATTTGGTCATTTGAAAAGAGATTGTATTCATTATAAATTAGATTTACAAAGAAAAGCTTTGGAATTAGAAGACCAAAATATAATTTCTGAACAATCTGCTCCTCCATGTTCCAACAATAGTCTGTCTGAGTTGCCTTATGCCTCAGAAGTTAAAAAGATCAGTTCACTGAGAGTCAACAACAGCTTAAACAATATGGTAAACAGTGCTGTTGTCATTAATAGGAATGGTTTATTGCCATTGCCGACATTTAAATCAGGATCAAATCGAGATTCTTCTTTACCGTTGGAATATGTTGCTCCACATTTATTGGATGAAAGTGGAAGGCCCAAATCAACATTAATTGATTCTTCCATGTACTGTAATGTTGGAAGTATTTGTACAGCAACTGCTGACATGTCTTCAGATCATAAATGGCCACATACAGGAACCAATCTTGAATTGGAACAATTGGTTATATCACATACAGATCTTTGGAGTCGAAGCAAAAATGATGTAGGTTTGTTTAAGGATTTTGATGTTGACATTGAAGGTAGAGACCCTAAGCCTCAACCTCAATACAAATTGCCATTAGAATCAATTAATCCAATCTCTTCCATTGTAGATGAGTTTTTACAGCAAGGTATTTTAAAGAAAGTACAATCAGTGGTGAATAATTGTATTTGGCCTATCAAAGTTGATAATTCATATTCTTTATCAGTTGATTTCAGGACATTGAACAAATGCATCACAAATAACAGATCTATTGTTCCTGATTGTAACATAATGTCACATCTGGATGCCAAGGCCAAAATATTCTCAGTACTTGAAATTGCCAATAGCCATTTGTCAGTACCCTTAGCTAAGAGTTGTCAATATAAACTTGCCTTTAGCTTCAACAAAGAAACTTATACATTCACAAGATTAGCTGCAGGCTTAGATTTAAGTGATGGGATTGTTCATGAGTATTTGGGAAAAATATTATCTAAATTCTCTAGGCCAGAATGTATTGTCCAGCATGTAGACAAGCTTCTCTTGTCTACACAAAATAGAACTGAACATATCACTCTTTTGTCTGAAATATTTACGTTGTTACAAACAGCAGGATTGAAATTGAATACAGAGAAAGTTCAGTTGATGAAAAGACAGGTGGAATTCCTTCATATGCAAATTAGTCATGGACAGAGACAGATGTTGCAAGAAAAAGTTAAAACTATTTCTGCTTATCCAATTCCAACAAATCGCAAGGCTTTGCATCAGTTTTTGAGCGAAGTAAATCATTGTAAAGATTTTATACCCAATTTTGCAGAAAAGTCTAGATCATTATTTGATCGTTTGAGACAAAAAGCTGGTGTGTTTGATCAATGGAATCAAACTGAGAAAGAAGCTTTTGAACTATTGAAATGGGATTTGCAGAATGCTACTACATTAAGTACTGTTGAGTTTTGTAGTAAAGTTCCTTTTGTTTTAGAAACCAATGTTTCCAATAATGCAATCTCAGCAACTTTGTCACAATTAAAAGACGGTAATCAGAAAATAATAGGTTTCTTCTCAAGAACTTTGACAAATATGGAGAAAAACTTTGATGCACATATGAAAAAATTGTTAAGTGTTTTCTTTGCAGTCAAAATAACTGAATACATTGTGAGATCAAGTAAGATCATATTACAGACACCTGATTCATCACTGAAACTCCTAGAGGAAGATGGTTCAACAGACAATTATCGTGAAAAGTATCCTATATGGTACAAAACACTGTCTTCCAAACACATTCAGATAGAAGTAACAAAAAGACATTTTCAGGAAAACATACCAACACATGTTTGTACAGCTGTAAGTGAGAAGTTTGTACCTCATGTTTTCAACATAGGAACAGAGAAAAGTTTGAAACCAGTATGTATTACTGCAGATCAGTCTTACACTACAAGAAGTAAGCCAACACAAAAAACAGCTACGCATATTTCCAATTTTATAGAGATAAGATCAAAGGCATAATCCTTTGTCATCTCTGGGTTGATACAAAACCTTTCTTTGGTTTTGAAACCAAGGTTTTGAATCATGACCAATAATGGAGATGTAGCGTCCTGTTATATTTATTTTTGTTTATTTCAGGTACATATATAGCGTCGTCAATTTTACTATTTTATATGTAGTGCTTTTTACATATATAGTACATTCACATAAGTCCCTAACCCTCAAGAGGTGTATAATCTGAGGTCCCTAACTCACAGTCATACATACACATATTAGGGCCAATTTAGATAGGAGCCAATTCTCCTACCAACATGACTTTGGAGTGTGGAAGGAAACCGGAGTACCCGAAGGAAACCCACGCAAGCACAGGGAGAACATACAAACTCCAGGCAGGTGATGCCATGGTTGGGATTTACATCAGCAACCCTAGTACTGTCAGGCAGAAGTGCTGCATTCTAAAAAGAACACTACAAGTCAATAAGAAGTGTTATAATCAAAATATGTCTTCCATGTCATAACTAGAAATGTTTGTGATTATGATATGTAATGTTAACAGATAAATGTAAGAGGATTAATCAATGTAAAATTATCAATGCCAAAATAATGATACTGCATTTCTGTTACAGGAAATGACCTAAGAGTAACTGTTAAAGGAAGAAAGTTCCAATATTTCTAAACCTTTCAGATGATAATACATTTTCCAAGAAGGAAATTTATTCTGGAAGAAGCTTTGCAACAAGAATTTCATTCATCATTGTTTTTGTTGTTCTTTTTATGTTCAATAAAGTTATTTTAACTTTACAGAGTGCTAGAAGAAGACAAGACATCTCAAGGCATCTCATAGAGGAAGAACTTATAAAACAATTGACTTTTGACTACTGATGAAATAATTCATTCATCATCAGATATATTGGTTTTTTTTGTGTGTACATTTTATTTTGACATATGTTTACTATATCAAGATGAGATCAGTTTTCACATGAACATTTGCAATCACACACTATGTATTTTCAGAAGTGAAAGGGTTAAACTTTTGTTACAACAGAGTCACGCTAATTAGTCAGAACATCTGTTGTTAATTAAGCTAGAGATACGTTTTTCTAAGGTACATATAAAGAAACATAGGCAAGCTTTACATTGTTATATGTATGTTTTAAAAAAAAAAATCATTTGATATACATGTATGGATTGAAGCTACGGAACATATGTTATGTTTAAATGTTGATAAGGTAATTTGAACAATGTATGGATTATAGAATTGTGTGCTACACACATTTTGGAGGGAAAATATGAAACATCTATTTTTTAAGTGACATATTGTAAAGTATTGTACTATAATGTTACAGTTATACATTTATTAAGGGGATGAATTATTTGGTAAAAGGAAAATAATAAGGGTAAAAATATTTTTATGTGATACATAACAAAAGGTTTATCAAAGAATTTGTTTTCCCATTATAGAATCAAATTGAAGATAAGTTCAGATCAATTATTTTAAGATCCAAAAACGCATGAATGGATACGAAAGTGACGAGAATGTGTATAAATGGATTAAGATAAGGAAAATGATTAAGATTCGATAAAATCGATCATTTTGAGAGGGAAATGTTAGAAGCTTTCCTTAACCTAATACTTAATATCTTCTTATTAACAGTACTAACATAAGTATGAATGAGTTGGATCTTAATAGAATAATTGAGTTATTATATTTATATTTGTTCTAGATTGGGAAAAGTAAGTGATTAGACTTCATAGTTTGTGAATTTATATATGAACATATATCTTGGGTTTCTTTTACATTCAAGCCACATATGGTAGCAATTGGTCTACCATCCTCCCCCATCTATGTAAGAGATAAAGTTACACTCAGACTTTGAGAGAAGTAGGCTGGAGGGTTTGTTATATATATATACATCTGTTTCCAATTATCTTTGTGGGACTACAAGTATATCAGCCCATTTTGAGGAAAAGGTGGGGGCTGGATTGCTCATTTAAGAGTTGAAACAAAGACTTTTTATGCTCACTTTGCTTGCAGCCTTGATGAGACACACACACACATACATACATATACATATATACAATCTTATTATCAAGAACTTAAATATATTTTTTGGACATTATTTAAACATTCTGTATGCCAATATTTTATTTCTAATTTTATGCAACGTTATTATTAAATCATCTTTTTGAGTAATTGCAAGAAGTGGAAGGACTTTCTATTTGAACATTTCTCATCAATACAAGTTAATAAAATATCGAGACAATACGATATTTTACAAGAAGTTACGCACCTTCAGGCTTTCAAAGTGGTCATTGGATTTCAGGCTCCTGTATGTGGCTAGGCTCCCAAAAAGTGTCACACGTGTGGTATCCTCATACTCGGTAGAAGTAGCAGAATGTATTTTGGGGTGTAATTCCACATATACCCATGGCTTGTGCAAGAAATAAATAATTTAAATGACAATTTTGTGTAAAAAAACAAAAACAAAAAAAAGTTTGTCATTTTCCAGAAACTTGTGGAAAAAAAATAAATCTTCCATGGACACAATATGTCTCTCAGCAGATAGCTTAGGGTGTCTGCTTTCCGAAAAGGGGTCATTTGGGGGTGTTTGTTCTATCCTGGTATTTTAGCACCTCAAGAGATGTGATGGGTGGTCAGAAAGTAAAAGCTGTGTAAATTTCAAATTATCTATACCATAGTTTGTAGACGCTATAACGTTCACACAAAGCGATCAATATACACTTATTGGGATTTTTTTTAACAAAAACATGTAGCAGAATACATTTTGGGTTAAATTTATGACTAACTTTGAGTTTACGATATATTTTTTATAGCTGAAAGTAGAAAATATTGTTTTTTTTCAAAATTTTCGTGGTTTTTTTGTTTATAGCGCAAATAATAAAAAGCGCACAGGTGATAAAATACCACCAAAAGAAAGCTCTATTTGTGTGAAAAA
Organism: Staurois parvus; assembly: GCF_062004578.1. Classification (NCBI taxonomy): domain Eukaryota; kingdom Metazoa; phylum Chordata; class Amphibia; order Anura; family Ranidae; genus Staurois; species Staurois parvus. Next base: position 103,442 of record NW_028318430.1, read on the forward strand.
AAGGACGTAAATTTTGTTTGGGTACAGCATTGCATGACCGCGCAATTATCATTTGAATTAGTGCAGCGCCAAACAGCAAAAAAAAGGCCTGGTCATTAAGGGGGGTAAATCCTCAGGAGCTCAAGTGGTTAACCACTTCCAGTCCGGACTCTTGTACCCGCACTGGGACCATGAAAGGCTTTCCAAATAGATAAAATGAGAGAAAATGAACGTTAAAAAAAATAAACAAAGCCCCCAAAAAAAAAAAATTTGGTAACATCCATTTATCTCATGTCCAGTACTACATAGACGCACTTGGCAGAGGTAAGCCTCGAACCTACGACCATGCACTCTTTGGACGGGCACTCTCACTACTGTGTTATGTCTGTTACCAGGTATAGACTCTGTCAAACTGACCCTTGTTTTCAAAAACTGCCAACTGTCACCTGCCCAATGTCAAGTAGCTATAGCGCAGTGCTAAACCGCTTCCATACTGGGCACTTTTACCCCCTTCCTGCCCAGGGCAATTTTCAGCTTTCAGCGCTCTCACACTTTGAATGACAATTGCGCGCTCATACAACATTGTACCCAAACTAAAATTTTACCATTTTTTTCACACAACTAGAGCTTTCTTTTGGTGGTATTTAACCACTTGAGCTCCTGAGGATTTACCCTCCTTAATGACCAGGCCTTTTTTTGCTGTTTGGGGCTGCACTAATTCAAATGATAATTGCGCGGTCATGCAATGCTGTACCCAAACGAAATTTACGTCCTTTTTTTCACACAAATACAGCTTTCTTTTGGTGGTATTTTAACACCTGTGCGCTTTTTATGTTTTGCGCTATAAACAAAAAAACACAAATTTTGAAAAAAAACAATATTTTCTACTTTCAGTTATAAAAAATATATCGTAAACTCAAAGTTAGTCATAAATTTAAGCCAAAATGTATTCTGCTCCATGTTTTTGGTAAAAAAAATCCCAATAAGTGTATATTGATTGCTTTGTGTGAACGTTATAGCGTCTACAAACTATGGTATAGATACTGGAATTTATGCCTTTATTTGCTATACAGCACTGCAATAATTCAAATGATAATTGTGCGGTCATGCAATGCTGTACCTAAACAAAATTTACGTCCTTTTTTCACACAAATAGAGCTTTCTTTTGGTGGTATTTTATCACCTGTGCGCTTTTTATTTTTTGCGCTATAAACAAAAAAAACACAAAAACTTTGAAAAAAAATAATAATTTCTACTTTCAGCTATAAAAAATATATTGCAAACTCAAAGTTAGTCATAAATTTAATCCAAAATGTATTCTGCTACATGTTTTTGGTAAAAAAAAATCCCGTGCATTAGCGGGCAAACTGGCGCTATATGGGAGGGGCGCTAACACTATCGGAAGTCACCAGTGACACTAATACAGTGATCAGTAAAAATCTGTTCACTGTAATCAATGACACTGGTGACAGGGCAGTGAAGGGGTTAACTGGGGGGGTGAGGGGTGATCAAGGGGTTAAATGGGATTACTGGTGTACTGGCGGGCAAACTGGCGCTATCTGGGAGGGGCGCTAACACTATTGGAAGTCGCCAGCGACACTGATACAGTGATCAGTAAAAATCTGTTCACTGATCAATGACACTGGTGACAGGGCAGTGAAGGGGTTAACTCTAGAGGGGGGGGGGGGCGATCAAGGGGTTAGACGGGATTACTGGTGTTTTAGCGGGAAATCTGGCGCTATATGGGAGGGGCGCTAACACTATCGGAAGTCACCAGTGACACTAATACAGTGATCAGTAACAATCTGTTCACTGTAATCAATGACACTGGTGACAGGGCAGTGAAGTGGTTAACTGGGGGGGTGGGAGTCGATCAAGGGGTTAAATGGGATTACTGTTGTACTGGCGGGCAAACTGGCGCTATCTGGGAGGGGCGCTAACACTACTGGAAGTCGCCAGCGACACTGATATAGTGATCAGTAAAAATCGGTTCACTGATCAGTGACACTGGTGACAGGGCAGTGAAGGGGTTAACTGGGGGGGGGAGATTAAGGGGTTAAATGGGATTACTGGTGTACTAGCGGGCAAACTGGGGCTATCTGGGAGGGGCGCTAACCCTATCGGAAGTCGCCAGCGACACTGATACAGTGATCAGTAAAAATCGGTTCACTGATCAGTGACACTGGTGACAGGGCAGTGAAGGGGTTAACTGGGGGGGATTAAGGGGTTAAACGGGATTACTGGCGTACTGGCGGGCAAACTGGCGCTATCTGGGAGGGGTTAACTGGGGGGGCGATCAGGGGGTTAAATGTGACCTAGGTGTGTTCTAACTGTAAATGTGTAGTGTTTTACTCACTTTTACTGTTTCTTCTTCTCTGTCTGGAACGGAATGTGTCCAGGCAGAGAAGAATGACATCATATCTTGTCCTGTGTAAACTTCAACACAGGACAGGATAGGACAGGGACCGATCATCTGATTTCAGTCAGACATCACTGGCTGAAATCTAATGATTGATCCCTCCGGGATCGAATGGTGTCACCCGCGAGTCGGCGGGAGCGCGCGTGCCCCCTGCCGGCGAAAACGTCGGGAGCACGGAACCCGTTTTAAAACGTGGTTTTGCGCCTGAGTTCCGCCCTGCACACGTATATATACAGTGGCAGGGCGGCAAGCGGTTAATCACCACTGGGGTTTTTATTTTTTGCTAAATTAACAAAAAAAAGACCGAAAATTTTGAAAAAAAAACACGTTTTTCTTTGTTTCTGTTATAAAAGTTTGCAAATAAATTATTGTTCTTCATAAATTTAGGCCAAGATGTATTCTGCTACATGTCTTTGGTGAAAATAACCCAAATTAGAATGTATTTTTTAGTTTGTAGGAAAGTTATAGAGTTCGCAAACTATGGGATAGATCTGAAAATTGATCAATCCTGAAGTACTGACGGCCAATCTAATATCTTGAGGTCCCAGAATGTCAGAACAGTACAGATATCCCCAAATGACCCCTTTTTGCAGAGTAGACAGTCTGACGTACTTCATAAGAGGCATGGCGAGTTTTTTGAAGTTGTATTTTTTTTGTCATCATTTTTTGGAAAATGAAAAAATGCAAAAAATAATTTTCAGAATTTTTTTTTTTTTTTACATACCGTCACCAGTGCAGTACAACGTCATCATATTACTGGCATGGCGGTGATCAGGGACACTGACTGGTGACAGTATGAAAAAAATATATATATACATTTTTCTTAAATTTTTTTTTTTTTTTTATTATTTTTAATTTTTTATTACATTTTTTTTCTTTTTCTATTAATTTTTTTTCATATTTCACTATGTCCAAAATAGTACAATGTTACTATAGTAACATTGTACTACTTTGGAGAAGTGATCAGTATTTTTATTTTTTTTTACTCAATTTGCTTATAGCAAAGAATTACTTTGCTATAAACAAGCATTTACCTGAATGATATCGATTCATTCAGGTTTTTTTTTTTTGTGCTTAGCTGTGATTTGGCCACAGCTAATCACATGACATATGCATGTGATCGCTGTGACCATTCACAGCTAGACACTAGTATACAATAGATGGCATGAATGAAGCAGCATTCCCATCTTTGTCTCGCAGATATTATAGCTGACAAAAAGAAATTGATTTGATATTTGCCTCGCTGATTTAACAGGTGATAAACGCAAATCAGTCAAAGAAATCGCTTTGTAGAGCAATCACAAACACTTGTGATCAGTGCGTGGATCAAGAAGAAATGACACAGAGCCGGATGTATTTCTTAAAACATTCAGTTAGGCTCCGCCCACAATAGTGGAGTCAATTAGGCTTCGCCCACCAGCACCGCTGATCAACAGATCTTGCTGCCTACATACACATAGTGTATATATATATAGATAGATTTTAAAAAAAATCTCTCTTTCTTTATATTTTTTTAATTTTTAACTCTGTCTACAATTAATAAATATTTATATACTTGAGGGAGGCAGAGACCTGCGATGCGCATAGCGTGGCGCTGCGAGAGTGGGCGTGGTAAACCTTTACAGTGGGTGGGCCTTATGGGGCATGGCTAAACAAAGGCTAGGCTTTGATTATATGCTGGGGGAGCAGAGGGCTTATGCTAGAAGGTGGGGTGAGGAGGGGGTCAGATATGCGCTGGTGGGGGGGGGGTTGCTTTGAGAGGGGAGAGGACTTGTGTTAGAAGATGGGGTGGGTGGATTTCAAATTCCAACCCCCGTCATTCTAGCATAAGTCCTCTCCCCTCTCAAAGCACCCCCCCCAACGCATATCCTCTTACCCCTGCCCCCGCATAATATCTCCTCTAAGTGTACACTATTGTTACCTCCCCCCTCCACCCTCCTTGCTATGTCCCCCTCCCCTGTAAGGCTGGGTTCACACTAGCCCGCCCTGTGCGTTCTGGTTGTGGGTTTGGGAATCGCATCAGCTCCTGCACCATCAACCACCCACAGCCGAATCGCTCTGCTCTTACAAGACGCACGGGGCTTCCATTCATTCCAAATGGCACCCCCGCGCATCTCAGCCCACAACACGATGCGTTTTTGCATGCACCTTTTTCTTGCGTGAAATGCTGGCATAGCAACCCATTCAAATAAATGGGCCGCCGTGTCCGCGGAGACGCGGGCCGCACTAGTGTGAACCAAGCCTAAGTCGCCATCCATATTAACCACTTGCCCAACGGAAGATTTTACCCCCTTCAAGACCAGGCCATTTTGTGCTGTTTGCCAATGCCTTACTTTAACTGGCAATTTCGTGGTCATGCTACACTGTACCCAGGGCTGTGGATAAGGGGGTACCACCAGTCCTCCTGTATGGGGCCCAGGCCAGCAGGGGGGCCCAGGCAGCTGGGCGAATAGGATGTGGGCAGGGATGGTGATCGGCAAAGCGCACATATATGAAAATGACTGCTTATAGCTCAACCACTTCCCATCCGGCCCATGTATATAAACGTCCAGACGGGAGCAGTGCGGGAGCGGGTGGTCGTTTATAAATGTCCTCCCCGCTCCCTGCTTGTGCGCGCTCCCTGAATGTTTGGGGGTTCTGAGTAATTTTCTAGCAAATAAATGATGATTTTTACATGTAGGAGAGAAATGCCAGAATTGTCCTGGGTGGGAAATAATTAAGTACTAAAATTGTTTGGACTGTATCCATGGAGGAGTAGCGTTGTCAGCTTAGGATGGGCATGAGCGGGATGTTCTGTAGTCCACAGAGAGAGACTCAGAGGCAGAAAGTACATGACTGAGGGACATGCAGAATATCGAGGCTAATACTTACCACCTAACCAATAAAACAACCACCTCCCACCTGAAATAACCACGCGACTCTCCTTTTGGTGTAAAAATGGCCATAGCAGCCCATTCACTGTGTATAATTGTGTTGTGAACTGTGATTGGTCACAGTGATCACATGGTACACACATGATCAATCAGAGCTAATCACAACCAAACTCAATTTCATTCAGTAAAATAGTTGCTTAACCGCTTCCGTACCGGGCACTTTTACCCCCTTCCTGCCCAGCCCAATTTTCATGTTTCAGCGCTCTCACACTTTGAATGACATTGCGCGGCAATGCAACACTGTACCCAAACTAAAATTGTATCATTTTCTTCACACAACTAGAGCTTTCGTTTGGTGGTAGTTAATCACCGCTGGGGTTTTTATTTTTTGCTAAATTAACAAAAAAAGACTGAAAACATGTTTTTCTTTGTTTCTGTTTATAAAAGTTTGCAAATAAATATTTGTTCTTCATAAATTTAGGCCGAGCTGTATTCTACTACATTTCTTTGGTGAAAATACCCCAAATTAGTATTTATTGTTTAGCCTGTAGGAAAGTTATAGAGTTCACAAACTATGGGATAGATCTGAAAATTGGTCGATCCTGAAGTACTGATGGCCAATCTAATTTCTTGAGGTCCAAGAATGTCAGGACAGTACAGATATCCCCAAATGACCCCTTTTTGCAAAGTAGACAGTCCGAGGTATTTCATAACAGGCATGGCGAGTTTTATGAAGTTTTAATTTTTTTGTCATAATTTTTCGGAAAATGAAGAAATTAAAAAAATTATTTTCACTATTTTTTTTTTTTACATACTATCACCAGTGCAGTACAGCGTCATCATATAACTGGCATGGCGTTGATCAGGGGCACTGACTGGTGACAGTACGAAAAAAAAATTGATCCTTTTTTTATTATTTTTTATTACATTTTTTTTCTCTTTTTTTAAAATATTTTTTTTCATATTTCACTATGACCAAAGTAGTATAATGTTACCATAGTAACATTGTACTACTTTGGGGAAGTGATCAGTATTTTTTTTTTTTTACACAATTTGCTTATAGCAAAGAATTACTTTGCTATAAGCAAGCATTTACCTGAATGAAATCGATTCATTCAGGTGTTTTTTTTTTGTGATTTGCCCACGGCTAATCACATGACACGTAATTGGCCCAGCTTGTGCATGTGATCGCTGTGACCATTCACAGCTAGACACACTTGTATACAATGGATGGCTTCCTTTCATGCCATCCATTATATACAAGTGTCATGTGACCTGCTGTGATTGGTCACAGCAGGTCACATGGTACTGGCAAAGGGGCCGGTACACAGAACTGTCATCGGCCGTGTACCTCGGACTTTGCTTTTATTAACCACTAGCCTACAGGGCACTTATACCCCCTTCCTGCCCAGGCCAATTTCCAGCTTTCAGCGCTGTCACACTTTGAATGACAATTGCGCGGTCATGCAACACTGTACCCATATGACATTTTTATCATTTTTTTTGTGACAGATAGAGCTTTGTTTTGGTGGTATTTAATCACCTCTGGGGTTTTTTTTATTTTTCTTAAACAAACCAAAAACCACTGAAAATTTGGGGGAAAAAAAGTTTTTTCTTAGTTTTTGTTATAAAATTTTGTAAATAAGTGATTTTTCTCCACTGATGTGCGCTAATGAGGCTGCAGTGATGGACACTGATAGGTGGCACTGATGGGCACTGATGAGGAGGCACTGGTAGGTGGCACTGATGGGCATTGACAGGCATCACTGATGGGCACTGAAAGGCAGCACTCATATATGGCACTGATAGGCGACACTGATTGGAACTGTTAGGCGGCACTGATGGACACTGATAGGTGGCACTGACTGGCGCTGATAGGTGGCACTAATTGGCGGCACGGATAGGTAGCACTGACTGGCACTGATGAGGAGGCACTGGTAGGTGGCACTGATGGGCATTGACAGGCATCACTGATGGGCACTGAAAGGCAGCACTCATATATGGCACTGATAGGCGACACTGATTGGAACTGTTAGGCGGCACTGATGGACACTGATAGGTGGCACTGACTGGCGCTGATAGGTGGCACTAATTGGCGGCACGGATAGGTAGCACTGACTGGCACTGATAGGCAACACTGAAAGGCAGCTCTGATGGGCACTGGTATGTGGCAATTATGGGCCCTGACAGGTGGCATTGATCATCAGGGCACTGATGATTGCCCTGATGATCAGTGTAGATGTCACCCTGAGGAATGCCGCTTACCTTCTCTCCTCTTCATTAACTATCAGCATGAGGAGTGGACTGCTGATAACCGGCATTTCCTATTTACATGCGATCAGCTGTGATTGGACACAACTGATCACATGATAGAGCCAAAGTCATCAGCTCTTTACTGCGATTGGTGTTCTGCTGTGTCCCAGGGACACAGAGCACCACCGATCACCGCGAAACCACCCCGGGGGGCACACGTGCGCAGATTGAGTGGGAGGATATCATATGACACCCTCCCAGAATGAGAGAGCCGCCGCCCACATGTTATTTCCTCATATGGCGGGCGGGAGGCGGTTTGAATTGTGTACACCAATGAAATGGCGGCAAACTTCAGGACCCGATATTTTTTCAGAGATGATGCTTTAAAAGCCCCTACAGGTCATCAGTTTAGGGTTACCTATGAATAATGGGCCTAGAACTACTGAACCCCCTCCGATGTGTGCGCAGATTTGTAACGTGAAGCGCAAACAACTTCTGCATGTAGGCGCCACCCCCGACATGTGCATTTACCCTCCCCCGGTCACATCAAACCCTACTTACAAACCAGAAACCACTGAAAATTTGGGGGGGGAAAAAGTTTTCTCTTAGTTTTTGTTATAAAATTTTGTAAATAAGTGATTTTTCTCCTTCACTGATGTGCGCTAATGAGACTGCAGTGATGGACACTGATAGGTGGCACTGATGAGGAGACACTGGTAGGTGACACTGATGGGCATTGACAGGCATCACTGATAGGCACTGAAAGACAGCACTGATAGGTGGCACTGATAGGCGGCACTGACTGGCACTGTTAGGCAGCACTGATAGGCAGCACTGACGGGCACTGATAGGCGGTACAGACTGGCATTGATAGGCGGCACTGTTTGGCAGCACTGATAGGTGGAAATGATTGGCACTGATAGGTGACCCTGAAAGGCAGCTCAAATTAAGCAATTAAAAAAAAATTCACTTTTTTTTTTATTTAAAGAGTTAATAAGAAAACACCCTCACTGTGTAAGGGAAGATAAGGCTTGTCACCATGCTTCCAGAACAATGTACTGGGACCATGAAAGGCTTTCCAAATATATAAAATGAGAGAAAATGAATGTTAAAAAAAACAAACCCCAAAAAAAACAAAAAATGTAACAACCGTTTATCTCATGTCCAGACTCGAACCTATGACCGTGTACTCTTTGGACGGGCACATTCACCACTGTGCTACGGTTGTTACTAAGTATAGACTGGGTCAAACTGACTCTTGTTTTCAAAAACTGCCAACTGTCATCTGCCCAATGTCAAGTAGTTATAGCTCAGTGCTTAACCGCTTCCATACTGGGCACTTTTACCCCCTTCCTGCCCAGGGCAATATCCAGCTTTCAGAGCTATCACACTTTGAATGACAATTGCGCAGTCATGCAACACTGTACCCATATGAATTTTTTAGCATTTTTTGAGACAGATAAAGCTTTATTTTGGTGGTATTTGTTCACCACTGGGATTTTTATTTTTGTTTTGCTATGTAAATTAAAAAGTCCAAACATTTTGAAAAAAAATATTATTTCATCATAAATCTTGGCCAAAATGTATTCCGTTATATGTTTAGTATAAAAAAAAAATAACCCAAATTAGCTTTTATAATAATTTGTAAACACTTTTTTTACATTTTTTTTTTTTAGATTATTAATTTATTTATTTATTACATACTGTCACCCTAGCAGTACAGTGTCACCAGTACAGTGTCACTGTACTACTTGTGGGGGGGTGAAGATTTTTTTTTTTTTACACTGATTGCTTTTACACCCAAAAAGGCTGTAAAAGCAATCATTTCTCCTTCTCTCTAGCTGCATTCTTACAGCCATTGATAAATACTGTGAGAGCCGTGATTGCTCACAGCTTGTCACATGGTACAAGGCTGTTGTGAATAGCCTTGTACCATGTGACCTCTGTGAGCATTCACAGATTTCACATGTAGTAAGCAATGATGTCACAAGTGACATCTTGCTTACTACTCTGCATGTGATCACTGATTGGCTAATCAGTGATCACATGATCGGGACCTCGCACGGAGGTCCCGTCCGATGATCGGTGTTTCACTGTATCCGGAGGACACAGTGGGCACCGGATCACGGTGCTGCGCGCTCCCAGGGAGCGTGCACAAGCAGGGGGCCAGGAAAGTCGTTTATAAACGGCCACCCGACCCTGCACTGCCACCGTCCGGACGTTTATATACAACGGCCGGATGGGAGGTGGTTAATCACCGCTGCGGTTTTTATCCCTTGCTAAATAAACAAAAAAAGAACAAAAATTTTGGGGAAAAAACACGTTTTTCTTTGTTTCTTTTATAAAAGTTTGCAAATAAATAATTGTTCTCCATACATTTAGGCCGAGATGTATTCTGCTACATGTCTTTGGTGAAAATAACCCACATTAGGATGTATTTTTTAGTTTGTAGGAAAGTTATAGAGTTCACAAACTATGGGATAGATCTGAAAATTGATCAATCCTGAAGTACTGACAGCCAATCTAATTTCTTGAGGTCCAAGAATATCAGAACAGTACAGATATCCCCAAATGACCCCTTTTTGCAGAGTAGACAGTCCGACGTATCTCATAAGAGGCATGGTGAGTTTTTTGAAGTTGTATTTTTTTTGTCATCATTTTTCGGAAAATGAAAAAATTAAAAAAATTATTTTCACAATTTTTTTTACATACTGTCACCAGTGCAGTACAGCGTCATCATATAACTGGCATGGCGGTGATCAGGGACACTGATTGGTGACAGTATAAAAAAAAAATATATATTTTTTTCTTAACTGTTTTTACATTTTTTTATAATTTTTAATTTTTTCTATTTCAATGGTTTTTATTAATTTTTGTAAACAATATAAAACAGAGGCAATAAAACACGCCCACGCAGGGGCTGTCAATTGCACAGATAAAAAAAATGCAAAATAAAAAAAAAAAGGAAAAAAACAGTGCTCTAACGCCAACAGGGCAAAAGGTACGCCCACGCAGGGGCTATCAATGGCACATAAGTTGCAAAACATTAATGTAACTGCCTATAACAACTAAATGCAGCTGTCTAGTCACACCAAAAACAGAGAGAGAGAGAAAAAAGAAGAAAGAGGAAAAAAAAAAGGGGGGGGGCAAAGAGCAGGGGTCCAAGAGCCCCAATACCGAACGCCGTTACATCCCCAGACTAGCCGGGGGGAGTGAGGGAAAGGCATATTGCAACCACGGCTCCCATATTTTTAAAAATTTACGTTGGGAGTCGTTGTAGATACTCGACATCTGTTCGTTGAGCATCATAGTGGTCATACGATCCCGCACCCCCTGAAGAGGGACAAATGGACTCTTCCAGGCCTGAGCAATTGTTCTAGTGGCCGATAAAAACAGATAGGAAGCCAACTTCTGCTGGTGAGCCAAGAGGCCCGGTATGGGGCAATGAAGCAAAGCATACCGAGTATCCTGGCGTATGGAGAGATGGAACAAGGTGAAAGGGAGGCCAAACACACGAGACCAGAAACGAAATGGTCTCGGGCATGACCACCAGATATGCAATACATCTCCACGATGGCCACAACCCCAAAAACATTGATCACTACAGGCAGGGTTAGCCCGGGCCAACCGAGCCAGAACCCAGTACCAACGAAACAATACCTTATAGGCTGCCTCCAGGGTGGTCGTATTAAATGAGCATTTAGCTATGAGTGACCTGGCCTTATTCCAGTCCTCCAGATCCATAGCCACTCCCAGGTCGCGCTCCCACTGAACAACATATGAAAGAGAAGTATGCGACGAGCGTCTGTTCAAAGCTGCATAAAGAAGGGATATAAGGCCTGGAGCGCCCGGACGCTGTTGGCAAAACTGTTCAAATGCAGATTTCTGGTACGGGAAAGCAGAAGTGCCCCGCAGCGAGAGCAGCCAGTGTCGCAACTGAAGATATCGAAAGAATTCCGCCGGGGGGATATTCCGGGATTCCCGAAGAGAGTTCCAGGTGTGAAAGGACCGAAAAATCAAAAAGTGCCGTACCTGCGAAAAACCATTAGTCACCCACCAAGAAAACGCCCCTGGGTGATCTAAACCCGGTGGGAAAAGAGGGTTGTTAATAATTGGGAGCAAAGGCAGAAAAGGTGACATCAGGCCACCAGAGTAACGTACCGAGTCCCGGACTTGTAAGCCATGAAGTAACATCGGACTCAGTGCCATAGGGCGCAGGGCAGGGGGAAGCCATAGAAGCGTTAACAGTGCGATAGGGGCACAATTAGGTAGTTCCAACAGGACCCAGAGGGGGACGTCGGAAGAGGCGTGCAACATAGACAGCGGGGCAATCTGGCTCGCCTGATAATACTTAGTTACATTAGGCACCCCAAGACCACCCTGAAGTCTATGGGCAAAAAACGTATTTTTGGATACTCTGGGGTGCTTATCGGCCCAGATAAAACGCATTAACTTCGCCTGAAGCAACCGAAGAAAATGAGGGGGAACCCGCCACCGGGAGTGTGCGAAAATAATACAACAATTTCGGCAAGATGGTAATTTTCACCGAATTAACCCGTCCTATCCAAGACAGGTGCAGAAATTGCCAAGAATGCATAAGAGAGGATAGAGAGCTAAGCAATGGATAATAATTTGCAGCAAACAAGGAGTCATAAGTAAGGGTCAAGCGAATGCCTAAGTATTCAAGAGAAGAGGAAGCACATTTGTAAGGGAAGTGGGATTGTAGGCGTGAAACCAAATCTGAAGCCAAAGTAATACTGAGGGCGACGGTCTTATCCAAGTTGATACGGAGACCCGAAATCAAGGAGAAGCGCTCAAGAACCTGTTGCAAATTAGTAAGCGTCATCAGGGGGTTAGTAAGAGTCAGGAGGGCATCGTCCGCAAAAAGGTTCAGTTTGAACTCCTGTCCCGCGTAAGGAACCCCCGATACATTGCAATCGGTCCGAAGCGCTAAAGCCAGCGGCTCAAGCGCCAGGACAAAGAGCTCTGGGGACAGGGGGCAACCCTGTCTCGTCCCACGCCCAATAGGAAAGGGATCTGAAAAATAGCCAGCGTATTTAACGGAGGCCGAAGGAGAAGAATACAAGGCCTGAATCCAAGAAAGAATAGAATCCCCAAAACCCCAACGAGACAGCACAAACCGCAGATATTCCCAGGAAAATGTATAAGATGGACCACCTTACGAACGTTATCACCCGCCTGCCTCCCGGGGACGAACCCTACTTGGTCCCTGTGGACCAGGCTACACAAATATTTATTGATGTGAAAACTAAGGATCTTGCCCAATATCTTCAGGTCTTCATTAAGAAGAGAAATGGGCCGGAACGCTTGCGGTTCCTGTACATCATCGGTCGTCTTAGGAATCATGGCGATATGCGCTCTAAGCGCATCTGGAGAGGGCAAGGAGACCTGTCGTAACGCATTAAAATAGTCAGCCAAAAAGGGCGCCAAAAAGGCTGAGAATTTCTTATAATAAAGACCGGAAAAGCCGTCGGGACCTGGGGCCGCGGTGGACCGTAAAGATTTGATAGCTTGGAGCACTTCTGGTACAGTGACACCGGCGTTGAGTGCCACCTGTGCTGCCTCGGATAACCCAGGAAGTCGGAGATCTTGAAAGAATGCCTCTGCTTGAGCCACGGGGAAGGGATCTGGTTTAGCGTAGAGGCGCGAAAGGAAGTCTGAGAAACGGGAAACTATCTGCTGGGGATTAGAAGTACAGCCACCTGTAGGAAGTCGCAGTCGAATCGGTTTATGGGGTTTCCCCACAGAATTGAGTTTCCTGGCCAACATCGGGCCCGGCTTATTAGCACAGGAATAAAATTTGTGTTTGGTCCAACGCAGGGCCCGTTCCGCCTCCAAAGAGGCAAGTAGGTCCAACTCTGCCGCAGAGCGTCCCGAGCGCGTTTATGGGCCACGGATGGAGATAACTTCCAATGCGCATCTGCAGAGGCCAGGAGAGAATGAAGCTCCAAAAGTCAGCGCTCCCGCTTCCGGACCGCCGCCAGCTGTATAACATGACCCCGCACCGTGGCCTTATGCGCCTCCCATAGGGGCACAGCCGAAGAGACCGATCCCGAGTTTTCCGTGAAGTATGTTCGTAAGAAAAATTCTATTTGTTGGCAGGTAGTCTGAGTGGTCAATAAAGAGTCATTGATGCGCCAATGAAAATGGCGCCGTTCTGACCCAGAAAGGGCCAGGAGGAGTACCAAGGGATCACGGTCCGACCAGGGTGAGGAGGGAATAGTTATCCGCCGAACCAAGGGAAACTGCTGAACATACATGAATATATGGTCAATTCTACAAAAACTGTCATGAGGATTGGAATAGAATGTAAAGTCGCACTTGGTTGGGGTAAGTTCCCTCCAGACGTCCGCCAGCCCCGCCATCCGCAAGAGAGAGCGCATACGTTCCTCCAACACCAAGTCATGAGAAGGGGTCGACCCCCGTGCGTAGCGCCTATCCAATGTGGAATCCAAGGTAAGATTTGAATCCCCCAAAACAAGAAGAAGACCCTTACAGTGTCGGGAAACAATGGTGCAAAGATGCGAAAAGAATTTATGCTGAAAACGATTAGGCGCGTAGTAAGAGACAAAAGTAACCTCCTGGTCCCAGAGGGTGCCTTGCATAAGCAGATACATGCCTGTGGGGTCCGCTATATTCCTAGCACAGACAAAAGGGAGATTGCGTTTAAAAGCTATCAGTACACCCCGACGCTTCTCAGGAGCCGAGGCCGTGTAAAAGGTGGGATAGTGAGGTGAAAGATAACGCGGAGGGGAGGACTGAGAAAACCTGGTCTCTTGTAAACATACCACATCAATTTGTTGCGATTTGAGGTGATGAAAAACTTTAGCCCGCTTCTGAGACGAATTAAAACCTTGAAAATTTTGTGAATGTATTTTCAAAAGGGGCGAGGCCATGGCGGCATCAGAGCAACACGCTCAGCAAAAAAAAGCCTAAAGCAGCCAGCAATTTCCACTCCCAATGGCGATGGGACCGTGGCGTCCCGGAACCCTGCATAAAACAAAAACGAAAAAGAACAGAGAAGAAAAAAAAAACAAAGAAAGAAAAAAGGAAAAAGACACAAAAAGTATATACAACAGTGCAATCGTGTCACGCCAATGGTGACATGCATCCTAAACGTGAAGGATACCAGTTAGGGGTGGCTCTACCACCGGACACATGGCTGCAAATGGAAACATCAAAAACATAAGCCCTCAGCGGGCAAAAAGGCAATAAGGCAACGTACATAATAAAACGGGGTACCAAAATAATAAAACTAAAAGTCCCAGGAGCGGGAACCTCCGTGATGACCTCCCCATAGAAACCCGGAGAACCATAGGGGCCAACCTCCTCCCACCCAACCAGGCCTACCTGGTCAACCTCCCACCCCGGAACCCGAGGGAACCATCACCCAATGCCACCAACGGAGACCCGAATATCATCACCCGGGCCCAAAATAGGCTACGGCAGCAGAAAGTCATGAGTCTTAAGTCCAGGAAGAGACCCCCCCCAACCAGGGATAGAACCCAAGAGATTAAGCTGGAGCAGTCCCAACCTGGAATGCCAACAAACTGGGAAAGCCCAAAGGGCCAAACTCACGGTCCTGTCAGAAAAGTCCAATCGGTGAAACGATACGTGGGAGGTCCAAAACGCATCTTCAGCCTGGAGAAGAACAGGAAGGACTTGATCGCGAAGGGGTCTGAGGGAGAGCCCTCTTTCTGTTGGACGACCGCTCCCAGATGTGGCCCGGAGGAAGCGGCCTCACCGAGGATACAGACGAATGAGCTGGATCAGCAGCATCCGGTGAAAGAAGGTGTAACAATTCCAGGAGAGAATGGGCCTCCTCCGGCGTAGTCACAGAGCCACTGCGGCCCTGATAGGTGAAGGTGAGGCAGAATGGAAAGCCCCAGGCGTATTTAATACTGTGTTTCACCAGGACCGAAGTAAAGGGCCTCAACTGGCGGCGCTTCTGAAGAGTGGTCTGGGAGAGGTCCGCGAAAAGCTGGTAGCGATGCTCCTGGAAGCTGAGATCAGGGTTATTTCTGAACGCCAAGAGGATAGTTTCCTTAGTGCGGTAATAAGCAAAGTTGATGATATTGCCCCTCGGGGGCCCATCTGGTCGTCTGGGGCCCAAACCGCGATGTATGCGGTCAAATTGGAGCCGGCCAATGGGAATAGCGGGTGTCAGCTCCTGAAACAGAGCAGTAGCAGTGGAAGTAAGATCCGTGATTGTTTCCGGGATACCCCTTAACCGCAAATTGCCACGGCGGGAACGATTTTCGAAATCCTCAAGCCGTATCAGCGCGTCCGCCAATTCTTTCTTGAGGTCGCACAAATCCTGTTCGTGATTTTCAATGACCGTGGCCGCAGCGTCCATTTTATCCTCGAAATCGTTTGTTCGGTTACCCAACTCCCGAATTTCCCACGAAAGACGGTCGGCCAGCTTGGAGGTAGCGGAGGACAATTCCGACTCCAGCATGCATTTGAAGCGGCGCAAAAGCTCAGCATCCCGCAGGGATATGATGGGAGACTGCAGGGATGGCTCTGATGCAAGGTCTTCCATCCTACCAGGATCCATCTCACCCGCAGATAGTGATGGCGGGGGACCCGAAATCGCGGCCGGGGCTTCATCTGCGGTCTCCGGCAGGAGCCGCAAATTTTTTTAATAATTTTTAATTACATTTTTTTTCTTTTTTTTAAGATTTTTTTTTCATATTTCACTATGTCCAAAGTAGTACAATGTTACCATAGTAACATTGTACTACTTTGGGGAAGTGATCAGTATTTTTTTTTTACACAATTTGCTTATAGCAAAGAATTACTTTGCTATAAACAAGCATTTACCTGAATGATATCGATTCATTCAGGTTTTGTTTTTTTTTTTGTGCTTAGCTGTGATTTGGCCACAGCTAATCACATGACATGTGCATGTGATCGCTGTGACCATTCACAGCTAGACACTAGTAAACAATGGATGGCATGAATGAAGCCATCCATTGTATACAAGTGTCATGTGACCTGCTGTGATTGGTCACAGTAGGTCACATGGTACCGGCAACGGGGGCTCTGCAAGCGCGAAAACTGCACATGTGCCGGAGGACGCCAAATGGCGTCCACCCAGAAATCTAGAGCGTTTTCCCGGCCGCCATTCGGCTATTGGCCAGGAGGGAAGTGGTTAAAGTAAGCCAATAACCTTTTAGTTTTGGAAATAGAAGGGAATAGGAATAGAACTCTTGTCCGGTTCTTACTGTCATCCCGGTGCAGCTCACTGTGTGTGTGTATTTAAAAAAAAAAAATTATATATATATATATATATATATATGTAAAAATGTAAGATAAATATGTACCTGTTGCCAGATGCAGAACAATAACAAAGATCAATGTTCTCAGCAGCATTCCCATCTTTGTCTCGCAGATATTATAACTGACAAACAGAAATCAATCAAAGAAATCGATTTGATATTTGTCTCGCTGGTTTAACTGGTGATAAACGCAAATCAATCAAAGAAATCTCTTCTAACTGCAGTCACTTTGCAGAGCAATCACAAACACTTGTGCTCAGTGCGTGGATCAAGAAGAAATGACAAAGAGCTAGCTGTTTTTTTCTTTAAACAGTCAGGCCTCGCCCACACAGTGGATACAGTTAGGCCCCACCCACCACCTTGGAGACATTTAGGTCCCACCCACTAGAGGTGGAGTCAATTAGGCCCTGCCCACCAGCACTGCTGATCAACTGATCTTGCTGTCTTCAGTACCTTGCAGTATATATGTGTGTGTGTGTGCAAATATGCGTATATACTGTAAGAATATGTATATATATATATATCAACTATCTCTCTCTATATATTTTTTTTCTCATTAGTAAAAATGGCACAGTGGCTTAGTGGTTAGCACATCTGCCTTGTAATAAATGGGTCATGGGTTTGATTCTCGACCATGGTGCCTCCAGCATGGAGTTTGCATGTTCTAAATTGGCCCTAGTATGTGTATGTATGAATGTGAGTTAAGGACCTTAGATTGTACACCCCTTGAGGGTTAGGGACTGATGTGAATGTACAATATATATGTAAAGCGCTGTGTAAATTGACAGTGCTATATAAGTACCTGAAATAAATAAATGTAAGATCGATATGTAACTGTTGCCAGATGCAGCAGAATAACAAAGATCAATGCTCTCAGCAGCATTCCCATCTTGGTCTCGCAGATATTATAGCTGACAAAAAGAAATTGATTTGATATTTGCCTCGCTGATTTAACAGGTGATAAACGCAAATCAGTCAAAGAAATCGCTTTGTAGAGCAATCACAAACACTTGTGATCAGTGCATGGATCAAGAAGAAATGACACAGAGCCGGATGTTTTTCTTAAAACATTCAGTTAGGCTCCACCCACAATAGTGGAGCCAGTTAGGCCCCACAGTGGGAGTCAATTAGGCTCCGCCCACCAGCACAGGTGATCAACAGATCTTGCTGCCTACATACACATAGTGTATATATATATATATATATATATATATATATTTAAAAAAAAATCTCTCTTTATATTTTTTTAATTTTTAACACTGTCTACAATAAATAAATATTTATATACTTGAGGGAGGCAGAGACCTGCGATGCGCATAGCGTGGCGCTGCAAGAGTGGGCGTGGTAAACCTTTACAGTGGGTGGGCCTTATGGGGCATGGCTAAACAAAGGCTAGGCTTTGATTATATGCTGGGGGAGCAGAGGGCTTATGCTAGAAGGTGGGGTGAGGAGGGGGTCAGATATGCGCTGGCGGGGGGGGGTTGCTTTGAGAGGGGAGAGGACTTGTGTTAGAAGATGGGGTGGGTGGATTTCAAATTCCAACCCCCGTCATTCTAGCATAAGTCCTCTCCCCTCTCAAAGCACCCCCCCCCAAACGCATATCCTCTTACCCCTGCCCCCGCATAATATCTCCTCTAAGTGTACACTATTGTTACCTCCACCCTCCTTGCTATGTCCCCCTCCCCTGTAAGGCTAGGTTCACACTAGCCCGCCCTGTGCGTTCTGGTTGTGGGTTCGGGAATCGCATCAGCTCCTGCACCAGCAACCACCCACAGCCGAATCGCTCTGCTCTTACAAGACGCACGGGGCTGCCATTCATTCCGAATGGCACCCCCGCGCATCTCAGCCCACAACACGATTGCAGGTGCCGGAACCGCAGGGAAACCACAAGATCAAAAAGACCGTGCAGTTTCCCTGCAGATGCGTTTTTGCATGCACCTTTTTCTTGCGTGAAACGCTGGCATAGCAACCCATTCAAATAAATGGGCCGCCGTGTCCGCGGAGACGCGGGCCGCACTAGTGTGAACCAAGCCTAAGTCGCCATCCATATTAACCACTTTCCCACCGGAAGATTTTACCCCCTTCAAGACCAGGCCATTTTGTGCTGTTTGCCAATGCCTTACTTTAACTGGCAATTTCGCGGTCATGCTACACTGTACCCAGGGCTGTGGATAAGGGGGTACCACCAGTCCTCCTGTATGGGGCCCAGGCCAGAAGGGGGGCCCAGGCAGCTGGGCGAATAGGACGTGGGCAGGGATGGTGATCGGCAAAGCGCACATATATGAAAATGATTGCTTATAGCTCAACCACTTCCCATCCGTCCCATGTATATAAACGTCCGGACGGGAGCAGTGCGGGAGCGGGTGGTCGTTTATAAATGTCTTCCCCGCTCCCTGCTTGTGCGCGCTCCCTGAATGTTTGGGGGTTCTGAGTAATTTTCTAGCAAATAAATAATGATTTTTACATGTAGGAGAGAAATGCCAGAATTGTCCTGGGTGGGAAATAATTAAGTACTAAAATTGTTTGGACTGTATCCATGGAGGAGTAGCGTTGTCAGCTTAGGATGGGCATGAGCGGGATGTTCTGTAGTCCACAGAGAGAGACTCAGAGGCAGAAAGTACATGACTGAGGGACATGCAGAATATCGAGGCTAATACTTACCACCTAACCAATAAAACAACCACCTCCCACCTGAAATAACCATGCGACTCTCCTTTTGGTGTAAAAACGGCCATAGCAGCCCATTCACTGTGTATAATTGTGTTGTGAACTGTGATTGGTCACAGTGATCACATGGTACACACATGATCAATCAGAGCTAATCACAACCAAACTCAATTTCATTCAGTAAAATAGTTGCTTAACCGCTTCCGTACCGGGCACTTTTACCCCCTTCCTGCCCAGCCCAATTTTCATGTTTCAGCACTCTCACACTTTGAATGACATTGCGCGGTCATGCAACACTGCACCCAAACTAAAATTGTATCATTTTCTTCACACAACTAGAGCTTTCGTTTGGTGGTATTTAATCACCGCTGGGGTTTTTATTTTTTTGCTAAATTAACAAAAAAAAGACTGAAAACATGTTTTTCTTTGTTTCTGTTTATAAATGTTTGCAAATAAATATTTGTTCTTCATAAATTTAGGCCGAGCTGTATTCTACTACATTTCTTTGGTGAAAATAACCCAAATTAGTATTTATTGTTTAGCCTGTAGGAAAGTTATAGAGTTCACAAACTATGGGATATATCTGAAAATTGGTCGATCCTGAAGTACTGATGGCCAATCTAATTTCTTGGGACACAGAGTTTTCATCTCTAATGATACAGTACTGTGGTCATTTTAATGGTAATTTTTAAAAAGTGCCACAAGATGGCAGCGTTAGTCCTCCATAGCGGTAATACCGCTCGTCGCCAAAGATGTCTCCCTTTTCCAATTATCTCCATGGCAACCATAGAAAATGGCTTTTTTTCCTCCGGCAGCCATTTTATTGTCGGAGGAGGAGCTGATGAAGGAACGGTCTGATGTGCGGGGATGATGGGCACCGGGGAGAGCAGAGGTGAGGGTGGCAGAGGGCAGGAGCGCTGGGCGGGGGGGGGGTGATCTGTATAGAAAGGCTGATATAGAGGGGATGATGTGTGGAGAAGGTAGGGGGGTAATGGACAGACATAGCTGGGACTCCCCCATCCCCTCCATGTTGCCTCATCTGCCCCATCCCCTCCATGTTGCCTCATCTGCCCCCATCCCCCCATGTTGCCTCATCTGCCCCCACCCCCCCATGTTGTCTCAACTGCCCCCCCATGTTGCCTCATCTTCCCCCATCCCCCCCCCCATGTTGCCTCATCTTCCCCCATCCCCCCCATGCTGCCTCATCTTCTCCCATCCCCCCCCCCATGTTGCCTCATTCTCCCCCATCCCCCCCCATGTTGCCTCATCTTCCCCCATCCCCCCCCATGTTGCCTCATCTTCCCCCATCCCCCCCCCATGTTGCCTCATCTTCCCCCACCCCCCCCATGTTGCCTCATCTTCCCCCATCCCCCCCCCACCATGTTTCCTCATCTGCCCCCACCCCCCCCATGTTTCCTCATCTGCCCCCATCCCCCTCCATGTTTCCTCATCTGCCCCCATCCCCCCCCCATGTTTCCTCATCTGCCCCCATTCCCCCATCTATATTGTGCAGCGGGAGGAGTGAGACTCTGTATAGTGCAGCGGTAGGGGTGAGACTTTGCGTAGTGCAGCAGGAGAGGGGAGCCCATTCACAATGGTGGTGTTTGGCCCAGTACATGGGATGCTTTGCTTGCAGCTCTGGCATATCAGGATTTCCATAGATTTGTATTGCAGAAGCTGATTTCTCCCCAGTTCATGTTTAGATGACAATATGTGTCTTCCAGATTGTAGAATATCTGGAATAGAAGTGCCGGGGAGGACTGGACTCTGGGTCCCTGCCAGGACTTTCAATGGCTGCCTCCCACTGTATAAGAGTATGCAGGCTCCACAGTCTACAGCCCGGAGCCAGCTGAACCCTGCCCCTCCCCCGTCTGTCTAGGTGTCATCCTCCCAGGCTGTCAGTCCTGTACGGGGGAGGAAAGGGGCTGCCATCACATCACATCACTCAACCCCTGGAAAGGACCAATGGAGGTGTGTGCGGGGTGCAGGAGCCGTGCGGGGCCCCTGAGCTGTGAGTGAGCTGGAGAGGAGCCGGACACAGAGTGCGGACAGAGGTGAGAGGCTGAGCGATCGGAGAGCTCTGGTCCTGGAGGTGCAGCAGGGACACAGAGAGGGGGAGCCCGGCACAGGACCCGCCCCCTTCACGGCAAGTAACAGGGGATTTGGCCCCCCCATCCTAGAGTCCTCAGGCGGCTTCCTAATCTGCCTTATGCTGGCGTTGGCCCTGCTTTCAGGCCGCTCCTCTTCTCACTGATTGGCTTTTGTCGCATTGGAACGCAGCTTCCCAGCGGGATAAATGGCATAAAAATGATTTCCCTTTAAGCTGTATGAGACGATTCTCATCGCAGAGCTGCAGATTGAAATTCCTGCGTGCTGAATTTTTGATGCATCTTCCCTTTTAGTCTATATGAAACTCGCCAGAAGCGCACCCACGTTGCGTGTTTAGGGTCACATGACAAGAATAGGCTGGTTGTTAAGAAGCGGGCTCCTGCCGGCATCCCTAACATCCAATGAATAGCCGGTACCTGGCGACGTCCTTAACAAGCAGCTATTCACCAATATGCGCTGTAACGCAATGCATAGAACACGCACTGTGCGTTTTTACAAATGCGTGGTGTGTTTTGGAAGCGCTGCAGTGTGAAAGCAGCCTTCCATTTCATGTTGGCTTTTTTCCTCCTTTTCAGCGGCTGATCCTGCCAGTAACACACTTCCTGTCCAGCACTGCATAGAATATGAGGAGCTGCTCTGTGAAGTATAAAGTGGCATTTGTTCGGAAAAAAGCTTCCAGGCCGGATGTTATGACGGAGAAGATGCTCTCGGTGTCCTCTGTCATCAATGTTCCCCTGCCTGTCATCTGGCATGTACACGGAGTCGCACAGCTCAGCATACATGTACAGCTCCTGCTGTGTGCCGTGGTGATGCCACTCCACCACAGAAGGATCGCTATCATCACTCCGGAGCTGCTCCTAAAATCTTCTTTATTGCAAATTCCACAGGAGTCCAGCCTTCCGAATGCGGCTCAGCCCTGGTGGGCTTTATTTGTGACATTAGGATTCCATTGTGTGTGTGTAAGGCTGGACTCCGGAGGGATCTGCCATAAAGAAGATTAGAAGGACGGCTCCTGTGTGATGGCGATCCTTCTGTGGTGGACGCATGTTTGGCTGAGGATGTGGCCCCGGCACTATACAGGAGTGTAGGTTGGAGCACCGTTTCTTTCTTTGCACATGTGGTGATGGTGTGACTCGCAGATGCATGTACAGGAGTGACGTCATCACACAGCGGCCAACCAAGCGGCTGAACAGACAGGAACTGGAAGGAAGGGGAAGATGGGAGCGGTGAGAGCGCGGAGCTGGAGGGCTTCCTGTGACGGGTAAGTCTGTCATAATGTGCTAGTGTGGGGGGCATAGCAGAACATTATGGCAGAAACCTGCAGGGGGCTGGCTAGAAACATTTCTAGAGCAGAGTTTAATATGGCTTTAGTGATTGGCCAACCCCGGGGATGTCGCTGGTCACATGGGGTGTGAAGAAAGGAAACCTAGAAAGGCTTGTAAGCGTGAAGGCCTCTGCGGGAGATCTGGGATGTCATGACAGCAAATGTGCTCCTCACATCACAGCATGGAGGAAAAATCCAACGTACCTCTTTTACCTCACAGGGGCCACCTCTAAGGCTGCTTTCACACTGATCAGGAGCAAAAATGCAGTAAGCTGGAGCTGGTGGTGAGCGCTCAGTCTTCCAGCTGGGGGCGCACATTGGAGCACGCTCCCTGGATACACTTTTCTGTATTTGTACTGCAGCTAATGTAAATGGCTGATTTTAGCTTGGTATTGATTTTAGAATTTCCTGTCCAGCAGCATTTAGACTGGAAGAGAGAGGGACAGCACTATAGGCTGATCAGGTGTTCTGCATCAGCATGTGCTCTCAGTATTAGAGAGCAGAGAGATGACCTGATCAGTCTACTATTGCTCCTTTGGGCCTGGCTCACACTTGTGCAGTTTGCTTTTCATATGTTTTTGCATTGCTTCTTGCAGTGCATTTTGCATTTTTGTTCACTCATTTTTTGATGCATTTTGTTTTTTTTTTTTTTCTTAATGCTTTTTGCTGTTTAGGGAGATTAAAAAATGCACTTTATACGTATCTGCAGTGTGTCCATTGAAGTCTATTGACCTAAAAATGCACCGTGTTGTGTTTAATAAAAGAAAAATCTGTGATCGTTTCCAAACACGCAGCGGCTGAAAAACACACAGATGTGAACGTGTCCCATGGGAAACCATTGCAGAGGAGAGATGTGGGGTCTTATTGACCCCATATCTCTTCATAAAGAGGACCTGTCACTAATTATTTCTATCACAAGGGATGCCTGAATTTCTTGTGATAAGAATAAAAGTGATTAAAAAACATATTTAAGGGACAGGTCAAAAAAAACCCAAAAAATTAAATTAAATTTAAAAAAAAAGAGTTTAATTTGCCCCCCCCCCCCCGTGCTCGCACAAATTGGTGAACGCGTATGTAGGCCATGGCCACATATGTAAATGGTGTTCAAACCACACACGTGAGGTATCGCCACGTACGTCAGAGCAAGAGCAATAATTCTCGCACTAGACCTCCTCTGTAACTTTACACTGCTAACCTGTAGACATTTTTAAAGCATCACCCATGGAGATTCTTAAGTACTGCAGTTTCACGCCATTCCACGAGCGTACGCAATTTTAAAGCGTGACATGTTGGTTATATAGTTTCTCGTCGTAACATCCTCTTTCATATTTTAACAAAAAATTGGGGTTCATATTGTTTTTTGAGGGGTTTTTTTTTTAATCAAAGTGTATTTTTTTCCAAAAAATCTATATTAATTTTTAAAAACTGCCCATCTCGGTTTTGGTTTTTGGCCATGTGCATTTTGAATTTTCGGTACCAGAATTTTCATTTTGGTGCACCACTAGTATTTAGCTGTTTTCCTGGAGCTAGGCTTTAACCAGGAGTCTGAGCTGTGACTACACTGTCCATTCCCCTTATAGAAGGACAGCTCTAGTAGTAATATCTCTCTATAGCTCGTTCAGGGAGGGTTCCTCCTTCCTGTCAGTGGTGGGGTGGACAGCTGTGCTGTAACCTGCATTATGTACTCCGTATACTGCTTCGTATGCCAGGCTGTGGATTTCGGAAATAAATGCACCAATCAAATACTTAATAAAATACAATATTACTAGTAAAGGTATGCAAGTTATTGCCAGAAAAATCACATCCTTTTTATTTTTTTTCTAGATGAAGACGTGCTCCTTGATGTACCGTACATCAAATATTCAGTAGTGAATCCTACGTGGCTACAACACCCAGTGAACTCTGCAACCATCTATTGAGCACTTGTTACGTGGTGACTGAGACTCGAGAGAGCCAGCATGCTGTCACAGCAAATAGGTATGTACCTGAGAAGAGCAGAAGACATAACAGTGGTCCTGCATGTAATAAATCTAGGTACAAATGATCACAAACAATTGCTTAAAGTGGTTGTAAAAGCTCAAGGTTTTTTACTTTCATGCATTCTATGCATGAAGGTAAAACAACCTCTGTGCACCCAATACCTACCTGAGCCCCATCTTGATGCAGCAATATGCATGAGAGCCTTGGCTGTCCCGGGTCTCTCTCCTCATTGGCGGCGACAGCAGTGTGAGCCATTGGCTCCCGCTACTGTCAAACGCAGCCATTGAGGAGGGGGCGGGGCTGAGCTATGAGACACAGAGGTGGCTTGGGAGCAAGCATGCATAAGTGTCCCCCAGTGCAAGCAGCTTGCTCTGGGGGCACTCATCAGGGGGGAGGAGCTAGGAGCATCGGCGGGAGACCCAAGAAGAGGAGGATCGGGGCTGCTCTGTGCAAAACCATTACACAGAGTAGGTCTGTGTACCATTAGGGAATTTACCTTATCCCAGAGACTCAACAGGACAGAGGAAATCATTAAAAGTGAGGGAAATTCCTCTTAGACATCCCTGGAACAGGGACCCCATTGGATGATCTACCCTCGCCTCTTTTATTGGGGTCAACTTGAAAATGTTGGATTTCCCTTCATTTTCTTAGTAATAATTAGGGATGCACCAAAATTTTAGTGGCTGAAACGTTTTGACCGAAACACCACTATCAGCCTTTGGCTGATATTATAATAAGCACCAATACAGGTGCTGAAAGTAACCCCGCTCTCCGCCGCCCGGTGGTTCTCAGCCTTACCTGAGAAACCATGCAACGATCCTGGCGCTGGGCATAGAGGTAAGCGAAGGAAAGATGGCCTTCACTCATCTCTATGCCCTTGGAGGACTGGAGTGACATCACTTCCGGTTTTGTAAACAAGGCCATTGTTTTTTTTTGTTTGTTGTTTTTTTTTTATGCACTAGATCAATGCTTTTTTGATGGAATGCTTTACATTGTAGAGGAGAGATGTGGGGTCTTATTGACCCCTTCTCTCTCCATAAAGAGGACCTGTCACTGCTTATTTCTATCACAAGGGATGCATGCATTCCTTGTGGTAGGAATAAAAGTGAGTACAAAAAAATCTTTTAAAGGGACAGTGTAAAAAAAAAAAGTTTAAAGTGCCCCTTTAATGCAGAATTCCAGGTATGGGTATTTGTACCTTATTACATTGGTCCAGCATAGATAAATATAACTCTGCATATACCATACCTGTGAGATCCCTCTAAAAGCTGTAAATCACTGTAGAAGACATTGGTACTTCAGTGATCTCCACTTGTTTCCGAGTCCCATGCCGAGCGGCTGGCCCGCTGCAATCTGAACACATTTAGAAAAGGAGAAGCATTCTCTGAATGGCTCTTGAGCCCAGCGACAGAGCCCCCTGTGTTCCCAACACAGCAGGGCAGCCGCTTAGCGTGGGGCCCAAAAGCAAGTGGAGATCCCTGGAGTTCCAATGTCTACTACAGGGATTTCTAGCTTCTAGTGGAATCCCACAACCCGGTTATCCCATATAAAAGATTATTAAAGGCCCTCATCAAAAAAGGCTTTGATGAAGGTATCTTAAATATTAAGGAGAAGAACTATTTATGCCCTATAGTTCCAAAGTTACCAGTTTTATACTGTCTGCCAAAAGTACATAAAGATCCTGTTAAACCCCCGGGACGCCCTATAGTCAGTGGCATCGACTCTCTCTGCTCCCGGGTGGGGGAATATATCGACTATTTTCTCCAGCCCCTAGTTGGCAGTACACCTTCGTATCTTAAAGATACCAAGCAAGCCCTAAGAGACATTAAGAACATCACACTGGGCAATCCTACATATCTTGTAACAGCTGATGTAGAAGCCTTATACAGTACTATTAAACATACTGATGGCCATGCTGCTGTGCAGTTTTATTTAGACACTGCCAATGATATCCCTCTAACACAAAAGCACTTTATTCTCGAACTACTTGATTTTTCTATGAGTCACAACTACTTTTGGTTTGACAATAAATATTATCAGTATATCATAAAAATGCAGCGCTATGAGTAAATGAGGAACTGATACATATATCAATACAGTAAGTAAAGAAATTAGTCCATGCAGCAGTTAATAATGTGACTTCAAGTGCTCTCCTTTAATTCGTATTATCCTGATATTCAGGCGTTGTGCGGAATGGTGCAGAAGAAATGTGCACTCACCAGAACGCACAGATAAATGAGCGTTTGTTAAACATAAGTTCCCCTCTGGAACGTTAGGAAAAGGTCTGTAAGGCGATAACCTCCCTTCAGGATTCCTGGGTGTTCCTGTTTGTTCCCTCAGTAGGTGGCTTGCGGACTTCTCCTTACAGCACGCCCCTTGTCCAGTAGATGGATGAGTGGCTGAAAATTGATGCTCCCCAGGGGAGTCAAGACAAGGACATACCCATAGTGTAGTAGGTGATATATAAAATTTATTAGCATACCAAGCTATTCGGTGGTGTACAGCAGTAAGTGTAAACGAATTATGGACTAACCGTCCAGATTGAAAGATGGCCGCCGGAGCTCCACGATGCTCCGACGGCGTGACGTCACGGCGTTCTTGGCTCCTCCTACGCGTTTCGTGCACACGCACGTCGTCTGGGGGGAATTGCCAATGAACGCCGAGCCGTGCGTCGTCCTTATATATGCTAGGCGCATGCGCAATGCAACGGCGCCATGTTTTGGAGGTCTGAGCTACAGACAGCTGGATACTAGAATGGGCGCCATTTTTCGTTAGTTCTACTCGTTACATCCACTGTCATAACAACAGTGTATGTAATCGGCCAGCTGTCATTGTTGAATGTGCAAATATGGTTCCATGACACCCTCTGCTAAGTGTCTTGGAACCCAAAGACCAATTAGTATATACTCTAGTTAATATGGGAAACTAATTAAACAGGGTATAATGTCTTATATGTGGCACTAGCATATAAAACGCGACTAAGGATATACATATGGTACAAAAAATAATATATATAAAATTATGCAAAGTACAATATGTTAATAAAACATCTATAATGTATCCCATGTTATGCAATTAAAAAACATATAAGAACATTTTTAATAAAAAGTTAAGAGTAGTGCCTATAAGTGTACGTATAACCGATCCACAATTGGTATTAGTCTGTCACAATATCTGGCATATAAGTCTTGTTGGTACCAAGTTGAATATATATAGATAGAATAGAATAACAACATCCTACTCCACTCTATCCAAGTAACGATCAAAGTATATATAATTCATAGACTTTTAACTGTTGTTAATAAAGCAATTTAAGTCAATATCTATATTATGACCTTTAGGGTATAGGGTCTGGAGCTCATATATCCAGCGTGTTTCAAGTTGTGAAACCCCTCGAAGTCTATTTATCCCCCTCCAGTGGGGTTGTATTATGTCTATTCCAACAAACCGTAAAGATGAAGGATCATTATTGTGTTTCCTTTTAAAATGATAAGATAGAGAGTGGTCTTTATACCCCTTTTTAATATTACTAACATGCTCTCTCAATCTGTCTCGTAAACGTCTGGTAGTGCGTCCCACATACTGGAGCTTACAAGAGCATTCAAGAAGATAAACCACATTTTTGCTGTAACACGTAATACATTTATCTATCTTATATGTTCTTCCTGTAGTGCATGAGGAGAAATCATATATTTTCTGTTTCCGTACATTATTAGTTTTGCAGATAACACACCTATTACATGGAAAGAAGCCTTTGATGTTTGGTGCAATAGAGATATTATTTGGGGGATTGATAACATTTGGTGCTAGTCGGTGTCTCAGCGCCATAGCTTTTTTATAGATCACTTCAGGTCTTTCTGGAAGGATTTTGGATAAGACAGGGTCTGCCAACAAAACATTCCAATTTTTGTTAATGATATGTTTAATGGCCCCATGTTGAATAGAGTATGTGGTTAGGAAAGGGCAAGACAATGATTTATTAGTCATCCTTTTATCTTCTAATAAAACAGATCTATTTACATTGGCCACTTGCTGGATAGTTTCATTAATTCTATGTTGGGGGTATCCTTTTTCCACAAACTTAGTTTTTAAAAAATCGGCCTGTGCATAATAAGTATCAAGTTCTGTACAATTCCTTCGAATTCTCGTAAACTGACCTTTCGGAATATTTGCTAACCACGCTGGGTGATGGCAACTCTCCAGTGGGATGAAACTATTCCTGTCAGTTTTTTTGAAAAAGGACTTAGTGATAATCCTCCCATTATCATTTAATAGGTTCAGGTCCAGGAAGTGTATATCTGTAGTACTAAATATGTAGCTCAATTCAATATTAAGCGTGTTATCGTTAAGAGTTTTAAAAAAGTTATGTAGGGAATCCTCCTCCCCATTCCATAATAAAAACACGTCATCGATAAATCTTTTGTAAAATACTAATTCCGGCCACTCTCTGGCATAGATTAAAAATTCCTCCCAATAGGCCATAAAAAGATTTGCTAGGCTGGGGGCAAACTTAGCCCCCATTGCTACGCCTTTGGTTTGCACAAAGTAGTTGCGATCAAACCAAAAGTAGTTATTTCGCATAGCAAACTGCAGTAATGTTAAAATAAAGTTAATGTGTGGGGGAGATAAAGTGCTATATGTATCCAAAAAATATTTGGCAGCCTCTGACCCATCTTCATGTGCAATATTACTGTACAGGGATGTGACATCCGCTGTGACTAGGAAGGTCTTAGATGATATTCTAACGTCTTTGATGTCATTTAAAATATGCTTCGTGTCTTTTAGAAAAGCCGGAGTCTGTGTGACCAGTGGCTGCAGGAAATAATCTATATATTCCCCTACTTTAGAGAACAGTGACCCTATTCCACTGATAATAGGTCGTCCTGGTGGTTTGGTCGGGTTCTTATGTACCTTAGGGAGTATATAGAACACTGGAAGCCTAGGCGCTGATGGATATAGAAAATTCTTTTCTTTTTTGTTTATTATTCCATTCTCAAATCCCTTATTTATTAAGTTTTTCAATTCTTTTTTCAAAGTTAGTACTGGATTGCCCAATAGGCGAGTGTAGGTGGTAGTATCATTAAGGATTCTATAGGCTTCCTCCAGGTAATCAGATTTATTCAATATGACAACCCCTCCACCCTTATCAGCTGGTCTAATGACCAGGTCTTTCCTTTCTAAAAGGAGATCAATAGCTTTCGTATTATTTGTATCACAAATTTTCTTGATTTTTAAATTTTCCAGATCTTTTAGTACCAATTCCTTAAAAATGTTAACATATGATCTGGATTGAGGTGGAGGATTAAAAGTAGAGGCATTCTTTAATGTTGAAAAATTGGTAATACTATTCTGATTATTATTTAATGGGTTTGAATAGAAATGTCGTTTTAAAGAAAGCTGTCGTGAAAACTTATGTATGTCAATATAAGTTTGGAACTTGTTTAATTTTTGTTTAGGGGCAAATTTCAACCCCTTATCTAGAAGTTTTAATTCAGGTTGCGTGAGTGTTGTGTTACTTAAATTGAAGATGCCTTGACCAGCTATGTTTTCCTTTTCTTGCCTGTTTCTGTTGATCCTTTTGCCCCCCCTCTTCCCTCTACGGAGCCACTTATTTATCGATGACGTGTTTTTATTATGGAATGGGGAGGAGGATTCCCTACATAACTTTTTTAAAACTCTTAACGATAACACGCTTAATATTGAATTGAGCTACATATTTAGTACTACAGATATACACTTCCTGGACCTGAACCTATTAAATGATAATGGGAGGATTATCACTAAGTCCTTTTTCAAAAAAACTGACAGGAATAGTTTCATCCCACTGGAGAGTTGCCATCACCCAGCGTGGTTAGCAAATATTCCGAAAGGTCAGTTTACGAGAATTCGAAGGAATTGTACAGAACTTGATACTTATTATGCACAGGCCGATTTTTTAAAAACTAAGTTTGTGGAAAAAGGATACCCCCAACATAGAATTAATGAAACTATCCAGCAAGTGGCCAATGTAAATAGATCTGTTTTATTAGAAGATAAAAGGATGACTAATAAATCATTGTCTTGCCCTTTCCTAACCACATACTCTATTCAACATGGGGCCATTAAACATATCATTAACAAAAATTGGAATGTTTTGTTGGCAGACCCTGTCTTATCCAAAATCCTTCCAGAAAGACCTGAAGTGATCTATAAAAAAGCTATGGCGCTGAGACACCGACTAGCACCAAATGTTATCAATCCCCCAAATAATATCTCTATTGCACCAAACATCAAAGGCTTCTTTCCATGTAATAGGTGTGTTATCTGCAAAACTAATAATGTACGGAAACAGAAAATATATGATTTCTCCTCATGCACTACAGGAAGAACATATAAGATAGATAAATGTATTACGTGTTACAGCAAAAATGTGGTTTATCTTCTTGAATGCTCTTGTAAGCTCCAGTATGTGGGACGCACTACCAGACGTTTACGAGACAGATTGAGAGAGCATGTTAGTAATATTAAAAAGGGGTATAAAGACCACTCTCTATCTTATCATTTTAAAAGGAAACACAATAATGATCCTTCATCTTTACGGTTTGTTGGAATAGACATAATACAACCCCACTGGAGGGGGATAAATAGACTTCGAGGGGTTTCACAACTTGAAACACGCTGGATATATGAGCTCCAGACCCTATACCCTAAAGGTCATAATATAGATATTGACTTAAATTGCTTTATTAACAACAGTTAAAAGTCTATGAATTATATATACTTTGATCGTTACTTGGATAGAGTGGAGTAGGATGTTGTTATTCTATTCTATCTATATATATTCAACTTGGTACCAACAAGACTTATATGCCAGATATTGTGACAGACTAATACCAATTGTGGATCGGTTATACGTACACTTATAGGCACTACTCTTAACTTTTTATTAAAAATGTTCTTATATGTTTTTTAATTGCATAACATGGGATACATTATAGATGTTTTATTAACATATTGTACTTTGCATAATTTTATATATATTATTTTTTGTACCATATGTATATCCTTAGTCGCGTTTTATATGCTAGTGCCACATATAAGACATTATACCCTGTTTAATTAGTTTCCCATATTAACTAGAGTATATACTAATTGGTCTTTGGGTTCCAAGACACTTAGCAGAGGGTGTCATGGAACCATATTTGCACATTCAACAATGACAGCTGGCCGATTACATACACTGTTGTTATGACAGTGGATGTAACGAGTAGAACTAACGAAAAATGGCGCCCATTCTAGTATCCAGCTGTCTGTAGCTCAGACCTCCAAAACATGGCGCCGTTGCATTGCGCATGCGCCTAGCATATATAAGGACGACGCACGGCTCGGCGTTCATTGGCAATTCCCCCCAGACGACGTGCGTGTGCACGAAACGCGTAGGAGGAGCCAAGAACGCCGTGACGTCACGCCGTCGGAGCATCGTGGAGCCCCGGCGGCCATCTTTCAATCTGGACGGTTAGTCCATAATTCGTTTACACTTACTGCTGTACACCACCGAATAGCTTGGTATGCTAATAAATTTTATATATCACCTACTACACTATGGGTATGTCCTTGTCTTGACTCCCCTGGGGAGCATCAATTTTCAGCCACTCATCCATCTACTGGACAAGGGGCGTGCTGTAAGGAGAAGTCCGCAAGCCACCTACTGAGGGAACAAACAGGAACACCCAGGAATCCTGAAGGGAGGTTATCGCCTTACAGACCTTTTCCTAACGTTCCAGAGGGGAACTTATGTTTAACAAACGCTCATTTATCTGTGCGTTCTGGTGAGTGCACATTTCTTCTGCACCATTCCGCACAACGCCTGAATATCAGGATAATACGAATTAAAGGAGAGCACTTGAAGTCACATTATTAACTGCTGCATGGACTAATTTCTTTACTTACTGTATTGATATATGTATCAGTTCCTCATTTACTCATAGCGCTGCATTTTTATGATATACTGGTTTTCTAGGGTGTTTGGTTACCTTATGTTCAGCGGCTATTCATTTTCCTATAGGGGCGCTCGTTTATAACTCTTTTACTAATAAATATTATCTTCAGAGGACCGGAGTTGCCATGGGTGCGAAGTTCGCACCCAACCTAGCTAACTTGTTTATGGCAAGATGGGAGGAGGATCTCATTTACTCTCGCGACTGGCCCCAATTAATTTTCTACCGCAGATACATAGACGACATTTTGCTTTTATGGGAGGGAGACGAGTTTACATTATTGAATTTTTTTACCACTTTAAACCACAACAAATTAAATATTAAATTATCTTTTCAGTATGATCATTTTACAATTAATTTTTTAGATCTTACACTTTTTAATACCGGTAACACTATTTCTACAAAGAGTTATTTTAAACCAACGGATAGGAACAGTTTTATTCCTAAAGACAGCTGCCATTTACCAAGGTGGCTAGTTAATATACCCAGAGGGCAATTTTTACGCATACATAGGAACTGTACCAATCGTGAAGATTATATCACACAATCTAATATCCTTAAGGATAGATTCATAGAGAAAGGATACAATGTAACTTCATTAGAAAATGAAATTAATGAAATCGGTAATATGGATAGGAATGACCTTTTAACCATGAAACCAAAAGTCCAAGCTGAAAGAGTATGTCCGTTCATCACTAACTTCTCAACGCAATACAAAGATATTGCCAAAATTATCAAGAAAAATTGGACTATCCTGAAAAACGACCCAGTTCTAGGCAAGGCGTTACCGGATTTGCCAGAAATCACCTATCGCAGAGCACCAACACTCAGGAACAAACTGGCACCCAATATAATTAACCCTCCCAAACAACCCAGTTTTTTCTTTAACCGCAGTGGTTTTTATCCCTGTAATAGATGCATGTTATGCGTTTGTAATGGTATACACAAAAGCACTGTAAAATCTTTTAGATCAAACGCTACAGGTAAAACGTACGACATTGAAAAAAAGTTTTTCTTGGTTTCTCTTCTAAAATTTTGCAAACAGTTTGCGTTGATGAGGCTGCACTGATAGGCAGCACTGAAGGGCATTGATGAGGAGGCATGGATAGGCAGCACTGATGGGTTACATTAACTGGCAGCACTGCTGGGCACTGACTGGCGGCACTACTGCGCAGCAATGATGGGTGGCACTGCTGGGTTGCACTGCTGGGCACAGGAGGGTGGCACTGCTAGGCACAGGTGGGTGGCATTGATAGGCACAGGCGGGTGGCATTGATGAGCACAAGTGGGTGGCACAGGTGGGTGGCACTGCCGGGCACTGATGTGCGGCACTGCTAGGCACTGATCATCAGTACACTGATGATCAGTGGCGATCCGTCCTCTGACAATTGCCTGTTATCGGCATTACATTTCTCACGCAATGACAGTGTGAGGAAAGTGCAGCCGATACCCGGCAACTGTATTTACCCAGTGATCTGCTGTGTCCTTCCTGCGCATGTGCAGGAGGCCATCATCCCAGCACACAGTGACCATGTCAGCAATGTAGGCTGAGATGCTCATGTGCAGCTCAGTTTCCGTTGTCTCCTCTGTCTCCTCTTCCCCAAATAGCCGGCCAATCACGCTCCTTTTTCTTTTTTGCAAGTTAAAAAAAAAAAAAAATCCGGCATCCTCCTCCCCAAATAGCCGGCCAATCACGCTCCTGTTTCTTTTTTGCAAGATGTTGAAAAAAAAAAAATCCGTCCTCATCCACCCCAGATACCCGGCCAATCACGCTCCTTTTTTCTTTTTCGCAAGTTGCTAAAAAGAAAATATTCTGGCCACCTCCTTCCCTAATAGATGGCCAATCATGCTCCTTTTTTTTGTTTAGATGTTAAATAGAAAAAAACGAAGATAAAAGAACGAAAAACATATTAAATGTATGTGAAAATATGTGCTTTTTTTTTAAGTAAAAGGTGAACTTATGTAAATTTTGAGCAAAAGGTGAACTAACCCTAAGTTCACCTTCTGCGCCATGTAACATCTGTATTTCCTGGCTCTGTGCATATTGGCGACCTGGCACCATCATAGCGTATGCCAGTGGGTAGAGAGGAGGGAGATCTGTAAATGTCCATTTGCTGATCTCTCCTCCCTATTAATGACTCAGAAAGGACATATAAAAGTTACTTCTGAGTGCTGGTGTCCTTTTCCCCAGTCAGTATGGAATTCACACTCTATTAGCTTCATTGGGGGCCAGGTGAGACACCAGGGGTCTTTTATACCTTGATGTCTCATTAAAGAGAACCTGTCCCCAAAAATACATCACATAAAGGAGTTTTTGTCCCCTATGTGATGGGGAAAAAATTAAAGTTACACCCAAGCACTTTTGCTAGATCACTTCCAAGTGCCCCAAAAAGTGTCGGTAGCCTTCATGCACCGTCTTTATTTTTTCTGGACTCCATGTGCCCATTGGCAAACCCAGGATCGGCATGATGCATGCGGCCAGGGAAGTAAGATCAGCGAATGAGTCTTGGTCTGCGGTCAGACCTATAGCATTAGAGTTAGAAAGTTTCCCACTGACCAGCAGCATAAATAAACAAGCAGGTCATCCTGGCGGATGATGCGGGCTCATCCAAGGCGCAGGGTGTAAATACTAACTGGTATTCACCAAAGTTCCTGATGGCAGAGATGGAATCTGCTGCATACTAGTACCAGCTTGCGGTTCACAATAGCACTCTATCAGGAGGTGATTAAGCCAGAGCCCGGTAGCAGATGTAGCAGGTAGGGATCAAGCAGAAACGCAGTCAGAAAAAATGCCAATGGTCAGTAACAAGTAGCTGCCAGTTGGGATTAAGTGAAAGCGTAGTTGAGGAACAAAGCAAAGGTTTATAACAAATGGTTTCCATTTGGGATGAAGCAGAAGTGTAGTCCCTCAGAAACCACGTACAAGGCAAGGTTATCCATAGGGATCAGAGAAGAAGCTGTCCAGCATTTCAGGTAGCACAGCAAGACGTAAAATGGCCAGATACAGCAGAGGTCACAGGTTCAGAACCAGGTCCTTTCCAAATTTCTGGTGAAGAAACGAATAGAGCAGGGGCGGACTGACAACTCATGGGGCCCTGGGCAATAGGGGATCATGGGGCCCCTGTGTCCTTGCCCAAACTCTAAAAAACCTATGAAAAAGGTACCAGGGAAATCTCATGGGGCCCCATACTGAACCCGGAACCTCGGGCAGTGCCCGAGTTTCCAAATGGTCAGTCCGCCCCTGGAATAGAGTGTGATCTACACTCTATTAGTTTCACTGAAGTGCAGGTGAGACATCAGGGGTCTTTTAGATCCCGATATATTTAATAAAAAAAAATGTGTCTCCCAAGATGTTTTCTATCAGCGAACACAGGACGTGTATTGTGAGTGACACCGGGTAGAGAATTGGGGAAGGAGATAAGCAAATGGCTTTTTGTTTATCTCTCTTTCCTGTTAGCGCAGTTGTAAAGCTTTTTTTTTTATTTAAAGTACCATATTTTTCGCTCCATAAGATGCACCTGACCATAAGACACACCTAGGTTTTAGAGGAGAAAACAAGAAAAAAATATTCTGAACCAATGGACTGCAGACCGCAGGAAATGACCAGAAACTGCGGATGTATTACAGGAGATGACTAGAGACTGCAGACATAGTACAGGAGACGACCAGAGACTTCAGACATAGTACAGGAAATGACCAGAGACTGCAGACATAGTACAGGAAATGACCAGAGACTGCGGACATAGTACAGGAAATGACCAGAGACTGCGGACATAGTACAGGAGATGACCAGAGACTGCGGACATAGTACAGGAGATGACCAGAGACTGCGGACATAGTACAGGAGATGACCAGAGACTCCAGACATAGTACAGAAAATGACCAGAGACTGCGGACATAATGCAGGAAATGACCAGATACTACGGACGTACTACAGGAGATGACCAAAGACTGCGGACATAGTACAGGAGATGACCAGAGACTGCGGACATAGTACAGTAAATTTCCAGAGACTACGGACATAGTATAGGAAATTACCACAGACTGCGGACATAGTACAGAAAAATGACCAGATACTGTGGACGTACTACAGGAGATGACCAAAGACTGCAGACATAGTACAGGAGATGACCAGAGACTGCGGACATAGTACAGTAAATGACCAGAGACTGAAGATGTACTACAGGAGATGACCAGAGACTGCGGTCATAGTACAGGAGATGACCAGAGACTGCGGTCATAGTACAGGAGATGACCAGAGACTGAGGACATAGTAAAGGAGATGACCAGAGACTGCAGACATAGTACAGGAGATAACCAGAGACTTCAGACATAGTACAGGAAAAGACCAGAGACTGCGGACATAGTACAGGACATTTCCAGAGACTACGGACATAGTACAGGAGATGACCAGAGACTGCGGACATAGTACAGGAAATTTCCAGAGACTACGGACATAGTACAGGAAATGACCAGAGACTGCAGACATAGTACAGGAGATGACCAGAGACTGCGGACATAGTACAGGACATTTCCAGAGACTACGGACATAGTACAGGAGATGACCAGAGACTGCGGACATAATACAGGAGATGACCAGAGACTGCGGACATAATACAGGAGATGACTAGAGACTGCGGACATAGTACAAGAGATGACCATAGACTGCGGACATAGTACAGGAGATGACCAGAGAATGCGGACATAGTACAGGAAATGACCAGAGACTGCAGACATAGTACAGAAAATGACCAGAGACTGCGGACATAATACAGGAGATGACCAGAGACTGCGGACATAATACAGGAGATGACTAGAGACTGCGGACATAGTACAAGAGATGACCATAGACTGCGGACATAGTACAGGAGATGACCAGAGAATGCGGACATAGTACAGGAGATGACCAGAGACTTCAGACATTGTACAGGAGATAACCAGAGACTTCAGACATAGTACAGGAAATAACCAGAGACTGCGGACATAGTACAGGAGATGACCAGAGACTGCGGACATAGTACAGGAGATGACCAGAGACTGCGGACATAGTACAGGACATTTCCAGAGACTACGGACATAGTATAGGAAATGACCACAGACTGCGGACATAGTATAGGAAATGACCACAGACTGCGGACATAGTACAGGAAATGACCAGAGACTGAAGATGTACTACAGGAGATGACCAGAGACTGCGGTCATAGTACAGGAGATGACCAGAGACTGCGGTCATAGTACAGGAGATGACCAGAGACTGAGGACATAGTAAAGGAGATGACCAGAGACTGCAGACATAGTACAGGAGATAACCAGAGACTTCAGACATAGTACAGGAAATAACCAGAGACTGCGGACATAGTACAGGAGATGACCAGAGACTGCAGTTATAGTACAGGAGATGACCAGAGACTGCAGTTATAGTACAAGAGCTGACCAGAGACTGCGGACTTAGTAAAGGAGATGACCGGAGACTGAGGACATAGTAAAGGTGATGACCGGAGACTGCGGACATAGTACAGGAGATGACCAGAGACTGCAGACATAATACAGGAGATGACTAGAGACTGCGGACATAGTACAGGAGATGACCAGAGAATGCGGACATAGTACAGGAGATGACCAGATACTTCAGACATAGTACAGGAAATGATCAGAGACTGCAGACATAGTACAGGAGATAACCAGAGACTTCAGACATAGTACAGGAAATGACCAGAGACTGCGGACATAGTACAGGAAATGACCAGAGACTGTGCACATAGTACAGGAGATGACCAGAGACTGCGGACATAGTACTGGAGATGACCAGAGACTCCAGACATAGTACAGGAAATGACAAGAGACTGCGGACATAATACAGGAAATGACCAGATACTGCGGACGTACTACAGGAGATGACCAAAGACTGCGGACATAGTACAGGAGATGACCAGAGACTTCGGACATAGTACAGTAAATTTCCAGAGACTACGGACATAGTATAGGAAATTACCACAGACTGCGGACATAGTACAGGAAATGACCAGAGACTGAAGATGTACTACAGGAGATGACCAGAGACTGCGGTCATAGTACAGGAGATGACCAGAGACTGCGGTCATAGTACAGGAGATGACCAGAGACTGAGGACATAGTAAAGGAGATGACCAGAGACTGCAAACATAGTACAGGAGATAACCAGAGACTGCGGACATAGTACAGGACATTTCCAGAGACTACAGACATAGTACAGGAGATGACCAGAGACTGCAGACATAGTACAGGAAATAACCAGAGACTGCGGACATAGTACAGGAAATGACCAGATACTGCGGACGTAGTACAGGAGATGACCAGAGACTGCGGACACAGTACAGGAGATGACCAGAGACTGCGGACATAGTACAGGAGATGACAAGAGACTGCGGACATAGTACAGGAAATGACCAGAGACTGAAGATGTACTACAGGAGATGACCAGAGACTGCGGTCATAGTACAGGAAATGACCAGATACTGCGGACGTAGTACAGGAGATGACCAGAGAATGCGGACACAGTACAGGAGATGACCAGAGACTGCGGACTTAGTACAGGAGATGACCAGAGACTGCGGACATAGTACAGGAAATGACCAGAGACTGAAGATGTACTACAAGAGATGACCAGAGACTGCGGTCATAGTACAGGAGATGACCAGAGACTGCAGTTATAGTACAAGAGCTGACCAGAGACTGAGGACATAGTCAAGGAGATGACCGGAGACTGCAGACATAGTACAGGAGATGACCAGAGACTGCGGACATAATACAGGAGATGACTAGAGACTGCGGACATAGTACAAGAGATGACCAGAGACTGCGGACATAGTACAGGAGATGACCAGAGAATGCGGACATAGTACAGGAGATGACCAGAGACTGCGGACATAGTACAGGACATTTCCAGAGACTACGGACATAGTACAGGAGATGACCAGAGACTGCAGACATAGTACAGGAAATGACCAGAGACTGCAGACATAGTACAGTAAATTTCCAGAGACTACGGACATAGTATAGGAAATGACCAGAGACTGCGGACATAGTACAGGAAATGACCAGAGACTGAAGATGTACTACAGGAAATGACCAGAGACTGCGGTCATAGTACAGGAGATGACCAGAGACTGCGGTCATAGTACAGGAGATGACCAGAGACTGCAGTTAAAGTACAGGAGATGACCAAAGACTGCAGTTATAGTACAAGAGCTGACCAGAGACTGCGGACTTAGTAAAGGAGATGACCGGAGTCTGAGGACATAGTAAAGGAGATGACCGGAGACTGCGGACATAGTACAGGAGATGACCAGAGACTGCACACATAATACAGGAGATGACTAGAGACTGCGGACATAGTACAAGAGATGACCAGAGACTGCGGACATAGTACAGGAGATGACCAGAGAATGCGGACATAGTACAGGAGATGACCAGAGACTTCAGACATAGTACAGGAAATGACCAGAGACTGCGGACATAGTACAGGAAATGAACAGAGACTGTGGACATAGTACAGGAGATGACCAGAGACTGCGGACATAGTACTGGAGATGACCAGAGACTCCAGACATAGTACAGGAAATGACAAGAGACTGCGGACATAATACAGGAAATGACCAGATACTGCGGACGTACTACAGGAGATGACCAAAGACTGCGGACATAGTACAGGAGATGACCAGAGACTGCGGACATAGTACAGTAAATTTCCAGAGACTACGGACATAGTATAGGAAATGACCACAGACTGCGGACATAGTACAGGAAATGACCAGAGACTGAAGATGTACTACAGGAGATGACCAGAGACTGCGGTCATAGTACAGGAGATGACCAGAGACTGCGATCATAGTACAGGAGATGACCAGAGACTGCAGAGATAGTACAGGAGATAACCAGAGACTTCAGACATAGTACAGGAAATGACCAGAGACTGCGGACATAGTACAGGACATTTCCAGAGACTACGGACATAGTACAGGAGATGACCAGAGACTGCGGACATAGTACAGGACATTTCCAGAGACTACGGACATAGTACAGGAGATGACCAGAGACTGCGGACATAGTACAGGAAATTTCCAGAGACTACGGACATAGTACAGAAAATGACCAGAGACTGCGGACATAGTACAGGAAATGACCAGAGACTGCAGACATAGTACAGGACATTTCCAGAGACTACGGACATAGTACAGGAGATGACCAGAGACTGCAGACATAGTACAGGAAATGACCAGAGACTGCAGACATAGTACAGAAAATGACCAGAGACTGCAGACATAGTACAGAAAATGACCAGAGACTGCGGACATAGTACAGGAGATGACCAGAGACTGCGGACATAATACAGGAGATGACTAGAGACTGCGGACATAGTACAAGAGATGAC
Source organism: Staurois parvus (assembly GCF_062004578.1). Lineage (NCBI taxonomy): Eukaryota > Metazoa > Chordata > Amphibia > Anura > Ranidae > Staurois > Staurois parvus. Next base: position 144,734 of record NW_028318430.1, read on the forward strand.
CATAGACTGCGGACATAGTACAGGAGATGACCAGAGAATGCGGACATAGTACAGGAGATGACCAGAGACTTCAGACATTGTACAGGAAATGACCAGAGACTGCAGACATAGTACAGGAGATAACCAGAGACTTCAGACATAGTACAGGAAATAACCAGAGACTGCGGACATAGTACAGGAGATGACCAGAGACTGCGGACATAGTACAGGAGATGACCAGAGACTGCGGACATAGTACAGGAGATGACCAGAGACTGCGGACATAGTACAGGAGATGACCAGAGACTGCGGACATAGTACAGGAGATGACCAGAGACTGCGGACATAGTACAGTAAATTTCCAGAGACTACGGACATATTATAGGAAATGACCACAGACTGCGGACATAGTACAGGAAATGACCAGAGACTGAAGATGTACTACAGGAGATGACCAGAGACTGTGGTCATAGTACAGGAGATGACCAGAGACTGCGGTCATAGTACAGGAGATGATCAGAGACTGAGGACATAGTAAAGGAGATGACCAGAGACTGCGGACATAGTACAGGAGATGACCAGAGACTGCGGACATAGTACAGGAGATGACCAGAGACTGCGGTCATAGTACAGGAGATGATCAGAGACTAAGGACATAGTAAAGGAGATGACCAGAGACTGCGGACATAGTACAGGACATTTCCAGAGACTACGGACATAGTACAGGAGATGACCAGAGACTGCGAACATAGTACAGGAAATGACCAGAGACTGCGGACATAGTACAGGAAATGACCAGAGACTGCGGACATAGTACAGGAGATGAGCAGAGACTGCGGACATAATACAGGAGATGACTAGAGACTGCGGACATAATACAGGAGATGACTAGAGACTGCAGACATAGTACAAAAGATGACCATAGACTGCGGACATAGTACAGGAGATGACCAGAGACTTCAGACATAGTACAGGAAATGACCAGAGACTGCAGACATAGTACAGGAGATAACCAGAGACTGCGGACATAGTACAGGAAATAACCAGAGACTGCGGACATAGTACAGGAAATGACCAGAGACTGCGGACATAGTACAGGAGATGACCAGAGACTGCGGACATAGTACAGGACATTTCCAGAGACTACGGACATAGTACAGGAGATGACCAGAGACTGCGGACATAGTACAGGAAATTTCCAGAGACTGCGGCCATAGTACAGGAAATGACCAGATACTGCGGACGTACTACAGGAGATGACCAGAGACTGCGGACATGGTACAGGAGATGACCAGAGACTGCGGACATGGTACAGTAAATTTCCAGAGACTACGGACATAGTATAGGAAATGACCAGAGACTGCGGACATAGTACAGGAAATGACCAGAGACTGAAGATGTACTACAGGAAATGACCAGAGACTGCGGTCATAGTACAGGAGATGACCAGAGACTGCGGTTATAGTACAGGAGATGACCAGAGACTGCAGAGATAGTACAGGAGATAACCAGAGACTTCAGACATAGTACAGGAAATGACCAGAGACTGCGGACATAGTACAGGACATTTCCAGAGACTACGGACATAGTACAGGAGATGACCAGAGACTGCGGACATAGTACAGGACATTTCCAGAGACTACGGACATAGTACAGGAGATGACCAGAGACTGCGGACATAGTACAGGAAATTTCCAGAGACTACGGACATAGTACAGAAAATGACCAGAGACTGCGGACATAGTACAGGAAATGACCAGAGACTGCAGACATAGTACAGGACATTTCCAGAGACTACGGACATAGTACAGGAGATGACCAGAGACTGCAGACATAGTACAGGAAATGACCAGAGACTGCAGACATAGTACAGAAAATGACCAGAGACTGCAGACATAGTACAGAAAATGACCAGAGACTGCGGACATAGTACAGGAGATGACCAGAGACTGCGGACATAATACAGGAGATGACTAGAGACTGCGGACATAGTACAAGAGATGACCATAGACTGCGGACATAGTACAGGAGATGACCAGAGAATGCGGACATAGTACAGGAGATGACCAGAGACTTCAGACATTGTACAGGAAATGACCAGAGACTGCAGACATAGTACAGGAGATAACCAGAGACTTCAGACATAGTACAGGAAATAACCAGAGACTGCGGACATAGTACAGGAGATGACCAGAGACTGCGGACATAGTACAGGAGATGACCAGAGACTGCGGACATAGTACAGGAGATGACCAGAGACTGCGGACATAGTACAGTAAATTTCCAGAGACTACGGACATATTATAGGAAATGACCACAGACTGCGGACATAGTACAGGAAATGACCAGAGACTGAAGATGTACTACAGGAGATGACCAGAGACTGTGGTCATAGTACAGGAGATGACCAGAGACTGCGGTCATAGTACAGGAGATGACCAGAGACTGAGGACATAGTAAAGGAGATGACCAGAGACTGCGGACATAGTACAGGAGATGACCAGAGACTGCGGACATAGTACAGGAGATGACCAGAGACTGCGGTCATAGTACAGGAGATGATCAGAGACTGGGGACATAGTAAAGGAGATGACCAGAGACTGCGGACATAGTACAGGACATTTCCAGAGACTACGGACATAGTACAGGAGATGACCAGAGACTGCGAACATAGTACAGGAAATGACCAGAGACTGCGGACATAGTACAGGAAATGACCAGAGACTGCGGACATAGTACAGGAGATGAGCAGAGACTGCGGACATAATACAGGAGATGACTAGAGACTGCGGACATAATACAGGAGATGACTAGAGACTGCAGACATAGTACAAAAGATGACCATAGACTGCGGACATAGTACAGGAGATGACCAGAGACTTCAGACATAGTACAGGAAATGACCAGAGACTGCAGACATAGTACAGGAGATAACCAGAGACTGCGGACATAGTACAGGAAATAACCAGAGACTGCGGACATAGTACAGGAAATGACCAGAGACTGCGGACATAGTACAGGAGATGACCAGAGACTGCGGACATAGTACAGGACATTTCCAGAGACTACGGACATAGTACAGGAGATGACCAGAGACTGCGGACATAGTACAGGAAATTTCCAGAGACTGCGGCCATAGTACAGGAAATGACCAGATACTGCGGACGTACTACAGGAGATGACCAGAGACTGCGGACATGGTACAGGAGATGACCAGAGACTGCGGACATGGTACAGTAAATTTCCAGAGACTACGGACATAGTATAGGAAATGACCAGAGACTGCGGACATAGTACAGGAAATGACCAGAGACTGAAGATGTACTACAGGAAATGACCAGAGACTGCGGTCATAGTACAGGAGATGACCAGAGACTGCGGTTATAGTACAAGAGATGACCAGAGACTGCAGTTATAGTACAAGAACTGACCAGAGACTGCGGACTTAGTAAAGGAGATGACCAGAGACTGAGGACATAGTAAAGGAGATGACCGGAGACTGCGGACATAGTACAGAAGATGACCAGAGACTGCGGACATAATACAGGAGATGACTAGAGACTGTGGACATATTACAAGAGATGACCAGAGACTGCGGACATAGTACAGGAGATGACCAGAGAATGCGGACATAGTACAGGAGATGACCAGATACTTCAGACATAGTACAGGAAATGATCAGAGACTGCAGACATAGTACAGGAGATAACCAGAGACTTCAGACATAGTACAGGAAATGACCAGAGACTGCGGACATAGTACAGGAAATGACCAGAGACTGCGGACATAGTACAGGAGATGACCAGAGACTGCGGACATAGTACAGGACATTTCCAGAGACTACGGACATAGTACAAGAGATGACCAGAGACTGCGGACATAGTACAGGAAATTTCCAGAGACTACGGACATAGTACAGGAAATGACCAGAGACTGCGGACATAGTACAGGAAATGACCAGAGACTGAAGATGTACTACAGGAGATGACCAGAGACTGTGGTCATAGTACAGGAGATGACCAGAGACTGCGGACATAGTACCGGAGATGACCAGAGAGTGCAGTTATAGTACAAGAGCTGACCAGAGACTGCAGACTTAGTAAAGGAGATGACCGGAGACTGCGGACATAGTACAGGAGATGACCGGAGACTGCGGACATAGTACAGGAGATGACCGGAGACTGCGGACATAATACAGGAGATGACCAGAGACTGCGGACATAGTACAAGAGATGACCAGACACTGCGGTCATAGTACAGGAGATGACCAGAGACTGCGGACTTAGTACAGGAGATGGCAAGAGACTGCGGACATAGTACAGGAGATGACCAGAGACTGCGAACATAGTACAGGAGATGACCAGAGACTGCGGACATAGTACAAGAGATGACCAGACACAGCGGACATAGTACAGGAGATGGCCAGAGACTGTGGACATAGTACAGGAGATGACCAGAGACTGCGGACATAGTACAGGAGATGACCAGAGACTGCGGACATAGTACAGGAGATGACCAGAGACTGCGGACATAGCACAGGAGATGACCAGAGACTGCGGACATAGTACAGGAGATGACCAGAGACTGCGGACATAGTACAGGACATTTCCAGAGACTACGGACATAGTACAGGAAATGACCAGAGACTGCGGACATAGTACAGGAAATGACCAGAGACTGCAGACATAGTACAGGAAATGACCAGAGACTGAAGATGTACTACAGGAGATGACCAGAGACTGCGGACGTACTACAGGAGATGACCAGAGACTGCGGACATAGTACAGGAGATGACCAGAGACTGCGGACATAGCACAGGAGATGACCAGAGACTGCGGACATAGTACAGGAGATGACCAGAGACTGCGGACATAGTACAGGACATTTCCAGAGACTACGGACATAGTACAGGAAATGACCAGAGACTGCGGACATAGTACAGGAAATTACCAGAGACTGCGGACATAGTACAGGAAATGACCACATACTGCGGACGTACTACAGGAGATGACCAGAGACTGCGGACACAGTACAGGAGATGACCAGAGACTGCGGACATAGTACAGTAAATTTCCAGAGACTTCGGACATAGTAGAGGAAATGACCAGAGACTGCGGACATAGTACAGGAAATGACCAGAGACTGAAGATGTACTACAGGAGATGACCAGAGACTGCGGTCATAGTACAGGAGATGACCAGAGACTGCGGTCATAGTACAGGAGATGACCAGAGACTGAGGACATAGTCAAGGAGATGACCGGAGACTGCAGACATAGTACAGGAGATGACCAGAGACTGCGGACATAATACAGGAGATGACTAGAGACTGCGGACATAGTACAAGAGATGACCAGAGACTGCGGACATAGTACAGGAGATGACCAGAGAATGCGGACATAGTACAGGAGATGACCAGAGACTTCAGACATAGTACAGGAAATGACCAGAGACTGCGGAAATAGTACAGGAAATGACCAGAGACTGCAGACATAGTACAGGAGATGACCAGAGACTGCGGACATAGTACAGGACATTTCCAGAGACTACGGACATAGTACAGGAGATGACCAGAGACTGCAGACATAGTACAGGAAATGACCAGAGACTGCAGACATAGTACAGAAAATGACCAGAGACTCCAGACATAGTACAGGAAATGACCAGAGACTGCGGCCATAGTACAGGAAATGACCAGATACTGCGGACGTACTACAGGAGATGACCAGAGACTGCGGACATGGTACAGGAGATGACCAGAGACTGCGGACATAGTACAGTAAATTTCCAGAGACTACGGACATAGTATAGGAAATGACCAGAGACTGCGGACATAGTACAGGTAATGACCAGAGACTGAAGATGTACTACAGGAGATGACCAGAGACTGCGGTCATAGTACAGGAGATGAACAGAGACTGCGGTCATAGTACAGGAGATGACCAGAGACTGCAGTTATAGTACAAGAGCGGACCAGAGACTGCGGACATAATACAGGAGATGACTAGAGACTGCGGACATAGTACAAGAGATGACCAGAGACTGCGGACATAGTACAGGAGATGACCAGAGAATGCGGACATAGTACAGGAGATGACCAGATACTTCAGACATAGTACAGGAAATGACCAGAGACTGCGGACATAATACAGGAAATGACCAGAGACTGCGGACATAGTACAGGACATTTCCAGAGACTACGGACATAGTACAGGAGATGACCAGAGACTGCAGACATAGTACAGGAAATGACCAGAGACTGCAGACATAGTACAGAAAATGACCAGAGACTCCAGACATAGTACAGGAAATGACCAGAGACTGCGGCCATAGTACAGGAAATGACCAGATACTGCGGACGTACTACAGGAGATGACCAGAGACTGCGGACATGGTACAGGAGATGACCAGAGACTGCGGACATAGTACAGTAAATTTCCAGAGTTTACGGACATAGTATAGGAAATGACCAGAGACTGCGGACATAGTACAGGTAATGACCAGAGACTGAAGATGTACTACAGGAGATGACCAGAGACTGCGGTCATAGTACAGGAGATGAACAGAGACTGCGGTCATAGTACAGGAGATGACCAGAGACTGCAGTTATAGTACAAGAGCGGACCAGAGACTGCGGACATAGTAAAGGAGATGACCAGAGACTGAGGACATAGTAAAGGAGATGACCGGAGACTGCGGACATAGTACAGGAGATGACCAGAGACTGCGGACATAATACAGGAGATGACTAGAGACTGCGGACATAGTACAAGAGATGACCAGAGACTGCGGACATAGTACAGGAGATGACCAGAGAATGCGGACATAGTACAGGAGATGACCAGATACTTCAGACATAGTACAGGAAATGACCAGAGACTGCGGACATAATACAGGAAATGACCAGAGACTGCGGACATAGTACAGGACATTTCCAGAGACTACGGACATAGTACAAGAGATGACCACTGAATGCGGACATAGTACAGGAAATTTCCAGAGACTACGGACATAGTACAGGAAATGACCAGAGACTGCGGACATAGTACAGGAAATGACCAGAGACTGAAAATGTACTACAGGAGATGACCAGAGACTGTGGTCATAGTACAGGAGATGACCAGAGACTGCGGACATAGTACCGGAGATGACCAGAGAGTGCAGTTATAGTACAAGAGCTGACCAGAGACTGCAGACTTAGTAAAGGAGATGACCAGAAACTGAGGACATAGTAAAGGAGATGACCGGAGACTGCGGACATAATACAGGAGATGACCGGAGACTGCGGACATAGTACAAGAGATGACCAGACACTGCGGACATAGTACAGGAGATCACCAGAGACTGCGGACTTAGTACAGGAGATGGCCAGAGACTGCGGACATAGTACAGGAGATGACCAGAGACTGCGAACATAGTACAAGAGATGACCAGACACAGCGGACATAGTACAGGAGATAACCAGAGACTGCGGACATAGTACAGGAGATGACTAGAGACTGCGGACTTAGTACAGGAGATGGCCAGAGACTGCGGACATAGTACAGGAGATGGCCAGAGACTGCGGACATAGTACAGGAGATGACCAGAGACTGCGAACATAGTACAGGAGATGACCAGAGACTGCGGACATAGTACTGGAAATGACCAGAGACTTCGGACATAGTACAGGAGATGACCAGAGACTGCGGACATAGTACAAGAGATGACCAGACACTGCGGACATAGTACAGGAGATGACCAGAGACTGCGGACTTAGTACAGGAGATGGCCAGAGACTGCGGACATAGTACAGGAGATGACCAGAGACTGCGAACATAGTACAGGAGATGACCAGAGACTGCGGACATAGTACAAGAGATGACCAGACACAGCGGACATAGTACAGGAGATGACCAGAGACTGCGGACATAGTACAGGAGATGACCAGAGACTGCGGACTTAGTACAGGAGATGGCCAGAGACTGCGGACATAGTACAGGAGATGACCAGAGACTGCGAACATAGTACAGGAGATGACCAGAGACTGCGGACATAGTACTGGAAATGACCAGAGACTTCGGACATAGTACAGGAAATGATCAGAGACTGCGGACATAGTACAGGAAATGACCAGAGACTGCGGACATAGTACAGGAGATGACCAGAGACTGCGAACATAGTACAGGAGATGACCAGAGACTGCGGACATAGTACTGGAAATGACCAGAGACTGCGAACATAGTACAGGAGATGACCAGAGACTGCGGACATAGTACAGGAAATGACCAGAGACTGCGAACATAGTACAGGAGATGACCAGAGACTGCGGACATAGTACAGGAGATGACCAGAGACTGCGGACATAGTACAGGAGATGACCAGAGACTGCGGACATAGTACAGGAGATGACCAGTGTTGGATTTTTAGACACATATAATACTTCTTCTAGTGTCTTGAGGCGATTATGAATGAAAGAGCCATTGAAATAAAAAATAAAGTGTGATTTTATTCTATCACACAATGATGTCAAATAACAATGTAAAGCGTATTATGAACAGTTCCATGTAGATACAACTACTGTAAAAATGACAAGCGAAAGTTCAAAACAAAGTCACCATTATCTGTCATGGCTGTTCTGTCCTTGCCATGTGCTCCATGCTCCATGCTGTCCTTCCCAATGACTTTGTAAAGAAGGAGAAGCCGGATGTGACTAAATTGTAGCTGGAAGTGATCTCAGTATGCACCTGTTGCAGCTTCTCAGACGTGTGTTGCTTGTGTGTATGAGAGAGAGTGTGTATGTGTCCCTGTGTCTGTGTCTCATGCACTTTTAAGAGGCAAATGTACGTCATAGTTAGCGATCTTAATACCTTCTATGGAAAGTATTACTGCTTAGCAAAGCCATTTCATAAAAGGGAAAGATGCTATACATATGATGTTTGATGGACAGGAACATATGTATGCTGATGTACCAATGATGTAACCCGTAGCTATATATTTAAAAGATAGTATAGCTTAAGAACATATCAATGTATAATCACTAAACTATATATGTATCAGTGTTAGAGACGTATACTAAATATACACAGAAAATACGTAATGTAATAGTAAGTCACTTCTAATAACCTTGACATAACTAACAAATACTTTTAACCAACTATCTCTAAATATAGTCTACTCAACTTTCAACTGGTATATACTATTTCAGCTTAACTTGTATATCTTTTGGTCTCAGCTATAATTGAAGAATAGTAAATACTACCATTTGTCAAAGACCATTCACACATATTAATATTAATTATGACTAATCATAAAAACCAAATATTTTGCAAGCTTGCCATCAATATAAATGCCGAATCATAATTTAGATTTAACATTCCCCCTTATTATGATTAGTCTAAAATTAATGCCAAATCAATGCACACTTCATTCATGTCCCATACACACCGTCTTATACCAAATGATCGTATATATTCTTCATAACTGGACCAATCAAAAATAACTTTCCTTCAAAACTCTATACCTAATCTTTCAGTTTCTCTTCCTAAAAATTCTTAATCATAATGTTAATTTTAAATGATATATGATAATATAGTAATAATAATAAAAATAAAAATAATAATTAATGTATTATATTTCCATATTTGTATAATATTTTAAGGCTCCGGAAATATACTTTCCATTCTAAAATGTGTCATAAGTTTATATTGCTCCTATAAGAGTAATATGTTTCTTGTATCTTTTAACAAAAGATATTCTAATAACTGGAAGTTTTAACCAAAAAATATTCCGTATATGAATATGTAAAAAATAAAAAATAATAATAATAATATTATCCCAATATGGATGTAAGTATCGGAATAAAAGGATCATTAAAATGTGTATGTGACCTATAACAATATTTTCAATAATAAATTGTTTTATCACTAATAAATAGATTTCCTCTTGATGAATCTTTTCTTCATACAATGTCTATACAATATCTTCGTTAAGTTCTGTAAAGTAGAAACATCTTTGTTGAACGTGATAAATCAGTCACAAGTGTGAAGTATTAAGCTCTTGTTCAATCTTCTTCCATATGAAGAACTCTTCTTTAACGTTCAAATTCCTTAAAGTTGGCTTGTAGGAGATTGTTACGCTTCATGTTTGATTTTAGATGTCATTTCTGTAAAGAAATGCAGTATCATTACTTTGGCACAAACATTGCATTAGTCTTGCACCTTTTTCAACAAATATGAAAGATTATGGATCAATCAGTGTATGAGTTTGAAACACATATTGTGAAGTAACATTACTTCCTATTTCCTTTTACAGAAAACCTCTATATATCAATCAAAATACTGTCCTAATCCTGTCTGAAATTACCTAAACTAGAATACAAAAGTAGTGTGTTATTTAGGTATGACAGGACGCAATATTTCATCATAGGTCATGACCGCAAAACCCTGTTTTACTAAACAAAGAAAGGTTTTGTATCACCCCAGAGATGACAAAGGTTTATGCCTTTGTTCTCATCCCTATAATATTAGAAATATGCGTAACTGTTTTCTGTGCTGATGTCATTCTTCTGGTGTTAGAGTGTTCTTCAGTAATGCATGTGTTGCTATGAATGTGAGGTAGAGACTTGTCTGATACAGCTGTATCTATCACAATGTGTTTGGCTAACAGTGCTCTTATCCACTGAGGATATCTTTCACGACATTCTCTGAATGTATCTTCCTCAAGAATTCTTCTTAGTGAACTGTCAGGAGACTGTAATATGATACTATGTGACTTTACTGTGCTTTGTGAAGCTTTGATTGCATAAAAGAAACTCAACAGTTGTTGTGCCTCTGATGTAAAAGTTCTTTCCAATAGTGATAAATTTCTGGAGAAGTAACTAAGTAGTCTCTCATTACCTTCTTTTAATTGAGACAAAGTTACTGAAATTGCATTATCAGATACATGAGTTTTCACAACAAAAGGAGCATTGGAACAAACCTCAATAGTACCTAATGCTGGCGCATTCTGCAAATCCTTTTTCAACACTTTTAAAGCATTATTCTCATTTGGACCCCATTGCTCAACTAAGTTATTTTTACTCTTCAAAAGATGATATAATGGCTTAACTTGCTCTGCGAAACCATGTATAAACTCTTTGCAATGATTTATGTTTTTCAAAAATTGTTGCAATGCTTTATGTGTTGTAGGAACTGGAAAGGCAGTGATAGCTCTGACTGTTTCCTGCAATAATTGTCTCTTTCCTTGACTGATCTGCATGTGAAAGCATTTCACCTGACTTTTCATCAACTGAACTCTGTCCGGGTTTAATTTTAGGCCTGCATCCTGTAACAACATAAATAACTCAGACAAAAGAGTAATATGTTCGTTAACATTCTGCGTACTTAGCATAATTGTATTTACATGCTGAAAAATGCATTCTGGCCTTGAAAATTGTGATAGAATTTTTTCTATGGACTCATGGACTATACCATCACTGATGTCTAAACCAGCTACTAATCGAGTGAATGCATAGGTCTCTTTCTGAAACTTAAAAGCTAGTTTGTATTGACAACTTTTAGCTAAGGGGATCGAAAAATTACTGTTATCGATTTCCAAAACAGAAAACACTTTGGATTCGGCCTTTAAATGTAACTTGATATTAGAATGATCAGGAACAACTGCTTTGTTATTTGTAATATGTTTATTCAGTGTCCTGAAATCAACTGACACAGAATATGAATTGTCAGCATTTTTGATAGGCCAAATACAGTTATTTACTACTGATTGTGTTTTCTTTAAAATGCCAAGTTGTACAAACTCTTGAATAATGGCAGAAAGTGGTCCTATTGATTCTCGTGGTAATTCATATTGATTAAGGGGTATGGGGTCTTTTCCCTCAATATTCAATTCTGTATCTTTCAATGTTCCTATGTCATTTTTAAATTTTGACCACAAACTTGGAAAACGTTGTACCAATTCTTGTAAAACATAATTACCATCAATATCAGGCCATTTTTGTGCTGTAGACATTTTAGAGTTGAAACCTACATCACTGTATATAGAAGGATCCATTAACATTGATTTGGGCCTAGATGGATTCCTCCAAATAACTTTAGTCATAATATCAATAATCCACTTTTGCTTATTGATAAAATCAATGCCAAGAATATTCTCGGTGGCATTACTATACCAAATATCAATGTTAGTTTTCACTAGCCCAGGTACTTCAAATGTTACATTGGGCACCTGTCTAGCAGTGGAATGACCTGTATTATTAAAACCTTTTATTTTACACATGGGTGAATTTGGTTTCACAGGTACGTTTTCTCTGGTCAGATTAATCTCAGATCCGCTGTCAATTAGGAATCTGATCTTTTTACCATTTAGTAATCCGTCTATAAAAGGCCTTCCATTGTCATCCAATACAATTGGAGCGACAAATTCTAACGATATCGGGGATGAATGTGGATGTGATTCTATTTTTGGAACTGGTAATAAACCATTTCTGTCAGTGACAACCCTTCTCACCCTGTTGTCAGAACAGTTGTTTCTAGTCAAAGTGTGAATTTGTGTAACTGATGAAGCATAAGGCAATTCAGTTAAACTTTCATCATTACACAACACAGAAGGTTGTACAAAAGCTGCATTTTCACTTTTTATTTCCATATTCTTTATTTGTGCTTCAAATTTAAACTTCCAACAATGGCGCCTGATATGACCTTGTTTATGACAGTGAAAGCATGTGGTATGCTCTTTATGACTCGCTTGCTTGCATCTGTCGTTGTCATTCTTACTGGGACCTGTAGTTCCTGGCATAACTGTAATCTGACTGTTTTTGTCACTTTGAAGCGCAGCCACCTCATAAGTGATATTGCTATTTTTCAATTTTCTTCGAATTTTGTCAATGAAACTTACTATATCATTCAAATTTTGTTTTTCCTCGGCTATGACAATGGTTACTGGGTCTAAATACGTGAATTTCTTTACAAAAGCTTTGATCATAGCTGAGTCTTCCTCATTTTCTACTCCAAATATAATTTTATATGCTTTGGAAAACTTGCTTTTAAATTCAAAAGGGTCTTCGTCTGCAGTAGTCTGCAGTAAGTCGAGCATTTCTACAGAAGGTACGTCTTCACCTGTTGAACATAACAGCAATTGTCGCAGTCTGTCTGTCGCGTCATTATGTTTTTTCTGATCTTTATCGTTAACAACAGAATTTTTAATGCGAGACATAAATTTAATTGGTAGCCACATCGGAAATAAATAATTTATGTCATGATCTGAAATCTGATGGCATTTGACATGCATTTCATATATTTCCATGTTGCTATAAATATCTTTATCTGGATCATAAGCAGGGATGTCTTTTAAAACTTTCATTAATTGATTATGTATTTGCAACTTAAGTTTTGCAGTTTTACATAACAATTCTTTATGTTTAATTTGTGTTTCGTCATCAGAGTCAATATCCGAACTTTCAGAGATAGCAGACAGGCGTGGCTCTGGTTTTGAATCACTCTGTTTGTCATCTGTGTTTATCATGGCAACCTGTTTACTGTCATTCTGCAGTCTTAACAAAAGATTTGTCTTTAAGTCAATTTGTTCCTCAAGATTCTCTACATAAGTACAGAAAATGTCACAGTTTGGGCAACTAGGAGCATCTTGAGACAAATTTTCATGCTGTACAGTGCTACATTCTGTCTGTTTTAATGTACAAGCTTTTTTAACAGATAAATCAACATTCAAAATCATTTTGTTGAATATTCTTACTAAATTTAAGATGTTAGATATCTTTTTACGTTGTCTGTGCACAGTAAATCTAGATTTATCTATCTGAATATTGGCCTGTAAACATTTGTTATACATATAGTGCCATAGCTGACCGTCTTCAGGATATAAAGAAACATCTTTAAATTCTAACTTACTTTCATTTACTAAGTCATCAATAAATTCCATAATTGTTACTCACCGTAATCAGAAGATTTTCTCGTTTGACCCGGCTCAGTCACTGGAATTCTCGTCAAAGTCTGTTTAATCGCCTGTTCTGCTAGGTACTTTTCACCGTGTTTTTCCCAAAACTTGACAATCACAGAATCGTGCGTTTTTCCCCCTTAACAAGGTATGGGAAAAACCGTAGAAAAAACGTTCGGCGGTGGCTGGCTCACCAAAATGTTGGATTTTTAGACACATATAATACTTCTTCTAGTGTCTTGAGGCGATTATGAATGAAAGAGCCATTGAAATAAAAAATGAAGTGTGATTTTATTCTATCACACAATGATGTCAAATAACAATGTAAAGCGTGTTATGAACAGTTCCATGTAGATACAACTACTGTAAAAATGACAAGCGAAAGTTCAAAACAAAGTCACCATTATCTGTCATGGCTGTTCTGTCCTTGCCATGTGCTCCATGCTCCATGCTGTCCTTCCCAATGACTTTGTAAAGAAGGAGAAGCCGGATGTGACTAAATTGTAGCTGGAAGTGATCTCAGTATGCACCTGTTGCAGCTTCTCAGACGTGTGTTTGCAAGAGTCATGTTGCTTGTGTGTATGAGAGAGAGTGTGTATGTGTCCCTGTGTCTGTGTCTCATGCACTTTTAAGAGGCAAATGTACGTCATAGTTAGCGATCTTAATACCTTCTATGGAAAGTATTACTGCTTAGCAAAGCCATTTCATAAAAGGGAAAGATGCTATACATATGATGTTTGATGGACAGGAACATATGTATGCTGATGTACCAATGATGTAACCCGTAGCTATATATTTAAAAGATAGTATAGCTTAAGAACATATCAATGTATAATCACTAAACTATATATGTATCAGTGTTAGAGACGTATACTAAATATACACAGAAAATACGTAATGTAATAGTAAGTCACTTCTAATAACCTTGACATAACTACCAAATACTTTTAACCAACTATCTCTAAATATAGTCTACTCAACTTTCAACTGGTATATACTATTTCAGCTTAACTTGTATATCTTTTGGTCTCAGCTATAATTGAAGAATAGTAAATACTACCATTTGTCAAAGACCATTCACACATATTAATATTAATTATGACTAATCATAAAAACCAAATATTTTGCAAGCTTGCCATCAATATAAATGCCGAATCATAATTTAGATTTAACAACCAGAGACTGCAGACATGGTACAGGAGATGACCAGAGACTGCGGACATAGTACAGGAAATTTCCAGAGACTACGGACATAGTACAGGAAATGACTAGAGACTGCGGACATAGTACAGGAAATGACCAGAGACTGCAGACATAGTACAGGAAATGACCAGAGACTGAAGATGTACTACAGGAAATGACCAGAGACTGCGGACATAGTACAGGAAATGACCAGATACTGCGGACGTACTACAGGAGATGACCAGAGACTGCGGACACAGTACAGGAGATGACCAGAGACTGCGGACATAGTACAGTAAATTTCCAGAGACTACGGACATAGTATAGGAAATGACCAGAGACTGCGGACATAGTACAGGAAATGACCAGAGACTGAAGATGTACTACAGGAGATGACCAGAGACTGCGGTCATAGTACAGGAGATGACCAGAGACTGCAGTTATAGTACAAGAGCTGACCAGAGACTGCGGACTTAGTAAAGGAGGTGACCAGAGACTGAGGACATAGTCAAGGAGATGACCGGAGACTGCGGACATAGTACAGGAGATGACCAGAGACTGCGGACATAATACAGGAGATGACTTGAGACTGCGGACTTAGTACAGGAGATGACCAGAGACTGCGGACATAGTACTGGAAATGACCAGAGACTTCGGACATAGTACAGGAAATGATCAGAGACTGCGGACATAATACAGGAAATGACCAGTGACTGCGGACGTACTACAGGAGATGACCAGAGACTGCAGACATAGTACAGGAGATGACCAGAGACTGCGGACATAGTACAGGAGATGACCAGAGACTGCGGACATAGTACAGGAGATGACCAGAGACTGCGGACATAGTACAGGAGATGACCAGAGACTGCGGACATAGTACAGGAAATGACCAGAGACTGCGGACATAGTACAGGAAATGACCAGAGACTGCAGACATAGTACAGGAAATGACCAGAGACTGAAGATGTACTACAGGAAATGACCAGAGACTGCGGACATAGTACAGGAAATGACCAGATACTACGGACGTACTACAGGAGATGACCAGAGACTGCGGACACAGTACAGGAGATGACCAGAGACTGCGGACATAGTACAGTAAATTTCCAGAGACTACGGACATAGTATAGGAAATGACCAGAGACTGCGGACATAGTACAGGAAATGACCAGAGACTGAAGATGTACTACAGGAGATGACCAGAGACTGCGGTCATAGTACAGGAGATGACCAGAGACTGCAGTTATAGTACAAGAGCTGACCAGAGACTGCGGACTTAGTAAAGGAGATGACCAGAGACTGAGGACATAGTCAAGGAGATGACCGGAGACTGCGGACATAGTACAGGAGATGACCAGAGACTGCGGACATAATACAGGAGATGACTTGAGACTGCGGACATAGTACAAGAGATGACCAGAGACTGCGGACATAGTACAGGAGATGACCAGAGAATGCGGACATAGTACAGTAGATGACCAGAGACTTCAGACATAGTACAGGAAATGACCAGAGACTGCGGACATAGTACAGGAAATGACCAGAGACTGCAGAGACATAGTACAGGAGATGACCAGAGACTGCGGACATAGTACAGGACATTTCCAGAGACTACGGACATAGTACAGAAAATGACCAGAGACTCCAGAAATAGTACAGGAAGTGACCAGAGACTGCGAACATAGTACAGGAGATGACCAGAGACTGCGAACATAGTACAGGAGATGACCAGAGACTGCGGACATAGTACAAGAGATGACCAGAGACTGCGGACATAGTACAGGAGATGACCAGAGACTACGAACATAGTACAGGAGATGACCAGAGACTGCGGACATAGTACAGGAGATGACCAGAGACTGCGGACATAGTACAGGAGATTACCAGAGACTGCGGACATAGTAAAGGAGATGACCAGGGACTGCGGACATAGTACAGGAGATGACCAGAGACTGCGGACATAGTACAGGAGATGACCAGAGACTGCAGTTATAGTACAAGAGCTGACCAGAGACTGCGGACTTAGTATAGGAGATGACCGGAGACTGCGGACATAATACAGGAGATGACCAGAGACTGCGGACATAGTACAAGAGATGACCAGAGACTGCGGACATAGTACAAGAGATGACCAGAGACTGCGGAAATAGTACAGGAGATGACCAGAGACTGCGGACATAGTACAGGAGATGACCAGAGACTGCGGACATAGTACAGGAGATGACCAGAGACTGCGGAAATAGTACAGGAGATGACCAGAGACTGCGAACATAGTAAAGGAGATGACCAGAGAGTGCGGACATAGTACAGGAGATGACCAGAGAGTGCGGACATAGTACAGGAGATGACCAGAGAGTGCGGACATAGTACAGGAGATGACCAGAGAGTGCGGACATAGTACAGGAGATGGCCAGAGAGTGCGGACATAGTACAGGAGATGGCCAGAGAGTGCGGACATAGTACAGGAGATGACCAGAGACTGCGGACATAGTACAGGAGATGACCAGAGACTGCGGACATAGTACAGGAGATGGCCAGAGAGTGCGGACATAGTACAGGAGATGGCCAGAGAGTGCGGACATAGTACAGGAGATGACCAGAGACTGCGGACATAGTACAGGAGATGACCAGAGACTGCGGACATAGCACAGGAGATGACCAGAGATTGCTGACATAGTACAGAAAATGGCCAGAGACTGCAGACATATTAAAGGATATGACCAGAGACTGCGGATATACTACAGGAGATGATCAGAGACTGTGAACATAGTACAGGTGAAGACCAGAGACTCCAGACCTTTGGGGGGGGGCAGGTACCCGAATTTGACAGGTACCCGCTCCCACTTTCGCTGCGAGCGCGTAGGTGATTGGAAGCGGAAGTTGTCCTCCCTCCCCTTAGTCTTCTGGGACACGGGACAGGTCCCTGAAGACTACGGGTCCATTCACAAAGCGCAGCGCTTCTCACGCATGCACAGCGGGCTGCTCCATATTCGCTCCATAAGATGCAGACAATTCCCCCCATTTTGGGGGGGTGGAAATAAGCGTCTTATGGCACAGAAAATACGGTAATAAACATGTTATACTCTTCTGTGCAGTGGTGTCCCCACCAGCGATTTTGGCTTCTTTTTCACTGGATTTCCAGGTTCCACGCCCCATAAAATAATTATAACCGGACAAGAATGTGGAATTTTTAATAGGAGTATAGTAGCCAGTAAACATGGGTAGGAAAATAAAAAATAAAAAGGGGAAGGGAAAGGTAAAATGGGGGTAAGGGGTATGACCCAAGCACTTTGAGGAGAAGTGAAGGTGGGTATTCAAGAGAGGATAACAAGTAATATTACAGGGAGATCAGAGGTAAAAGGCAAATTTAGAGGAATGTCAGAAGCGATTCCAGATTGACTAGGTCAGAGTGTAATTGTCCATTTTCTCTGTTTCCCAGCAGATCAGTTTATCTAAATGGCAAATAGAGTCCATCACACAGGCCCACTCCACAAAGGACAGGGGCTGTGGTTTACCCCACGCCCTGGCGATCACAGTATGTGCAGAGGTTAAGAATTGTTGAAGAAGTTGCTTTCATTTTGTTTATAGGATCTATGCACTATTGATAGTAGAGTAATAAGCATAGGATTGGTGATTCTGTCCTCAACAAAGTCATAGTAGAAGAAAAGTATTTTGTCCCTGAAAGGAGTTCTGAGCGGACAAGAGCTCCAAATATGAGTCATGGTGCCTGGGGACTACACACATCTCCAACAGGTTGGAATGGCTGGGTTAAATTTGTGCAGAGTAGTGGGGCAACAATCCCACCTAGAGAGGAGGTATGTACCTGTGCTCTAGAAGATATGGAAGTCTTCTAAGTAAACGTTAGTATTTTGTCCCAGTCAGAGTTTTCACTGGGGATATTAAGCTCCTGCTCCCATTTGGCAATAAACGGTGGGGCGTACGGTAGGGAGAGCTTTCAGCAAGACTTGGTATATGCGAGACAAGGGGTGCTCCAGCCTGGCAGTCTGGGAAAGCAAGCACTTAAAGTCAGTGAGTGATCCGATGAGGCCAGTAGTAGGCATGTTCGTGGCAAGATAATGTCAGGGTTGGGAATATTCCAGCCAAGCCCTAGCTTGGTTATGACAGAACCCTAACAGTTGTGATAGTGGAATCAATGTATCATTCCACAGGGTAGGAGGACAAAGCATCGGTTTATCTTCCTTTTTCCAAGGAAGAAATTGAGATTGCTGAAGAGTGGGAAGAAACACAATCGTCTCAAAAAGGGGAGATAGTGGGCTGGGTCTGGTCATGATTAGACCTTTCCCTCATAACAATCCCACATGCGGAGTATAGAAATCACCAGAAGTGGCAAGGCATCTGTATATGGTCTGTCTTTTAGTTTGGTCCATAGCAAGGAAGTGATGTCAGAATCGAGCAGGTCACTTTCCAGGACCATCCTTCATTTAGAGTCTCGGTTATAGTACCAATCAAGAAATCTGAGGAAAGAGGATGCATGATGGTACAAGAGTATGTTGAGTAGAGTCACGCCACCTCGTGAGCGTGGAGAGATGAATCCTGGATTTTTTGTGTTGGCAGATGTAGTTACGTAAAAGCGTGTAAATATGAGGTGAGAATCCTGAAGGGTTGGAAAAAGGTTTATATAGTAGTTTGGGCAACATGTCCATCTTAATGACATTCATATGGCCAAACCCAGAAATAGTGGGCTTATCGTGAGATTTAAGACAGGTGCGGATGAGGGGTGTGTAGTTTAGATCCGATAGATTAGAAAGAGTAGTAGGGATATAAACTCCTAAATATGTAGCTGTTTGGTGTTGCCACTTAAAGGGGAATTAGAATGAAATGTGGAGCTCTCCAGGGAGGATAAGGAGATGTAAAGAGCCTCTGTTTGATCACAAAATGACTCATGAGTCCGAAGTCTTCAAATTCCCTCATGAGCGAAGGGAGAGAAGTAAGCGGGGAAGAGATATAAAAAAGAAGGCCATCTGCATAGAGGGGTAGTTTATAGTGATGGGAGCCCACCTCAATACCCTTGATATCTGGGTTATTACGGAGAGCAACGGCAAGGTGGTACTGTCAAGGTCCTACCTTTTCCCTGAAGTTTTGTTACTCCATGTGCTGGCGTCCATCTTGGATTCTGCTGTGCATGGTGGGAATCCTTTTATGCCTTCAGGTCTCTGAGGTCCATCCCCCAGAGGGGTGTGGCTGATGACATATCAGCCTGTGGCCCGCACATGCTCTGTGCACTTGTGTCTTGTGTCTTTGTCTTCCTACAGCTCTGTTTATACGCTCGTGACCTTCCGTTGCTGAACCCGGCCCGTGACCTGTGATTCTCTGTCTACTGTTCTGTACCGTTTTGTCCCATTGTTGTCGACCCAGCTTGCCTGACTACGCTACTGTCATTCTCACCAGCTACACGCCATTGGCGGCGGCCATTACCGCAGCCGAGGTGTCTCGGGGGCCGCGACCTGGTACCTGGCTGCGTCAAGTCCATCCCCACCATCAGGGGCCCTGGTGAAGGGCAGCCTGGGACTTAGACTCCGCGCCCTGAGGGACTTTGGTCTGTTGGTGGTGGTTGTCGTCAGCCAGTGCGTTACCCTGCCACTAGGCCTACCTTTCCGTTCCACAGCCCTGCCCTGACAGGTTCATGGTCAGAATATGAGAAAGAGGGCATCCATGGCGAGTCCCATTGCGAATTACAATTGGATCTGACAGAAGTCTATTAGAGCATATTCTTGCAGAAGGATTAGTATATAAAGCTAGAATTTTATGGAGAATGTCGGGTTGCAGTTGATGAAGAGTAGCCCGAAGAATGTCCCAGTGGACACAGTCCAATGCCTTTCAGCATGCCCCAATATGAGGGAAGCCTGTATATTGCGTTTTTCAGCATATCCGATTAAGGATTTGGTTTTCAAGCTGTTATCACTGGCTTCCCGGCCTGGCGTGAATGCAACCTGGTCAAGGTGTATGAGGTCTGCAAGAAGGGGTGTGAGGCAGTTAGCTATCATTTTGGAGTAAAGACTTATATCATCAGAGGTTCTTTAGACCCCTGATGTCTCAATAAAAAGAACCTGTCATCAAAAAATGTATCACACAGGGAACGTTTTGTCCTCATGCGATGGAAAAAGAAAACGTTTTCTGATGTTCCCTTCCTGTTTATGACCCGGAAGCAACGTGTAAATTGTCACTTTCCGGTCCTGTGTTCCTAGCTAGGGAAGAAACTAATGGAGCAAGATATTAGATTTACATTTATATATTTACATTTCATACATGTAATACATTTATACATTTTCTAGATCTATATATAATATACATATTTTTGTTATTTGAAGCAGTGGTCTCCAAACTATTGCCTGGGGGACGGATGCGGCCCTTTGCTCGCCTTTATCCGGCCCTTGGGGCACTTCTTCTATCACAGATACAAGACACTATATCTCCTACTGACACCAACAATGGGGTATAATTCCTGCTACTGACATCAACAATGAGGCACTATTTCAACTATTGACACCAATGATGGGGTCCTATTCCTCCCACTGACACCAACGATGGTACACTATTCCTCCCACTATTACCAAGCATAGGACACTATTCCTCCCACTGACACCAGTGATGGGTGCTATTCCTCAAACTGACACCAACGATGGTACACTATTCCTCCAACTATTACCAAGCATAGGACACTATTCCTCCCACTGACACCAGTGATGGGGCACAATTTCTCCCACTGACACCAGTGATGGGACAATATTCCTCCCACTGACATCAATGATGGAGCACTATTTGTTCCACTGGTGCCAAGATGGGGCACTATTCCTCCCACTGACACCAATGATGGGACACTATTCCTCTCACTGACACCAACGATGGGGCACTATTTCTCCAACTGACACCAATGATGGGGTACTATTCTTCCCACTGACACCAATGATGGGGCACAATTCCTCAAACTGACACCAATGATGGTACGCTAGTCCTCTCACTATTTCCAAGCATAGGACACTATTCCTCCCACTGACAGCAATGATGGGACACTATTGTTCCCACTGACACCAACTATGGAGCACTATTGCTTTCACTATTACCAAGCATAAGATACTATTCCTCCCACTGACACCAACAACGGCGTGCTTTTCTTTTCTTCCCCTAATACTAAAAATAAGCATTGTTTACACCCACTGATACCAGGAAAATTTCTACTTCTACTGGCCACAGTCTGCCCCCCCCCCCAAAGTCTGAAGGACAGTAAACTGGCCCTTTGTTTAGAAAGTTTGGAGACCCCTGAAGCATCCCTTTAAAGCATCAAATACTATATTCTTTAAAAGCAGAAAACAGCTAAAAAATATACTATTAACAGTAATATTATAAACAAAAGTATAGAAATTTTTTTAAATTTTATATTAATAATAATTCTACTACTACTAATAATAATAATTAACAATAATAAAAAATATACCCAATAACAGGATTTTTTTTGTTTTTGTTTTGTTTTTTTTGTTTGTTTTTTTTATTAATATTAATAATAATAATAATAATAATAATAATAATAATAATAATATACACAATGACAGTATAATATTATTTTAAAACTTCTAAACGCAGAAAATAGCTACATATATATATATATTAATAATAATAATAATATAATATAAACAATGACAATAATAATCTGTAGAAAGAGGTGTTATATTAGAAAAGCTATATAATAATAGAAGTGGGCGATACCGTTTTCATCGATCACGATGCTAAATCTAAAGCCTTCAACCTCTGGGCCTTCATGATGGAGTCCCCGGTCCTCTTGCCGGTCAGAAATAGCTGTTCGGCAGATGGGACAAGTGTCGCTCTCCTGAAGCCATTGCTGGATGCAGTCGGTGTGGAATTCGTGAGTGCAGTGCAGGATGGTAGTTGCGTCTCCATCTTGATAATCTGCCAAGCAAATGGGACAGCTTACCTGCTCCTCGCCATGCTGCTCCATGGCCGGTGGTCCCTGTGGTGCTGGGTGTTGATCTGCAGCCCTGTTGCGGTCTCTGGGAGAGCGGCTCCGGTTGGTGGCTGCGTCCTCCTGTCTCTGACGCCACCGCATGCTGGACCTTGTCCTGCGGGCGACTGGTGACCCTCCATCGTCCTGACGTGATGGCCTTTCACGGGATCTGCAACGTGAAGGTCATGGCATCCTGATGGTGATTGGTGCCGGATTACCTGAAATAGCTAGAAATATGTAATATTAATAATAATAATATAAATAATAAATGTATAATGATAATAGCAATGTATTTGAATAAAAATGAGGATGATCACTGTGAATAGCAGGAGAGAACTTCTGGCAATGTGATCCGGTCGGCTCCCAGCACAGAAGTGACAAATCAATCAACCTCAGGCTGCGGCCTAACACACCAACTATCACTTTTCAGGCCTTCATGCTTTGACTGGCAATATGTCGTTCATGAAACACTGTAACCAAATAAATTTGATATCGTTTTATAGATTTTATCTCTAATGATACAGTACTGTGGTCATTTTAATGGAAATGTTTAAAAAGTGCCACAAGATGGCAGGGTTAGTCCTCCATAGCGGTAATACCGCTCGTCGCCATAGTAGGCATCTTGGTGGCAAGATAATGTCGGAGTTGGGAATATTCCAGCCAAGCCCTAGCTTGGTTATGACAGAACCCTAACAGTTGTGATAGTGGAATCAATGTATCATTCCACAGGGTAGGAGGACAAAGCATCGGTTTATCTTCCTTTTTCCAGGGAAGAAATTGAGATTGCTGAAGAGTGGGAAGAAACACAATCGTTTCAAAAAGGGGAGATAGTGGGCTGGGTCTGGTCATGATTAGACCTTTCCCTCATAACAATCCCACATGCGGAGTATAGAAATCACCAGAAGTGGCAAGGCATCTGTATATGGTCTGTCTTTTAGTTTGGTCCATAGCAAGGAAGTGATGTCAGAATCGAGCAGGTCACTTTCCAGGACCATCCTTCATTTAGAGTCTCGGTTATAGTACCAATCAAGAAATCTGAGGAAAGAGGATGCATGATGGTACAAGAGTATGTTGAGTAGAGTCACGCCACCTCGTGAGCGTGGAGAGATGAATCCTGGATTTTTTGTGTTGGCAGATGTAGTTACGTAAAAGCGTGTAAATATGAGGTGAGAATCCTGAAGGGTTGGAAAAAGGTTTATATAGTAGTTTGGGCAACATGTCCATCTTAATATGGCCAAACCCAGAAATAGTGGGCTTACCGTGAGATTTAAGACAGGTGCAGATGAGGGGTGTGTAGTTTAGATCCGATAGATTAGAAAGAGTAGTAGGGATATAAACTCCTAAATATGTACCGTATTTTTCGCCGTATAAGACGCACCTGATCATAAGACGCACCTAGGTTTTAGAGGCAGAAAACAGGAAAAAAAAATTCTGAACTAATGGACTGCAGACACAGTACAGGAGATGACCAGAGACTGCGGACAGCACAGGGATGACCAGAGACTGCGGACAGCACAGGGATGACCAGAGACTGCGGACTGCACAGGGATGACCAGAGACTGCGGACAGCACAGGGATGACCAGAGACTGCGGACAGCACAGGGATGACCAGAGACTGCGGACAGCACAGGGATGACCAGAGACTGTGGACAGCACAGATGACTGCTGACCTTTGGGGAGGTGGGGAGCAGGTACCTGAATTTGACAGGTACCCGCTCTTACTTACAAAAATTTTGTTTGATCTTACCTGTTCCTCGATCCAGCCGCGCGCTGTCTTCCCGGCTTCTGTAATGGCGCTCGGCATGACAGCCGGGTGCCCAGTGCGCATGAGCGAGAAGCACTTGCGTTTTGTGATTGGTCCGGCGGCTTCTGGGATCTGTCATGTGTCCCAGGTACCGCCTTACCATTCACAAAAAGCACCGCTTCTTGCGCATGCGCACTTGGCACCCGGCTGTCATGCCCACACTACAGAAGCCGGGAAGACAGCACGCCACTGGATAGAGGAACAGGTAAGGTCCCGCTGCAGAGCTGAGCGGCCGGCCCGGTATTCTGACACGGCCGCGGTGGAAATACCGGACCGGCCGCTACATATTCACCTTATAAGACGCACTGACATTTCCCCCCCAGTTTTGGGGAAGAAAAAGTGCGTCTTATACGGCGAAAAATACGGTAGGTGTTTGGTGTTGCCACTTAAAGGGGAATTAGAATGAAATGTGGAGCTCTCCAGGGAGGATAAGGAGATGTAAAGTGCCTCTGTTTGATCACAAAATGACTCATGAGTCCGAAGTCTTCAAATTCCCTCATGAGCGAAGGGAGAGAAGTAAGCGGGGAAGAGATATAAAAAAGAAGGCCATCTGCATAGAGGGGTAGTTTATAGTGATGGGAGCCTGTAGCTGGCCAGCTAAGACCAGTCCTAGGTTGCTAAAATGGTTCACATATACGTGTATACCAAATCTGCCAATAACCTCAGTACAGTGTATATGTGCATATGTTAAAGCCAAAAGCAGAATCATTGCTGTAATTTATGTCTTTGATTGTTATATGACATTTATATATTCATTGTGTTAGGAGAAGCAGAAAAGGAAAATATGCCTTTAAGAGTTAGTTAAAGGTGAGCCAATCACAGACAGCCTCACACTGTACAGTGCCTTAACCAATCCTAGCCAGTTTCACATTTATGCCTGTGTAAAACTCCCTGCTAGTATATTTCTAGAGACACATGCTCACCAGACAGAAGAGGAAACAGACAAAGTTCCAATCAGAAAAGCTTTATGGAAACAGAGAAGGCCAAATAGGTATTTAATGCACTTGTGTGTTCCTTAATTGTTTAACAGTGCAGGTAGATCTGTGTGTAAAATCTGTTATATGTGTTTACTTGTAGTTCCACCGAATTTATAAATCCAAGTGAATTTATCAATCGAAATATACAGAACGAATTTATCGAATCAACCCAATGTAATACGAATTAAACCATTGTAATATGAAAGAAATAAGCCATTGTAAGCAGTTATATGAAGAAGATTGAAGTTATTAAAGAAGTTAACTAAAGTATTCGGTGTGCTCTTTAAACCTACTGCATCCATAGAGCGGCATTGGAGGAATTAAAGAGTAAAGTCAGTCTAATCAAACAAAGAAACAGCAATTGCATAATTTTTCTAATGCCACAGCGCACTAGGCACCAAAGGGTGCTGCGCCTGCCACAGTGGAACTATTACCCTCAGAGGTCAAGCAGCAGCGCTCCTCAACTTGCACAGTAAAGAGTACACTAGAGGAACAGAGCACCAGCATATACCGCCACGCGGAGACACCTCAGCGGAACAACAGTACAGGCCATAGCACGTGCACATTAGTAAGACTGCAGCCGAATCTTAAAGTGGCATAACGGCAAAGGCAAGACAGTCAGAGAAAGAGCGCCAAACCTCCTGCACCCCTAGAGAGAGAAAGAGATGCATGGGGGAAGGGCCAGAGTCCAGAGCTAGAGTGCCCGCACCGCTATCCATCAAGAGACCACGTGTTGCATTCAGAGAGTTCACGCAGAGCATCGCAAAGTCATCGCAGAGCATCGCAAGTCACCGCAGAGCATAGCAAAGTCACCGCAGAGCATCGCAAAGTCACCGCAGAGCATCGCAAGTCACCGCAGAGCATTGCAAGCTACAGCATCAAGAAAAGAAAAGTCTCCTTTAAGACTGACATTTGTTTCTGCAACCTTCAGATCACGGTATCCTGCTTTCCAATTAAGGTCAGAGCTTTCCTTTATTACTCACTTATGCACATAGGTTTCTGCAAGAGACATTTTTGTGCTCAAGAGAATACAGACTTTTTAAAAAGAGAGACAGTTATAGTATGATTCTGATGTATTTAAAGTGAAAGTCATTATTGCCTATGTTTTGGTGCTATTACATGTAAAGTGAAAGTCATTTATTCTTGCATTTGTTAGTATTGCATTTAAAGTGACAGGTCCTTATTATTCATATTAATTGTTATAGCATTCAGAAATGGCTGAGCCTAGCATTGCCACCCCACTGTTAGCGGATGCAATGATAGATATGGTAGAAGGTGAAGAGCAAGAGAACCTGTCTGAATCTGAAAGGTGCAATGTAACGGTAGTCTCGCCCCAAATATAGCTGAAACAGGTGAACTAAGACGTTCCTCACGGGACAGAAAACCGACCCAAAAGGTGCTGGAAAATTTGGAGCAACAGGCAGCACTGAAAGAAAAAAGGTTCGCCCGAATGTATGAGAGGTGGAAAGTATACATTATAGACATTCGCAGAAAGCTAAAACAAGAAAACATAAAGGAGAATTTGAGTGAAATGATAGAGACAGTAGAAGATTCTGAGTCAGAGCTTATGACAGCATATGTCAACTTGCGGTCGTCCTTGACACCCTCCCAGGATATTGTGAGGAACATGGATACATGTACAGCAGTCACTAGGGATTTAGTGAAGCTTATGAGAGAACTAACATCTGCAGCAAATTATGATGAAGTCAAGGTACGAAAGGGAATGAATGAGCTGTTTATGAAAGACTATGCTAGGTCCTTAGGAGGAACCACAATCTCAAGTGTGACTTCCATCACTAGCAGAAGTGCCAGCCACATAACAGAGTTCTCAAGCACGTCAGCTAAAAGAAAGGAATTAGCTGAACAACTTGCTGCCAAAAGAGCAGAAGTTGAGATGGAATCTGCCATTGAGGCTAAGCATCTACGGATGGCCGAAATGGAGGCTCAGTGTCATAAAATGGAAGCCGAAATGGAGGCTCAGCACCATAAAATGGAAGCTCAGCGCCATAAAATGGAAGCCGAAATGAAAAGTCTGGAAAGGCAGAAGGAAGTTAAGATTATAGAAGCCAGACTCAGAGTGCACGAAGAGGATACGAATCAGGGTAGTCATAGATCCAAATCAGTACTAAGTGGAGAAGCTGACTCCTACGTTCTTCCTTACGCCCAGGAAAATGGAAGGAAATCTGCAGCATGTAGTAAAGAAATAAGTCATAGTCCTTCCATCCCTGCTCAGAGAGAAAAGAAGAGAGACTCACCTGATTCAGAACAAAGTGGAAAAAGAGAACCAGATAATTCAACTCCCATATGTCATGGCAGTGGTCACGAGGATGTTACAACGGTTGACCCGGCGAAACTTCAGAGAATATTTCTCACTAGACTTCCTGTTCCGGAACCTACTATATTCTCTGGAGACGTACTGAAGTTTATAGAGTGGAAGGCAAGTTTTGAAATGATCATTGAACATCATTGCTCCCATCCAGTGGACAAGTTATTCTACCTCCAGCGGTATACTGGCAGAGAAGCAAAAAGGGTTCTTGAAGGTAACTTCTATAGGAAAGATGAAGAAGCCTACAAGCAAGCTTGGGAAAAATTAAATGCAAGATATGGTCATCCCTTCTTAGTACAAAGAGCTTTCAGAGAGAAGTTGATAAACTGGCCTAAAATAGGTCCTAAAGAACACTTCAAGCTCCAAGAGTATGGCGACTTCCTGCAAGCATGCAACAATGCTATCCCACATGTTCAAGGACTAGAAGTATTGAACGACTATCTAGAAAACCACAGGATGCTAGCCAAGCTACCAGAACAAGTGGCTTCTGGATGGAATCGCTATGTGACTAAACAGTTAGATCACGGCAAAAACTTCCCAAGTTTCAAAGAGTTCTCTGAATTTGTCAATAAGGAAGCGCGAATAGCGTGTAATCCAGTAACAGCATCTTATGTCTTAAAACCCTTAGAAGAAAGGCCTACAAGAGAGATAAGACGCTCAAGTGCAACTAGCTTTGCAACCAACACAGCTACTAAAGGTCCAGATGCCCATGAGAGCAAGTTCAACATCACTACTGGGATCAGTAAAGAGTTTGAACCGACAAGTCTTCAGACTACCTTCAAGTGTATGTTCTGTGAAGAGAATCACTCCATACATAAGTGCCAACGATTGAAGGAAAGGTCTTCAGACAAAAAGAAGAAGTTTGTGTTTGATAATCAGCTGTGTTTTGGATGTTTAAGAAAAGGCCATATTACTAAAGAATGCAAGAAAAAGGCCACTTGCAGCATTTGTAAAGGACGTCATCCTACACCACTACATGAAGAACGTCCAAAGAAAGAGAAATCCTTAATGCCCAAGGACACTGAGGAAGAAAATAAAGCAACAGTATTCTCTTGCAGAGTGAGAGAAAGAGAAATCAATGGCACGTCAATGGTTGTACCAGTGTGTATTTTAAATCCTAAAAGGAAGAACATGAAGGTATACGTCTATGCGCTACTGGATGCCCAGAGTGACGTCACCTTCATTGATCAAGAAATCTGCAAGAAATTACAAGTGGCCACAGAACCAGTGAAACTCAAACTCACCACAATGACAGGAAGAGACACATTGGTGAACAATCAAAGAGTCAAAGGACTGAGAGTTAGAGGACTCCACTCAAACTACATATTAAATCTACCTCCAGCTTATACAAAAGACAACATACCTCTGGATCGAGATCGCATACCTACCTGTGAAACAGCCAACAAATGGGAACACCTATCTGTCATATCTCATGAAATGTCCCCGCTGAAGGAATTTGGTGTTGGACTGTTGATAGGCTACGACTGTCCCGAGGCCTTGGTGCCACGAAAGATAATCGCAGGAGGAAAGGGTGAACCCTACGCAGTCCAAACTGATCTAGGATGGGGTGTTGTTGGAGGAAAACGACAGATTGCAGATTCAGGACAGGTGACAGGATTGTGTCATAGAATATCTGTCCAAGAGTTACCAACTGTAAGTCCAGCAAAAGTACTCAAAATCCTAGAATCCGACTTTGCAGACGTAAGTTCTAATGAAAAGAATGTATCCCAAGAGGACATAAAGTTTGTACAAGTTCTAGAAGATAATATTCAGCAAAATCAACAAGGTCATCTTGAAATGCCCCTACCTTTTAGAGAACGACCTCATCTGCCAAATAACAGAGATCTTGCCCTGGCAAGATTGAAAAGCTTAAAGAAAAGGATGGGAAGAGATCCCAAACTCAAAGACGATTATTTGACATTCATGAAAGAAATCCTCAAAGAAGGGCACGCAGAGAAAGTTGATGGTCAGCCTAAAAATGGAGAAGTGTGGTACATCCCACATCAAGGTGTCTATCACCCAAAGAAACCAGATAAGATCAGAGTAGTTTTTGATTGCTCAGCAAGGTACAATGATGTTGCATTGAACGATCATCTACTAAAGGGACCAGATCTTACAAACACTGTACCTGGAGTACTCTGTAGATTCAGAAAGTATCCCATAGCAGTCATGTGCGACATTGAAAAGATGTTCCACCAATTTCATGTGAAGGAAGAAGATAGAGACTTCCTGAGGTTCCTATGGTGGGAAGACGGAGATACAGATACAGAGCCAGCGGAATACAGGATGAAAGTACACTTGTTTGGAGCAGCATCATCCCCAGGTTGTGCCAATTATGGCATGAAGTATCTGGCCAATCAGAATGAAAAGGATTGTCCATCAGCAGCAAATTTTTTGAAGAAAAACTTTTATGTAGATGATGGTCTTATAAGCCTAGAATCCTCAAAATCGGCAATTCAATTGGTGAGAGAGAGCCAAGAGTTATGCGCAAAAGGAAACCTGCATCTTCACAAATTCATCTCAAACGACAGAGAGGTACTAGAATCCATCAGTGACTCCAAACGTGCATCAACAATGAAGAATGTGGATCTTAACTATGATCCTCTTCCAGTTCAGAATGTACTCGGATTGGGATGGAATGTAGAAAACGACAATTTTTTCTTTGAAATATCCATGGAAGAGAAAGTTCCAACTAGACGTACCATTCTTTCCGCAGTAGCCTCAATATATGATCCGTTGGGATTCTTGGCACCAGTAATCCTCAGAGCAAAAGAAATACTGCAAGAATTATGCAAACAGAAGTTGGGATGGGACGAACCCATACCTGCAGGCTTGAGGCCAAGGTGGGAGAGTTGGATAAGAGACTTGCAAAATTTGAAAGAAATTTGGATACCCAGATGTTTTGTACCTCCTGATTTCGGAAAGTACAAGAAAATAGAACTTCATCACTTTTCAGATGCCAGTAGTCATGGTTATGGTCAGTGCTCCTACATCAGAGCAGTAGGAGAAGGAAAGATACACTGTGCCCTAGTTATGGGAAAGGCCAGAGTAGTACCCAACAATATTCAGACAATACCAAGACTCGAACTAATGGCAGCCGTCGTTTCAGCATCAGTAAGTCAGTTTTTGAAAGAAGAATTGGAATTGAAAATAGATGAAGAGTATTTTTGGACAGACTCACAAGTTGTCCTAGGTTACATAAACAATGAAGCTCGAAGATTCCACACTTTTGTCGCTAACAGAGTTCAAAAAATTCGAAAAACAACGAATCCAGAACATTGGCACTATGTTGACACAAAGCAAAACCCGGCAGATCATGCTTCAAGAGGCCTAAATGTAACAGAATTGAAGAATTCAAACTGGTTCACCGGTCCAGAGTTCCTTTGGGAAAGGGAAATCATACCCAGTGAAGGTTATACAGAACTGTCTATGGGTGATCCAGAAGTAAAGGAAGTTCAAACATTGAGCACTGCCGCCAAGTGTCAAGATGACATACTTGAACGACTAGCCAGATGTTCAAAGTGAAATACAGTCATAAACATTGTAGCTCGAATTCAACGCTTAGCAAAAGGAATCAGAAAGAAAGAATCGTTGAATGTAGAGGAAAGAGTGAAAGCTGAAGAAACGGTTATAAGACTCATTCATCAAAGATTCTACAGTGAAGAATTGAAGAGACTTAGTCAAGAACCTAAGAGACTTCCAAACAACCACCCATTGTACAAGCTTAATCTTATTCTGCAGGATGGTATACTGAAGGTGGGAGGGAGGCTGGAAAATGCATCGCTACCTAACAGAGTTAAGCATCCAGAAATTCTACCCAAAAATTCTACCTTCACAAGATTGATTATCAATCACTACCACAACAAATCCTTGCATCAAGGAAGAAGCTTTACTCAAAGCTGTTTGAGAGAAGGTGGTTACTGGATAGTGAAAGGGAGCAAAGTTATAGCGAAGTACATAAGTAAATGTGTAATCTGTAGAAAGACACGTAGACCTACAGAAGAACAAAGAATGGCTGATCTACCAGCTGATCGTGTAAACCCATCACCACCATTTCTTTATAGCGGAATGGATTGCTTCGGCCCATTTATCACCAAACAAAACCGCAAGGAGTATAAGAGATATGGACTGATATTTACGTGTCTAAGCTCCAGAGCAATTCACCTGGAAATGTTGGAAGATATGTCAACCGACACCTTTATCAACGCCTTAAGATGTTTCATAGCCATTAGAGGTACTGTCACAGAACTTAGATCTGACCAAGGATCTAATTTTGTTGGAGCAAAGAACGAATTGAACAAGGCTTTAAAAGAGATTGATAAAGAAAAAGTAACTGAGTACTTGTTAGAGAAACAGTGTGATTTTCACATGAATGCTCCAAATGCAAGCCATACAGGTGGAGTCTGGGAGAGGCAAATCAGAACTGTAAGAAATGTACTAAGTTCAGTGTTGAAAAAGAACGCCGGAAGATTAGATGATGCTTCACTTAGGACACTATTCTATGAAGTAATGTCTATTGTTAACAGTCGTCCACTTACAGTCAACAACATCAACGACCCAACAAGTTTGGCACCTCTAACTCCCAACCATCTACTTCACCTTAAAGCTGATTACATACAGCCACCGCCTGGCAACTTCACCAAAGAGGATTTATACGCAAGGAAAAGATGGCGAAGAGTTCAATATCTATCAGACCAGTTTTGGAATAGATGGAGCAAGGAGTACTTAGCTCATCTCATACTAAGAAGTAAATGGCAAACGCCTAGAAGAAATGTTCATGTTGATGACATAGTGTTAGTAAAGGAAGACGACTTACCTAGAAGTCAATGGAAATTGGCCAAAGTCCTAGAAGCTCGATAGGACGAAGAAGGACTAGTAAGAAGAGTTTTGTTACAAATGGGAGACTCAAAACTGGACAAAAAGGGAAAACGTCTCACAACTCCACTCAGGTTGGAACGTCCAATACAAAAGTTAGTTGTTCTGCTTGAGAGTAACAAAGACACTTTAGAGTTGAGAACTGATGGAAAAATCCTCAAATTCATGTTCGAATCCTATTACTGAAAACATAGAATTATAGGTAATTTTGGTGGGAGTGTAGCTGGCCAGCTAAGACCAGTCCTAGGTTGCTAATATGGTTCACATATATGTGTATACCAAACCTGCCAATAACCTCAGTACAGTGTATATGTGCATATGTTAAAGCCAAAAGCAGAATCATTGCTGTAATTTATGTCTTTGATTGTTATATGACATTTATATATTCATTGTGTTAGGAGAAGCAGAAAAGGAAAATATGCCTTTAAGAGTTAGTTAAAGGTGAGCCAATCACAGACAGCCTCACACTGTACAGAGCCTTAACCAATCCTAGCCAGTTTCACATTTATGCCTGTGTAAAACTCCCTGCTAGTATATTTCTAGAGACACATGCTCACCAGACAGAAGAGGAAACAGACAAAGTTCCAATCAGAAAAGCTTTATGGAAACAGAGAAGGCCAAATAGGTATTTAATGCACTTGTGTGTTCCTCTATTGTTTAACAGTGCAGGTAGATCTGTGTGTAAAATCTGTTGTATGTGTTTACTTGTAGTTCCACCGAATTTATAAATCCAAGTGAATTTATCAATCTATCGAAATATACAGAACGAATTTATCGAATCAACCCAATGTAATACGAATTAAACCATTGTAATATAAAAGAAATAAGCCATTGTAAGCAGTTATATGAAGAAGATTGAAGTTATTAAAGAAGTTAACTAAAGTATTCGGTGTGCTCTTTAAACCTACTGCATCCATAGAGCGGCATTGGAG
Organism: Staurois parvus; assembly: GCF_062004578.1. Taxonomy (NCBI): domain Eukaryota; kingdom Metazoa; phylum Chordata; class Amphibia; order Anura; family Ranidae; genus Staurois; species Staurois parvus. The sequence goes on from NW_028318430.1 coordinate 178,721, forward strand.
GAATTAAAGAGTAAAGTCAGTCTAATCAAACAAAGAAACAGCAATTGCATAATTTTTCTGATGCCACAGCGCACTAGGCACCAAAGGGTGCTGCGCCTGCCACAGAGCCCACCTCAATACTCTTGATATCTGGGTTATTACGGAGAGCAACGGCAAGGTGGTTCATGGTCAGAATATGAGAAAGAGGGCATCCATGGCGAGTCCCATTGCGAATTACAATTGGATCTGACAGAAGTCTATTAGAGCATATTCTTGCAGAAGGATTTGTATATAAAGCCAGAATTTTATGGAGAATGTTGGGTTGCAGTTGATGAAGAGTAGCCCGAAGAATGTCCCAGTGGACACAGTCCAATTTCTTTCAGCATGCCCCAATATGAGGGAAGCCTGTATATTGCGTTTTTCAGCATATCCGATTAAGGATTTGGTTTTCAAGCTGTTATCACTGGCTTCCCGGCCTGGCGTGAATGCAACCTGGTCAAGGTGTATGAGGTCTGCAAGAAGGGGTGTGAGGCAGTTAGCAATCATTTTGGAGTAAAGACGTATATCATCAGAGGTTCTTTAGACCCCTGATGTCTCAATAAAAAGAACCTGTCATCAAAAAATGTATCACACGGAACGTTTTGTCCCCATGTGATGGAAAAAGAAAACGTTTTCTGATGTTCCCTTCCTGTTTATGACCCGGAAGCAACGTGTAAATTGTCACTTTCCGGTCCTGTGTTCCTAGCTAGGGAAGAAACTAATGGAGCAAGATATTAGATTTACATTTATATATTTACATTTCATACATGTAATACATTTATACATTTTCTAGATCTATATATAATATATACAGTTGCAAGAAAAAGTATGTGAACCCCTTGGGATTACGTGGAGTTTTGCATGAATTTGGCATAAAATGTGCTCTGAACGTCATCTAAGTCAAAACAATAGAAGAACACAGTCTGCTGAACATAATACTACACAAACATTAGATGTTGCCATGGTTTAATTGCACATAAGATGAAAACATTAACAGTGCAGGGAGGAAAAAGTATGTGAACCTTTGGACTTAATAACTGGTTGACCCTCCTTTGGCAGCAATATCCTTAACCAAACGTTTCCTGTAGTTGCAGATCAGACCTGCACAACGATCTGGAGTAATTTTGGACCACTCCTTTTCACAAAACTGTTTAGTGTAGCAATATTCTTGGGATGTCTGGTGTGAATCGCTCTCTTAAGGTCATGCCACAGCATTTCAATCGGGTTGAGGTCAGGACTCAGACTGGGCCACTCCAGAAGGCGTATTTTGTGCTGTTGCAGCCATTGTTTTGTTGAATTACTTGTATGCTTTGGGTCATTGTCCTGTTGCATCACCCATCCTCTGCGGAGCTTCAGTTGGCGGACAGATGGTCGTACGTTTTCCTTCAAAATGTCTTGATAAACTCTGGATTTCATTTTCCTATCAATGAAAACAATCCGTCCAGGCCCTGAGGCAGCAAAGCAGCCCCAAACCATGATGCTCCCTCCGCCATGTTTTACAGTGGGGATGAGGTTTTGATGTTGGTGTGCTGTGCCTTTTTTTCTCCACACATAGTGTTGTGTGTTCTTCCCAAACAACTCAATCTTGGTTTCATCTGTCCACAGTATATTTTGCCAGTAGTGCAGTGGAACATCCAGGTGCTCTTTTGCAAACTTCAAACGTGCTACAATATTCTTTTTGGACAGCAATGGCTTCCTCCGTGGTGTCCTCCCATGTACTCCATTCTTGTTTAATGTTTTCCTTATTGTAGATGTGTCAACAAAAATGTTAGCATGTGCCAGAGATTTCTGTAGGTCTTTAGCTGACACTCTGGGATTCTTCTTTACCTCATGCAGCATTCTGCGCTGTGCTCTTGCAGTCATTTTTACAGGACGACCACGCCTAGGGAGAGTAGCAACAGTGCTAAACTTTCTACATTTGTAGACAGTCTGTCTTACCGTGGACACATGAACATCAAGGCTTTTGGAGATACTTTTGTAACCCTTTCCAGCTTCATGCAAGTCAATAATTCTTGATCGTAGGTCTTCTGAGAGCTTTTTTCTGCGAGGCATGGTTCACATCAGACAGTGCTTCTTGAAACCAGTAAACCCAAAACAGGTGTGTGTTTTTTAAGGGCAGGACAGCTGTCAGCAACACGTCCAATATCATCACACTGATTGGAGTCAAGGTTGGCTCACTCCTGGCTCCAATTAGCTCTGGGAGAAGTCATTAAGCTAGGGCCTCACATACTTTTTCCTCCGTGCACTGTGAATGTTTACATGTTATGTGCAATTAAACCATGGCAACATCTAATGTTTGTGTAGTATTATGTTCAGCAGACTGTGTTCTTCTATTGTTGTGACTTAGATGACGTTCAGAGCACATTTTATGCCCAATTCATGCAAAACTCCACGTAATCCCAAGGGGTTCACATACTTTTTCTTGCAACTGTATATATTTGTTTTTGTTATTTGAAGCAGTGGTCTCCAAACTATTGCCTGGGGGCCGGATGCGGCCCTTTGCTCGCCTTTATCCGGCCCTTGGGGCACTTCTTCTATCACAGATACAAGACACTATATCTCCTACTGACACCAACAATGGGGCATAATTCCTGCTACTGACATCAACAATGAGGCACTATTTCAACTATTGACACCAATGATGGGGTCCTATTCCTCCCACTGACACCAACGATGGTACACTATTCCTCCCACTATTACCAAGCATAGGACATTATTCCTCCCCCTGACACCAGTGATGGGTGCTATTCCTCAAACTGACACCAACGATAATACACTATTCCTCCAACTATTACCAAGCATAGGATACTATTCCTCCCACTGACACCAGTGATGGGGCACAATTTCTCCCACTGACACCAGTGATGGGACAATATTCCTCCCTCTGACACCAATGTTGGAGCACTATTTGTTCCACTGGTGCCAAGATGGGGCACTATTCCTCCCACTGACACCAATGATGGGACACTATTCCTCTCACTGACACCAACGATGGGGCACTATTTCTCCAACTGACACCAATGATGGGGTACTATTCTTCCCACTGACACCAATGATGGGGCACAATTCCTCAAACTGACACCAATGATGGTACGCTATTCCTCTCACTATTTCCAAGCATAGGACACTATTCCTCCCACTGACAGCAATGATGGGACACTATTGTTCCCACTGACACCAACTATGGAGCACTATTGCTTTCACTATTACCAAGCATAAGATACTATTCCTCCCACTGACACCAACAACGGCGTGCTTTTCTTTTCTTCCCCTAATACTAAAAATAAGCATTGTTTACTCCCACTTATACCAGGACAATTTCTATTTCTACTGGCCACAGTCTGCCCCCCCCCCCCCACAAAGTCTGAAGGACAGTAAACTGGCCCTTTGTTTAGAAAGTTTGGAGACCCCTGAAGCATCCCTTTAAAGCATCAAATACTATATTCTTTAAAAGCAGAAAACAGCTAAAAAATATACTATTAACAGTAATACTATAAACAAAAGTATAGTAATTTTTTTAAATTTTATATTAATAATAATTCTACTACTACTACTAATAATAATAATTAACAATAATAAAAAATATACCCAATAACAGGATTTTTTTTTGTTTTTGTTTTGTTTTTGTTTTTTTATTAACCACTTGAGCCCCAGAGGATTTACCCCCCTTAATGACCAGGCCTTTTTTTGCTGTTTGGCGCTGCACTAATTCAAATGATAATTGCGCGGTGATGCAATGCTGTACCCAAACGAAATTTACGTTCTTTTTTTCACACAAATAGAACTTTCTTTTGGTGGTATTTGATCACCTGTGCGCTTTTTATTTTTTGCGCTATAAACAAAAAAACACGAAAATTTTGAAAAAAAAACAATATTTTCTACTTTCAGCTATAAAAAATATATCGTAAACTCAAAGTTAGTCATAAATTTAAGCCAAAATGTATTCTGCTACACGTTTTTGGTAAAAAAAATCCCAATAAGTGTATATTGATTGCTTTGTGTGAAAGTTATAGCGTCTATAAACTATGGTATAGATACTGTAATTTATGCCTTTTTTTGCTATACAGCGCTGCACTAATTCAAATGATAATTGCGCGGTCATGCAATGCTGTACCCAAACAAAATTTACGTCCTTTTTTTCACACAAATAGAGCTTTCTTTTGGTGGTATTTGATCACCTGTGCGCTTTTTATTTTTTGCGCTATAAACAAAAAAACCACGAAATGTTTGAAAATAAAACAATATTTTCTACTTTCAGCTATAAAAAATATATCGTAAACTCAAAGTTAGTCATAAATTTAAGCCAAAATGTATTCTGCTACATAGAAAACTAGAAATGATGTAGCGCTAAACCCAAAAGAATCATATTAGGCCCATAAACAATCTGACATCATAATATGATCATATACATATAAAAAGGGCAAATTAGTGTGTGATGAAACTAAAAATGAAATGAAACAGATGTGCAACCCCTGCACACAGTGCACATATCATAAAGAAGTCCAGTGATCCGTATCAATTTCCACCACTCATACAGAATCCATGGACTATGTGTGGACCCGCACACCACCAGGTGCAATCCAAAACCGGCTGGAATGGCCTCTCACCTCCTCCCTGCGACCCTGCAGGGCCACAGAGCTTTATAAATCCCCACTGAATCAGGATGAGCTTCCTCTTGGGTGGATGGCTTCAATGGTGTATCCCCAGTATACTGCTTCCACCTCTCCTGTGATATCCTCAGAGGTCAACTGAGCAGGGTGGATCCCAGGGAGTGTCAGCCGGAAGTTCCGGTGTGGTGTTGGCGGAAGCTATTGGACAAGCCGGACTTGGATGTTGTTCTTCATAAGAAAAGGCTTACGTGACGAGGTCACGTGACGCAACGCGTCGACGGCAATACGTGGTGACGCACTTCTGGCGCGGCGCCATCTTGGAACACCCTTCAGCCACACGCTTACACCCATGGTATGGGAATCAGCTGTAATTTCATCTGGCGAATGTGAGTGTACACAAGTATTTTAATTTACACAATTAAAGCGATTTTACACTATGGAGGATGTCTTCTGCTTCCTTTGTCCTATTGGGGTTTGAGCTGGGATCCACCCTGCTCAGTTGACCTCTGAGGATATCACAGGAGAGGTGGAAGCAGTATACTGGGGATACACCATTGAAGCCATCCACCCAAGAGGAAGCTCATCCTGATTCAGTGGGGATTTATAAAGCTCTGTGGCCCTGCAGGGTCGCAGGGAGGAGGTGAGAGGCCATTCCAGCCGGTTTTGGATTGCACCTGGTGGTGTGCGGGTCCACACATAGTCCATGGATTCTGTATGAGTGGTGGAAATTGATACGGATCACTGGACTTCTTTATGATATGTGCACTGTGTGCAGGGGTTGCACATCTGTTTCATTTCATTTTTAGTTTCATCACACACTAATTTGCCCTTTTTATATGTATATGATCATATTATGATGTCAGATTGTTTATGGGCCTAATATGATTCTTTTGAGTTTAGCGCTACATCATTTCTAGTTTTCTATATTTCATCAGATCTTTAGGTATTGGATCAGATGTTAGCAGCTTTACTCATTTATTTACTGTTTTTCTACATAAGAGCGCAAGTAGACTTTGCATATTATTCTGCTACATGTTTTTGGTAAAAAAAATCCCGTGCATTAGCGGGCAAACTGGCGCTATCTAGGAGGGGCGCTAACACTATCGGAAGTCACCAGTGACACTAATACAGTGATCAGTAAAAATCTGTTCACTGTAATCAATGACACTGGTGACAGGGCAGTGAAGGGGTTAACTGGGGGGGGGAGGGGGGCGATCAAGGGGTTAAATGGGATTCCTGGTGCACTAGTGGGCAAACTGGCGCTATCTGGGAGGGGCGCTAACACTATCGGAAGTCGCCAGCGACACTGATACAGTGATCAGTAAAAATCTGTTCACTGATCAGTGGCACTGGTGACAGGGCAGTGAAGCGGTTAACTGGGGGGGGGGGAGATTAAGGGGTTAAATGGGATTACTGGTGTACTAGCGGGCAATCTGGCGCTATCAGGGAGGGGCGCTAACACTATTGGAAGTCGCCAGCGACACTGATACAGTGATCAGTAAAAATCGGTTCACTGATCAGTGACACTGGTGACAGGGCAGTGAAGGGGTTAACTGGGGGGGGGGATTAAGGGGTTAAATGGGATTACTGGTGTACTAGCGGGCAATCTGGTGCTATCTGGGAGGGGCGCTAACACTATCGGAAGTCGCCAGCGACACTGATACAGTGATCAGTAAAAATTGGTTCACTGATCAGTGACACTGGTGACAGGGCAGTGAAGGGGTTAACTGGGGGGGGGGGGCGATCAAGGGGTTAAACGGGATTACTGGTGTACTGGCAGGCAAACTGGCGCTATCTGGGAGGGGCGCTAACTCTATCGGAAGTCGCCAGCGACACTGATACAGTGATCAGTAAAAATTGGTTCACTGATCAGTGACACTGGTGACAGGGCAGTGAAGGGGTTAACTGGGGGGGGGGGCGATCAAGGGGTTAAACGGGATTACTGGTGTACTGGCGGGCAGTCTGGCGCTATCTGGGAGGGGCGCTAACACTATCGGAAGTCGCCAGCGACACTGATACAGTGATCAGTAAAAATTGGTTCACTGATCAGTGACACTGGTGACAGGGCAGTGAAGGGGTTAACTGGGGGGGCGATCAAGGGGTTAAACGGGATTACTGGTGTACTGGTGGGCAAACTGGCGCTATCTGGGAGGGGCGCTAACACTATCGGAAGTCGCCAGCGACACTGATACAGTGATCAGTAAAAATTGGTTCACTGATCAGTGACACTGGTGACAGAGCAGTGAAGGGGTTAACTGGGGGGGGGCGATCAAGGGGTTAAACGGGATTACTGGTGTACTGGCGGGCAAACTGGCGCTATCTGGGAGGGGCGCTAACTCTATCGGAAGTCGCCAGCGACACTGATACAGTGATCAGTAAAAATTGGTTCACTGATCAGTGACACTGGTGACAGGGCAGTGAAGGGGTTAACTGGAGGGGGGGGGCGATCAAGGGGTTAAACGGGATTACTGGTGTACTGGCGGGGAATCTGGCACTATCTGGGAGGGGCGCTAACTCTATCGGAAGTCGCCAGCGACACTGATCAGTAAAAATCGCTTCACTGATCAGTGACACTGGTGACACTGCAGTGAAGGGTTAACTGGGGGGGGTGGGGGGGGTGATCAGGGGGTTAAATGAGTCCTAGAGTGTTCTAACTGTAGTGTAGTGCTTGTGTACTCACTTTTTGGATGTCTTCTTCTCTGTCTGGAACGGAATGTGTCCAGGCAGAGAAGAATGACATCATATCCTGCCCTGTGTATTTGTCAACACAGGACAGGATAGGACAGGGACCGATCATGTGATTTCAGCCAGAAATCACTGGCTGAAATCTAATGATTGATCCCTCCTGGATCAAATCGTGTCACCCGCGGGTCGGCGGGAGCGCGCGCGCGCCCCCTGCCGGCGAAAGTGTCGGGAGCGCGGAACCCGTTTTAAAACGTGGTTTTGCGCTCCACTGCCGCCCTGCACACGTATATACACAGTGGCAGGGCGGCAAGCGGTTAATACTAATAATAATAATAATAATAATATACACAATGACAGTATAATATTATTTTAAAACTTCTAAACACAGAAAATAGCTACATATATATATATTAATAATAATAATAGTAATATAATATAAACAATGACAATAATAATCTGTAGAAAGAGGTGTTATATTAGAAAAGCTATATAATAATAGAAGTGGGCGATACCGTTTTCATCGATCACGATGCTAAATCTAAAGCCTTCAACCTCTGGGCCGTCATGATGGAGTCCCCGGTCCTCTTGCCGGTCAGAAATAGCTGTTCGGCATATGGGACAAGTGTCGCTCTCCCGAAGCCAACGCTGGATGCAGTCGGTGTGGAATTCGTGAGTGCAGTGCAGGATGGTAGTTGCGTCTCCATCTTGATAATCTGCCAAGAAAATGGGACAGATTACCTGCTCCATGGCCAGTGGTCCCTGTGGTGCTGGGTGTTGATCTGCAGCCCTGTTGCGGTCTCTGGGAGAGCGGTTCCGGTTGGTGGCTGAGTCCTCCTGTCTCTGACGCCACCGCATTATGGACCTTGTGTGATGGATTTGGTAAAATGCCTATTTCGTTTCCTATTGAATATATATATATATACGCTATTTCTATAAGTTTTATAAATATTTACTTTTATACTTTAATACATATGTTGTGTGAATATTTTCTGCCTGCTGGGCTTTGTGGTACTTTAAGAAATCCTTGCTTAAGAAATATTTGCTCACAGGAACAGACCCCCTCCCATCGTGTGATTTGGAAGACAAAAGAATGTTTTTCTCTTTTTAAGATAAGACTGAAGAAGATCACACCTATATCATGACGGAGATTGTTTTCGTGTAAAGTGACCAATCAAAGACTAATATAATGCTTATGCTGTTATCACGTGATGTTCGCATCATTTTTCATATATAAGCTCACGGTTTCATTTCAATAAATTAGAGAGAAGTTTTCACAGACCAAACGTGTCAGTGTGAGTTTCTTTATGTGCGCACATTCCAAAAGCTGGCCAGCGTCATAAATTTTGGACAGGAACAGATAAGCACTGGATGATTAAGTCCATGACTAAAACACTTGTCCTGTGGGCGACTGGTGACCCTCCGTCGTCCTGACGTGATGGCCTTTCACTGGACCTGCGACATGAAGGTCGCGGCATCCTGATGGTGATTGATGTTGGATTACCTGAAATAGCTAGAAATATGTAATATTAATAATAATAATATAAACAATAAATGTATAATGATAATAGCAATGTATTTGAATAAAAATGAGGATGATCGCTGTGAATAGCAGGAGAGAACTTCCGGCAATGTGATCCGGTCGGCTCCCAGCACAGAAGTGACGAATCACTCAACCGCAGGCTGCGGCCTAACACACCAACTATCACTTTTCAGGCCTTCATGCTTTGACTGGCAATATGTTGTTCATGAAACACTGTAACTAAATAAATTTGATATCATTTTAAAGATTTTATCTCTAATAATACAGTACTGTGGTCATTTTAAAGGTAATTTTTAAAAAGTGCCACAGGATGGCAGCGTTAGTCCTCCATAGCGGTAATACCGCTCGTCGCCATAGTCCCTTTCCCAATCAGCTCCATGCAACCATAGAAAATGGCTTTATTTCCTCCGGGGGTCATTTTATTGTCGGAGGAGGAGCTGATGAAGGAATGTTCTAATGTGCGGGGATGATGGGCATCGGGGAGAGCATAGGTGAGGGTGGCAGAGGGCAGGAGCGCCGGGAGGGGGTGATCTGTATAGAAAGGCTGATATAGAGGGGATGATGGACAGACATAGCTGGGGCTCCCCCATTGTGATGGATTTGGTAAAATGCCTATTCTGTTTCCTGTTTAAAATATACATTTTATATATATATATTTACTTTTACTTTTTTATATTTCTAAATATATGTGTTGTGCGTATATATATATTTTGTCTGCTGGGCTTTGCAGTCCTCCTTAACTTGTTTTGCTCAGTGTGATGCTCTCAACCCCTCCCTTTGCACTGAGAGGATTTTACTTGGGCTTTGAGTATGTGAGGGGGAGTGAAAAAGATAACGGGCGAGAAGCAAGCATCAAGTTTCTACATTTCTCCTGTATTTCAGCCAAGCAAAATGTGCCTTTTAGAATGTGACTGTATTTACATAATAGTGACGTATACTCTATTGTTCTCTATGTATAAAAGGTTAAGCACCGCCCTGCAATAAACAGAGACGATGTGAAAGTGGTTGTACTGGACAGTTGTCCGTGTAATTATTTTCCTCAAAATTAGGAACAGCAGCAGAAATCCTACCCTGAGCCCGATTGTGGTTCTCACAACCTTTTTAGCTGGCTGCCCAACGAGGGGCCCCAGGTTCTGACTGACGGAAGTCCGCGCGAGGGACTGAGCGGCTGGCCGGGACAGACCAAAGGGGATTTGCGCACCCCCTGAGAGTACAGTAGGTACTTTTTATACTTACCACTGTACGATTTGTTTCTGTCTAGTCTTAGCTGCCAGTTTTGTCGGCTTCCAGAGGTCTTCTAGAGGCAGGTAATTTTTATTTCTCGCCTGGGGCTGTTTAACGAACCTGCCATTGGATCTCTGCTGACTGTGTATTTGTCCAGTGTCTGTCGTCCTGTGCGACTGTGATGACTCAGTAGACTGAAAGATAAGTTGCAATGAGTTTCCTGACCAGGTGAGCTGTGGGCCCCTGGAAGACGGAACCTTGCAACAAGTTGCAATGAGTATCCTGACCAGGTGAGCTGTGGGCCCCTGGAAGACGGAACCTTGCAACAAGCGTCTATGGACGGTGACTCGGGGTTGACAGTGTGGGAGACCCCTGAGGGTTTAGTTCAGCTGCTGAAGCTTCACGGAGCGAGGGGCAGCAGGTGTAATGTCATGTTCTGAATGTATTTGTGGATTACTGTTTGTTCTGAGATAAAACAGAAAGCAGCGTAGTAGGGATATGAATTTAATAGTTGCCTGCGCTGCCTCTGAAACCTTTAGCTGAGACCACGGTGAAAGAACAGAACTGAGCGAGAAGAGCTTGGATACGAATTGGGTAGCCCAGAGAGAGAGGGGGAAATGGGTCAGAAGATAGCCAAGCCAGAAAGGATTGCTAGCATGTGATATTGTGAAGAGGAGAGAAGGAAGTGAAGCAGTTAAAAAGTTATCTAAAGTAGCAAAAGCTTGTAAGCTGAAGGTCAGCGTTGCCTGACTTTAGCCGGAGGACTGGCATAAATTATTGCAGGAACAGAGAGGAATGTTATGTGATAAAGGTTTGCCGAACGTGACAGAAGCTTGGTACAAAAAAAAAAAAACTGCAAAAGCGTTTCATAAAGAAAGATAGTTGGAAGGAATTCAAGAAAATGGCGATTGCACATTGTATGTGTATCACAAAATTAAAAATGGAAATGTGCTAAAACCACCACCCTATGTTGGAATGTGGGGCGGAGGAGGGGAGGGACAGCCCTGCCCTTCGTCTAACGCCTACTTTATTCCCACCACCCCAGCCCTGCCCAGTACACTTCCCACTAGCAGCCATCTTGCTGCACCTGTATTGTCATTTCCTGCCCTGCCCAGTACACTTCCTGCTAGCAGCCATCTTGCTGCACCTGTATTGTCACTTCCTGTCCAGCCGAAGTGCACTTCCTCTTGGCGACCATCTTGGTACACCCAGAAGGCCTAAACAAGGTGTTTATCCAGTTCTCCGTTTTAAACCAGGATGGTTCCTACCACACTCCCGTTTTCCCCAATATGGAAGTGTCACCTTCACAAGCCGGATAAATGAATGACAATGCATTCGAGTCGGATGATCAACAACCGCAAGCAGGAAGGATGCCGATAGGTATGACTCCCAAACCTATGCCAGATGTCCAATTGAATGACGATGCATCTGAATGGACTGATCAACAACTGCAAGCGACAAGGGTGCCAATAGATTTGACTCCCAAACCCACGCACAGTGGAGTACAACCTAAACAGGAACAGTACACAAGACAGCCCCGACATTCAAGATTACCGGAAGGGGCACCAGTAATGTACGTCACTTTTACCCCATCACAAGCAGCAGCCTTAGTGACGAGTCTGCCTGACCCAGAGAAACAGCCAATGCCCTTTTACCACAGGGTAGTGCAGATACAAGAAATTTACTCAGCTGCTTGGAAAGACCTGCTCAGTCTATGCCAAATTAAAGCAGGACATGTTTTCTGGCCGGTTATGCAGACAGCCTTCAATGATGCCTGCCTGACAAGTGTTATTTCCTATTCAGGCGTGGAGTTTTGTGCCAGCTCCATGACTTGGCAAAGAAGAAATTGGCGGATCAGACTACCACGATTCAAGACACCACCCAAGATAAAGGGGAGTCTGTGGAGAAGTATTATGCAAGACTCATAGAGGTCTTTAATGATCTGGGCTTCTTTCAATATGAAAAGGCACACACACACGTTATCAACTGTTTTTGTCTCAGGACTCAAAGAGGAGATCAGGAAAGGTCTGATGGTGGCCCGTTTTGAATACCAATCTATGAAGATGTCTGACTTACTGTTGGTGGCCAGAGGCATAGAAAACTAAAAAGGGAAAAAACAGCGCCCCTTATGGTGGTCAATGACAAAGATCCCACCTACATTCGTCCACCACCATTGCCCAATATCAGGGAAAGGATCACCTGTTATAACTGTGGGAAACGGGGACACTTTAGAAGAGAATGTAGAGCCCCAAGATATCCCAGACAAGACAGGGACCCCCGGGAAGGGCAGCGCGAACATCAACCACCACGCCCAAACTCTCGTTAGGAAATTGGCAAACCCGTGTCACCCCTTATGGCAGTATCCTCGAACAAGACTGAGGGACCGTGAAGCTGTAATCCAGGATATTCCCCAACCTAAAGCAGCTAAACAACTGCATGCCTTTCTTGGACTCATATCCTACTGCAGGGCATGATCCCTGATGCATCGGTCTGTATACAACCACTCTATGATGCTCTCAAGTCTGTGCCATTTACCTTGTCAAGCGAGGCCCTGGACAATTTTATTCTGCTGAAGCAAGCAATATCCACCGCTCCTGCCTTTTGACTTCCAGATTATGAGAAACCTTTCAAACTGTTTGTTTCAGAAAATCAAGGTCAAGCCACGGGGGTCCTAGCTCAAGAACATGGAGGGCAAACCAGACCCATTGGGTACTATTTTTGACATTTGGACCCCGTAGCTAGGGGTGGTTCTTCATGTCTAAGAGCCGTCTTCACTGCTCAAGCACTGTTGGACAAAACTTCAGACCTCATTTTAGCACACCCCCTGCTTCTTCTGGCACCGCATGACATTGCTGCCATCCTGAATCAGGTACAACCCTGACACCTGTCCAGGGCCAGACATCTACGGTTGCAAATCTCCCTCCTCATTCCTGACAATGTGACCCTCCAAAGGTGTCTCACTTTCAACCCAGCCACTCTTCTGCCATTTTTCGAGGGGGGAGAAAAAGGCGAAGGTGAAGAAGGAGACCCCTGCACTATTCCACATGACTGCCTTGAAATGATGCGCATGGAAACCACACATCTCCCTACAGTGAGTGAAATTCCTCTGGAAAACCCTGATTACACACCTTTTGTGGATAGCTCCAGATATGCAGATGAAGGAGGCACGTACCACACAGGTTATGCTGTGACCTCGGAATTTGAATTTGAAATTCTACAAGCAGGAGCATTATCACCAACTTTATCTGCCCAGGAAGCAGAGCTTCAAGCCCTCACTACAGCGTGTAAGATGGCAGAAGGTAAAAGAGCCAATATTTACACAGACTCAAGGTACGTCTTTGGAGTAGCTCATGACTTCGGTATCATCTGGAAAGCCAGAGGGTTTCTGACAGCGGCTGGAACACTGATAAAACACGGCCCAGCCATCAAGGATTTAATGGATACACTGCTCCTGCCTGACCAAGTGGCTGTCTTGAAGGTTAAAGCACATGGTAAACTGAATTCTCAAGAGGCCAGAGGGAACCACTTAGCGGATATAGCTGCCAAAGAAGCAGCGAAAAACCAACGAAAAACGTCTGAGGTGGCCGAAGAGGAGAGTGAGACCTCAGCACAGATACTTCTGGTGGTGCATGTGCCATCTGACAAGCAATACCTGATTTCTATGCAAATGGCTGCTTATACAGAAGAAAGGCTGGAATGGATTGATAAAGGAGCAGACTAAGATGGAGAATTGTATTCGATGAAAGGAAAAACTTGTTTACCAAAACATATGTATCCAGCAGTTGTCCAATGGGCGCATGGACATGCACATCTCTCTAAGAACTTAATGAACTCACTGATCAGCAAGTATTACTGGGCTTCAGGGATAACCACTTTAACCAGAAATTACTGCACCTCGTGTGTAGTATGTGCAAAATGCAACCCGGGAAGGATGGAAAAGACACCGCAGAAACATCTGGCAAAACTCCTCTATCCATTCCAGAGGGTACAGATTGATCATATACAGATGCCAAAAAGTGGCCGATATGAATATGCCCTAGTGGTGGTGGACATGTTCTCTGGTTGGCCGGAAGCCTATGCTGTTACAAACATGACAGCCAAGACCACGGCTAAGAAACTACTGAGTGAGGTAGTCTGTAGATTTGGGGTCCCAGAGGTGATAGAGAGTGATCAGGGTCCAGCCTTCACAGCAACCCTTACAAAAGAGATTTGGACAGCACTGGGGGTCGAATTGGCCCTACACTTCTGTCAAGGTGGCCGGGAAGAACACTTGGATACACGCCTCCCACTGCAAGAAAGTCCCAACCCCTGAGGAAAAGGTGTCATCTACACCATGACAACTATGTTGTATATCCTTTTTCTTATGAGTCTGACAGAGGCTCAACAGGTGGCTATCACCAAAATAGGTGACACTATTATATTTTGGTACAACTCATCCAACACTCATGTAGCTATTTTCACCTTTGATTTCTGTAGTATAGATCCCATGTGGTGCTATGACCATAATCCATATGATCTTGATACAACGAGCATGTTCCGATAGTAGTGACCAGGTATATATATGTGTCATGGATGATTACTGGGGATCAAAAGATTAGAACCAGATTGGAAGGGATTTGGACTGGTGAGTATGCTCTTGCAAAGGTCATTATGCCTCTCCATATCCTAACAGAAGATGCCCCTGACACATACACTGGATCAGCATCTAGGCACAGGAGGAAGCGGACAGCTCCCTCCGGAGGTTTTGACCCACATATGTATATAGATGCCATTGGAGTCCCAAGGGGGGGGCCTAATGAATTCAAAGCCAGAGACCAAGTAAAAGCAGGCTTTGAATCCCTGATTCCCATGATAACTGTTAATAAAAATGTAGATTGGATAAATTACATATACTACAACCAACAGAGGTTTATGAATTACACCAGAGATGCCCTCCAAGGAATCGTTGACCAGTTAGCCCCTACATTCTACATGACATTCCAGAATAGGATGGCTCTGGACATGATTTTAGCGGAAAAAGGAGGTGTCTGTAAAGTGATAGAAAGAACTGGAACATGTTGTACATATATTCCTGACAATACTGGCCCGAATGGTAAGGTTGCTCTGGCTATAAAGAAATTAGAAGATCTGTCAGTAGAGCTGAAGAAGAACTCAGGTATCACAGACCCGTGGGATCAATATTTTAGCTGGATGAGTGGGTGGCAAAAAGTGCTTGCCCAAATAGGGGTAACGGTATTAATAATTCTAGTCCTTTTAGCTCTGATTGTATGTTGTATTCTACCATTTGTAAAGAAGTTAATAAGCAAGGTTGTAGACAACAGCACACCTATATTTCTCCATCAAGAAGAGGAGGACCCCCTTACGATGGAAGAGGATAAACCTTTCACTCCTCTAAGTTCCCTCCCCGTCAACAGCAATTTCACAATTTTGTAGGGATAGCATCTGACTTCCTTATGTACAAAGTCTGTGGCAAGGGGGGTGATGAAATAGTCATCACCTGTCTAACGTACAGCATAAAAGAGTTCCAAGGTACATAAGGACAGATGAGCTAGGCTTTATAGGGACAGAGTAAAATAGTCATTTTAAGGGGGGACTGTGATGGATTTGGTAAAATGCCTATTCTGTTTCCTGTTTAAAATATACATTTTATATATATATTTACTTTTATTCTATTATACTTTTTCATATTTCTAAATATATGTGTTGTGCGTATATATATATTTTGTCTGCTGGGCTTTGCAGTCCTCCTTAACTTGTTTTGCTCAACGTGATGCTCTCAACCCCTCCCTTCGCACTGAGAGGATTTTACTTGGGCTTTGAGTATGTGAGGGGGAGTGAAAAAGATAACGGGCGAGAAGCAAGCATCTGCCCCCACCCCCCCACGTTTCTTCATCTGCCCCCATCCCCCCCCCACGTTTCCTTATCTGCCCCCATCCCCCCCATGTTTCCTCATCTCCCCCCACCCCCCCATGTTTCCTCATCTGCCCCTATCCCCCCCATGTTTCCTCATCTGCCCCCATCCCCCCCATGTTTCCTCATCTGCCCCTATCCCCCCCCCATGTTTCCTCATGTGCCCCCATCCCCCCATGTTGCCTCATCTGCCCCCACCCCCCCCCCCCCATTTTGCCTCATCTCCCCCCATCCCCCTCATGTTGCCTCATCTGCCCCCATCCCCCCCCATGTTGCCTCATCTCCCTCCATCCCCCTCATGTTTCCTCATCTGCCCCCATCCCCCTCATGTTGCCTCATCTGCCCCCATCCCCCCCATGTTTCCTCATCTGCCCCCATTCCCCTCATGTTTCCTCATCTGCCCCCATTCCCCCATCTATATTGTGCAGCAGGAGGAGTGAGACTCTGTATAGTGCAGCGGTAGGGGTGAGACTTTGCGTAGTGCAGCAGGAGAGGGGAGCCCATTCACAATGGTGGTGTTTGGCCCAGTACATGGGATGCTTTGCTTGCAGCTCTGGCATATCAGGATTTCCATAGATTTGTATTGCAGAAGCTGATTTCTCACCAGTTCATGTTTAGATGACAATATGTGTCTTCCAGATTGTAGAATATCTGGAATAGAAGTGCCGGGGAGGACTGGACTCTGGGTCCCTGCCAGGACTTTCAATGGCTGCCTCCCACTGTATAACAGTATGCAGGCTCCACAGTCTACAGCCCGGAGCCAGCTGAACCCTGCCCCTCCCCCGTCTGTCTAGGTGTCATCCTCCCAGGCTGTCAGTCCTGTAAGGGGGAGGAAAGGGGCTGCCATCACATCACATCACTCAACCCCTGGAAAGGACCAATGGAGGTGTGTGCGGGGTGCAGGAGCCGTGCGGGGCCCCTGAGCTGTGAGTGAGCTGGAGAGGAGCCGGACACAGAGTGCGGACAGAGGTGAGAGGCTGAGCGTTTTTACAAATGCGTGGTGCGTTTTGGAAGTGCTGCAGTGTGAAAGCAGCCTTCCATTTCATGTTGGCTTTTTTCCTCCTTTTCAGCGGCTGATCCTGCCAGTAACACACTTCCAGTCCAGCACTGCATAGAATATGAGGAGCTGCTCTGTGAAGTATAAAGTGGCATTTGTTAGGAAAAAAGCTTCCAGGCCGGATGTTATGACGGAGAAGATGCTCTCGGTGTCCTCTGTCATCAATGTTCACCTGCCTGTCATCTGGCATGTACACGGAGTCGCACAGCTCAGCATACATGTACAGCTCCTGCTGTGTGCCGTGGTGATGCCACTCCACCACAGAAGGATCGCTATCATCACTCCGGAGCTGCTCCTAAAATCTTCTTTATTGCAAATTCCACAGGAGTCCAGCCTTCCGAATGCGGCTCAGCCCTGGTGGGCTTTATTTGTGACATTAGGATTCCATTGTGTGTGTGTAAGGCTGGACTCCGGAGGGATCTGCCATAAAGAAGATTAGAAGGACGGCTCCTGTGTGATGGCGATCCTTCTGTGGTGGACGCATGTTTGGCTGAGGATGTGGCCCCGGCACTATACAGGAGTGTAGGTTGGAGCACCGTTTCTTTCTTTGCACATGTGGTGATGGTGTGACTCGCAGATGCATGTGCAGGAGTGACGTCATCACACAGCGGCCAACCAAGCGGCTGAACAGACAGGAACTGGAAGGAAGGGGAAGATGGGAGCGGTGAGAGCGCGGAGCTGGAGGGCTTCCTGTGACGGGTAAGTCTGTCATAATGTGCTAGTGTGGGGGGCATAGCAGAACATTATGGCAGAAACCTGCAGGGGGCTGGCTAGAAACATTTCTAGAGCAGAGTTTAATATGGCTTTAGTGATTGGCCAACCCCGGGGATGTCGCTGGTCACATGGGGTGTGAAGAAAGGAAACCTAGAAAGGCTTGTAAGCGTGAAGGCCTCTGCAGGAGATCTGGGATGTCATGACAGCAAATTTGCTCCTCACATCACAGCATGGAGGAAAAATCCAACGTAACTCTTTTACCTCACAGGGGCCACCTCTAAGGCTGCTTTCACACTGATCAGGAGCAAAAATGCAGTAAGCTGGAGCTGGTGGTGAGCGCTCAGTCTTCCAGCTGGGGACGCACATTGGAGCACGCTCCCTGGATACACTTTTCTGTATTTGTACTGCAGCTAATGTAAATGGCTGATTTTAGCTTGGTATTGATTTTAGAATTTCCTGTCCAGCAGCATTTAGACTGGAAGAGAGAGGGACAGCACTATAGGTGTTTTAGTCTTGGACTTAATCATCCAGTGCTTATCTGTTCCTGTCCAAAATTTATGACGCTGGCCAGCTTGTGGAATGTGCGCACATAAAGAAACTCACACTGACACCTTTGGTCTGTGAAAACTTCTCTCTAATTTATTGAAATGAAACCGTGAGCTTATATATGAAAAATGATGCAAACATCACGTGATAACAGCATAAGCATTATATTAGTCTTTGATTGGTCACTTTACACGAAAACAATCTCCGTCATGGTATAGGTGTGATCTTCTTCAGTCTTATCTTAAAAAGAGAAAAACATTCTTTTGTCTTCCGAATCACACGATGGGAGGGGGTCTGTTCCTGTGAGCAAATATTTCTTAAGCAAGGATTTCTTAAAGTACCACAAAACCCAGCAGGCAGAAAATATTCACACAACATATGTATTAAAGTATAAAAGTAAATATTTATAAAACTTATAGAAATAGCGTATATATATATATATATATATATTCAATAGGAAACGAAATAGGCATTTTACCAAATCCATCACATAGGCTGATCAGGTGTTCTGCATCAGCATGTGCTCTCAGTATTAGAGAGCAGAGAGATGACCTGATCAGTCTACTATTGCTCCTTTGGGCCTGGCTCACACTTGTGCAGTTTGCTTTTCATATGTTTTTGCATTGCTTCTTGCAGTGCATTTTGCATTTTTGTTCACTCATTTTTCACACGTTTTTTGATGCATTTTTTTTTGTTTTGTTTTTTCTTAATGCTTTTTGCTGTTTAGGCAGATTAAAAAATGCACTTTATACGTATCTGCAGTGTGTCTATTGAAGTCTATTGACCTAAAAATGCACCGTGTTGTGTTTAACAAAAGAACAATCCGTGATAGTTTCCAAACACGCAGCGGCTGAAAAACACGCAGATGTGAACGTGTCCCATGGGAAACCATTGCATAGGAGAGATGTGGGGTCTTATTGACCCCATATCTCTTCATAAAGAGGACCTGTCACTAATTATTTCTATCACAAGGGATGCCTGCATTTCTTGTGATAAGAATAAAAGTGATTAAAAAACATATTTAAGGGACAGGTCAAAAAAAAAATCCAAAAAATTAAATTAAATTAAAAAAAAAAGAGTTTAATTTGCCCCCTTCCCCCCGTGCTCGAACAAATTGGTGAACGCGTATGTAGGCCATGGCCACATATGTAAATGGTGTTCAAACCACACACGTGAGGTATCGCCACGTACGTCAGAGCAATAATTCTCGCACTAGACCTCCTCTGTAACTTTACACTGCTAACCTGTAGACATTTTTAAAGCATCACCCATGGAGATTCTTAAGTACTGCAGTTTCACGCCATTCCACGAGCGTATGCAATTTTAAAGCGTGACATGTTGGTTATATAGTTTCTCGTCGTAACATCCTCTTTCATATTTTAACAAAAAATTGGGGTTCATATTGTTTTTTTGGGGTTTTTTTTTTTAATCAAAGTGTATTTTTTTCCAAAAAATCTATATTTATTTTTAAAAACTGCGCATCTCGGTTTTGGTTTTTGGCCATGTGCATTTTGAATTTTCGGTACCAGAATTTTCATTTCGGTGCACCACTAGTATTTAGCTGTTTTCCTGGAGCTAGGCTTTAACCAGGAGTCTGAGCTGTGACTACACTGTCCATTCCCCTTATAGAAGGACAGCTCTAGTAGTAATATCTCTCTATAGCTCGTTCAGGGAGGGTTCCTCCTTCCTGTCAGTGGTGGGGTGGACAGCTGTGCTGTAACCTGCATTATGTACTCCGTATACTGCTTTGTATGTCAGGCTGTGGATTTGGGAAATAAATGCACCAATCAAATACTTAATAAAATACAATGTTACTAGTAAAGGTATGCAAGTTATTGCCAGAAAAATCACATCCTTTTTATTTTTTTTCTAGAGGAAGACGTACTCCTTGATGTACATCAAATATTCAGTAGTGAATCCTACGTGGCTACAACACCCAGTGTACTCTGCAACCATCTATTGAGCACTTGTTACGTGGCGACTGAGAACTCCTGTTCTGAGACTCGAGAGAGCCAGCATGCTGTCACAGCAAATAGGTATGTACCTGAGAAGAGCAGAAGACATAACAGTGGTCCTGCATGTAATAGATCTAGGTACAAATGATCACAAACAATTGCTTAAAGTGATTGTAAAAGCTCAAGGTTTTTTACTTTCATGCATTCTATGCATGAAGGTAAAACAACCTCTGTGTTCAGCAGCCCCCAATACCTACCTGAGCCCCATCTTGATGCAGCAATATGCATGAGAGCCTTGGCTGTCCCGGGTCTCTCTCCTCATTGGCGGCGACAGCAGTGTGAGCCATTGGTTCCCGCTACTGTCAATCGCAGCCATTGAGGAGGGGGTGGGGCGGGGCTGAGCTATGAGACACAGAGGTGGCTTGGGAGCAAGCATGCATAAGTGTCCCCAGAGCAAGCAGCTTGCTCTGGGGGCACTCAGCAGGGGGGAGGAGCTAGGAGCATCGGCGGGAGACCCAAGAAGAGGAGGATCGGGGCTGCTCTGTGCAAAACCATTACACAGAGTAGGTCTGTGTACCATTGGGGAATTTACCTTGTCCCAGAGACTCAACAGGACAGAGAAAATCATTAAAAGTGAGGGAAATTCCTCTTAGACATCCCTGGAACAGGAACCCCATTGGATGATCTACCCTTGCCTCTTTTATTGGGGTCAACTTGAAAATGTTGGATTTCCCTTCATTTTCTTAGTAATAATTAGGGATGCACCAAAATTTTAGTGGCTGAAACGTT
The DNA here is from genome assembly GCF_062004578.1 of Staurois parvus. Classification (NCBI taxonomy): domain Eukaryota; kingdom Metazoa; phylum Chordata; class Amphibia; order Anura; family Ranidae; genus Staurois; species Staurois parvus. The sequence continues at coordinate 199,769 of NW_028318430.1, forward strand.
TTGACCGAAAACACCACTATCGGCCTTTGGCTGATATTATAATAAGCACCAATACAGGTGCTGAAAATAACCCCGCCCTCCGCCGCCCGGTGGTTCTCAGCCTTACCTGAGAAACCATGCAACGATCCTGGCGCTGGGCATAGAGGTAAGCGAAGGAAAGATGGCCTTCACTCATCTCTATGCCGTTGGAGGACCGGAGTGACATCACTTCCGGTTTTAGCACCTTGTAAACAAGGCCATTGTTTTTTTGTTTGTTGTTTTTTTTTTATGCACTAGATCAATGCTTTTTTGATGGAATGATTTACATTGTAGAGGAGAGATGTGGGGTCTTATTGACCCCTTCTCTCTCCATAAAGAGGACCTGTCACTGCTTATTTCTATCACAAGGGATGCATGCATTCCTTGTGGTAGGAATAAAAGTGAATACAAAAAAATCTTTTAAAGGGACAGTGTAAAAAAAAAAAAAAGTTTAAAGTGCCCCTTTAATGCAGAATTCCAGGTATGGGTATTTGTACCTTATTACATTGGTCCAGCTTAGATAAATATAACTCTGCATATACCATACCTGTGAGATCCCTCTAAAAGCTGTAAATCACTGTAGAAGACATTGGTACTTCAGTGATCTCCACTTGTTTCCGAGTCCCATGCCGAGCGGCTGGCCCGCTGCAATCTGAACACATTTAGAAAAGGAGAAGCATTCTCTGAATGGCTCTTGAGCCCAGCGACAGAGCCCCTGTGTTCCCAACACAGCAGGGCAGCCGTTTAGCGTGGGGCCCAAAAGCAAGTGGAGATCCCTGGAGTTCCAATATCTACTACAGGGATTTCTAGCTTCTAGAGGAATCCCACAGGTATGGTATATACATCAATATATTGGTCCAAGCTAGACCAATGTAATTCTGTTTAAAATGCCATACCTGATATTATTCGGCTATTTCTTTGAGAGTTGTCACCTGACCCCAGCCATTGACACTGCTGTGAAGGCTGTTATTGGCATATTTATCTTTATAGATAATAAAAGGAGCAGCGCTAAAATATTAAATATTGACACTTAAAAGGATAAATAAAGATATCAAAGTTAAAGTGACAGTATGTGGTAAAGTGCTGGGTAAAAGGCTGATAGTAACTTCAAACTTCAGTGATGTGCCAGAAGTGTAGTAACAATATGCGCTCACCAGATGCGTGCTTCCTGAGCCGCGCATGCGCGGTGAGAATGGGAGGACGTCATATGACGTCCTTCCAGAACGAGAGAACCACCTTGCTATACTATATTACTATATGGTGGGCGGCAGGTGGTTAAATACGCATGTGAACAATATAGCCAGAGGTCCTCTTCTCGGGATGGGATGGATGAGATATGCCGTTTACGGATTCTCCTCCCTGGGTGGTATACAGCCTTAACCACTTCCATACAGGGCACTTTTACCCCCTTCCTGCCCAGGCCAATTTTCAGCGCTCACACTTTAAATGAAAATTGCGCGGTCATACAACATTGTACCCAAACTAAAATTTTATCATTTTCTCCACACAACTAGAGCTTTCTTTTGGTGGTATTTAATCACCGTTGGGGTTTTTATTTTTTGCTAAATTAACCAAAAAAAGACAAGAAATTTTGAAGAAAAAAAAAGTTTTTCTTTTGTTTCTGTTACAAAAGATTGTAAATAAATAATTGTTCATAAATTTAGGCCAAAATGTATTCTACTACATGTCTTTGGTGAAAATAACCCAAATTAGTATTTATTATTTAGTTTGTAGGAAAGTTATAGAGTTCACAAACTATGGGATAGATCTGAATATTGATCAATCCTGAAGTACTGACAGCCAATCTAATTTCTTGAGGTTATGAATGTCAGAACAAAATGACCCCTTTATGCAAAGTAGACAGTCCGACGTATTTCATAACAGGCATGGCGAGTTTTTTGAAGTTGTAATTTTTTTGTCATAATTTTTCAGAAATGAAGAAATAAAAAAAATGTTTTTCACTGGTTTTTTTTACATACTGTCACCAGTGCAGTACAGCGTTCGGCATGGCGGTGATCAGGGACACTGGTTACAGTACAAAAAAAAAATTATAAATTTTGATTTTTTAAGATTTTTTTTTAAGATTTTTTTTTTTTATATTTCACTATGACCAAAATAGTATAATGTTACCATAGTAACATTGTACTACTTTGGGGAAGTGATTTTTTTTTTTTACACAATTTGCTTATAGCAAAGAATTACTTTGCTATAAGCAAGCATTTACCTGAATTAAATCGATTCATTCAGGGTTTTTTTTTTTTTTTTTTTTGTGCTTAGCTGTGATTTGGCCACAGATAATCACATAACACAGCTGGGCTGTGATTGGCCCAGCTTCTGCATGTGATCACTGTGACCATTCACAGCTAGCCACACTTGTATACAAGGGATGGCATGAAAGGAAGCCATCCATTGTATACAACTGTCATGTGACCTGCTGTGATTGGTCACGGCAGGTCACATGATACTGGCAATGGGGCCTTTACACAGATCTGTCATCGGCCGTGCCTGAGGTACACGGCCGGTGACAGATCGCGCCGCTGGGCGGCTCTGCAGGCATGCAAACTGCGCATGCCTGGAAGGACGCCATATGGGGACGAGGTGCGGGAACCGGTTAAAGGTGTCTCCTTGGTGGGCGCAGGTTGGATCCAGCCAGAGGCCTCCTTAGTGGATGAATGGATGCTTTACAGCCAAAGTTAATGGAAAAGCTTCCTCCTCTGGATAAAATGGAATATTGCCACTCTAACTCCTGCCACTGTACCATCCGGGATGGGCTCTGGAAATAAATTTTAGCTGGACGTAGAGCCAAACAGAAGATAGCCCATAGTGCAGTATTTTGTAAGCAAATAATTTATTAAATAAAGATTCCACGTGGTAAAATATAACCGCAAATAAGTGGAGAAGCACTGATCATCCACAATAGAAAGATGGCCGCCGGACCTACACTAGGCTCCGGTGGCGTGACATCACGGCGTACTGGCTCATACTTTGATGCGTTTCATGCATATGCACTTCTTCAGAAAGGATCGCCATTACTGCAGTGCTTCAGATCAATATATACTGCATGAGCCTTTTGAGTCATCAAAATTTACCGACAAGTGCTAGCAGAGATCAGGCCTGATTCTGCCAACAGTGTGGTTTTGTTTGCAATGTATCAAGTGACAGTGACCTACTGACACTGCACTTGCTGGAGGAGAAGGGGGGGGGGGGTAAGCGTGGGGGCTAAACGCAGGTGCTAACTGCCAACTGATCCCGCTAACGCTGCGTTTTTGGGGACTCTATACTAATGTGAACGCCGGTATAGTGCTGATCTGATCAAAGATATTGATCCGTTCAGACACTATACTAGCAATGGAGGTATTGTGTATGAGCGTGTTCCTGGCAGTCAAGGGGTAAAATGTGATTACTGGTGTACTGACGGGCAATCTGACGCTATCTGGGAGGGGCGTGAAAACCACGGGAGCGTAAATCACGTGTGTGTATGTATATATATGTAAGGGACCGCCCGGCGGTACCACTAGCACTCCACTGAATAGGCGTCCCCAGCGCACGGAATCTAAGTCCCAGGGTGCTTGTTCACCAGGGCCCCTGATGGTGGGGATGGACTTGGAGCCCCCCGAGACCAGGTCGTGGCTACTGGGTACGTCCGCCAGTGGTAGTGGTATGCGCCAAGGGCTCCCACGGGAAAGAGTCTGATATGAGGAGGTCAGAAGACCCCACTGCGAGGGATGGGCGGATGGATGGATGAGCAAGGTCAGACGGGCCGGGTCGGTAACAGAGAGGACGGTAAGGTACAAGGCAGCGGGCAGAGAATGGTCGAGTCACACGCCAGGTCAGCAACAGCAGGTCAAATCCAATAGGGGGCATCCAGGAGAGAGGTCAGGCAAAGCAAGGGTCAGGACAGGAGAAAATAGCAAGGTCAGGTACAATCCGGATCAATAACTTACAGGGTACAGGTTCGCAGAATCACAGGATGCAGGAAAGACCAGAAGGCACTGAATGACAGCTCAGGGCCATTTAAATATCCCGCCCTGCGCTGCCATTGGTGCCCAGCGGGCGACCGCGGCTTCTACTGCACATGCGCGAACGCGAACGCCGCGGCCGGCCCGGACCTAGTGCCCGTGTCCCTGCACGGGGCGGTGCACTGCGCCTGCGCCGGGACCATGGCGGCGGGGATCGGAAAGATCCCTGACACCTCCTCTGTAAATCTAAAATGGTGGCTTTTAAAGGCTTTTAAAGCGCTGCCTATGGATATTAAAAATGTTTGCAGTTTGTCACCATTGAACGGGGCATGCGCAGTTTTAAAGCATGTCATGTTTGGTATATATTTACTCGGCATACCATTATCTTTTATATTTTACCAAACAATTGGCCAATATATTGTGTTTTTGTGCATTTAAAGTAAAACAAGTGTATTTTTTTTTTTTAATTGCTTTTGAAAAATCGCTGCGCGAGTACTATGTGCCATAAAAAATTGTAGTACCTACCATTTTATTCACTAGGGTGTCTGCTTTAAAAAATATATAATGTTTGGGGGTTTAAATTAATTTCCTAGCAAAAAATACTGATTTTTTCATGTGAACAAAAAGGATTGGTTTTCAGGTGGTTAGAAGAGTGAATGATGTGTGGCATAAACTTCTAATGCTGGGCATAAAACGCCCCCACCCCCCAAAATGACCCCTTTTTGGAAAGTATTCACCCCAAACTATTTGCTGAGAGGAATGTTGAATCAATAGAAGAATTTATTTTTTTACCACAAGTTTTTGGAAAATGACAAAAAATAAAATTACACAAAATTGTCTTTGAAATAATTTATTGCTCACACAAGCCATATGTATATGTGGAATCACTCCCCAAAATACATTCTGCTACTTCTCCCGAGTATGGGGGTGCCACATATGAGAGACTTTTTGGCAGTCTAGCCAAGTACAGGACCCCAAAATCCAATAAGCACCTTCAGGCTTTTAAAGGGCTTTATTTCCTCATTACACTTCCTGACTACCTATCACAGTTTCGGAGGCCCTGGAATGCCAGAATAGCACCAAACCCCCCCAAATGACCCCTTTTTGGAAAGTAGACACCCAAAGGAATTTGATAACAATCATGGTAAGTATTTTGAAGATCTCATTTGTTGCCACAAGTTTTTGGAAAATGAAAGAAAATAAAAATATATTTCTTTTCTTTTTTATATTTCAAAACCTTATGAGAAAAAATGAGATCTGCAAAATACTTACCATGCCTCTTTTTAAATTCCTTGGAGTGTCTACTTTCCGAAAAGGGGTCATTTGGGGGTGTTTGTTCTATCCTGGTATTTTAGCACCTCAAGAGATGTGATGGGTGGTCAGAAAGTAAAAGCTGTGTAAATTTCAAATTATCTATACCATAGTTTGTAGACGCTATAACTTTCACACAAAGCAATCAATATACACTTATTGGGATTTGTTTTACCAAAAACATGTAGCAGAATACATTTGGGCTTAAATTTATGACTAACTTTGAGTTTACGATATATTTTTTATAGCTGAAAGTAGAAAATATTGTTTTTTTCCAAAATTTTTGTGTTTTTTTTGTTTATAGCGCAAAAAATAAAAAGCGCACAGGTGATAAAATACCACCAAAAGAAAGCTCTATTTGTGTGAAAAAAAGGACGTAAATTTCGTTTGGGTACAGCATTGCATGACCGCGCAATTATCATTTGAATTAGTGCAGCGCCAAACAGCAAAAAAAGGCCTGGTCATTAAGGGGGGTAAATCCTCAGGAGCTCAAGTGGTTAACCACTTCCAGTCCGGACTCTTGTACCCGCACTGGGACCATGAAAGGCTTTCCAAATAGATAAAATGAGAGAAAATGAATGTTAAAAAAAATAAACAAAGCCCCAAAAAAAAAAAAATTTGGTAACATCCATTTATCTCATGTCCAGTACATACATAGACGCACTTGGCAGAGGTAAGCCTCGAACCTACGACCATGCACTCTTTGGACGGGCACTCTCCCTACTGTGCTATGTCTGTTACCAGGTATAGACTCTGTCAAACTGACCCTTGTTTTCAAAAACTGCCAACTGTCACCTGCCCAATGTCAAGTAGCTATAGTGCAGTGCTAAACCGCTTCCATACTGGGCACTTTTACCCCCTTCCTGCCCAGGGCAATTTTCAGCTTTCAGCGCTCTCACACTTTGAATGACAATTGCGCGCTCATACAACATTGTACCCAAACTAAAATTTTACCATTTTTTTCACACAACTAGAGCTTTCTTTTGGTGGTATTTAACCACTTGAGCTTCTGAGGATTTACCCTCCTTAATGACCAGGCCTTTTTTTGCTGTTTGGCGCTGCACTAATTCAAATGATAATTGCGCGGTCATGCAATGCTGTACCCAAACGAAATTTACGTCCTTTTTTTCACACAAATAGAGCTTTCTTTTGGTGGTATTTTTAACACCTGTGCGCTTTTTATTTTTTGCGCTATAAACAAACAAACACAAAAATTTTGAAAAAAAACAATATTTTCTACTTTCAGCTATAAAAAATATATCGTAAACTCAAAGTTAGTCATAAATTTAAGCCAAAATGTATTCTGCTACATGTTTTTGGTTAAAAAAAATCCCAATAAGTGTATATTGATTGCTTTGTGTGAACGTTATAGCGTCTACAAACTATGGTATAGATACTGTAATTTATGCCTTTTTTTGCTATACAGCACTGCACTAATTCAAATGATAATTGCGCGGCCATGCAATGCTGTACCCAAACAAAATTTACGTCCTTTTTTTCACACAAATAGAGCTTTCTTTTGGTGGTATTTTATCACCTGTGCGCTTTTTATTTTTTGCGCTATAAACAAAAAAAACACAAAAACTTTGAAAAAAAACAATAATTTCTACTTTCAGCTATAAAAAATATATCGCAAACTCAAAGTTAGTCATAAATTTAATCCAAAATGTATTCTGCTACATGTTTTTGGTTAAAAAAAAATCCCGTGCATTATCGGGCAAACTGGCGCTATATGGGAGGGGAGCTAACACTATCGGAAGTCACCAGTGACACTAATACAGTGATCAGTAAAAATCTGTTCACTGTAATCAATGACACTGGTGACAGGGCAGTGAAGGGGTTAACTGGGGGGGTGGGGGTGATCACGGGGTTAAATGGGATTACTGGTGTACTAGCGGGCAAACTGGGGCTATCTGGGAGGGGCGATAACCCTATCGGAAGTCGCCAGCGACACTGATACAGTGATCAGTAAAAATCGGTTCACTGATCCGTGACACTGGTGGCAGGGCAGTGAAGGGGTTAATTGGGGGGGGATTAAGGAGTTAAACGGGATTACTGGTGTACTGGCGGGCAAACTGGCGCTATCTGGGAGGGGTTAACTGGGGGGGGGGCGATCAAGGGGTTAAATGTGACCTAGGTGTGTTCTAACTGTAAATGTGTAGTGTTTTACTCACTTTTACTGTTTCTTCTTCTCTGTCTGGAACGGAATGTGTCCAGGCAGAGAAGAATGACATCATATCTTGTCCTGTGTAAACTTCAACACAGGACAGGATAGGACAGGGACCGATCATCTGATTTCAGTCAGACATCACTGGCTGAAATCTAATGATTGATCCCTCCGGGATCGAATGGTGTCACCCGCGGGTCGGCGGGAGCGCGCGCGCCCCCTGCGGGCGAAAACGTCGGGAGCGCGGAACCCGTTTTAAAACGTGATTTTGCGCCTGAGTTCCGCCCTGCACACGTATATATACAGTGGCAGGGCGGCAAGCGGTTAATCACCACTGGGGTTTTTATTTTTTGATAAATTAACAAAAAAAGACCGAAAATTTTGAAAAAAAAAACACGTTTTTCTTTGTTTCTGTTATAAAAGTTTGCAAATAAATTATTGTTCTTCATAAATTTAGGCCAAGATGTATTCTGCTACATGTCTTTGGTGAAAATAACCCAAATTAGAATGTATTTTTTAGTTTGTATGAAAGTTATAGAGTTCGCAAACTATGGGATAGATCTGAAAATTGATCAATCCTGAAGTACTGACGGCCAATCTAATATCTTGAGGTCCCAGAATGTCAGAACAGTACAGATATCCCCAAATGACCCCTTTTTGGAGAGTAGACAGTCTGACGTACTTCATAAGAGGCATGGCGAGTTTTTTGAAGTTGTATTTTTTTTGTCATCATTTTTTGGAAAATGAAAAAATGCAAAAAATAATTTTCACAATTTTTTTTTTTTTATATACTGTCACCAGTGCAGTACAGCGTCATCATATTACTGGCATGGCGGTGATCAGGGACACTAACTGGTGACAGTATGAAAAAAAAATATATACATTTTTAATTTTTTTTATTTTTAATTTTTTATTAAATTTTTTTTCTTTTTCTATGATTTTTTTTTTCATATTTCACTATGTCAAAAATAGTACAATGTTACCATAGTAACATTGTACTACTTTGGAGAAGTGATCAGTATTTTTATTTTTTTTTTACTCAATTTGCTTATAGCAGTGGTCGGCAAGCCGCGGCTCGCGAGCCACATGCGGCTCTTTACACACTTCAATGCGGCTCTTCTGTGTGCCGGGCGCCCGCTCCCCTCCCTGCTCTCGGGCGGCCGCCCCAAAAGTCAGGACATTGCAGCTAGCCCAGCAATGGGCAAACTACGACCCGGCGGACCTTTTAATCCGGCCCGCGGAGCGTGGCAAACATTGGCTGTCAGGATGTAGGCGGGGCAGCCAGGATGTAGGCGGGGCAGCGTGACGAACTCCTCTCCTCTCACAGTCCGCCCTGAAGACCGGAACGGCGCGGGAACACGGCGAGAGGAACGCGCGGAGCAAAGGTAAGTGAATTGACACGATATGGGGAATGAATTACTATAGGGGGGATGACTTGCTATAGGGGGGATGAATTACTATGGGGGATGAATTATTATATGGGATGAATTACTATATGGGGGATGAATTACTATATGGGGGATGAATTACTATATGGGGGATGAATTACTATGGGGGATGAATTACTATATGGGGGATGAATTACTATATGGGGGATGAATTACTATGGGGGATGAATTACTACGGGGGATGAATTACTATATGGGGGATGAATTACTATGGGGGATGAATTACTATATGGGGGATGTATTTTCAGTTTTAAAAATGTGGGTCTCAAAATAAATTTCAATCGTGGTTTTGGCGAGATTTGGCTCAGTTGAAAAAAAAAGGTTGCCCACCACTGGTTTATAGCAAAGAATTACTTTGCTATAAGCAAGCATTTACCTGAATGACATCGATTCATTCAGTTTTTTATTTTTTGTGCTTAGCTGTGATTTGGCCACAGCTAATCACATGACATGTGCATGTGATCTGTGGGACTATTCACAGCTAGACACTAGTATACAATGGATGGCATGAATGAAGCCATCCATTGTATACAACTGTTATGTGACCTGCTGTGATTTGTCACAGCAAGTCACATGGTACCGGCAACGGGGGCCAGTACTCAGATCTGTCATAGGCCGTGTCCGAGGTACACTGCCAGTGACAGATCGCGCCGCTGTGATCTAGTGCGTTTTTCCTGCCGCCATTCGGCTGTTGACCAGGAGGGAAGTGGTTAACCTCTTCAGCCCCAGCCACTGCATATGTACGTTTGCAGGGCGGCACGGCTGCGCAAAACCACGTTTTAAAATGTAGTTTTGCAAAACAGGTAGGGGGCGCACGTCCACCCTACCTGTCCCGCGGGTGTCAGCAGCGGGTCTCTGCCGCCGGGTCACGGCCGGTCATTACCGGCCGTTTCCCCGCGATTCGCGGTGATCGCTGATCGAGAGTAGGGCTGCATTGTTTATACACAGCCCTGCTATCTGTCAGTTCCCTGACAGCTCGTGACAAGCTGAAGAGGGAGAGAAGAGTTTCTCTCTCTCGATCAGCTTGTCCCTGTCCAGCACACACCCCTGCCCCCTAGTAAAACACTCCCTTCACACAGTAAACCCTAAAAATGTTAACCCCTTCCTCCCCAGTGCCATGAGTACAGTGTCAGTGGGTTTTTTTTTCACTGATCACTGTATTGGTGTCAGTGGGGATGTCGCTGATCGCCGCCATTATTAGCATAAAAAAAATTAAAAATCCCAGTATCTTTCCCGCCATTTGTAAACGCTATAACTTTCATGTAAACCAATTAATTTACACGTATTGGGATTTTTTTTAGCAGAGACATGTCGCAGAATGCATTTTTAATGAAATTTGTGACTAAATTTGATTTTTTAATTTTTTTTACTGGACATGTTTTATAGCAAAAAGTCCAAAATATTGTTTTTTTTTTCTCAAAATTGTCAGCCTTTTTTTTTATAGCACAAAAAAATAAAAACGCACAGGCGATCAAATACCACCGAAAGAAAGCTCAATTTGTTGGGAAAAAAAAGGATGTAAATTTAATTTGGGTGCAGTGTTGCATGACCGCGCAATTGTCAGTTAAAGTAACGCAGCGCCGTAACACAAACCTCTTCTGTAACCGCTTCCTGGCCACCCTACAGCAGAAATACTGCCACAGGGCGGCATGGGTACGCAATATCACATATATATATATATATATATACGTGATTTGCGCTCCCGTGGTTTTCACACCCCTCCCAGATAGCGTCAGATTGCCCGTCAGTACACCAGTCATCACATTTAAACCCTTGATTGCCAGGAGTACGCTCATGTACAATAAACCTCCATTGCTAGTATAGTGTCTGAACGGGTCAATATCTTTGATCAGGTCAGCACTATACCAGCGTTCACATTAGTAAAGCGTCCCCAAAAACGCAGCGTTAGCGGGATCAGCCCCGGCACCTGCCAACACCTGCGTTTAGCCCCTACGCTTACCCCCCCTTCTCCCCAAGCAAGTGCAGTGTCAGTAGGTCACTGTCATTTGATACATTGCACACAAAACCGCAGTGTTCGCAGAATCAGGCCTGATCTCTGTTAGCACTTGTCGGTAAATTTTGATGACTCTCACATGCAGCAGAGTGCCAGTGCTAGTGCCGCGCTACCTTTTGGTGAACTGTCGAGTACCAGCGGTCTAGTACATACTAATCTTTCACATACCTCCTTGATTTTTGGAGTTGTTTTTCACGGAATATCTGTATGCGTTGATTGTGGATCAAAGCAGTTTATATGCACAACAATTTATTGCCGCCAACCCAAATTCAAACCTTGCCAGACCATTCGCATGGAAACTCATTACGGTTTTCAAATTTACATTTTTTTTGGGCCCAACCCTCAACATGGGCATTACTAAAAGAAATGAATTGCGGTTGTATTGGTCCGCAGTCCCGATTCATCATATGCCCGTATAATGTGTTTTATGCATTTCTCATCCTCGGGGTAACCCTGAATTTGACCGGCTCCACAAAATTCAGCCCCTCGCAAATCACCTTAACCTAAAATTTGCAGATGTCTATACTCCCCAGCAAAACATCTGCGTTGATGAGTCCCTTATTAATTTTTCTGGCCGCCTTGCATTCAAACAATATCTCCCCTGCAAGCTTGCCAGATATGGGGTCAAGATGTAGAAGAAATGTGAGAGGACAACAGGCTATACCAGGGGCGGACTGACAACTCATGGGGCCCCCGGGCAATAGGGGATCATGGGGCCCCTGTGTCCTTGCCCAAACTAAAAAAAGCCTATGAAAAAGGTACCAGGGGCATCTCATGGGGCCCCCTACTGACCCCGGGCCCTCGGGCAGTGCCCGAGTTTCCAAATGGTCAGTCCGCCCCTGGGCTATACTTATAAGTTTCGGATTTATGAGGGAAAAGATAGTCACGTGGAGCCCCCTCCCGGATGCCCAGACTACATGGGGAGCAGTGGCAAGATAGTTTGGGACTTGGTGTCATCATTTCTCCATATGGGGTACCACTTATACGTGGACAATTTTTATTCAAGCGTGCCACTATTTAGACATTTATTCAATCTTGGAACTGGCACTTGTGGCAAAGTGTGACCTAATGTGTGCCCACCATTAGAAGTGGGTGGATGCAGGGCGGTATATTCTAATGGTGGGCATACCACACACTTTTTCTGGCAGAGATTTCTTCTCATTTTTTCATTCAGTCCACTGGTTGCATACAAAAAAAGAAAATGTAAAAATAATTTTAAAAAAATCAAAATAACTAAAAAAAAAACAAATTTGCCCCTCCCATGCGAGCACGCCTGTGTGCACAAGCCTTGACCCTGTGCCGTTATGTAAACAGCGGTTGCACCATGCATGTGAGGTATTGCCGTGAACATCAGATCAAGGGCAGTAATTCTAACACTAGACCTCCTCTGTAAATCTAAAATGGTGGCTTTTAAAGGCTTTTAAAGCGCTGCCTATGGATATTAAAAATGTTTGCAGTTTGTCACCATTGAACGGGGCATGCGCAGTTTTAAAGCATGTCATGTTTGGTATATATTTACTCGGCATACCATTATCTTTTATATTTTACCAAACAATTGGCCAATATATTGTGTTTTTGTGCATTTAAAGTAAATCAAGTGTATTTTTTTTTTTTAATTGCTTTTGAAAAATCGCTGCGCGAGTACTATGTGCCATAAAAAATTGTAGTACCTACCATTTTATTCACTAGGGTGTCTGCTTTAAAAAATATATAATGTTTGGGGGTTTAAATTAATTTCCTAGCAAAAAATACTGATTTTTTCATGTGAACAAAAAGGATTGGTTTTCAGGTGGTTAGAAGAGTGAATGATGTGTGGCATAAACTTCTAATGCTGGGCATAAAACGCCCCCACCCCCCAAAATGACCCCTTTTGGGAAAGTAGTCACCCCAAACTATTTGCTGAGAGGAATGTTGAATCAATAGAAGAATTTATTTTTTTACCACAAGTTTTTGGAAAATGACAAAAAATAAAATTACACAAAATTGTCTTTGAAATAATTTATTGCTCACACAAGCCATATGTATATGTGGAATCACTCCCCAAAATACATTCTGCTACTTCTCCCGAGTATGGGGGTGCCACATATGAGAGACTTTTTGGCAGTCTAGCCAAGTACAGGACCCCAAAATCCAATAAGCACCTTCAGGCTTTTAAAGGGCTTTATTTCCTCATTACACTTCCTGACTACCTATCACAGTTTCGGAGGCCCTGGAATGCCAGAATAGCACCAAACCCCCCCAAATGACCCCTTTTTGGAAAGTAGACACCCAAAGGAATTTGATAAGAAGCATGGTAAGTATTTTGAAGATCTCATTTGTTGCCACAAGTTTTTGGAAAATGAAGAAAGAAAATAAAAACATATTTTTCTTTTCTTTTTTATATTTCAAAACCTTGTGAGAAAAAATGAGATCTGCAAAATACTTACCATGCCTCTTTTTAAATTCCTTGGAGTGTCTACTTTCCAAAAAGGGGTCATTTGGGGGGGGGGGGGGTTTGTGCTATCCTGGCATTTCAGGGCCTCCGAACCTGTGATAGGTAGTGGGGAAGTGAAATGAAGAAGTTACGCACCTTCAGGCTTTCAAAGTGGTCATTGGATTTCAGGCTCCTGTATGTGGCTAGGCTCCCAAAAAGTGTCACACGTGTGGTATCCTCATACTCGGTAGAAGTAGCAGAATGTATTTTGGGGTGTAATTCCACATATACCCATGGCTTGTGCAAGAAATAAATCATTTAAATGACAATTTTGTGTAAAAAAAAAAAAAAAAAAAAAAGTTTGTCATTTTCCAGAAACTTGTGGAAAAAAAAATAAATCTTCCATGGACACAATATGTCTCTCAGCAGATAGCTTAGGGTGTCTGCTTTCCGAAAAGGGGTCATTTGGGGGTGTTTGTTCTATCCTGGTATTTTAGCACCTCAAGAGATGTGATGGGTGGTCAGAAAGTAAAAGCTGTGAAAATTTCAAATTATCTATACCATAGTTTGTAGACGCTATAACTTTCACACAAAGCGATCAATATACACTTATTGGGATTTGTTTTACCAAAAACATGTAGCAGAATACATTTGGGCTTAAATTTATGACTAACTTTGAGTTTACGATATATTTTTTATAGCTGAAAGTAGAAAATATTGTTTTTTTTTGAAAATTTTTGTGGTTTTTTTGTTTATAGCGCAAAAAATAAAAAGCGCACAGGTGATAAAATACCACCAAAAGAAAGCTCTATTTGTGTGAAAAAAAGGACGTAAATTTCGTTTGGGTACAGCATTGCATGACCGCGCAATTATCATTTGAATTAGTGCAGCGCCAAACAGCAAAAAAAGGCCTGGTCATTAAGGGGGGTAAATCCTCAGGAGCTCAAGTGGTTAACCACTTCCAGTCCGGACTCTTGTACCCGCACTGGGACCATGAAAGGCTTTCCAAATAGATAAAATGAGAGAAAATGAATGTTAAAAAAAATAAACAAAGCCCCAAAAAAAAAAAAATTTGGTAACATCCATTTATCTCATGTCCAGTACATACATAGACGCACTTGGCAGAGGTAAGCCTCGAACCTACGACCATGCACTCTTTGGACGGGCACTCTCCCTACTGTGCTATGTCTGTTACCAGGTATAGACTCTGTCAAACTGACCCTTGTTTTCAAAAACTGCCAACTGTCACCTGCCCAATGTCAAGTAGCTATAGTGCAGTGCTAATCCGCTTCCATACTGGGCACTTTTACCCCCTTCCTGCCCAGGGCAATTTTCAGCTTTCAGCGCTCTCACACTTTGAATGACAATTGCGCGCTCATACAACATTGTACCCAAACTAAAATTTTACCATTTTTTTCACACAACTAGAGCTTTCTTTTGGTGGTATTTAACCACTTGAGCTTCTGAGGATTTACCCTCCTTAATGACCAGGCCTTTTTTTGCTGTTTGGCGCTGCACTAATTCAAATGATAATTGCGCGGTCATGCAATGCTGTACCCAAACGAAATTTACGTCCTTTTTTTCACACAAATAGAGCTTTCTTTTGGTGGTATTTTAACACCTGTGCGCTTTTTATTTTTTGCGCTATAAACAAACAAACACAAAAATTTTGAAAAAAAACAATATTTTCTTCTTTCAGCTATAAAAAATATATCGTAAACTCAAAGTTAGTCATAAATTTAAGCCAAAATGTATTCTGCTCCATGTTTTTGGTAAAAAAAAATCCCAATAAGTGTATATTGATTGCTTTGTGTGAACGTTATAGCGTCTACAAACTATGGTATAGATACTGTAATTTATGCCTTTTTTTGCTATACAGCACTGCACTAATTCAAATGATAATTGCGCGGTCATGCAATGCTGTACCCAAACGAAATTTACGTCCTTTTTTTCACACAAATAGAGCTTTCTTTTGGTGGTATTTTATCACCTGTGCGCTTTTTATTGTTTGCGCTATAAACAAAAAAAACACAAAAACTTTGAAAAAAAACAATAATTTCTACTTTCAGCTATAAAAAATATATCGCAAACTCAAAGTTAGTCATAAATTTAATCCAAAATGTATTCTGCTACATGTTTTTGGTAAAAAAAAAAATCCCGTGCATTAGCGGGCAAACTGGCGCTATATGGGAGGGGCGCTAACACTATCGGAAGTCACCAGTGACACTAATACAGTGATCAGTAAAAATCTGTTCACTGTAATCAATGACACTGGTGACAGGGCAGTGAAGGGGTTAACTGGGGGGGTGGGGGGTGATCAAGGGGTTAAATGGGATTACTGGTGTACTAGCGGGCAAACTGGGGCTATCTGGGAGGGGCGATAACCCTATCGGAAGTCGCCAGCGACACTGATACAGTGATCAGTAAAAATCGGTTCACTGATCCGTGACACTGGCGGCAGGGCAGTGAAGGGGTTAACTGGGGGGGGATTAAGGAGTTAAACGGGATTACTGGTGTACTGGCGGGCAAACTGGCGCTATCTGGGAGGGGTTAACTGGGGGGGTGGGGGGGCGATCAGGGGGTTAAATGTGACCTAGGTGTGTTCTAACTGTAAATGTGTAGTGTTTTACTCACTTTTACTGTTTCTTCTTCTCTGTCTGGAACGGAATGTGTCCAGGCAGAGAAGAATGACATCATATCTTGTCCTGTGTAAACTTCAACACAGGACAGGATAGGACAGGGACCGATCATCTGATTTCAGTCAGACATCACTGGCTGAAATCTAATGATTGATCCCTCCGGGATCGAATGGTGTCACCCGCGGGTCGGCGGGAGCGCGCGCGCCCCCTGCGGGCGAAAACGTCGGGAGCGCGGAACCCGTTTTAAAACGTGATTTTTGCGCCTCAGTTCCGCCCTGCACACGTATATATACAGTGGCAGGGCGGCAAGCGGTTAATCACCACTGGGGTTTTTATTTTTTGATAAATTAACAAAAAAAAGACCGAAAATTTTGAAAAAAAAAACACGTTTTTCTTTGTTTCTGTTATAAAAGTTTGCAAATAAATTATTGTTCTTCATAAATTTAGGCCAAGATGTATTCTGCTACATGTCTTTGGTGAAAATAACCCAAATTAGAATGTATTTTTTAGTTTGTAGGAAAGTTATAGAGTTCGCAAACTATGGGATAGATCTGAAAATTGATCAATCCTGAAGTACTGACGGCCAATCTAATATCTTGAGGTCCCAGAATGTCAGAACAGTACAGATATCCCCAAATGACCCCTTTTTGGAGAGTAGACAGTCTGACGTACTTCATAAGAGGCATGGCGAGTTTTTTGAAGTTGTATTTTTTTTGTCATCATTTTTTGGAAAATGAAAAAATGCAAAAAATAATTTTCACAATTTTTTTTTTTTATATACTGTCACCAGTGCAGTACAGCGTCATCATATTACTGGCATGGCGGTGATCAGGGACACTGACTGGTGACAGTATGAAAAAAAAAATATACATTTTTAATTTTTTTTATTATTTTTCATTATTTATTAAATGTTTTTTCTTTTTCTATGATTTTTTTTTCATATTTCACTATGTCCAAAATAGTACAATGTTACCATAGTAACATTGTACTACTTTGGAGAAGTGATCAGTATTTTTATTTTTTTTTTACTCAGTTTGCTTATAGCGGTGGTCGGCAAGCCGCGGCTCGCGAGCCACATGCGGCTCTTTACACACTTCAATACGGCTCTTCTGTGTGCCGGGCGCCCGCTCCCCTCCCTCCTCTCGGGCGGCCGCCCCAAAAGTCAGGACTCTGCAGCTAGCCCAGGAATGGGCAAACTACGGCCCGGCGGACCTTTTAATCCGGCCCGCGGAGCGTGGCAAACATTGGCTGTCAGGATGTAGGCGGGGCAGCCAGGATGTAGGCGGGGCAGCGTGACGAACTCCTCTCCTCTCACAGTCCGCCCTGAAGACCGGAACGGCGCGGGAACACGGCGAGAGGAACGCGCGGAGCAAAGGTAAGTGAATTGACACAATATGGGGAATGAATTACTATAGGGGGGATGACTTACTATGGGGGATGAATTACTATATGGGGGATTAATTACTATGGGGGATGAATTACTATATGGGGGATGAATTACTATATGGGGGATGAATTACTATATGGGGGATGAATTACTATGGGGGATGAATTACACTATGGGGGATGAATTACACTATGGGGGATGAATTACTATATGGGGGATTAATTACTATGGGGGATGAATTACTATATGGGGGATGAATTACTATATGGGGGATGAATTACTATGGGGGATGAATTACACTATGGGGGATGAATTACTACGGGTGATGAATTACTATATGGGGGATGAATTACTATGGGGGATGAATTACTATATGGGGGATGTATTTTCAGTTTTAAAAATGTGGCTCTCAAAATAAATTTCAATCGTGGTTTTGGCGAGATTTGGCTCAGTTGAAAAAAAAAGGTTGCCCACCACTGGTTTATAGCAAAGAATTACTTTGCTATAAGCAAGCATTTACCTGAATGACATCGATTCATTCAGTTTTTTTTTTTTTGTGCTTAGCTGTGATTTGGCCACAGCTAATCACATGACATGTGCATGTGATCTGTGGGACCATTCACAGCTAGACACTAGTATACAATGGATGGCATGAATGAAGCCATCCATTGTATACAACTGTTATGTGACCTGCTGTGATTGGTCACAGCAAGTCACATGGTACCGGCAACGGGGGCCAGTACTCAGATCTGTCATAGGCCGTGTCCGAGGTACACTGCCAGTGACAGATCGCGCCGCTGTGATCTAGTGCGTTTTTCCTGCCGCCATTCGGCTGTTGGCCAGGAGGGAAGTGGTTAACCTCTTCAGCCCCAGCCACTGCATATGTACGTTTGCAGGGCGGCACGGCTGCGCAAAACCACGTTTTAAAATGTAGTTTTGCAAAACAGGTAGGGGGCGCACGTCCACCCTACCTGTCCCGCGGGTGTCAGCAGCGGGTCTCTGCCGCCGGGTCACGGCCGGTCATTACCGGCTGTTTCCCCGCGATTCGCGGTGATCGCTGATCGAGAGTAGGGCTGCATTGTTTATACACAGCCCTGCTATCTGTCAGTTCCCTGACAGCTCGTGACAAGCTGAAGAGGGAGAGAAGAGTTTCTCTCTCTCGATCAGCTTGTCCCTGTCCAGCACACACCCCTGCCCCCTAGTAAAACACTCCCTTCACACAGTAAACCCTAAAAATGTTAACCCCTTCCTCCCCAGTGCCATGAGTACAGTGTCAGTGGGTTTTTTTTTCACTGATCACTGTATTGGTGTTAGTGGGGATGTCGCTGATCGCCGCCATTATTAGCATAAAAAAAATTAAAAATCCCAGTATCTTTCCCGCCATTTGTAAACGCTATAACTTTCATGTAAACCAATTAATTTACACGTATTGGGATTTTTTTTAGCAGAGACATGTCGCAGAATGCATTTTTAATGAAATTTGTGACTAAATTTGATTTTTTAATTTTTTTTACTGGACATGTTTTATAGCAAAAAGTCCAAAATATTGTTTTTTTTTTCTCAAAATTGTCAGCCTTTTTTTTTATAGCACAAAATTAAAAACGCACAGGCGATCAAATACCACCGAAAGAAAGCTCAATTTGTTGGGAAAAAAAAGGATGTAAATTTAATTTGGGTGCAGTGTTGCATGACCGCGCAATTGTCAGTTAAAGTAACGCAGCGCCGTAACACAAACCTCTTCTGTAACCGCTTCCTGGCCACCCTACAGCAGAAATACTGCCACAGGGCGGCATGGGTACGCAATATCACATATATATATATATATATATATATATATATATATATACACGTGATTTGCGCTCCCGTGGTTTTCACACCCCTCCCAGATAGCGTCAGATTGCCCGTCAGTACACCAGTCATCACATTTAAACCCTTGATTGCCAGGAGTACGCTCATGTACAATAAACCTCCATTGCTAGTATAGTGTCTGAACGGGTCAATATCTTTGATCAGGTCAGCACTATACCAGCGTTCACATTAGTAAAGCGTCCCCAAAAACGCAGCGTTAGCGGGATCAGCCCCGGCACCTGCCAACACCTGCGTTTAGCCCCTACGCTTACCCCCCCTTCTCCCCAAGCAAGTGCAGTGTCAGTAGGTCACTGTCATTTGATACATTGCACACAAAACCGCAGTGTTCGCAGAATCAGGCCTGATCTCTGTTAGCACTTGTCGGTAAATTTTGATGACTCTCACATGCAGCAGAGTGCCAGTGCTAGTGCCGCGCTACCTTTTGGTGAACTGTCGAGTACCAGCGGTCTAGTACATACTAATCTTTCACATACCTCCTTGATTTTTGGAGTTGTTTTTCACGGAATATCTGTATGCGTTGATTGTGGATCAAAGCAGTTTATATGCACAACAATTTATTGCCGCCAACCCAAATTCAAACCTTGCCAGACCATTCGCATGGAAACTCATTACGGTTTTCAAATTTACATTTTTTTTGGGCCCAACCCTCAACATGGGCATTACTAAAAGAAATGAATTGCGGTTGTATTGGTCCGCAGTCCCGATTCATCATATGCCCGTTTAATGTGTTTTATGCATTTCTCATCCTCGGGGTAACCCTGAATTTGACCGGCTCCACAAAATTCAGCCCCTCGCAAATCACCTTAACCTAAAATTTGCAGATGTCTATACTCCCCAGCAAAACATCTGCGTTGATGAGTCCCTTATTAATTTTTCTGGCCGCCTTGCATTCAAACAATATCTCCCCTGCAAGCTTGCCAGATATGGGGTCAAGATGTAGAAGAAATGTGAGAGGACAACAGGCTATACCAGGGGCGGACTGACAACTCATGGGGCCCCCGGGCAATAGGGGATCATGGGGCCCCTGTGTCCTTGCCTAAACTGAAAAAAGCCTATGAAAAAGGTACCAGGGGCATCTCATGGGGCCCCCTACTGACCCCGGGCCCTCGGGCAGTGCCCGAGTTTCCAAATGGTCAGTCCGCCCCTGGGCTATACTTATAAGTTTCGGATTTATGAGGGAAAAGATAGTCACGTGGAGCCCCCTCCCGGATGCCCAGACTACATGGGGAGCAGTGGCAAGATAGTTTGGGACTTGGTGTCATCATTTCTCCATATGGGGTACCACTTATACGTGGACAATTTTTATTCAAGCGTGCCACTATTTAGACATTTATTCAATCTTGGAACTGGCACTTGTGGCAAAGTGTGACCTAATGTGTGCCCACCATTAGAAGTGGGTGGATGCAGGGCGGTATATTCTAATGGTGGGCATACCACACACTTTTTCTGGCAGAGATTTCTTCTCATTTTTTCATTCAGTCCACTGGCTGCATACAAAAAAAAAAATGTAAAAATAATTTTAAAAAAATCAAAATAACTAAAAAAAAAACAAATTTGCCCCTCCCATGCGAGCACGCCTGTGTGCACAAGCCTTGACCCTGTGCCGTTATGTAAACAGCGGTTTCACCATGCATGTGAGGTATTGCCGTGAACATCAGATCAAGGGCAGTAATTCTAACACTAGACCTCCTCTGTAAATCTAAAATGATGGCTTTTAAAGGCTTTTAAAGCGCTGCCTATGGATATTAAAAATGTTTGCAGTTTGTCACCATTGAACGGGGCATGCGCAGTTTTAAAGCATGTCATGTTTGGTATATATTTACTCGGCATACCATTATCTTTTATATTTTACCAAACAATTGGCCAATATATTGTGTTTTTGTGCATTTAAAGTAAAACAAGTGTATTTTTTTTTTTTAATTGCTTTTGAAAAATCGCTGCGCGAGTACTATGTGCCATAAAAAATTGTAGTACCTACCATTTTATTCACTAGGGTGTCTGCTTTAAAAAATATATAATGTTTGGGGGTTTAAATTAATTTCCTAGCAAAAAATACTGATTTTTTCATGTGAACAAAAAGGATTGGTTTTCAGGTGGTTAGAAGAGTGAATGATGTGTGGCATAAACTTCTAATGCTGGGCATAAAACGCCCCCACCCCCCAAAATGACCCCTTTTGGGAAAGTAGTCACCCCAAACTATTTGCTGAGAGGAATGTTGAATCAATAGAAGAATTTATTTTTTTACCACAAGTTTTTGGAAAATGACAAAAAATAAAATTACACAAAATTGTCTTTGAAATAATTTATTGCTCACACAAGCCATATGTATATGTGGAATCACTCCCCAAAATACATTCTGCTACTTCTCCCGAGTATGGGGGTGCCACATATGAGAGACTTTTTGGCAGTCTAGCCAAGTACAGGACCCCAAAATCCAATAAGCACCTTCAGGCTTTTAAAGGGCTTTATTTCCTCATTACACTTCCTGACTACCTATCACAGTTTCGGAGGCCCTGGAATGCCAGAATAGCACCAAACCCCCCCAAATGACCCCTTTTTGGAAAGTAGACACCCAAAGGAATTTGATAAGAAGCATGGTAAGTATTTTGAAGATCTCATTTGTTGCCACAAGTTTTTGGAAAATGAAGAAAGAAAATAAAAACATATTTTTCTTTTCTTTTTTATATTTCAAAACCTTGTGAGAAAAAATGAGATCTGCAAAATACTTACCATGCCTCTTTTTAAATTCCTTGGAGTGTCTACTTTCCAAAAAGGGGTCATTTGGGGGGGGGGGGGGGTTTGTGCTATCCTGGCATTTCAGGGCCTCCGAACCTGTGATAGGTAGTGGGGAAGTGAAATGAAGAAGTTACGCACCTTCAGGCTTTCAAAGTGGTCATTGGATTTCAGGCTCCTGTATGTGGCTAGGCTCCCAAAAAGTGTCACACGTGTGGTATCCTCATACTCGGTAGAAGTAGCAGAATGTATTTTGGGGTGTAATTCCACATATACCCATGGCTTGTGCAAGAAATAAATCATTTAAATGACAATTTTGTGTAAAAAAAAAAAAAAAAAAAAAAGTTTGTCATTTTCCAGAAACTTGTGGAAAAAAAAATAAATCTTCCATGGACACAATATGTCTCTCAGCAGATAGCTTAGGGTGTCTGCTTTCCGAAAAGGGGTCATTTGGGGGTGTTTGTTCTATCCTGGTATTTTAGCACCTCAAGAGATGTGATGGGTGGTCAGAAAGTAAAAGCTGTGTAAATTTCAAATTATCTATACCATAGTTTGTAGACGCTATAACTTTCACACAAAGCGATCAATATACACTTATTGGGATTTGTTTTACCAAAAACATGTAGCAGAATACATTTGGGCTTAAATTTATGACTAACTTTGAGTTTACGATATATTTTTTATAGCTGAAAGTAGAAAATATTGTTTTTTTTGAAAATTTTTGTGGTTTTTTTGTTTATAGCGCAAAAAATAAAAAGCGCACAGGTGATAAAATACCACCAAAAGAAAGCTCTATTTGTGTGAAAAAAAGGACGTAAATTTCGTTTGGGTACAGCATTGCATGACCGCGCAATTATCATTTGAATTAGTGCAGCGCCAAACAGCAAAAAAAGGCCTGGTCATTAAGGGGGGTAAATCCTCAGGAGCTCAAGTGGTTAACCACTTCCAGTCCGGACTCTTGTACCCGCACTGGGACCATGAAAGGCTTTCCAAATAGATAAAATGAGAGAAAATGAATGTTAAAAAAAATAAACAAAGCCCCGAAATAAAAAATTTGGTAACATCCATTTATCTCATGTCCAGTACATACATAGACGCACTTGGCAGAGGTAAGCCTCGAACCTACGACCATGCACTCTTTGGACGGGCACTCTCCCTACTGTGCTATGTCTGTTACCAGGTATAGACTCTGTCAAACTGACCCTTGTTTTCAAAAACTGCCAACTGTCACCTGCCCAATGTCAAGTAGCTATAGTGCAGTGCTAAACCGCTTCCATACTGGGCACTTTTACCCCCTTCCTGCCCAGGGCAATTTTCAGCTTTCAGCGCTCTCACACTTTGAATGACAATTGCGCGCTCATACAACATTGTACCCAAACTAAAATTTTACCATTTTTTTCACACAACTAGAGCTTTCTTTTGGTGGTATTTAACCACTTGAGCTTCTGAGGATTTACCCTCCTTAATGACCAGGCCTTTTTTTGCTGTTTGGCGCTGCACTAATTCAAATGATAATTGCGCGGTCATGCAATGCTGTACCCAAACAAAATTTACGTCCTTTTTTTCACACAAATAGAGCTTTCTTTTGGTGGTATTTTAACACCTGTGCGCTTTTTATTTTTTGCGCTATAAACAAACAAACACAAAAATTTTGAAAAAAAACAATATTTTCTACTTTCAGCTATAAAAAATATATCGTAAACTCAAAGTTAGTCATAAATTTAAGCCAAAATGTATTCTGCTCCATGTTTTTGGTAAAAAAAAATCCCAATAAGTGTATATTGATTGCTTTGTGTGAACGTTATAGCGTCTACAAACTATGGTATAGATACTGTAATTTATGCCTTTTTTTGCTATACAGCACTGCACTAATTCAAATGATAATTGCGCGGTCATGCAATGCTGTACCCAAACGAAATTTACGTCCTTTTTTTCACACAAATAGAGCTTTCTTTTGGTGGTATTTTATCACCTGTGCGCTTTTTATTGTTTGCGCTATAAACAAAAAAAACACAAAAACTTTGAAAAAAAACAATAATTTCTACTTTCAGCTATAAAAAATATATCGCAAACTCAAAGTTAGTCATAAATTTAATCCAAAATGTATTCTGCTACATGTTTTTGGTAAAAAAAAAAATCCCGTGCATTAGCGGGCAAACTGGCGCTATATGGGAGGGGCGCTAACACTATCGGAAGTCACCAGTGACACTAATACAGTGATCAGTAAAAATCTGTTCACTGTAATCAATGACACTGGTGACAGGGCAGTGAAGGGGTTAACTGGGGGGGTGGGGGGTGATCAAGGGGTTAAATGGGATTACTGGTGTACTAGCGGGCAAACTGGGGCTATCTGGGAGGGGCGATAACCCTATCGGAAGTCGCCAGCGACACTGATACAGTGATCAGTAAAAATCGGTTCACTGATCCGTGACACTGGCGGCAGGGCAGTGAAGGGGTTAACTGGGGGGGGATTAAGGAGTTAAACGGGATTACTGGTGTACTGGCGGGCAAACTGGCGCTATCTGGGAGGGGTTAACTGGGGGGGTGGGGGGGCGATCAGGGGGTTAAATGTGACCTAGGTGTGTTCTAACTGTAAATGTGTAGTGTTTTACTCACTTTTACTGTTTCTTCTTCTCTGTCTGGAACGGAATGTGTCCAGGCAGAGAAGAATGACATCATATCTTGTCCTGTGTAAACTTCAACACAGGACAGGATAGGACAGGGACCGATCATCTGATTTCAGTCAGACATCACTGGCTGAAATCTAATGATTGATCCCTCCGGGATCGAATGGTGTCACCCGCGGGTCGGCGGGAGCGCGCGCGCCCCCTGCGGGCGAAAACGTCGGGAGCGCGGAACCCGTTTTAAAACGTGATTTTTGCGCCTCAGTTCCGCCCTGCACACGTATATATACAGTGGCAGGGCGGCAAGCGGTTAATCACCACTGGGGTTTTTATTTTTTGATAAATTAACAAAAAAAAGACCGAAAATTTTGAAAAAAAAAATCACGTTTTTCTTTGTTTCTGTTATAAAAGTTTGCAAATAAATTATTGTTCTTCATAAATTTAGGCCAAGATGTATTCTGCTACATGTCTTTGGTGAAAATAACCCAAATTAGAATGTATTTTTTAGTTTGTAGGAAAGTTATAGAGTTCGCAAACTATGGGATAGATCTGAAAATTGATCAATCCTGAAGTACTGACGGCCAATCTAATATCTTGAGGTCCCAGAATGTCAGAACAGTACAGATATCCCCAAATGACCCCTTTTTGGAGAGTAGACAGTCTGACGTACTTCATAAGAGGCATGGCGAGTTTTTTGAAGTTGTATTTTTTTTGTCATCATTTTTTGGAAAATGAAAAAATGCAAAAAATAATTTTCACAATTTTTTTTTTTTATATACTGTCACCAGTGCAGTACAGCGTCATCATATTACTGGCATGGCGGTGATCAGGGACACTGACTGGTGACAGTATGAAAAAAAAAATATACATTTTTAATTTTTTTTATTATTTTTCATTATTTATTAAATGTTTTTTCTTTTTCTATGATTTTTTTTTCATATTTCACTATGTCCAAAATAGTACAATGTTACCATAGTAACATTGTACTACTTTGGAGAAGTGATCAGTATTTTTATTTTTTTTTTACTCAGTTTGCTTATAGCGGTGGTCGGCAAGCCGCGGCTCGCGAGCCACATGCGGCTCTTTACACACTTCAATACGGCTCTTCTGTGTGCCGGGCGCCCGCTCCCCTCCCTCCTCTCGGGCGGCCGCCCCAAAAGTCAGGACTCTGCAGCTAGCCCAGGAATGGGCAAACTACGGCCCGGCGGACCTTTTAATCCGGCCCGCGGAGCGTGGCAAACATTGGCTGTCAGGATGTAGGCGGGGCAGCCAGGATGTAGGCGGGGCAGCGTGACGAACTCCTCTCCTCTCACAGTCCGCCCTGAAGACCGGAACGGCGCGGGAACACGGCGAGAGGAACGCGCGGAGCAAAGGTAAGTGAATTGACACAATATGGGGAATGAATTACTATAGGGGGGATGACTTACTATGGGGGATGAATTACTATATGGGGGATTAATTACTATGGGGGATGAATTACTATATGGGGGATGAATTACTATATGGGGGATGAATTACTATATGGGGGATGAATTACTATGGGGGATGAATTACACTATGGGGGATGAATTACACTATGGGGGATGAATTACTATATGGGGGATTAATTACTATGGGGGATGAATTACTATATGGGGGATGAATTACTATATGGGGGATGAATTACTATGGGGGATGAATTACACTATGGGGGATGAATTACTACGGGTGATGAATTACTATATGGGGGATGAATTACTATGGGGGATGAATTACTATATGGGGGATGTATTTTCAGTTTTAAAAATGTGGCTCTCAAAATAAATTTCAATCGTGGTTTTGGCGAGATTTGGCTCAGTTGAAAAAAAAAGGTTGCCCACCACTGGTTTATAGCAAAGAATTACTTTGCTATAAGCAAGCATTTACCTGAATGACATCGATTCATTCAGTTTTTTTTTTTTTGTGCTTAGCTGTGATTTGGCCACAGCTAATCACATGACATGTGCATGTGATCTGTGGGACCATTCACAGCTAGACACTAGTATACAATGGATGGCATGAATGAAGCCATCCATTGTATACAACTGTTATGTGACCTGCTGTGATTGGTCACAGCAAGTCACATGGTACCGGCAACGGGGGCCAGTACTCAGATCTGTCATAGGCCGTGTCCGAGGTACACTGCCAGTGACAGATCGCGCCGCTGTGATCTAGTGCGTTTTTCCTGCCGCCATTCGGCTGTTGGCCAGGAGGGAAGTGGTTAACCTCTTCAGCCCCAGCCACTGCATATGTACGTTTGCAGGGCGGCACGGCTGCGCAAAACCACGTTTTAAAATGTAGTTTTGCAAAACAGGTAGGGGGCGCACGTCCACCCTACCTGTCCCGCGGGTGTCAGCAGCGGGTCTCTGCCGCCGGGTCACGGCCGGTCATTACCGGCCGTTTCCCCGCGATTCGCGGTGATCGCTGATCGAGAGTAGGGCTGCATTGTTTATACACAGCCCTGCTATCTGTCAGTTCCCTGACAGCTCGTGACAAGCTGAAGAGGGAGAGAAGAGTTTCTCTCTCTCGATCAGCTTGTCCCTGTCCAGCACACACCCCTGCCCCCTAGTAAAACACTCCCTTCACACAGTAAACCCTAAAAATGTTAACCCCTTCCTCCCCAGTGCCATGAGTACAGTGTCAGTGGGTTTTTTTTTCACTGATCACTGTATTGGTGTTAGTGGGGATGTCGCTGATCGCCGCCATTATTAGCATAAAAAAAATTAAAAATCCCAGTATCTTTCCCGCCATTTGTAAACGCTATAACTTTCATGTAAACCAATTAATTTACACGTATTGGGATTTTTTTTAGCAGAGACATGTCGCAGAATGCATTTTTAATGAAATTTGTGACTAAATTTGATTTTTTAATTTTTTTTACTGGACATGTTTTATAGCAAAAAGTCCAAAATATTGTTTTTTTTTTCTCAAAATTGTCAGCCTTTTTTTTTATAGCACAAAATTAAAAACGCACAGGCGATCAAATACCACCGAAAGAAAGCTCAATTTGTTGGGAAAAAAAAGGATGTAAATTTAATTTGGGTGCAGTGTTGCATGACCGCGCAATTGTCAGTTAAAGTAACGCAGCGCCGTAACACAAACCTCTTCTGTAACCGCTTCCTGGCCACCCTACAGCAGAAATACTGCCACAGGGCGGCATGGGTACGCAATATCACATATATATATATATATATATATATATATATATATACGTGATTTGCGCTCCCGTGGTTTTCACACCCCTCCCAGATAGCGTCAGATTGCCCGTCAGTACACCAGTCATCACATTTAAACCCTTGATTGCCAGGAGTACGCTCATGTACAATAAACCTCCATTGCTAGTATAGTGTCTGAACGGGTCAATATCTTTGATCAGGTCAGCACTATACCAGCGTTCACATTAGTAAAGCGTCCCCAAAAACGCAGCGTTAGCGGGATCAGCCCCGGCACCTGCCAACACCTGCGTTTAGCCCCTACGCTTACCCCCCCTTCTCCCCAAGCAAGTGCAGTGTCAGTAGGTCACTGTCATTTGATACATTGCACACAAAACCGCAGTGTTCGCAGAATCAGGCCTGATCTCTGTTAGCACTTGTCGGTAAATTTTGATGACTCTCACATGCAGCAGAGTGCCAGTGCTAGTGCCGCGCTACCTTTTGGTGAACTGTCGAGTACCAGCGGTCTAGTACATACTAATCTTTCACATACCTCCTTGATTTTTGGAGTTGTTTTTCACGGAATATCTGTATGCGTTGATTGTGGATCAAAGCAGTTTATATGCACAACAATTTATTGCCGCCAACCCAAATTCAAACCTTGCCAGACCATTCGCATGGAAACTCATTATGGTTTTCAAATTTACATTTTTTTTGGGCCCAACCCTCAACATGGGCATTACTAAAAGAAATGAATTGCGGTTGTATTGGTCCGCAGTCCCGATTCATCATATGCCCGTATAATGTGTTTTATGCATTTCTCATCCTCGGGGTAACCCTGAATTTGACCGGCTCCACAAAATTCAGCCCCTCGCAAATCACCTTAACCTAAAATTTGCAGATGTCTATACTCCCCAGCAAAACATCTGCGTTGATGAGTCCCTTATTAATTTTTCTGGCCGCCTTGCATTCAAACAATATCTCCCCTGCAAGCTTGCCAGATATGGGGTTAAGATGTAGAAGAAATGTGAGAGGACAACAGGCTATACCAGGGGCGGACTGACAACTCATGGGGCCCCCGGGCAATAGGGGATCATGGGGCCCCTGTGTCCTTGCCCAAACTGAAAAAAGCCTATGAAAAAGGTACCAGGGGCATCTCATGGGGCCCCCTACTGACCCCGGGCCCTCGGGCAGTGCCCGAGTTTCCAAATGGTCAGTCCGCCCCTGGGCTATACTTATAAGTTTCGGATTTATGAGGGAAAAGATAGTCACGT
The DNA here is from genome assembly GCF_062004578.1 of Staurois parvus. Classification (NCBI taxonomy): domain Eukaryota; kingdom Metazoa; phylum Chordata; class Amphibia; order Anura; family Ranidae; genus Staurois; species Staurois parvus. The sequence goes on from NW_028318430.1 coordinate 228,795, forward strand.
GGAGCCCCCTCCCGGATGCCCAGACTACATGGGGAGCAGTGGCAAGATAGTTTGGGACTTGGTGTCATCATTTCTCCATATGGGGTACCACTTATACGTGGACAATTTTTATTCAAGCGTGCCACTATTTAGACATTTATTCAATCTTGGAACTGGCACTTGTGGCAAAGTGTGACCTAATGTGTGCCCACCATTAGAAGTGGGTGGATGCAGGGCGGTATATTCTAATGGTGGGCATACCACACACTTTTTCTGGCAGAGATTTCTTCTCATTTTTTCATTCAGTCCACTGGTTGCATACAAAAAAAGAAAATGTAAAAATAATTTTAAAAAAATCAAAATAACTAAAAAAAAAACAAATTTGCCCCTCCCATGCGAGCACGCCTGTGTGCACAAGCCTTGACCCTGTGCCGTTATGTAAACAGCGGTTGCACCATGCATGTGAGGTATTGCCGTGAACATCAGATCAAGGGCAGTAATTCTAACACTAGACCTCCTCTGTAAATCTAAAATGGTGGCTTTTAAAGGCTTTTAAAGCGCTGCCTATGGATATTAAAAATGTTTGCAGTTTGTCACCATTGAACGGGGCATGCGCAGTTTTAAAGCATGTCATGTTTGGTATATATTTACTCGGCATACCATTATCTTTTATATTTTACCAAACAATTGGCCAATATATTGTGTTTTTGTGCATTTAAAGTAAATCAAGTGTATTTTTTTTTTTTAATTGCTTTTGAAAAATCGCTGCGCGAGTACTATGTGCCATAAAAAATTGTAGTACCTACCATTTTATTCACTAGGGTGTCTGCTTTAAAAAATATATAATGTTTGGGGGTTTAAATTAATTTCCTAGCAAAAAATACTGATTTTTTCATGTGAACAAAAAGGATTGGTTTTCAGGTGGTTAGAAGAGTGAATGATGTGTGGCATAAACTTCTAATGCTGGGCATAAAACGCCCCCACCCCCCAAAATGACCCCTTTTGGGAAAGTAGTCACCCCAAACTATTTGCTGAGAGGAATGTTGAATCAATAGAAGAATTTATTTTTTTACCACAAGTTTTTGGAAAATGACAAAAAATAAAATTACACAAAATTGTCTTTGAAATAATTTATTGCTCACACAAGCCATATGTATATGTGGAATCACTCCCCAAAATACATTCTGCTACTTCTCCCGAGTATGGGGGTGCCACATATGAGAGACTTTTTGGCAGTCTAGCCAAGTACAGGACCCCAAAATCCAATAAGCACCTTCAGGCTTTTAAAGGGCTTTATTTCCTCATTACACTTCCTGACTACCTATCACAGTTTCGGAGGCCCTGGAATGCCAGAATAGCACCAAACCCCCCCAAATGACCCCTTTTTGGAAAGTAGACACCCAAAGGAATTTGATAAGAAGCATGGTAAGTATTTTGAAGATCTCATTTGTTGCCACAAGTTTTTGGAAAATGAAGAAAGAAAATAAAAACATATTTTTCTTTTCTTTTTTATATTTCAAAACCTTGTGAGAAAAAATGAGATCTGCAAAATACTTACCATGCCTCTTTTTAAATTCCTTGGAGTGTCTACTTTCCAAAAAGGGGTCATTTGGGGGGGGGGGGTTTGTGCTATCCTGGCATTTCAGGGCCTCCGAACCTGTGATAGGTAGTGGGGAAGTGAAATGAAGAAGTTACGCACCTTCCGGCTTTCAAAGTGGTCATTGGATTTCAGGCTCCTGTATGTGGCTAGGCTCCCAAAAAGTGTCACACGTGTGGTATCCTCGTACTCGGTAGAAGTAGCAGAATGTATTTTGGGGTGTAATTCCACATATACCCATGGCTTGTGCAAGAAATAAATCATTTAAATGACAATTTTGTGTAAAAAAAAAAAAAAAAAAAAAAAGTTTGTCATTTTCCAGAAACTTGTGGAAAAAAAAATAAATCTTCCATGGACACAATATGTCTCTCAGCAGATAGCTTAGGGTGTCTGCTTTCCGAAAAGGGGTCATTTGGGGGTGTTTGTTCTATCCTGGTATTTTAGCACCTCAAGAGATGTGATGGGTGGTCAGAAAGTAAAAGCTGTGAAAATTTCAAATTATCTATACCATAGTTTGTAGACGCTATAACTTTCACACAAAGCGATCAATATACACTTATTGGGATTTGTTTTACCAAAAACATGTAGCAGAATACATTTGGGCTTAAATTTATGACTAACTTTGAGTTTACGATATATTTTTTATAGCTGAAAGTAGAAAATATTCTTTTTTTTTGAAAATTTTTGTGGTTTTTTTGTTTATAGCGCAAAAAATAAAAAGCGCACAGGTGATAAAATACCACCAAAAGAAAGCTCTATTTGTGTGAAAAAAAGGACGTAAATTTCGTTTGGGTACAGCATTGCATGACCGCGCAATTATCATTTGAATTAGTGCAGCGCCAAACAGCAAAAAAAGGCCTGGTCATTAAGGGGGGTAAATCCTCAGGAGCTCAAGTGGTTAACCACTTCCAGTCCGGACTCTTGTACCCGCACTGGGACCATGAAAGGCTTTCCAAATAGATAAAATGAGAGAAAATGAATGTTAAAAAAAATAAACAAAGCCCCAAAAAAAAAAAAATTTGGTAACATCCATTTATCTCATGTCCAGTACATACATAGACGCACTTGGCAGAGGTAAGCCTCGAACCTACGACCATGCACTCTTTGGACGGGCACTCTCCCTACTGTGCTATGTCTGTTACCAGGTATAGACTCTGTCAAACTGACCCTTGTTTTCAAAAACTGCCAACTGTCACCTGCCCAATGTCAAGTAGCTATAGTGCAGTGCTAATCCGCTTCCATACTGGGCACTTTTACCCCCTTCCTGCCCAGGGCAATTTTCAGCTTTCAGCGCTCTCACACTTTGAATGACAATTGCGCGCTCATACAACATTGTACCCAAACTAAAATTTTACCATTTTTTTCACACAACTAGAGCTTTCTTTTGGTGGTATTTAACCACTTGAGCTTCTGAGGATTTACCCTCCTTAATGACCAGGCCTTTTTTTGCTGTTTGGCGCTGCACTAATTCAAATGATAATTGCGCGGTCATGCAATGCTGTACCCAAACGAAATTTACGTCCTTTTTTTCACACAAATAGAGCTTTCTTTTGGTGGTATTTTAACACCTGTGCGCTTTTTATTTTTTGCGCTATAAACAAACAAACACAAAAATTTTGAAAAAAAACAATATTTTCTTCTTTCAGCTATAAAAAATATATCGTAAACTCAAAGTTAGTCATAAATTTAAGCCAAAATGTATTCTGCTCCATGTTTTTGGTAAAAAAAAATCCCAATAAGTGTATATTGATTGCTTTGTGTGAACGTTATAGCGTCTACAAACTATGGTATAGATACTGTAATTTATGCCTTTTTTTGCTATACAGCACTGCACTAATTCAAATGATAATTGCGCGGTCATGCAATGCTGTACCCAAACGAAATTTACGTCCTTTTTTTCACACAAATAGAGCTTTCTTTTGGTGGTATTTTATCACCTGTGCGCTTTTTATTGTTTGCGCTATAAACAAAAAAAACACAAAAACTTTGAAAAAAAACAATAATTTCTACTTTCAGCTATAAAAAATATATCGCAAACTCAAAGTTAGTCATAAATTTAATCCAAAATGTATTCTGCTACATGTTTTTGGTAAAAAAAAAATCCCGTGCATTAGCGGGCAAACTGGCGCTATATGGGAGGGGCGCTAACACTATCGGAAGTCACCAGTGACACTAATACAGTGATCAGTAAAAATCTGTTCACTGTAATCAATGACACTGGTGACAGGGCAGTGAAGGGGTTAACTGGGGGGGTGGGGGGTGATCAAGGGGTTAAATGGGATTACTGGTGTACTAGCGGGCAAACTGGGGCTATCTGGGAGGGGCGATAACCCTATCGGAAGTCGCCAGCGACACTGATACAGTGATCAGTAAAAATCGGTTCACTGATCCGTGACACTGGCGGCAGGGCAGTGAAGGGGTTAACTGGGGGGGGATTAAGGAGTTAAACGGGATTACTGGTGTACTGGCGGGCAAACTGGCGCTATCTGGGAGGGGTTAACTGGGGGGGTGGGGGGGCGATCAGGGGGTTAAATGTGACCTAGGTGTGTTCTAACTGTAAATGTGTAGTGTTTTACTCACTTTTACTGTTTCTTCTTCTCTGTCTGGAACGGAATGTGTCCAGGCAGAGAAGAATGACATCATATCTTGTCCTGTGTAAACTTCAACACAGGACAGGATAGGACAGGGACCGATCATCTGATTTCAGTCAGACATCACTGGCTGAAATCTAATGATTGATCCCTCCGGGATCGAATGGTGTCACCCGCGGGTCGGCGGGAGCGCGCGCGCCCCCTGCGGGCGAAAACGTCGGGAGCGCGGAACCCGTTTTAAAACGTGATTTTTGCGCCTCAGTTCCGCCCTGCACACGTATATATACAGTGGCAGGGCGGCAAGCGGTTAATCACCACTGGGGTTTTTATTTTTTGATAAATTAACAAAAAAAAGACCGAAAATTTTGAAAAAAAAAAACACGTTTTTCTTTGTTTCTGTTATAAAAGTTTGCAAATAAATTATTGTTCTTCATAAATTTAGGCCAAGATGTATTCTGCTACATGTCTTTGGTGAAAATAACCCAAATTAGAATGTATTTTTTAGTTTGTAGGAAAGTTATAGAGTTCGCAAACTATGGGATAGATCTGAAAATTGATCAATCCTGAAGTACTGACGGCCAATCTAATATCTTGAGGTCCCAGAATGTCAGAACAGTACAGATATCCCCAAATGACCCCTTTTTGGAGAGTAGACAGTCTGACGTACTTCATAAGAGGCATGGCGAGTTTTTTGAAGTTGTATTTTTTTTGTCATCATTTTTTGGAAAATGAAAAAATGCAAAAAATAATTTTCACAATTTTTTTTTTTTATATACTGTCACCAGTGCAGTACAGCGTCATCATATTACTGGCATGGCGGTGATCAGGGACACTGACTGGTGACAGTATGAAAAAAAAAATATACATTTTTAATTTTTTTTATTATTTTTCATTATTTATTAAATGTTTTTTCTTTTTCTATGATTTTTTTTTCATATTTCACTATGTCCAAAATAGTACAATGTTACCATAGTAACATTGTACTACTTTGGAGAAGTGATCAGTATTTTTATTTTTTTTTTACTCAGTTTGCTTATAGCGGTGGTCGGCAAGCCGCGGCTCGCGAGCCACATGCGGCTCTTTACACACTTCAATACGGCTCTTCTGTGTGCCGGGCGCCCGCTCCCCTCCCTCCTCTCGGGCGGCCGCCCCAAAAGTCAGGACTCTGCAGCTAGCCCAGGAATGGGCAAACTACGGCCCGGCGGACCTTTTAATCCGGCCCGCGGAGCGTGGCAAACATTGGCTGTCAGGATGTAGGCGGGGCAGCCAGGATGTAGGCGGGGCAGCGTGACGAACTCCTCTCCTCTCACAGTCCGCCCTGAAGACCGGAACGGCGCGGGAACACGGCGAGAGGAACGCGCGGAGCAAAGGTAAGTGAATTGACACAATATGGGGAATGAATTACTATAGGGGGGATGACTTACTATGGGGGATGAATTACTATATGGGGGATTAATTACTATGGGGGATGAATTACTATATGGGGGATGAATTACTATATGGGGGATGAATTACTATATGGGGGATGAATTACTATGGGGGATGAATTACACTATGGGGGATGAATTACACTATGGGGGATGAATTACTATATGGGGGATTAATTACTATGGGGGATGAATTACTATATGGGGGATGAATTACTATATGGGGGATGAATTACTATGGGGGATGAATTACACTATGGGGGATGAATTACTACGGGTGATGAATTACTATATGGGGGATGAATTACTATGGGGGATGAATTACTATATGGGGGATGTATTTTCAGTTTTAAAAATGTGGCTCTCAAAATAAATTTCAATCGTGGTTTTGGCGAGATTTGGCTCAGTTGAAAAAAAAAGGTTGCCCACCACTGGTTTATAGCAAAGAATTACTTTGCTATAAGCAAGCATTTACCTGAATGACATCGATTCATTCAGTTTTTTTTTTTTTGTGCTTAGCTGTGATTTGGCCACAGCTAATCACATGACATGTGCATGTGATCTGTGGGACCATTCACAGCTAGACACTAGTATACAATGGATGGCATGAATGAAGCCATCCATTGTATACAACTGTTATGTGACCTGCTGTGATTGGTCACAGCAAGTCACATGGTACCGGCAACGGGGGCCAGTACTCAGATCTGTCATAGGCCGTGTCCGAGGTACACTGCCAGTGACAGATCGCGCCGCTGTGATCTAGTGCGTTTTTCCTGCCGCCATTCGGCTGTTGGCCAGGAGGGAAGTGGTTAACCTCTTCAGCCCCAGCCACTGCATATGTACGTTTGCAGGGCGGCACGGCTGCGCAAAACCACGTTTTAAAATGTAGTTTTGCAAAACAGGTAGGGGGCGCACGTCCACCCTACCTGTCCCGCGGGTGTCAGCAGCGGGTCTCTGCCGCCGGGTCACGGCCGGTCATTACCGGCCGTTTCCCCGCGATTCGCGGTGATCGCTGATCGAGAGTAGGGCTGCATTGTTTATACACAGCCCTGCTATCTGTCAGTTCCCTGACAGCTCGTGACAAGCTGAAGAGGGAGAGAAGAGTTTCTCTCTCTCGATCAGCTTGTCCCTGTCCAGCACACACCCCTGCCCCCTAGTAAAACACTCCCTTCACACAGTAAACCCTAAAAATGTTAACCCCTTCCTCCCCAGTGCCATGAGTACAGTGTCAGTGGGTTTTTTTTTCACTGATCACTGTATTGGTGTTAGTGGGGATGTCGCTGATCGCCGCCATTATTAGCATAAAAAAAATTAAAAATCCCAGTATCTTTCCCGCCATTTGTAAACGCTATAACTTTCATGTAAACCAATTAATTTACACGTATTGGGATTTTTTTTAGCAGAGACATGTCGCAGAATGCATTTTTAATGAAATTTGTGACTAAATTTGATTTTTTAATTTTTTTTACTGGACATGTTTTATAGCAAAAAGTCCAAAATATTGTTTTTTTTTTCTCAAAATTGTCAGCCTTTTTTTTTATAGCACAAAATTAAAAACGCACAGGCGATCAAATACCACCGAAAGAAAGCTCAATTTGTTGGGAAAAAAAAGGATGTAAATTTAATTTGGGTGCAGTGTTGCATGACCGCGCAATTGTCAGTTAAAGTAACGCAGCGCCGTAACACAAACCTCTTCTGTAACCGCTTCCTGGCCACCCTACAGCAGAAATACTGCCACAGGGCGGCATGGGTACGCAATATCACATATATATATATATATATATATATATATATATATATATACGTGATTTGCGCTCCCGTGGTTTTCACACCCCTCCCAGATAGCGTCAGATTGCCCGTCAGTACACCAGTCATCACATTTAAACCCTTGATTGCCAGGAGTACGCTCATGTACAATAAACCTCCATTGCTAGTATAGTGTCTGAACGGGTCAATATCTTTGATCAGGTCAGCACTATACCAGCGTTCACATTAGTAAAGCGTCCCCAAAAACGCAGCGTTAGCGGGATCAGCCCCGGCACCTGCCAACACCTGCGTTTAGCCCCTACGCTTACCCCCCCTTCTCCCCAAGCAAGTGCAGTGTCAGTAGGTCACTGTCATTTGATACATTGCACACAAAACCGCAGTGTTCGCAGAATCAGGCCTGATCTCTGTTAGCACTTGTCGGTAAATTTTGATGACTCTCACATGCAGCAGAGTGCCAGTGCTAGTGCCGCGCTACCTTTTGGTGAACTGTCGAGTACCAGCGGTCTAGTACATACTAATCTTTCACATACCTCCTTGATTTTTGGAGTTGTTTTTCACGGAATATCTGTATGCGTTGATTGTGGATCAAAGCAGTTTATATGCACAACAATTTATTGCCGCCAACCCAAATTCAAACCTTGCCAGACCATTCGCATGGAAACTCATTATGGTTTTCAAATTTACATTTTTTTTGGGCCCAACCCTCAACATGGGCATTACTAAAAGAAATGAATTGCGGTTGTATTGGTCCGCAGTCCCGATTCATCATATGCCCGTATAATGTGTTTTATGCATTTCTCATCCTCGGGGTAACCCTGAATTTGACCGGCTCCACAAAATTCAGCCCCTCGCAAATCACCTTAACCTAAAATTTGCAGATGTCTATACTCCCCAGCAAAACATCTGCGTTGATGAGTCCCTTATTAATTTTTCTGGCCGCCTTGCATTCAAACAATATCTCCCCTGCAAGCTTGCCAGATATGGGGTTAAGATGTAGAAGAAATGTGAGAGGACAACAGGCTATACCAGGGGCGGACTGACAACTCATGGGGCCCCCGGGCAATAGGGGATCATGGGGCCCCTGTGTCCTTGCCCAAACTGAAAAAAGCCTATGAAAAAGGTACCAGGGGCATCTCATGGGGCCCCCTACTGACCCCGGGCCCTCGGGCAGTGCCCGAGTTTCCAAATGGTCAGTCCGCCCCTGGGCTATACTTATAAGTTTCGGATTTATGAGGGAAAAGATAGTCACGTGGAGCCCCCTCCCGGATGCCCAGACTACATGGGGAGCAGTGGCAAGATAGTTTGGGACTTGGTGTCATCATTTCTCCATATGGGGTACCACTTATACGTGGACAATTTTTATTCAAGCGTGCCACTATTTAGACATTTATTCAATCTTGGAACTGGCACTTGTGGCAAAGTGTGACCTAATGTGTGCCCACCATTAGAAGTGGGTGGATGCAGGGCGGTATATTCTAATGGTGGGCATACCACACACTTTTTCTGGCAGAGATTTCTTCTCATTTTTTCATTCAGTCCACTGGTTGCATACAAAAAAAGAAAATGTAAAAATAATTTTAAAAAAATCAAAATAACTAAAAAAAAAACAAATTTGCCCCTCCCATGCGAGCACGCCTGTGTGCACAAGCCTTGACCCTGTGCCGTTATGTAAACAGCGGTTGCACCATGCATGTGAGGTATTGCCGTGAACATCAGATCAAGGGCAGTAATTCTAACACTAGACCTCCTCTGTAAATCTAAAATGGTGGCTTTTAAAGGCTTTTAAAGCGCTGCCTATGGATATTAAAAATGTTTGCAGTTTGTCACCATTGAACGGGGCATGCGCAGTTTTAAAGCATGTCATGTTTGGTATATATTTACTCGGCATACCATTATCTTTTATATTTTACCAAACAATTGGCCAATATATTGTGTTTTTGTGCATTTAAAGTAAAACAAGTGTATTTTTTTTTTTTAATTGCTTTTGAAAAATCGCTGCGCGAGTACTATGTGCCATAAAAAATTGTAGTACCTACCATTTTATTCACTAGGGTGTCTGCTTTAAAAAATATATAATGTTTGGGGGTTTAAATTAATTTCCTAGCAAAAAATACTGATTTTTTCATGTGAACAAAAAGGATTGGTTTTCAGGTGGTTAGAAGAGTGAATGATGTGTGGCATAAACTTCTAATGCTGGGCATAAAACGCCCCCACCCCCCAAAATGACCCCTTTTGGGAAAGTAGTCACCCCAAACTATTTGCTGAGAGGAATGTTGAATCAATAGAAGAATTTATTTTTTTACCACAAGTTTTTGGAAAATGACAAAAAATAAAATTACACAAAATTGTCTTTGAAATAATTTATTGCTCACACAAGCCATATGTATATGTGGAATCACTCCCCAAAATACATTCTGCTACTTCTCCCGAGTATGGGGGTGCCACATATGAGAGACTTTTTGGCAGTCTAGCCAAGTACAGGACCCCAAAATCCAATAAGCACCTTCAGGCTTTTAAAGGGCTTTATTTCCTCATTACACTTCCTGACTACCTATCACAGTTTCGGAGGCCCTGGAATGCCAGAATAGCACCAAACCCCCCCAAATGACCCCTTTTTGGAAAGTAGACACCCAAAGGAATTTGATAAGAAGCATGGTAAGTATTTTGAAGATCTCATTTGTTGCCACAAGTTTTTGGAAAATGAAGAAAGAAAATAAAAACATATTTTTCTTTTCTTTTTTATATTTCAAAACCTTGTGAGAAAAAATGAGATCTGCAAAATACTTACCATGCCTCTTTTTAAATTCCTTGGAGTGTCTACTTTCCAAAAAGGGGTCATTTGGGGGGGGGGGGTTTGTGCTATCCTGGCATTTCAGGGCCTCCGAACCTGTGATAGGTAGTGGGGAAGTGAAATGAAGAAGTTACGCACCTTCCGGCTTTCAAAGTGGTCATTGGATTTCAGGCTCCTGTATGTGGCTAGGCTCCCAAAAAGTGTCACACGTGTGGTATCCTCGTACTCGGTAGAAGTAGCAGAATGTATTTTGGGGTGTAATTCCACATATACCCATGGCTTGTGCAAGAAATAAATCATTTAAATGACAATTTTGTGTAAAAAAAAAAAAAAAAAAAAAAGTTTGTCATTTTCCAGAAACTTGTGGAAAAAAAAATAAATCTTCCATGGACACAATATGTCTCTCAGCAGATAGCTTAGGGTGTCTGCTTTCCGAAAAGGGGTCATTTGGGGGTGTTTGTTCTATCCTGGTATTTTAGCACCTCAAGAGATGTGATGGGTGGTCAGAAAGTAAAAGCTGTGAAAATTTCAAATTATCTATACCATAGTTTGTAGACGCTATAACTTTCACACAAAGCGATCAATATACACTTATTGGGATTTGTTTTACCAAAAACATGTAGCAGAATACATTTGGGCTTAAATTTATGACTAACTTTGAGTTTACAATATATTTTTTATAGCTGAAAGTAGAAAATATTGTTTTTTTTTGAAAATTTTTGTGGTTTTTTTGTTTATAGCGCAAAAAATAAAAAGCGCACAGGTGATAAAATACCACCAAAAGAAAGCTCTATTTGTGTGAAAAAAAGGACGTAAATTTCGTTTGGGTACAGCATTGCATGACCGCGCAATTATCATTTGAATTAGTGCAGCGCCAAACAGCAAAAAAAGGCCTGGTCATTAAGGGGGGTAAATCCTCAGGAGCTCAAGTGGTTAACCACTTCCAGTCCGGACTCTTGTACCCGCACTGGGACCATGAAAGGCTTTCCAAATAGATAAAATGAGAGAAAATGAATGTTAAAAAAAATAAACAAAGCCCCAAAAAAAAAAAAATTTGGTAACATCCATTTATCTCATGTCCAGTACATACATAGACGCACTTGGCAGAGGTAAGCCTCGAACCTACGACCATGCACTCTTTGGACGGGCACTCTCCCTACTGTGCTATGTCTGTTACCAGGTATAGACTCTGTCAAACTGACCCTTGTTTTCAAAAACTGCCAACTGTCACCTGCCCAATGTCAAGTAGCTATAGTGCAGTGCTAATCCGCTTCCATACTGGGCACTTTTACCCCCTTCCTGCCCAGGGCAATTTTCAGCTTTCAGCGCTCTCACACTTTGAATGACAATTGCGCGCTCATACAACATTGTACCCAAACTAAAATTTTACCATTTTTTTCACACAACTAGAGCTTTCTTTTGGTGGTATTTAACCACTTGAGCTTCTGAGGATTTACCCTCCTTAATGACCAGGCCTTTTTTTGCTGTTTGGCGCTGCACTAATTCAAATGATAATTGCGCGGTCATGCAATGCTGTACCCAAACGAAATTTACGTCCTTTTTTTCACACAAATAGAGCTTTCTTTTGGTGGTATTTTAACACCTGTGCGCTTTTTATTTTTTGCGCTATAAACAAACAAACACAAAAATTTTGAAAAAAAACAATATTTTCTTCTTTCAGCTATAAAAAATATATCGTAAACTCAAAGTTAGTCATAAATTTAAGCCAAAATGTATTCTGCTCCATGTTTTTGGTAAAAAAAAATCCCAATAAGTGTATATTGATTGCTTTGTGTGAACGTTATAGCGTCTACAAACTATGGTATAGATACTGTAATTTATGCCTTTTTTTGCTATACAGCACTGCACTAATTCAAATGATAATTGCGCGGTCATGCAATGCTGTACCCAAACGAAATTTACGTCCTTTTTTTCACACAAATAGAGCTTTCTTTTGGTGGTATTTTATCACCTGTGCGCTTTTTATTGTTTGCGCTATAAACAAAAAAAACACAAAAACTTTGAAAAAAAACAATAATTTCTACTTTCAGCTATAAAAAATATATCGCAAACTCAAAGTTAGTCATAAATTTAATCCAAAATGTATTCTGCTACATGTTTTTGGTAAAAAAAAAATCCCGTGCATTAGCGGGCAAACTGGCGCTATATGGGAGGGGCGCTAACACTATCGGAAGTCACCAGTGACACTAATACAGTGATCAGTAAAAATCTGTTCACTGTAATCAATGACACTGGTGACAGGGCAGTGAAGGGGTTAACTGGGGGGGTGGGGGGTGATCAAGGGGTTAAATGGGATTACTGGTGTACTAGCGGGCAAACTGGGGCTATCTGGGAGGGGCGATAACCCTATCGGAAGTCGCCAGCGACACTGATACAGTGATCAGTAAAAATCGGTTCACTGATCCGTGACACTGGCGGCAGGGCAGTGAAGGGGTTAACTGGGGGGGGATTAAGGAGTTAAACGGGATTACTGGTGTACTGGCGGGCAAACTGGCGCTATCTGGGAGGGGTTAACTGGGGGGGTGGGGGGGCGATCAGGGGGTTAAATGTGACCTAGGTGTGTTCTAACTGTAAATGTGTAGTGTTTTACTCACTTTTACTGTTTCTTCTTCTCTGTCTGGAACGGAATGTGTCCAGGCAGAGAAGAATGACATCATATCTTGTCCTGTGTAAACTTCAACACAGGACAGGATAGGACAGGGACCGATCATCTGATTTCAGTCAGACATCACTGGCTGAAATCTAATGATTGATCCCTCCGGGATCGAATGGTGTCACCCGCGGGTCGGCGGGAGCGCGCGCGCCCCCTGCGGGCGAAAACGTCGGGAGCGCGGAACCCGTTTTAAAACGTGATTTTTGCGCCTCAGTTCCGCCCTGCACACGTATATATACAGTGGCAGGGCGGCAAGCGGTTAATCACCACTGGGGTTTTTATTTTTTGATAAATTAACAAAAAAAAGACCGAAAATTTTGAAAAAAAAAAACACGTTTTTCTTTGTTTCTGTTATAAAAGTTTGCAAATAAATTATTGTTCTTCATAAATTTAGGCCAAGATGTATTCTGCTACATGTCTTTGGTGAAAATAACCCAAATTAGAATGTATTTTTTAGTTTGTAGGAAAGTTATAGAGTTCGCAAACTATGGGATAGATCTGAAAATTGATCAATCCTGAAGTACTGACGGCCAATCTAATATCTTGAGGTCCCAGAATGTCAGAACAGTACAGATATCCCCAAATGACCCCTTTTTGGAGAGTAGACAGTCTGACGTACTTCATAAGAGGCATGGCGAGTTTTTTGAAGTTGTATTTTTTTTGTCATCATTTTTTGGAAAATGAAAAAATGCAAAAAATAATTTTCACAATTTTTTTTTTTTATATACTGTCACCAGTGCAGTACAGCGTCATCATATTACTGGCATGGCGGTGATCAGGGACACTGACTGGTGACAGTATGAAAAAAAAAATATACATTTTTAATTTTTTTTATTATTTTTCATTATTTATTAAATGTTTTTTCTTTTTCTATGATTTTTTTTTCATATTTCACTATGTCCAAAATAGTACAATGTTACCATAGTAACATTGTACTACTTTGGAGAAGTGATCAGTATTTTTATTTTTTTTTTACTCAGTTTGCTTATAGCGGTGGTCGGCAAGCCGCGGCTCGCGAGCCACATGCGGCTCTTTACACACTTCAATACGGCTCTTCTGTGTGCCGGGCGCCCGCTCCCCTCCCTCCTCTCGGGCGGCCGCCCCAAAAGTCAGGACTCTGCAGCTAGCCCAGGAATGGGCAAACTACGGCCCGGCGGACCTTTTAATCCGGCCCGCGGAGCGTGGCAAACATTGGCTGTCAGGATGTAGGCGGGGCAGCCAGGATGTAGGCGGGGCAGCGTGACGAACTCCTCTCCTCTCACAGTCCGCCCTGAAGACCGGAACGGCGCGGGAACACGGCGAGAGGAACGCGCGGAGCAAAGGTAAGTGAATTGACACAATATGGGGAATGAATTACTATAGGGGGGATGACTTACTATGGGGGATGAATTACTATATGGGGGATTAATTACTATGGGGGATGAATTACTATATGGGGGATGAATTACTATATGGGGGATGAATTACTATATGGGGGATGAATTACTATGGGGGATGAATTACACTATGGGGGATGAATTACACTATGGGGGATGAATTACTATATGGGGGATTAATTACTATGGGGGATGAATTACTATATGGGGGATGAATTACTATATGGGGGATGAATTACTATGGGGGATGAATTACACTATGGGGGATGAATTACTACGGGTGATGAATTACTATATGGGGGATGAATTACTATGGGGGATGAATTACTATATGGGGGATGTATTTTCAGTTTTAAAAATGTGGCTCTCAAAATAAATTTCAATCGTGGTTTTGGCGAGATTTGGCTCAGTTGAAAAAAAAAGGTTGCCCACCACTGGTTTATAGCAAAGAATTACTTTGCTATAAGCAAGCATTTACCTGAATGACATCGATTCATTCAGTTTTTTTTTTTTTGTGCTTAGCTGTGATTTGGCCACAGCTAATCACATGACATGTGCATGTGATCTGTGGGACCATTCACAGCTAGACACTAGTATACAATGGATGGCATGAATGAAGCCATCCATTGTATACAACTGTTATGTGACCTGCTGTGATTGGTCACAGCAAGTCACATGGTACCGGCAACGGGGGCCAGTACTCAGATCTGTCATAGGCCGTGTCCGAGGTACACTGCCAGTGACAGATCGCGCCGCTGTGATCTAGTGCGTTTTTCCTGCCGCCATTCGGCTGTTGGCCAGGAGGGAAGTGGTTAACCTCTTCAGCCCCAGCCACTGCATATGTACGTTTGCAGGGCGGCACGGCTGCGCAAAACCACGTTTTAAAATGTAGTTTTGCAAAACAGGTAGGGGGCGCACGTCCACCCTACCTGTCCCGCGGGTGTCAGCAGCGGGTCTCTGCCGCCGGGTCACGGCCGGTCATTACCGGCCGTTTCCCCGCGATTCGCGGTGATCGCTGATCGAGAGTAGGGCTGCATTGTTTATACACAGCCCTGCTATCTGTCAGTTCCCTGACAGCTCGTGACAAGCTGAAGAGGGAGAGAAGAGTTTCTCTCTCTCGATCAGCTTGTCCCTGTCCAGCACACACCCCTGCCCCCTAGTAAAACACTCCCTTCACACAGTAAACCCTAAAAATGTTAACCCCTTCCTCCCCAGTGCCATGAGTACAGTGTCAGTGGGTTTTTTTTTCACTGATCACTGTATTGGTGTTAGTGGGGATGTCGCTGATCGCCGCCATTATTAGCATAAAAAAAATTAAAAATCCCAGTATCTTTCCCGCCATTTGTAAACGCTATAACTTTCATGTAAACCAATTAATTTATACGTATTGGGATTTTTTTTAGCAGAGACATGTCGCAGAATGCATTTTTAATGAAATTTGTGACTAAATTTGATTTTTTAATTTTTTTTACTGGACATGTTTTATAGCAAAAAGTCCAAAATATTGTTTTTTTTTTCTCAAAATTGTCAGCCTTTTTTTTTATAGCACAAAATTAAAAACGCACAGGCGATCAAATACCACCGAAAGAAAGCTCAATTTGTTGGGAAAAAAAAGGATGTAAATTTAATTTGGGTGCAGTGTTGCATGACCGCGCAATTGTCAGTTAAAGTAACGCAGCGCCGTAACACAAACCTCTTCTGTAACCGCTTCCTGGCCACCCTACAGCAGAAATACTGCCACAGGGCGGCATGGGTACGCAATATCACATATATATATATATATATATATATATATATATATATATATATACGTGATTTGCGCTCCCGTGGTTTTCACACCCCTCCCAGATAGCGTCAGATTGCCCGTCAGTACACCAGTCATCACATTTAAACCCTTGATTGCCAGGAGTACGCTCATGTACAATAAACCTCCATTGCTAGTATAGTGTCTGAACGGGTCAATATCTTTGATCAGGTCAGCACTATACCAGCGTTCACATTAGTAAAGCGTCCCCAAAAACGCAGCGTTAGCGGGATCAGCCCCGGCACCTGCCAACACCTGCGTTTAGCCCCTACGCTTACCCCCCCTTCTCCCCAAGCAAGTGCAGTGTCAGTAGGTCACTGTCATTTGATACATTGCACACAAAACCGCAGTGTTCGCAGAATCAGGCCTGATCTCTGTTAGCACTTGTCGGTAAATTTTGATGACTCTCACATGCAGCAGAGTGCCAGTGCTAGTGCCGCGCTACCTTTTGGTGAACTGTCGAGTACCAGCGGTCTAGTACATACTAATCTTTCACATACCTCCTTGATTTTTGGAGTTGTTTTTCACGGAATATCTGTATGCGTTGATTGTGGATCAAAGCAGTTTATATGCACAACAATTTATTGCCGCCAACCCAAATTCAAACCTTGCCAGACCATTCGCATGGAAACTCATTATGGTTTTCAAATTTACATTTTTTTTGGGCCCAACCCTCAACATGGGCATTACTAAAAGAAATGAATTGCGGTTGTATTGGTCCGCAGTCCCGATTCATCATATGCCCGTATAATGTGTTTTATGCATTTCTCATCCTCGGGGTAACCCTGAATTTGACCGGCTCCACAAAATTCAGCCCCTCGCAAATCACCTTAACCTAAAATTTGCAGATGTCTATACTCCCCAGCAAAACATCTGCGTTGATGAGTCCCTTATTAATTTTTCTGGCCGCCTTGCATTCAAACAATATCTCCCCTGCAAGCTTGCCAGATATGGGGTCAAGATGTAGAAGAAATGTGAGAGGACAACAGGCTATACCAGGGGCGGACTGACAACTCATGGGGCCCCCGGGCAATAGGGGATCATGGGGCCCCTGTGTCCTTGCCCAAACTGAAAAAAGCCTATGAAAAAGGTACCAGGGGCATCTCATGGGGCCCCCTACTGACCCCGGGCCCTCGGGCAGTGCCCGAGTTTCCAAATGGTCAGTCCGCCCCTGGGCTATACTTATAAGTTTCGGATTTATGAGGGAAATGATAGTCACGTGGAGCCCCCTCCCGGATGCCGAGACTACATGGGGAGCAGTGGCAAGATAGTTTGGGACTTGGTGTCATCATTTCTCCATATGGGGTACCACTTATACGTGGACAATTTTTATTCAAGCGTGCCACTATTTAGACATTTATTCAATCTTGGAACTGGCACTTGTGGCAAAGTGTGACCTAATGTGTGCCCACCATTAGAAGTGGGTGGATGCAGGGCGGTATATTCTAATGGTGGGCATACCACACACTTTTTCTGGCAGAGATTTCTTCTCATTTTTTCATTCAGTCCACTGGCTGCATACAAAAAAAAAAATGTAAAAATAATTTTAAAAAAATCAAAATAACTAAAAAAAAAAACAAATTTGCCCCTCCCATGCGAGCACGCCTGTGTGCACAAGCCTTGACCCTGTGCCGTTATGTAAACAGCGGTTGCACCATGCATGTGAGGTATTGCCGTGAACATCAGATCAAGGGCAGTAATTCTAACACTAGACCTCCTCTGTAAATCTAAAATGGTGGCTTTTAAAGGCTTTTAAAGCGCTGCCTATGGATATTAAAAATGTTTGCAGTTTGTCACCATTGAACGGGGCATGCGCAGTTTTAAAGCATGTCATGTTTGGTATATATTTACTCGGCATACCATTATCTTTTATATTTTACCAAACAATTGGCCAATATATTGTGTTTTTGTGCATTTAAAGTAAAACAAGTGTATTTTTTTTTTTAATTGCTTTTGAAAAATCGCTGCGCGAGTACTATGTGCCATAAAAAATTGTAGTACCTACCATTTTATTCACTAGGGTGTCTGCTTTAAAAAATATATAATGTTTGGGGGTTTAAATTAATTTCCTAGCAAAAAATACTGATTTTTTCATGTGAACAAAAAGGATTGGTTTTCAGGTGGTTAGAAGAGTGAATGATGTGTGGCATAAACTTCTAATGCTGGGCATAAAACGCCCCCACCCCCCAAAATGACCCCTTTTGGGAAAGTAGTCACCCCAAACTATTTGCTGAGAGGAATGTTGAATCAATAGAAGAATTTATTTTTTTACCACAAGTTTTTGGAAAATGACAAAAAATAAAATTACACAAAATTGTCTTTGAAATAATTTATTGCTCACACAAGCCATATGTATATGTGGAATCACTCCCCAAAATACATTCTGCTACTTCTCCCGAGTATGGGGGTGCCACATATGAGAGACTTTTTGGCAGTCTAGCCAAGTACAGGACCCCAAAATCCAATAAGCACCTTCAGGCTTTTAAAGGGCTTTATTTCCTCATTACACTTCCTGACTACCTATCACAGTTTCGGAGGCCCTGGAATGCCAGAATAGCACCAAACCCCCCCAAATGACCCCTTTTTGGAAAGTAGACACCCAAAGGAATTTGATAAGAAGCATGGTAAGTATTTTGAAGATCTCATTTGTTGCCACAAGTTTTTGGAAAATGAAGAAAGAAAATAAAAACATATTTTTCTTTTCTTTTTTATATTTCAAAACCTTGTGAGAAAAAATGAGATCTGCAAAATACTTACCATGCCTCTTTTTAAATTCCTTGGAGTGTCTACTTTCCAAAAAGGGGTCATTTGGGGGGGGGGGGGGGTTTGTGCTATCCTGGCATTTCAGGGCCTCCGAACCTGTGATAGGTAGTGGGGAAGTGAAATGAAGAAGTTACGCACCTTCAGGCTTTCAAAGTGGTCATTGGATTTCAGGCTCCTGTATGTGGCTAGGCTCCCAAAAAGTGTCACACGTGTGGTATCCTCATACTCGGTAGAAGTAGCAGAATGTATTTTGGGGTGTAATTCCACATATACCCATGGCTTGTGCAAGAAATAAATCATTTAAATGACAATTTTGTGTAAAAACAAAAAAACAAAAAAAAGTTTGTCATTTTCCAGAAACTTGTGGAAAAAAAAAAAAATCTTCCATGGACACAATATGTCTCTCAGCAGATAGCTTAGGGTGTCTGCTTTCCGAAAAGGGGTCATTTGGGGGTGTTTGTTCTATCCTGGTATTTTAGCACCTCAAGAGATGTGATGGGTGGTCAGAAAGTAAAAGCTGTGTAAATTTCAAATTATCTATACCATAGTTTGTAGACGCTATAACTTTCACACAAAGCGATCAATATACACTTATTGGGATTTGTTTTACCAAAAACATGTAGCAGAATACATTTGGGCTTAAATTTATGACTAACTTTGAGTTTACGATATATTTTTTATAGCTGAAAGTAGAAAATGTTTTTTTTTTTAAATTTTTGTGGTTTTTTTGTTTATAGCGCAAAAAATAAAAAGCGCACAGGTGATAAAATACCACCAAAAGAAAGCTCTATTTGTGTGAAAAAAAGGATGTAAATTTCGTTTGGGTACAGCATTGCATGACCGCGCAATTATCATTTGAATTAGTGCAGCGCCAAACAGCAAAAAAAGGCCTGGTCATTAAGGGGGGTAAATCCTCAGGAGCTCAAGTGGTTAACCACTTCCAGTCCGGACTCTTGTACCCGCACTGGGACCATGAAAGGCTTTCCAAATAGATAAAATGAGAGAAAATGAATGTTAAAAAAAATAAACAAAGCCCCAAAAAAAAAAAAATTTGGTAACATCCATTTATCTCATGTCCAGTACATACATAGACGCACTTGGCAGAGGTAAGCCTCGAACCTACGACCATGCACTCTTTGGACGGGCACTCTCACTACTGTGCTATGTCTGTTACCAGGTATAGACTCTGTCAAACTGACCCTTGTTTTCAAAAACTGCCAACTGTCACCTGCCCAATGTCAAGTAGCTATAGTGCAGTGCTAAACCGCTTCCATACTGGGCACTTTTACCCCCTTCCTGCCCAGGGCAATTTTCAGCTTTCAGCGCTCTCACACTTTGAATGACAATTGCGCGCTCATACAACATTGTACCCAAACTAAAATTTTACCATTTTTTTCACACAACTAGAGCTTTCTTTTGGTGGTATTTAACCACTTGAGCTTCTGAGGATTTACCCTCCTTAATGACCAGGCCTTTTTTTGCTGTTTGGCGCTGCACTAATTCAAATGATAATTGCGCGGTCATGCAATGCTGTACCCAAACGAAATTTACGTCCTTTTTTTCACACAAATAGAGCTTTCTTTTGGTGGTATTTTAACACCTGTGCGCTTTTTATTTTTTGCGCTATAAACATACAAACACAAAAATTTTGAAAAAAACCAATATTTTCTACTTTCAGCTATAAAAAATATATCGTAAACTCAAAGTTAGTCATAAATTTAAGCCAAAATGTATTCTGCTCCATGTTTTTGGTAAAAAAAAATCCCAATAAGTGTATATTGATTGCTTTGTGTGAACGTTATAGCGTCTACAAACTATGGTATAGATACTGTAATTTATGCCTTTTTTTGCTATACAGCACTGCACTAATTCAAATGATAATTGCGCGGTCATGCAATGCTGTACCCAAACGAAATTTACGTCCTTTTTTTCACACAAATAGAGCTTTCTTTTGGTGGTATTTTATCACCTGTGCGCTTTTTATTTTTTGCGCTATAAACAAAAAAAACACAAAAACTTTGAAAAAAAACAATAATTTCTACTTTCAGCTATAAAAAATATATCGCAAACTCAAAGTTAGTCATAAATTTAATCCAAAATGTATTCTGCTACATGTTTTTGGTAAAAAAAAAATCCCGTGCATTAGCGGGCAAACTGGCGCTATATGGGAGGGGCGCTAACACTATCGGAAGTCACCAGTGACACTAATACAGTGATCAGTAAAAATCTGTTCACTGTAATCAATGACACTGGTGACAGGGCAGTGAAGGGGTTAACTGGGGGGTGGGGGGTGATCAAGGGGTTAAATGGGATTACTGGTGTACTAGCGGGCAAACTGGGGCTATCTGGGAGGGGCGATAACCCTATCGGAAGTCGCCAGCGACACTGATACAGTGATCAGTAAAAATCGGTTCACTGATCCGTGACACTGGCGGCAGGGCAGTGAAGGGGTTAACTGGGGGGGGATTAAGGAGTTAAACGGGATTACTGGTGTACTGGCGGGCAAACTGGCGCTATCTGGGAGGGGTTAACTGGGGGGGTGGGGGGGCGATCAGGGGGTTAAATGTGACCTAGGTGTGTTCTAACTGTAAATGTGTAGTGTTTTACTCACTTTTACTGTTTCTTCTTCTCTGTCTGGAACGGAATGTGTCCAGGCAGAGAAGAATGACATCATATCTTGTCCTGTGTAAACTTCAACACAGGACAGGATAGGACAGGGACCGATCATCTGATTTCAGTCAGACATCACTGGCTGAAATCTAATGATTGATCCCTCCGGGATCGAATGGTGTCACCCGCGGGTCGGCGGGAGCGCGCGCGCCCCCTGCGGGCGAAAACGTCGGGAGCGCGGAACCCGTTTTAAAACGTGATTTTTGCGCCTCAGTTCCGCCCTGCACACGTATATATACAGTGGCAGGGCGGCAAGCGGTTAATCACCACTGGGGTTTTTATTTTTTGATAAATTAACAAAAAAAAGACCGAAAATTTTGAAAAAAAAAACACGTTTTTCTTTGTTTCTGTTATAAAAGTTTGCAAATAAATTATTGTTCTTCATAAATTTAGGCCAAGATGTATTCTGCTACATGTCTTTGGTGAAAATAACCCAAATTAGAATGTATTTTTTAGTTTGTAGGAAAGTTATAGAGTTCGCAAACTATGGGATAGATCTGAAAATTGATCAATCCTGAAGTACTGACGGCCAATCTAATATCTTGAGGTCCCAGAATGTCAGAACAGTACAGATATCCCCAAATGACCCCTTTTTGGAGAGTAGACAGTCTGACGTACTTCATAAGAGGCATGGCGAGTTTTTTGAAGTTGTATTTTTTTTGTCATCATTTTTTGGAAAATGAAAAAATGCAAAAAATTATTTTCACAATTTTTTTTTTTTATATACTGTCACCAGTGCAGTACAGCGTCATCATATTACTGGCATGGCGGTGATCAGGGACACTGACTGGTGACAGTATGAAAAAAAAAATATACATTTTTAATTTTTTTTATTATTTTTCATTATTTATTAAATGTTTTTTCTTTTTCTATGTTTTTTTTTTCATATTTCACTATGTCCAAAATAGTACAATGTTACCATAGTAACATTGTACTACTTTGGAGAAGTGATCAGTATTTTTATTTTTTTTTTACTCAGTTTGCTTATAGCGGTGGTCGGCAAGCCGCGGCTCGCGAGCCACATGCGGCTCTTTACACACTTCAATGCGGCTCTTCTGTGTGCCGGGCGCCCGCTCCCCTCCCTCCTCTCGGGCGGCCGCCCCAAAAGTCAGGACTCTGCAGCTAGCCCAGGAATGGGCAAACTACGGCCCGGCAGACCTTTTAATCCGGCCCGCGGAGCGTGGCAAACATTGGCTGTCAGGATGTAGGCGGGGCAGCCAGGATGTAGGCGGGGCAGCGTGACGAACTCCTCTCCTCTCACAGTCCGCCCTGAAGACCGGAACGGCGCGGGAACACGGCGAGAGGAACGCGCGGAGCAAAGGTAAGTGAATTGACACAATATGGGGAATGAATTACTATAGGGGGGATGACTTACTATGGGGGATGAATTACTATATGGGGGATTAATTACTATGGGGGATGAATTACTATATGGGGGATGAATTACTATATGGGGGATGAATTACTATGGGGGATGAATTACACTATGGGGGATGAATTACTACGGGGGATGAATTACTATATGGGGGATGAATTACTATGGGGGATGAATTACTATATGGGGGATGTATTTTCAGTTTTAAAAATGTGGCTCTCAAAATAAATTTCAATCGTGGTTTTGGCGAGATTTGGCTCAGTTGAAAAAAAAAGGTTGCCCACCACTGGTTTATAGCAAAGAATTACTTTGCTATAAGCAAGAATTTACCTGAATGACATCGATTCATTCAGTTTTTTTTTTTTTGTGCTTAGCTGTGATTTGGCCACAGCTAATCACATGAGATGTGCATGTGATCTGTGGGACCATTCACAGCTAGACACTAGTATACAATGGATGGCATGAATGAAGCCATCCATTGTATACAACTGTTATGTGACCTGCTGTGATTGGTCACAGCAAGTCACATGGTACCGGCAACGGGGGCCAGTACTCAGATCTGTCATAGGCCGTGTCCGAGGTACACTGCCAGTGACAGATCGCGCCGCTGTGATCTAGTGCATTTTCCCTGCCGCCATTTGGCTGTTGGCCAGGAGGGAAGTGGTTAACCTCTTCAGCCCCAGCCACTGCATATGTACGTTTGCAGGGCGGCACGGCTGCGCAAAACCACGTTTTAAAATGTAGTTTTGCAAAACAGGTAGGGGGCGCGCGTCCACCCTACCTGTCCCGCGGGTGTCAGCAGCGGGTCTCTGCCGCCGGGTCACGGCCGGTCATTACATTACATTACATTACATTACATTGAGTTTATATAGCGCCAAAGGGTTTGCTCAGCGCTGTACAATAGAGGGGGGGACAATACATGAAACATTACAGCAGCTACGAACAGCACACGAGGAATAAGAGGGCCCTACTCTTTCGAGCTTACAATCTGGGAGGGAGGGGGTAGTGGTACAGGAGGAAGTGGCTGTGGGGGATGGAGTGGTAGGAGGAATGAAGGAGAGCAGCAGTTAGGTGAGGGTGGGGTAGGCTTCCCTGAAGAGGTGGGTTTTCAGGGAGCGCCTGAAGGTGAGGAGGGAAGGTGACAGTCTGATGGATTGGGGTAGTGAGTTCCAGAGGATGGGGGAGGACCTGGAGAAGTCTTGCAGACGTGCGTGTGAGGAGGAGACCAGGGAGCAAGATAGAAGGAGGTCCTGTGAAGAGCGAAGGGTACGGGTAGGGTGGTACTTGGGAATCAGGTCGGTGAGGTAGTTAGGGGCAGTGTTGTGAATGGCTTTGTAGGTCAGAGTGAGTAGTTTGAATTTGATGCGTTGGGCGATAGGGAGCCAGTGGAGGGAGAGGCAGAGGGGGGTGGCAGAGGTGGAGCGGCTGGTGAGGTGGATGAGTCTGGCAGCTGAGTTCAGGATGGTCTGAAGCGGGGAGAGTTTGCACTGGGGTAGGCCGGTGAGGAGGGAGTTGCAGTAGTCAAGGCGTGAGATAATCAGGGAGTGCACAAGTAGTTTAGCGGTGTCTGGGGTAAGGAAGGTGCGTATTTTGGCGATATTGCGGAGGTGGAGCCTGCATGTGTTTGTCAGTGATTTGACATGAGGTTGGAAGGAGAGGTTAGAGTCCAGAATGACCCCAAGGACTTTGGCTTGCGGGGCGGGATTGATGGTGGTGATGTTAGTAGTGATGGATAGGATGGGGGGGGGCGCGGGCAGGAGGGAAGACGAGAAGCTCGGTTTTGGAGAGGTTGAGTTTGAGGAAATGGAGCGACATCCAGTCAGAGATGTCGTTTAGGAGGTGAGTGATGCGGGCGGAGAAAGTGGAGGTGAGGTGAGGGGTGGAGAGGTAAATTTGAGTGTCATCAGCATAGAGATGGTAGTTGAAGCCGTGGGAGTGTATGAGTTTGCCAAGGGAGGAGGTGTAGATGGAGAAGAGAAGGGGTCCAAGGACAGAGCCCTGGGGGACCCCAACAGAGAGGGGGAGGGAAGTGGAGGTGGCACCATTGTAGGAAACGCTGAAGGAGCGTCGGGATAGGTAAGAGGAGAACCAGGAGAGAGCGGTGTCTCTGACGCCAAGGGAGAATAGTTTATTAAGGAGGAGGGGGTGGTCAACTGTGTCGAAGGCCGCGGAGAGGTCCAGGAGGAGGAGGACAGAGTAGTCGCCTTTGGCTTTGGCGGTAAGTAGGTCGTTGGTGATTTTGAGGAGGGCGGTTTCGGTGGAGTGTAGGGGACGGAAGCCGGACTGTAGTGGATCAAGGAGGTTGTTGTCAGTTAGGTGGGCGCTTAGGCGGTTGTAGACTAAGCGCTCCAGGAGTTTGGAAGTGAGTGGCAGCAGGGAGATGGGTCTGAGGTTGTTTGGGTCAGAGGGGTCCAGGGAGGGCTTTTTGAGTATGGGGGTGATGTGCGCATGCTTTAGGGGGGAGGGGAATACGCCGGTAGAGAGGGAGAGATTGAAGATGTGGGTGAGGGAGCAGATGAGGGAAGAGGGGGGTGACTGGAGGAGTCGAGAGGGGATAGGGTCTAGGGGGCAGGTAGTGAGGCGGGCTTCAGAGAAGACCCTGGTGACTTCCTCAGTAGTAGCGGGGCTGAAGGAGTGCAGAGCTGGTGGGGTTACGGTAAGCGGGGTCTTGGGTGTGGAGGGGGGCAGTGCGGTTGCGAGGTCAGAGGAGGGAAGAGATGAGGGGGAGATAGGGGGGGGGAGGCTAGGTGGGGAGGTAGATTGCGAGTTGACTATGTCCTGACGGATAGCATCAATTTTATTGTGGAAATGAGTGGCAATCTCGTGGGCGGTGAGTGAGGTACTGAGTGGAGGAGGGGGGGGAGAGAGCAGGGAGTTGAAGGTGGAGAAGAGTCGGCGAGGGCAGGAGGAGAGGGTGTTAATCAGGTTTACGAAGTAAGCCTGCTTGGCGGCGTGGAGGGAGGAGGTGTAAGTGAGGAAGGCAGATTTGTAGAGGGAGAATGAACGGGGGGACCTGGTTTTGCGCCATAGTCTCTCCAGCGCACGACTGCGACGTTTGAGGCATTTAGTGTGGTCGTTCTGCCATGGTTGGAGCGGTCTGGGTTTGATGTAGCGTGTGGTTAGGGGTGCCAGAGAGTCTAGGGTAGCTGATAGTGAGTCGTTGTACGTGTTAGTGGCTAGGTCAGGACAAGACAGTGGAAGGATTCTGTCGTGTAGGCGGTCGGCAGCTGAGTGGAGGGGGGCCGGGTTCAGGTTGCGAAGGTTGCGGCTGGTGATGGTTTGGCGCTCTGGGGGGGGGGAGTTAGGGGAAGGGGAGATGGAGAACGTGAGGAGGTGGTGGTCGGAGAGAGGGAAGGGGGTGTTAGAGAACTGGTTGAGGGTACAGAGGTGGGAGAAGACGAGGTCCAGGGTGTTCCCAATGATGTGGGTGGAGGATTGAGTGTGCTGTGTGAGCGCGAAGGAGGAGGTTAGGTGGAGGAATTGGGAAGTAGCCGGGCTGTTGTCATTGATGGGGATATTGAAGTCCCCGAGGATGATGGTTGGTAGCTCAGAGGAGAGGAAGAAGGGAAGCCAGGCAGCGAAGTCATCCAGGAAGCGGGGTATGGATCCGGGAGGCCTGTAGATCACTGCGATCCTTAGGGGGGTGGGTGAGAAGAGCCGGATGCAGTGAGCCTCGAAGGAGGAGAAAGTTAGGGAGGGAGGATTAGGGAGGACCTGGAAGGTGCTCAGCGGTGATAGGAGCAGGCCGACCCCACCACCTTTGTGACCGCTCAGTCTTGGTGAATGGGACCAGACGAGACCTCCATAGGAGAGTGCCGCAGGGGAGGTGGAGTCAGTGGCCTGTACCCAGGTTTCGGTGATGGCTAGGAGGTTAAGGGAGCGGGAGATAAAGAGGTCATGGATGGCAGTAAGTTTGTTGCAGACCGAGCGGGCGTTCAGGAGTGCAACCGAGAGAGGGGGGATGGATGCGGGGAGAAGGGGCACAGATATGAGGTTGAGGGGGTTACGGCAGCTGGCGGGAGCAGGGGGGTCCCTAGAGGAGGGGTGAGGTGGCGAGGGGCCAGGGTTCGGGGAGATGTCCCCAGCAGATAGGAGAAGGAGAAGGGTGAGGAAGGTGGCATGGGAATGGGAAGTGTAGGAGCGTGTGGGTCTGATAGTGGTGGCACGTGGGTCGACGGGGGAGTGGAGTAGCAGGAGGAGGTGGTGAGTGCCGTAGTGGGGAGAGGGGAGTAGTGAAGGGGCAATGTAGAGCTGTTTTGGGGGGGTAGGCGGGTAGAGGGAGGCGATTTTTGGGATGGTGGAGAGGAAAATGAGGAGGAGGAGTGCAGGAGGCATGTTGGGGTGGGTGCGGTGACAGTTGGGTCAGGGGAGGTGAAGGGATACAGGTCAGGGCAAGGTGTGTGGGGAATCTGTGTTACCATGGGAGAGTCATTTGAGTCCTTCTGTAGGGGTAGAGTGAGGGTGGAGGGCGGCAGCTGGTTGGCAGCAGTCTGTGGGTGCAGTAAGCTGGCGACCATGGGTGCTGTGGCATGTCTTCAGTGGGTACGGTGGTTCGGCTAGTGGAGGGGTCGTAGGGTGCGATGGCTGGGGGTGATGGTAGGCACGGCGACTGGTGATGTTGGCGGCTCGGTGACTGGGGTTGTTGAGGCCAGGCGTCGGGTGCTGAGGGCTCGGCGTCGTGAGGCGCTGAAGGTGTTGAAGGATCGTCATCAGAGTCGAGCGGGGCGTTGCGGTAGCGATCGTCGGCCCTGCGTGGTTTGTGCTCAACCGTGATCTGTTGCGGCCGGTAGGAGAGACCGCAGCTTCAAGGGTCGTGGTGGGCCATTAGTCGCCGGGGCGTCGCCAGAGGGAATAGCGTGCCGGAAATCAGGGTGCTGGGCGAGCGTTCCCTGGTGTGGTGGCTGGCTGGTAATCCCAGGTGGGGTGGTGGGCAGGGGATCCCCGGTGGGATGGTGGCCGTGCTATCCCTGGTGGGGTAGTAGCGATCCCTGGAGGGATAGTGGCTTAGGGTCCCTGGTGGTTTGGGGTTTCAGGTGGATGGTGGGATCCCTGAGTGAGTGAGTCCCTGGAGGCTGGCGGTGTGATGGTGGTTGGGCTCCCTGGTGGGTAGTGGGCGCCCCTGGTGAAGTACCTGGTGTCCTGGAGCGTCGGTGGATCCCTCCTGGGTTAGCAGGACCGTTGGTGGTGGTGGTAGCTTCCCGGAGCAGCGGAGGCGTCCCGCCGCGGCCGCAATTCCCGCCGCGATTCCAGCCACGGCTGGCAGGAAACACCGCGGCTTCGGGTGCCGCGGTAGGCCTCAGGCTGCTGCGAACCGCCGGAGCTCCGCTGGAGGGACGGAGTGACTGTGGGTGTTGGTGGGGACCTCGGCAGCAGACACAGGGGCCCGGATGGGCCCTGATGGCAGCGGTAGGGGCGCAGGGGTGATCCCCTGATCGGCGGGGACCGAGGAGCGGAGTGGCAGTAGTCCGGGCTGATGTCCGGCGATCCTGGTCGGCCGCGCCAGAAATCGAGGCCGCGGCTTCAGGTGCCGGGTAGGCCGCAAGTCCCGGAGCTCCGGGAGAAAGGTCCAGTGGCCTTCCCTGGCTGGCGAACAGGGACCGGAGGGTCGTGGGGCCCCCGTCAGGGTCCGCTGCCGCCCAGATGGCAGCGGATTGGGGCCGGGGGAGCAGGAGCTCGCCGAGACACGTCCGTCTCGCCGGACGTCCGGATGTTTAAATTGCGCGGTCATGCAACACTGCACCCAAATTAAATTTACATCCTTTTTTTTCCCAACATTACCGGCCGTTTCCCCGCGATTCGCGGTGATCGCTGATCGAGAGTAGGGCTGCATTGTTTATACACAGCCCTGCTATCTGTCAGTTCCCTGACAGCTCGTGACAAGCTGAAGAGGGAGAGAAGAGTTTCTCTCTCTCGATCAGCTTGTCCCTGTCCAGCACACACCCCTGCCCCCTAGTAAAACACTCCCTTCACACAGTAAACCCTAAAAATGTTAACCCCTTCCTCCCCAGTGCCATGAGTACAGTGTCAGTGGGTTTTTTTTTCACTGATCACTGTATTGGTGTCACTGGGGATGTCGCTGATCGCCGCCATTATTAGCATAAAAAAAATTAAAAATCCCAGTATCTTTCCCGCCATTTGTAAACGCTATAACTTTCATGTAAACCAATTAATTTACACGTATTGGGATTTTTTTTAGCAGAGACATGTCGCAGAATGCATTTTGGATGAAATTTGTGACTAAATTTGATTTTTTAATTTTTTTTACTGGACATGTTTTATAGCAAAAAGTCCAAAATATTGTTTTTTTTTCTCAAAATTGTCAGCCTTTTTTTTTATAGCACAAAAAAATAAAAACGCACAGGCGATCAAATACCACCGAAAGAAAGCTCAATTTGTTGGGAAAAAAAAGGATGTAAATTTAATTTGGGTGCAGTGTTGCATGACCGCGCAATTGTCAGTTAAAGTAACGCAGCGCCGTAACACAAACCTCTTCTGTAACCGCTTCCTGGCCAC
Organism: Staurois parvus; assembly: GCF_062004578.1. NCBI lineage: Eukaryota > Metazoa > Chordata > Amphibia > Anura > Ranidae > Staurois > Staurois parvus. The sequence continues at coordinate 258,122 of NW_028318430.1, forward strand.
CCTACAGCAGAAATACTGCCACAGGGCGGCATGGGTACGCAATATCACATATATATATATATATTATATATATATATATACGTGATTTGCGCTCCCGTGGTTTTCACACCCCTCCCAGATAGCGTCAGATTGCCCGTCAGTACACCAGTCATCACATTTAAACCCTTGATTGCCAGGAGTACGCTCATGTACAATAAACCTCCATTGCTAGTATAGTGTCTGAACGGGTCAATATCTTTGATCAGGTCAGCACTATACCAGCGTTCACATTAGTAAAGCGTCCCCAAAAACGCAGCGTTAGCGGGATCAGCCCCGGCACCTGCCAACACCTGCGTTTAGCCCCTACGCTTACCCCCCCTTCTCCCCAAGCAAGTGCAGTGTCAGTAGGTCACTGTCATTTGATACATTGCACACAAAACCGCAGTGTTCGCAGAATCAGGCCTGATCTCTGTTAGCACTTGTCGGTAAATTTTGATGACTCTCACATGCAGCAGAGTGCCAGTGCTAGTGCCGCGCTACCTTTTGGTGAACTGTCGAGTACCAGCGGTCTAGTACATACTAATCTTTCACATACCTCCTTGATTTTTGGAGTTGTTTTTCACGGAATATCTGTATGCGTTGATTGTGGATCAAAGCAGTTTATATGCACAACAATTTATTGCCGCCAACCCAAATTCAAACCTTGCCAGACCATTCGCATGGAAACTCATTACGGTTTTCAAATTTACATTTTTTTTGGGCCCAACCCTCAACATGGGCATTACTAAAAGAAATGAATTGCGGTTGTATTGGTCCGCAGTCCCGATTCATCATATGCCCGTATAATGTGTTTTATGCATTTCTCATCCTCGGGGTAACCCTGAATTTGACCGGCTCCACAAAATTCAGCCCCTCGCAAATCACCTTAACCTAAAATTTGCAGATGTCTATACTCCCCAGCAAAACATCTGCGTTGATGAGTCCCTTATTAATTTTTCTGGCCGCCTTGCATTCAAACAATATCTCCCCTGCAAGCTTGCCAGATATGGGGTCAAGATGTAGAAGAAATGTGAGAGGACAACAGGCTATACCAGGGGCGGACTGACAACTCATGGGGCCCCCGGGCAATAGGGGATCATGGGGCCCCTGTGTCCTTGCCCAAACTGAAAAAAGCCTATGAAAAAGGTACCAGGGGCATCTCATGGGGCCCCCTACTGACCCCAGGCCCTCGGGCAGTGCCCGAGTTTTCAAATGGTCAGTCCGCCCCTGGGCTATACTTATAAGTTTTGGATTTATGAGGGAAAAGATAGTCACGTGGAGCCCCCTCCCGGATGCCCAGACTACATGGGGAGCAGTGGCAAGATAGTTTGGGACTTGGTGTCATCATTTCTCCATATGGGGTACCACTTATACGTGGACAATTTTTATTCAAGCGTGCCACTATTTAGACATTTATTCAATCTTGGAACTGGCACTTGTGGCAAAGTGTGACCTAATGTGTGCCCACCATTAGAAGTGGGTGGATGCAGGGCGGTATATTCTAATGGTGGGCATACCACACACTTTTTCTGGCAGAGATTTCTTCTCATTTTTTCATTCAGTCCACTGGCTGCATACAAAAAAAAAAAATGTAAAAATAATTTTAAAAAAATCAAAATAACTAAAAAAAAAACAAATTTGCCCCTCCCATGCGAGCACGCCTGTGTGCACAAGCCTTGACCTTGTGCCGTTATGTAAACAGCGGTTGCACCATGCATGTGAGGTATTGCCGTGAACATCAGATCAAGGGCAGTAATTCTAACACTAGACCTCCTCTGTAAATCTAAAATGGTGGCTTTTAAAGGCTTTTAAAGCGCTGCCTATGGATATTAAAAATGTTTGCAGTTTGTCACCATTGAACGGGGCATGCGCAGTTTTAAAGCATGTCATGTTTGGTATATATTTACTCGGCATACCATTATCTTTTATATTTTACCAAACAATTGGCCAATATATTGTGTTTTTGTGCATTTAAAGTAAAACAAGTGTATTTTTTTTTTTAATTGCTTTTGAAAAATCGCTGCGCGAGTACTATGTGCCATAAAAAATTGTAGTACCTACCATTTTATTCACTAGGGTGTCTGCTTTAAAAAATATATAATGTTTGGGGGTTTAAATTAATTTCCTAGCAAAAAATACTGATTTTTTCATGTGAACAAAAAGGATTGGTTTTCAGGTGGTTAGAAGAGTGAATGATGTGTGGCATAAACTTCAAATGCTGGGCATAAAACGCCCCCACCCCCCAAAATGACCCCTTTTGGGAAAGTATTCACCCCAAACTATTTGCTGAGAGGAATGTTGAATCAATAGAAGAATTTATTTTTTTACCACAAGTTTTTGGAAAATGACAAAAAATAAAATTACACAAAATTGTCTTTGAAATAATTTATTGCTCACACAAGCCATATGTATATGTGGAATCACTCCCCAAAATACATTCTGCTACTTCTCCCGAGTATGGGGGTGCCACATATGAGAGACTTTTTGGCAGTCTAGCCAAGTACAGGACCCCAAAATCCAATAAGCACCTTCAGGCTTTTAAAGGGCTTTATTTCCTCATTACACTTCCTGACTACCTATCACAGTTTCGGAGGCCCTGGAATGCCAGAATAGCACCAAACCCCCCCAAATGACCCCTTTTTGGAAAGTAGACACCCAAAGGAATTTGATAAGAAGCATGGTAAGTATTTTGAAGATCTCATTTGTTGCCACAAGTTTTTGGAAAATGAAGAAAGAAAATAAAAACATATTTTTCTTTTCTTTTTTATATTTCAAAACCTTGTGAGAAAAAATGAGATCTGCAAAATACTTACCATGCCTCTTTTTAAATTCCTTGGAGTGTCTACTTTCCAAAAAGGGGTCATTTGGGGGGGGGTTTGTGCTATCCTGGCATTTCAGGGCCTCCGAACCTGTGATAGGTAGTGGGGAAGTGAAATGAAGAAGTTACGCACCTTCAGGCTTTCAAAGTGGTCATTGGATTTCAGGCTCCTGTATGTGGCTAGGCTCCCAAAAAGTGTCACACGTGTGGTATCCTCATACTCGGTAGAAGTAGCAGAATGTATTTTGGGGTGTAATTCCACATATACCCATGGCTTGTGCAAGAAATAAATCATTTAAATGACAATTTTGTGTAAAAAAACAAAAACAAAAAAAAGTTTGTCATTTTCCAGAAACTTGTGGAAAAAAAAAAAATCTTCCATGGACACAATATGTCTCTCAGCAGATAGCTTAGGGTGTCTGCTTTCCGAAAAGGGGTCATTTGGGGGTGTTTGTTCTATCCTGGTATTTTAGCACCTCAAGAGATGTGATGGGTGGTCAGAAAGTAAAAGCTGTGTAAATTTCAAATTATCTATACCATAGTTTGTAGACGCTATAACTTTCACACAAAGCGATCAATATACACTTATTGGGATTTGTTTTACCAAAAACATGTAGCAGAATACATTTGGGCTTAAATTTATGACTAACTTTGAGTTTACGATATATTTTTTATAGCTGAAAGTAGAAAATATTGTTTTTTTTCAAAATTTTTGTGGTTTTTTTTGTTTATAGCGCAAAAAATAAAAAGCGCACAGGTGATAAAATACCACCAAAAGAAAGCTCTATTTGTGTGAAAAAAAGGACGTAAATTTCGTTTGGGTACAGCATTGCATGACCGCGCAATTATCATTTGAATTAGTGCAGCGCCAAACAGCAAAAAAAGGCCTGGTCATTAAGGGGGGTAAATCCTCAGGAGCTCAAGTGGTTAACCACTTCCAGTCCGGACTCTTGTACCCGCACTGGGACCATGAAAGGCTTTCCAAATAGATAAAATGAGAGAAAATGAATGTTAAAAAAAATAAACAAAGCCCCAAAAAAAAAAAAATTTGGTAACATCCATTTATCTCATGTCCAGTACATACATAGACGCACTTGGCAGAGGTAAGCCTCGAACCTACGACCATGCACTCTTTGGACGGGCACTCTCACTACTGTGCTATGTCTGTTACCAGGTATAGACTCTGTCAAACTGACCCTTGTTTTCAAAAACTGCCAACTGTCACCTGCCCAATGTCAAGTAGCTATAGTGCAGTGCTAATCCGCTTCCATACTGGGCACTTTTACCCCCTTCCTGCCCAGGGCAATTTTCAGCTTTCAGCGCTCTCACACTTTGAATGACAATTGCGCGCTCATACAACATTGTACCCAAACTAAAATTTTACCATTTTTTTCACACAACTAGAGCTTTCTTTTGGTGGTATTTAACCACTTGAGCTTCTGAGGATTTACCCTCCTTAATGACCAGGCCTTTTTTTGCTGTTTGGCGCTGCACTAATTCAAATGATAATTGCGCGGTCATGCAATGCTGTACCCAAACGAAATTTACGTCCTTTTTTTCACACAAATAGAGCTTTCTTTTGGTGGTATTTTAACACCTGTGCGCTTTTTATTTTTTGCGCTATAAACAAACAAACACAAAAATTTTGAAAAAAAACAATATTTTCTACTTTCAGCTATAAAAAATATATCGTAAACTCAAAGTTAGTCATAAATTTAAGCCAAAATGTATTCTGCTCCATGTTTTTGGTAAAAAAAATCCCAATAAGTGTATATTGATTGCTTTGTGTGAACGTTATAGCGTCTACAAACTATGGTATAGATACTGTAATTTATGCCTTTTTTTGCTATACAGCACTGCACTAATTCAAATGATAATTGCGCGGTCATGCAATGCTGTACCCAAACGAAATTTACGTCCTTTTTTTCACACAAATAGAGCTTTCTTTTGGTGGTATTTTATCACCTGTGCGCTTTTTATTTTTTGCGCTATAAACAAAAAAAACACAAAAACTTTGAAAAAAAACAATAATTTCTACTTTCAGCTATAAAAAATATATCGCAAACTCAAAGTTAGTCATAAATTTAATCCAAAATGTATTCTGCTACATGTTTTTGGTAAAAAAAAAATCCCGTGCATTAGCGGGCAAACTGGCGCTATATGGGAGGGGCGCTAACACTATCGGAAGTCACCAGTGACACTAATACAGTGATCAGTAAAAATCTGTTCACTGTAATCAATGACACTGGTGACAGGGCAGTGAAGGGGTTAACTGGGGGGGTGGGGGGGTGATCAAGGGGTTAAATGGGATTACTGGTGTACTAGCGGGCAAACTGGGGCTATCTGGGAGGGGCGATAACCCTATCGGAAGTCGCCAGCGACACTGATACAGTGATCAGTAAAAATCGGTTCACTGATCCGTGACACTGGCGGCAGGGCAGTGAAGGGGTTAACTGGGGGGGATTAAGGAGTTAAACGGGATTACTGGTGTACTGGCGGGCAAACTGGCGCTATCTGGGAGGGGTTAACTGGGGGGGTGGGGGGGCGATCAGGGGGTTAAATGTGACCTAGGTGTGTTCTAACTGTAAATGTGTAGTGTTTTACTCACTTTTACTGTTTCTTCTTCTCTGTCTGGAACGGAATGTGTCCAGGCAGAGAAGAATGACATCATATCTTGTCCTGTGTAAACTTCAACACAGGACAGGATAGGACAGGGACCGATCATCTGATTTCAGTCAGACATCACTGGCTGAAATCTAATGATTGATCCCTCCGGGATCGAATGGTGTCACCCGCGGGTCGGCGGGAGCGCGCGCGCCCCCTGCGGGCGAAAACGTCGGGAGCGCGGAACCCGTTTTAAAACGTGATTTTTGCGCCTCAGTTCCGCCCTGCACACGTATATATACAGTGGCAGGGCGGCAAGCGGTTAATCACCACTGGGGTTTTTATTTTTTGATAAATTAACAAAAAAAAGACCGAAAATTTAAAAAAAAAAACACGTTTTTCTTTGTTTCTGTTATAAAAGTTTGCAAATAAATTATTGTTCTTCATAAATTTAGGCCAAGATGTATTCTGCTACATGTCTTTGGTGAAAATAACCCAAATTAGAATGTATTTTTTAGTTTGTAGGAAAGTTATAGAGTTCGCAAACTATGGGATAGATCTGAAAATTGATCAATCCTGAAGTACTGACGGCCAATCTAATATCTTGAGGTCCCAGAATGTCAGAACAGTACAGATATCCCCAAATGACCCCTTTTTGGAGAGTAGACAGTCTGACGTACTTCATAAGAGGCATGGCGAGTTTTTTGAAGTTGTATTTTTTTTGTCATCATTTTTTGGAAAATGAAAAAATGCAAAAAATTATTTTCACAATTTTTTTTTTTTATATACTGTCACCAGTGCAGTACAGCGTCATCATATTACTGGCATGGCGGTGATCAGGGACACTGACTGGTGACAGTATGAAAAAAAAAATATACATTTTTAATTTTTTTTATTATTTTTCATTATTTATTAAATGTTTTTTCTTTTTCTATGTTTTTTTTTTCATATTTCACTATGTCCAAAATAGTACAATGTTACCATAGTAACATTGTACTACTTTGGAGAAGTGATCAGTATTTTTATTTTTTTTTTACTCAGTTTGCTTATAGCGGTGGTCGGCAAGCCGCGGCTCGCGAGCCACATGCGGCTCTTTACACACTTCAATGCGGCTCTTCTGTGTGCCGGGCGCCCGCTCCCCTCCCTCCTCTCGGGCGGCCGCCCCAAAAGTCAGGACTCTGCAGCTAGCCCAGGAATGGGCAAACTACGGCCCGGCAGACCTTTTAATCCGGCCCGCGGAGCGTGGCAAACATTGGCTGTCAGGATGTAGGCGGGGCAGCCAGGATGTAGGCGGGGCAGCGTGACGAACTCCTCTCCTCTCACAGTCCGCCCTGAAGACCGGAACGGCGCGGGAACACGGCGAGAGGAACGCGCGGAGCAAAGGTAAGTGAATTGACACAATATGGGGAATGAATTACTATAGGGGGGATGACTTACTATGGGGGATGAATTACTATATGGGGGATTAATTACTATGGGGGATGAATTACTATATGGGGGATGAATTACTATATGGGGGATGAATTACTATGGGGGATGAATTACACTATGGGGGATGAATTACTACGGGGGATGAATTACTATATGGGGGATGAATTACTATGGGGGATGAATTACTATATGGGGGATGTATTTTCAGTTTTAAAAATGTGGCTCTCAAAATAAATTTCAATCGTGGTTTTGGCGAGATTTGGCTCAGTTGAAAAAAAAAGGTTGCCCACCACTGGTTTATAGCAAAGAATTACTTTGCTATAAGCAAGAATTTACCTGAATGACATCGATTCATTCAGTTTTTTTTTTTTTGTGCTTAGCTGTGATTTGGCCACAGCTAATCACATGAGATGTGCATGTGATCTGTGGGACCATTCACAGCTAGACACTAGTATACAATGGATGGCATGAATGAAGCCATCCATTGTATACAACTGTTATGTGACCTGCTGTGATTGGTCACAGCAAGTCACATGGTACCGGCAACGGGGGCCAGTACTCAGATCTGTCATAGGCCGTGTCCGAGGTACACTGCCAGTGACAGATCGCGCCGCTGTGATCTAGTGCATTTTCCCTGCCGCCATTTGGCTGTTGGCCAGGAGGGAAGTGGTTAACCTCTTCAGCCCCAGCCACTGCATATGTACGTTTGCAGGGCGGCACGGCTGCGCAAAACCACGTTTTAAAATGTAGTTTTGCAAAACAGGTAGGGGGCGCGCGTCCACCCTACCTGTCCCGCGGGTGTCAGCAGCGGGTCTCTGCCGCCGGGTCACGGCCGGTCATTACATTACATTACATTACATTACATTGAGTTTATATAGCGCCAAAGGGTTTGCTCAGCGCTGTACAATAGAGGGGGGGACAATACATGAAACATTACAGCAGCTACGAACAGCACACGAGGAATAAGAGGGCCCTACTCTTTCGAGCTTACAATCTGGGAGGGAGGGGGTAGTGGTACAGGAGGAAGTGGCTGTGGGGGATGGAGTGGTAGGAGGAATGAAGGAGAGCAGCAGTTAGGTGAGGGTGGGGTAGGCTTCCCTGAAGAGGTGGGTTTTCAGGGAGCGCCTGAAGGTGAGGAGGGAAGGTGACAGTCTGATGGATTGGGGTAGTGAGTTCCAGAGGATGGGGGAGGACCTGGAGAAGTCTTGCAGACGTGCGTGTGAGGAGGAGACCAGGGAGCAAGATAGAAGGAGGTCCTGTGAAGAGCGAAGGGTACGGGTAGGGTGGTACTTGGGAATCAGGTCGGTGAGGTAGTTAGGGGCAGTGTTGTGAATGGCTTTGTAGGTCAGAGTGAGTAGTTTGAATTTGATGCGTTGGGCGATAGGGAGCCAGTGGAGGGAGAGGCAGAGGGGGGTGGCAGAGGTGGAGCGGCTGGTGAGGTGGATGAGTCTGGCAGCTGAGTTCAGGATGGTCTGAAGCGGGGAGAGTTTGCACTGGGGTAGGCCGGTGAGGAGGGAGTTGCAGTAGTCAAGGCGTGAGATAATCAGGGAGTGCACAAGTAGTTTAGCGGTGTCTGGGGTAAGGAAGGTGCGTATTTTGGCGATATTGCGGAGGTGGAGCCTGCATGTGTTTGTCAGTGATTTGACATGAGGTTGGAAGGAGAGGTTAGAGTCCAGAATGACCCCAAGGACTTTGGCTTGCGGGGCGGGATTGATGGTGGTGATGTTAGTAGTGATGGATAGGATGGGGGGGGGGGCGCGGGCAGGAGGGAAGACGAGAAGCTCGGTTTTGGAGAGGTTGAGTTTGAGGAAATGGAACGACATCCAGTCAGAGATGTCGTTTAGGAGGTGAGTGATGCGGGCGGAGAAAGTGGAGGTGAGGTGAGGGGTGGAGAGGTAAATTTGAGTGTCATCAGCATAGAGATGGTAGTTGAAGCCGTGGGAGTGTATGAGTTTGCCAAGGGAGGAGGTGTAGATGGAGAAGAGAAGGGGTCCAAGGACAGAGCCCTGGGGGACCCCAACAGAGAGGGGGAGGGAAGTGGAGGTGGCACCATTGTAGGAAACGCTGAAGGAGCGTCGGGATAGGTAAGAGGAGAACCAGGAGAGAGCGGTGTCTCTGACGCCAAGGGAGAATAGTTTATTAAGGAGGAGGGGGTGGTCAACTGTGTCGAAGGCCGCGGAGAGGTCCAGGAGGAGGAGGACAGAGTAGTCGCCTTTGGCTTTGGCGGTAAGTAGGTCGTTGGTGATTTTGAGGAGGGCGGTTTCGGTGGAGTGTAGGGGACGGAAGCCGGACTGTAGTGGATCAAGGAGGTTGTTGTCAGTTAGGTGGGCGCTTAGGCGGTTGTAGACTAAGCGCTCCAGGAGTTTGGAAGTGAGTGGCAGCAGGGAGATGGGTCTGAGGTTGTTTGGGTCAGAGGGGTCCAGGGAGGGCTTTTTGAGTATGGGGGTGATGTGCGCATGCTTTAGGGGGGAGGGGAATACGCCGGTAGAGAGGGAGAGATTGAAGATGTGGGTGAGGGAGCAGATGAGGGAAGAGGGGGGTGACTGGAGGAGTCGAGAGGGGATAGGGTCTAGGGGGCAGGTAGTGAGGCGGGCTTCAGAGAAGACCCTGGTGACTTCCTCAGTAGTAGCGGGGCTGAAGGAGTGCAGAGCTGGTGGGGTTACGGTAAGCGGGGTCTTGGGTGTGGAGGGGGGCAGTGCGGTTGCGAGGTCAGAGGAGGGAAGAGATGAGGGGGAGATAGGGGGGGGGAGGCTAGGTGGGGAGGTAGATTGCGAGTTGACTATGTCCTGACGGATAGCATCAATTTTATTGTGGAAATGAGTGGCAATCTCGTGGGCGGTGAGTGAGGTACTGAGTGGAGGAGGGGGGGGAGAGAGCAGGGAGTTGAAGGTGGAGAAGAGTCGGCGAGGGCAGGAGGAGAGGGTGTTAATCAGGTTTACGAAGTAAGCCTGCTTGGCGGCGTGGAGGGAGGAGGTGTAAGTGAGGAAGGCAGATTTGTAGAGGGAGAATGAACGGGGGGACCTGGTTTTGCGCCATAGTCTCTCCAGCGCACGACTGCGACGTTTGAGGCATTTAGTGTGGTCGTTCTGCCATGGTTGGAGCGGTCTGGGTTTGATGTAGCGTGTGGTTAGGGGTGCCAGAGAGTCTAGGGTAGCTGATAGTGAGTCGTTGTACGTGTTAGTGGCTAGGTCAGGACAAGACAGTGGAAGGATTCTGTCGTGTAGGCGGTCGGCAGCTGAGTGGAGGGGGGCCGGGTTCAGGTTGCGAAGGTTGCGGCTGGTGATGGTTTGGCGCTCTGGGGGGGGGGAGTTAGGGGAAGGGGAGATGGAGAACGTGAGGAGGTGGTGGTCGGAGAGAGGGAAGGGGGTGTTAGAGAACTGGTTGAGGGTACAGAGGTGGGAGAAGACGAGGTCCAGGGTGTTCCCAATGATGTGGGTGGAGGATTGAGTGTGCTGTGTGAGCGCGAAGGAGGAGGTTAGGTGGAGGAATTGGGAAGTAGCCGGGCTGTTGTCATTGATGGGGATATTGAAGTCCCCGAGGATGATGGTTGGTAGCTCAGAGGAGAGGAAGAAGGGAAGCCAGGCAGCGAAGTCATCCAGGAAGCGGGGTATGGATCCGGGAGGCCTGTAGATCACTGCGATCCTTAGGGGGGTGGGTGAGAAGAGCCGGATGCAGTGAGCCTCGAAGGAGGAGAAAGTTAGGGAGGGAGGATTAGGGAGGACCTGGAAGGTGCTCAGCGGTGATAGGAGCAGGCCGACCCCACCACCTTTGTGACCGCTCAGTCTTGGTGAATGGGACCAGACGAGACCTCCATAGGAGAGTGCCGCAGGGGAGGTGGAGTCAGTGGCCTGTACCCAGGTTTCGGTGATGGCTAGGAGGTTAAGGGAGCGGGAGATAAAGAGGTCATGGATGGCAGTAAGTTTGTTGCAGACCGAGCGGGCGTTCAGGAGTGCAACCGAGAGAGGGGGGATGGATGCGGGGAGAAGGGGCACAGATATGAGGTTGAGGGGGTTACGGCAGCTGGCGGGAGCAGGGGGGTCCCTAGAGGAGGGGTGAGGTGGCGAGGGGCCAGGGTTCGGGGAGATGTCCCCAGCAGATAGGAGAAGGAGAAGGGTGAGGAAGGTGGCATGGGAATGGGAAGTGTAGGAGCGTGTGGGTCTGATAGTGGTGGCACGTGGGTCGACGGGGGAGTGGAGTAGCAGGAGGAGGTGGTGAGTGCCGTAGTGGGGAGAGGGGAGTAGTGAAGGGGCAATGTAGAGCTGTTTTGGGGGGGTAGGCGGGTAGAGGGAGGCGATTTTTGGGATGGTGGAGAGGAAAATGAGGAGGAGGAGTGCAGGAGGCATGTTGGGGTGGGTGCGGTGACAGTTGGGTCAGGGGAGGTGAAGGGATACAGGTCAGGGCAAGGTGTGTGGGGAATCTGTGTTACCATGGGAGAGTCATTTGAGTCCTTCTGTAGGGGTAGAGTGAGGGTGGAGGGCGGCAGCTGGTTGGCAGCAGTCTGTGGGTGCAGTAAGCTGGCGACCATGGGTGCTGTGGCATGTCTTCAGTGGGTACGGTGGTTCGGCTAGTGGAGGGGTCGTAGGGTGCGATGGCTGGGGGTGATGGTAGGCACGGCGACTGGTGATGTTGGCGGCTCGGTGACTGGGGTTGTTGAGGCCAGGCGTCGGGTGCTGAGGGCTCGGCGTCGTGAGGCGCTGAAGGTGTTGAAGGATCGTCATCAGAGTCGAGCGGGGGGTTGCGGTAGCGATCGTCGGCCCTGCGTGGTTTGTGCTCAACCGTGATCTGTTGCGGCCGGTAGGAGAGACCGCAGCTTCAAGGGTCGTGGTGGGCCATTAGTCGCCGGGGCGTCGCCAGAGGGAATAGCGTGCCGGAAATCAGGGTGCTGGGCGAGCGTTCCCTGGTGTGGTGGCTGGCTGGTAATCCCAGGTGGGGTGGTGGGCAGGGGATCCCCGGTGGGATGGTGGCCGTGCTATCCCTGGTGGGGTAGTAGCGATCCCTGGAGGGATAGTGGCTTAGGGTCCCTGGTGGTTTGGGGTTTCAGGTGGATGGTGGGATCCCTGAGTGAGTGAGTCCCTGGAGGCTGGCGGTGTGATGGTGGTTGGGCTCCCTGGTGGGTAGTGGGCGCCCCTGGTGAAGTACCTGGTGTCCTGGAGCGTCGGTGGATCCCTCCTGGGTTAGCAGGACCGTTGGTGGTGGTGGTAGCTTCCCGGAGCAGCGGAGGCGTCCCGCCGCGGCCGCAATTCCCGCCGCGATTCCAGCCACGGCTGGCAGGAAACACCGCGGCTTCGGGTGCCGCGGTAGGCCTCAGGCTGCTGCGAACCGCCGGAGCTCCGCTGGAGGGACGGAGTGACTGTGGGTGTTGGTGGGGACCTCGGCAGCAGACACAGGGGCCCGGATGGGCCCTGATGGCAGCGGTAGGGGCGCAGGGGTGATCCCCTGATCGGCGGGGACCGAGGAGCGGAGTGGCAGTAGTCCGGGCTGATGTCCGGCGATCCTGGTCGGCCGCGCCAGAAATCGAGGCCGCGGCTTCAGGTGCCGGGTAGGCCGCAAGTCCCGGAGCTCCGGGAGAAAGGTCCAGTGGCCTTCCCTGGCTGGCGAACAGGGACCGGAGGGTCGTGGGGCCCCCGTCAGGGTCCGCTGCCGCCCAGATGGCAGCGGATTGGGGCCGGGGGAGCAGGAGCTCGCCGAGACACGTCCGTCTCGCCGGACGTCCGGATGTTTAAATTGCGCGGTCATGCAACACTGCACCCAAATTAAATTTACATCCTTTTTTTTCCCAACATTACCGGCCGTTTCCCCGCGATTCGCGGTGATCGCTGATCGAGAGTAGGGCTGCATTGTTTATACACAGCCCTGCTATCTGTCAGTTCCCTGACAGCTCGTGACAAGCTGAAGAGGGAGAGAAGAGTTTCTCTCTCTCGATCAGCTTGTCCCTGTCCAGCACACACCCCTGCCCCCTAGTAAAACACTCCCTTCACACAGTAAACCCTAAAAATGTTAACCCCTTCCTCCCCAGTGCCATGAGTACAGTGTCAGTGGGTTTTTTTTTCACTGATCACTGTATTGGTGTCACTGGGGATGTCGCTGATCGCCGCCATTATTAGCATAAAAAAAATTAAAAATCCCAGTATCTTTCCCGCCATTTGTAAACGCTATAACTTTCATGTAAACCAATTAATTTACACGTATTGGGATTTTTTTTAGCAGAGACATGTCGCAGAATGCATTTTGGATGAAATTTGTGACTAAATTTGATTTTTTAATTTTTTTTACTGGACATGTTTTATAGCAAAAAGTCCAAAATATTGTTTTTTTTTCTCAAAATTGTCAGCCTTTTTTTTTATAGCACAAAAAAATAAAAACGCACAGGCGATCAAATACCACCGAAAGAAAGCTCAATTTGTTGGGAAAAAAAACGATGTAAATTTAATTTGGGTGCAGTGTTGCATGACCGCGCAATTGTCAGTTAAAGTAACGCAGCGCCGTAACACAAACCTCTTCTGTAACCGCTTCCTGGCCACCCTACAGCAGAAATACTGCCACAGGGCGGCATGGGTACGCAATATCACATATATATATATATATTATATATATATATATACGTGATTTGCGCTCCCGTGGTTTTCACACCCCTCCCAGATAGCGTCAGATTGCCCGTCAGTACACCAGTCATCACATTTAAACCCTTGATTGCCAGGAGTACGCTCATGTACAATAAACCTCCATTGCTAGTATAGTGTCTGAACGGGTCAATATCTTTGATCAGGTCAGCACTATACCAGCGTTCACATTAGTAAAGCGTCCCCAAAAACGCAGCGTTAGCGGGATCAGCCCCGGCACCTGCCAACACCTGCGTTTAGCCCCTACGCTTACCCCCCCTTCTCCCCAAGCAAGTGCAGTGTCAGTAGGTCACTGTCATTTGATACATTGCACACAAAACCGCAGTGTTCGCAGAATCAGGCCTGATCTCTGTTAGCACTTGTCGGTAAATTTTGATGACTCTCACATGCAGCAGAGTGCCAGTGCTAGTGCCGCGCTACCTTTTGGTGAACTGTCGAGTACCAGCGGTCTAGTACATACTAATCTTTCACATACCTCCTTGATTTTTGGAGTTGTTTTTCACGGAATATCTGTATGCGTTGATTGTGGATCAAAGCAGTTTATATGCACAACAATTTATTGCCGCCAACCCAAATTCAAACCTTGCCAGACCATTCGCATGGAAACTCATTACGGTTTTCAAATTTACATTTTTTTTGGGCCCAACCCTCAACATGGGCATTACTAAAAGAAATGAATTGCGGTTGTATTGGTCCGCAGTCCCGATTCATCATATGCCCGTATAATGTGTTTTATGCATTTCTCATCCTCGGGGTAACCCTGAATTTGACCGGCTCCACAAAATTCAGCCCCTCGCAAATCACCTTAACCTAAAATTTGCAGATGTCTATACTCCCCAGCAAAACATCTGCGTTGATGAGTCCCTTATTAATTTTTCTGGCCGCCTTGCATTCAAACAATATCTCCCCTGCAAGCTTGCCAGATATGGGGTCAAGATGTAGAAGAAATGTGAGAGGACAACAGGCTATACCAGGGGCGGACTGACAACTCATGGGGCCCCCGGGCAATAGGGGATCATGGGGCCCCTGTGTCCTTGCCCAAACTGAAAAAAGCCTATGAAAAAGGTACCAGGGGCATCTCATGGGGCCCCCTACTGACCCCGGGCCCTCGGGCAGTGCCCGAGTTTTCAAATGGTCAGTCCGCCCCTGGGCTATACTTATAAGTTTCGGATTTATGAGGGAAAAGATAGTCACGTGGAGCCCCCTCCCGGATGCCCAGACTACATGGGGAGCAGCGGCAAGATAGTTTGGGACTTGGTGTCATCATTTCTCCATATGGGGTACCACTTATACGTGGACAATTTTTATTCAAGCGTGCCACTATTTAGACATTTATTCAATCTTGGAACTGGCACTTGTGGCAAAGTGTGACCTAATGTGTGCCCACCATTAGAAGTGGGTGGATGCAGGGCGGTATATTCTAATGGTGGGCATACCACACACTTTTTCTGGCAGAGATTTCTTCTCATTTTTTCATTCAGTCCACTGGCTGCATACAAAAGAAAAAAAGAACATAGTATATATGACCAGCAACGTACTGGTACATCACTGGATTTGAAGGGTTATACCAGGATGATGCCTACAGCTGCAGGCATCATCCTGGTGTTGTTTTTTTCAGCTGGTGATCGGCTTTCATGTAAAAGCAATCCTAGTGGCTAATTAGCTGCAACATTGCTTTAACAAGCAGTGGGAGATGATGTCCCCTGTTCTCCGCTGCCTTCCACAGCCTTCTCGGGCAGTCCCGTGCCATCAGGGGAACCTGAGAATGCAGCCGGTGTTTCTACCAGCTGACCATAGAGCTGATTGGAGACCAGAATGGTGCCAATCATCTCTGTAGTCTAAGAATTCGGAAGCTACAAGCATTTCATCACTTCAGTTTTGCAGGATATAAACAGCGCCATTTGTAAATTGGGAAAGCATCTGATCACACTGATTTTGGTTTGATTAGATAATGTAAGGTCAGAGGAGATATCTGTCAGGGCAGGAGCTGAGGAACGGACAGGCAGGCCTAATAACAATGTAACGCACTGGCTTGCAACAACCACCACCCACAGACCAAAGTCCCCCAGGGCGCGGAGTCTAAGTCCCAGGCTGCCCTTCACCAGGGCCCCTGATGGTGGGGATGGACTTGACGCAGCCAGGAACCAGGTCGCGGCCCCCGAGACACCTCAGTTGCGGTAATGGCCACCGCCAATGGCGTGTAGCTAGTGGAAAAGACAATAGAGTAGTCGGGCAGGCCGGGTCGACAATAACAGGACAAACCGGTATAGGACAGCAGACGAGAATCACAGGTCACGGGCCGAGTTCAGCAACGGAGGGTCAGATCAAAGGAGAACACAAAGAATGGTCAGGTCACAAGCCGAGTCAGCTTCCAGGAGAGTCACGAGAGTCAGAACAGAGTTATAGCAACACAGACACAAGACACAAGTGCAAAGGGCATGTGCGGACCACAGGCTTATATGTAATCAGCCACACCCCTCTGGGGGATGGACCTCAGAGACCAGAAGGCATAAAAGATTCCCACCATGCTCTGCAGAAATCCAACATGGATGCCAGCACATGGAGAAACATAATCTCTGGGAAAAGGTAGGACCTTGACAATATCTAGAGTCTGATAGACCCCAGATTTCTCAAAAAAGAATATATGACAATGCCCATTGAAGTTATAGGGGTTATTTGCATTCCCTGTTATAGCATTAAAAGTGATAAAAAAAAAAAAAAAAAAAATGAAAGGTACAATGTAAAAATAATTTTAAAAAGATCAAAATAACTAAAAAAAAAACAAATGTGCCCCTCCCATGCGAGCACGCCTGTGTGCACAAGCCTTGACCCTGTGCCGTTATGTAAAAATTGACAAAATTGTCTTTGAAATAATTTATTGCTCACACAAGCCATATGTATATGTGGAATCACTCCCCAAAATACATTCTGCTACTTCTCCCGAGTATGGGGGTGCCACATATGAGAGACTTTTTGGCAGTCTAGCCAAGTACAGGACCCCAAAATCCAATAAGCACCTTCAGGCTTTTAAAGGGCTTTATTTCCTCATTACACTTCCTGACTACCTATCACAGTTTCGGAGGCCCTGGAATGCCAGAATAGCACCAAACCCCCCCAAATGACCCCTTTTTGGAAAGTAGACACCCAAAGGAATTTGATAAGAAGCATGGTAAGTATTTTGAAGATCTCATTTGTTGCCACAAGTTTTTGGAAAATGAAGAAAGAAAATAAAAACATATTCTTCTTTTCTTTTTTATATTTCAAAACCTTGTGAGAAAAAATGAGATCTGCAAAATACTTACCATGCCTCTTTTAAAATTCCTTGGAGTGTCTACTTTCCAAAAAGGGGTCATTTGGGGGGGGGGGGTTTGTGCTATCCTGGCATTTCAGGGCCTCCGACCCTGTGATAGGTAGTGGGGAAGTGAAATGAAGAAGTTACGCACCTTCAGGCTTTCAAAGTGGTCATTGGATTTCAGGCTCCTGTATGTGGCTAGGCTCCCAAAAAGTGTCACACGTGTGGTATCCTCATACTCGGTAGAAGTAGCAGAATGTATTTTGGGGTGTAATTCCACATATACCCATGGCTTGTGCAAGAAATAAATCATTTAAATGACAATTTTGTGTAAAAAAACAAAAACAAAAAAAAGTTTGTCATTTTCCAAAAACTTGTGGAAAAAAAATAAATCTTCCATGGACACAATGGCCTTGATTCACTAAGATGTGAGTGTACTAGCAGAAACTGACCATTCAGGCAGACTCCGGTCAATCAATCAGTCGTCTGACCAGCGTCTAGCAAGCTCATTAACGAGCGTCTACTGACTACTTTGCCATTAGTGAATGTGGTATCCCGTCTGGCACATTTTTAGGTGCAATACCGGATATATTCACTAGATGGCGCACAAGCGTGGGCTTTATTAACATTGGCGTTTTTCTGATAGAAAATTCTAATACAGCTGTACTATTACATTCTGAAAATTCTCTTTTGCTATTTTTTTTTTTTTGCTGTTTCTCCAAAATTGATCAGGAAAGTATTGCATTTACTAATGAATGTCATACATTCTATTTTCAAATGTTAAACATTTTCACACTTATATCTCAAATAATTTATATACTTCTAATTTCCCAATATAGTTATATATCTTCATTCTCTTTAATCACATAACTATTCTATGGTAAAGACAAGTGCAGCGCTATAAATGCATGTGATCAATAATGAACGCGTGTAAAAACCAAAAAGTGTAAAGAATTGCAATAATGATGTAAACTGGTAAATCGTGCTAAAATAAGTTCATATAATTATTCCTGAATAATGGAATGTCCTTGGTGTGAGAGTACCAACTCAGAGAGTGCCTATGAATGGCACGTGTGTTCTCTCCGTGACGGACAGTAGTGCATGAACTCGTGAAAGGTAAACCACCCTTGGGACTGGTCTACACTCACCAGAACAAAAATATTAATGTGCATGGGTTATACACATCGCACATCTGGGGGTGCAGCGGTATGCTGGCAGCTATGGGTTAGTCATCCAGCTCCATCCATCCATCAGGGTGGGTGCCCAAATGGTCCTGGGGAGGAATTAGCTCAGCCACAGGAGCCAGAAAGGTGCTCAATAGTGTAGTACACTGTCACAGGGGTGGATGACCTTTCACGAGTTCATGCACTACTGTTCGTGGTTATATTTATCTTGTGTAATACCATTTTACTAGTCTATATCATTTGACCAGCGCTCGCTTTATCATTTTTAAACAATGTAACTATTCTACATTATAACTCAAACTGTGTCTCCCACAGTGGTTTAGTGGTTAGAGCTTAGAACTTACAGCATTTGGGTCATGGGTTCTAATCCCAGTCTTGGCAACATCCCAAAAAAATGGAGATCACTTTTCTGGGTTGTGGCAGGAATATTGATCAATCAATTATGATTTTGCCTAATGACTAGAAAGTGGATGAATGTTACTTGCGTACTGTTCTTCTGCCAATTAGGTCATGTGCAAGTTTCATGCCGTGTATATTTCATTGTAACTTTTTTCTCTTTTAAATCTGTCTCCTTATACAACTTGACCCCCTCCCCCACCCCATCATCACCTGTCCCATATGCAAATCTATGGATCACCGCCCCACTCTTTAACTATCTATTTACTGATCAAGTGAATGTGTCTCATTTTCTATCAGCTACAGCTCAGATCTCACATTATTATACAATTGCTGATTGTATCTCACCACTAGTCTGATTGAATTCACAATTCCTGGTCAGTCCTGTTCCCTGACCTCTAATAACCTTTAGGGCCAGTTCACACTACATGTGTTTCAGTTGCTTTTTCAACATCACAAACGCACAGAAAGAAGGTTATATGGTTGTCAATGTCATAGTTCACATCAGCGCTTGCATTTTCAATGCATTGCAGGTGCTGTAAACAAAGTTGACCACGCTGCATTGTTTCTGCACAGAACTGTACTGGAACACATTGAAACGTCCTTGAATGTACTAAAACGCACATGTCCCTAACTACATTGAATACAAAGAAAATAGAAAAAAATAAGTGGAAGGGATACAAAAATGCAATGTAAACATGTCCAAAACGCATCCAAAATGTACTGGAACACACTAAACATGCATGCCAAAAGGGCATGAAAAAAACCCATCAGGAACACATCTAGACTGTTTCTACAGTGTGAACCAGCCCTTAGGACTTGTTCACACCATTGGTGGTGCAGAAACGCATGCAAGAACACACATTTTCCAGCACAGCAAAGAAATGCAATGCCCTATGTAGATGTGCGCAGGTACCATGATGAAAACGTTGTTGCACCTACACACGTCTATTAAAAACAGCCCCATTCACAGCCACAAATACGCATGGCACCACACTACTGTGCGGTTAGGTGCGACACACTTGGAAAATAACATAAAAATAAGCCAACATGGCTAAAACATATCTTGAAAATATGGGGACTCTGATATCCGGCGACAGTCCGTTTACGAACGAGAAGCAATTCTGCACCCTAAAACCAACATAGAGGAAAGGGATGGTCAAATTGCTGTGCTGCTTCCAAACCACCTCTGGCATGCCAGGGTCATTATGCAGGTCCTCGATGCCAGTTCTTGCCTGCGGCCACAAAATATCCACTGGCCACAAGTGAAGGTGAGTGGAGGACGTGAAGGTGGATTTCTACCAGCTTCAACCACAAGCAGTACCACTCCTGAAAAATGAGAGCAAATAATCATTGACACGTCATCATGACAGTCAATTCTCAGTGCAGGCTATCTAGAGTGTCTTTCCTTTTTAACCATTTCAAGAGTTCAAGGAAACATTCTTGGAGCATCTACTGTGTTTGGAAAGGCCAAAGGTCCCCCCCTCCCCCAGGCACACTAATGCTTATGCAGGCCATAGACGGGGAGAAAAACAGCCGATTTTTCTTTTAAAAAATGAAAAATCGGTTGTTCAAGCGGCCGACGTTACCAGCAATGGTAAAAAAAAAATCGGCCGATTTTCATCCCGTCTACAGCCGGCAAAAAGTGTCCCTGCAGAGAGCTCCGCTATTTCTTTGACAGTTCTTTGACATTTATAGCGGTTGCAACATTGTATTTGTATCCATTTCGGATACAGATGTTTTTATTCGGAAACAAATAGATACAATGTTGCAACCGCTGTAAATGTCAAAGAACTGTCAAAGAAATAGCGGAGCTCTCTGCAGGGACACTTTTTGCCATACTGGAATTCCTCTCATTTTTCATCCTTCTTCTTCCTCTTCTTCTTCTTCTTCATCATCATCCTCTTCTTCTTCATCATCATCCTCTTCTTCTTCTTCATCATCCTCTTCTTCATCATCCTCTTCTTCTTCATCATCTTCATCATCATCATCATCCTCTTCTTCTTCATCATCATCCTCTTCTTCCTCTTCATCATCATCCTCTTCTTCATCATCTTCTTCTTCTTCATCATCATCATCCTTTGCATCATCATCCTCTTCTTCATCATCATCCTCTTCTTCTTCTTCTTCATCATCATCATCCTCTCCTTCTTCTTCATCATCATCCTCTTCTTCATCATCCTCATCTTCTTCTTCATCATCTTCTTCTTCATCATCTTCATCTTCTTCTTCATCATCTTCATCATCATCCTCTTCTTCTTCATCATCATCCTCTTCATCATCTTCTTCTTCTTTATCCTCTTCATCATCATCCTCTTCTTCATCATCTTCATCCTCTTCTTCTTTTTCTTCTTTTTGTCTTCCTCTTGCAGGTCACTGCTCATGTGCAGATTTTTTATCAGTAAAAAATCGGCCAATTTGCCCATCATTGCCGCGAAAATCGGCCGATCGGCAAATTCGGCCGTTTATTTCCAACTTTACCGAAAAAAAAAATCTGCCAAAATACCGAAAAACGGCCGAACAAATA
Organism: Staurois parvus; assembly: GCF_062004578.1. Taxonomy (NCBI): domain Eukaryota; kingdom Metazoa; phylum Chordata; class Amphibia; order Anura; family Ranidae; genus Staurois; species Staurois parvus. The sequence continues at coordinate 279,012 of NW_028318430.1, forward strand.
GCCCACTAACGATCCGAAAATCAGCCGATTTTATTTTCGCCCAAAAAATCGGCCGATTTTCGACCCATCTATGGCCTGCATAAGATATGGTGTGGCCCTAGGGTCAATGTGTGTTTAGAATACTTCCAAAATGCACATACAAAAACACTACATCCAAATGCATTTTGCATTTCTATAGCATGTTAAACAGAAGATAAATGCACTTACATAATGTTAACATGCGCAAGTAAAAATAGACAAAATCCACATCCTTTTATTCTGGCTTCACATACATGCATTGTGGTCTAACACCGCACTCCTGGGCAAATCACATGCAATTTGTGTGCGTTGCAATTAGAGACAAACATTTTGCACACCTCAAATTGCACCGCATCCGGGCCAAAAATGTGCAGGACCCTTTTTCAAGGTATGCACATGGGTGTGAATAGGCATGCCATCCAATTTGGCAAATCGCAATACGCTTTGTGTACCAATATTGGTGTGTTGGTAACTTCACCTAGAAAGCCGCAGCAGGTGGCATGAAGGGGTTGCGGTTGTGATGCGGTGCAGCGCTTGCACAGAAAACACTGCAAATTTCACATCGCATCTGTGTGAAACCAGAATGTGCCAATATGTGGCTTGACAAAGCACAGTGGTCAGTGCAGATTATTTTCAATCCATGTTTTTTTACACTTTTCATTCACTGGTTTAACTCAGGTGATCGTTAATCACAATTATCTCCGGCGATCACATGCAGCCCCTCAACCATCTACACATATCTCTGGAAATCTATACAGATCTCCTTGAAAAAATGTCTCCTCTCCTCTTCGGAAAACAATTGTCCTCCACCTCATAAACAGGGGGACAGAGAAGACTTCTCCTTGATAACTAAAATCAGATGAATTATCTGTGCTTAATAAACATACACCAATACTGCAAATGCATTGTACTGTCCAAGGCATTGCACACGAACGCATTGCACACTAGAAATGTCAAAGGCGTTAGTGTGTACAGTGCATGAGTGTAAAATGCTTTAGTGCACACTGCAGTGTACAATGCATTGCACACTGTAATACTCTGTACAAAGTAATACCGTGTACACCCACACATTGTAGACTGTAATGCACTGTACTCTGTCATGCAGGATGGAGCAACGCATTGCACACTGTGATACCGTGTACACCCACACATTGTAGACTGTAATGCACTGTACACTGTCATGCAGGCTGGAGCTACGCATTGCACACTGTGATACGCTGTCCACTGTCATGTAGAATCCAGCAACGCATTGCACACTGTAATACCATGTACACCAACACATTGTAGAATGTAATGCATTATACGCAGTATACATGTCCAGATATTCAAAGATTAGCCATGAAGGCCTAGCTGGTTTCCTATTTGGCGACCGCAGATAGCCGAATAACGCTACACTGCATCCAGGCAGCTCTGGGAGGGTGTCATATGACATCCTGGCAGAACGCGCTCTCCGTGATTGCTGTGTCTTAAGGACACAGCTGATCACGTGATGTGGTAAAGACCAATCACTTTTTACCATGTGATCAGCCATGTCCAATGACACGCTGATCACCGGGAAATGCATTTGCCGGGTCTTGGCTGCACTTTCATCACGCTGTCAGAATGTGTGGAAAGTACTGCCGAGAACCAGCAGTTATCAAAGCAGGGGTCGGCCCCGATGATCAGTGCCCACCAGTGCCACCCAACAGTTCCGCCCACCTGTGGCCAGCAGTGCCACCCACCAGTGCTGCCTCATCAACGCACATCAGTGTTGCTAAATTACCAGTTTACCAAATGTTATAATATAAACAGACTTTTATTCATTATGAGCTATTATGTGGTTTATCGAGCAAAAAGTAAAACTCACAGCAGCAAGTCAATACCACCCAAAGAAAGCTCTATTTGTCTGAAAAAACTGATACAAATTTAAGATGGGTACAATGTGGCATGACCGCACAATTGTCATTCAAAGGGTAACAGTGTAGAAAGATGAAAATTGGCCAGGACAGGAAGGGGGTAGGAGTACCCAGTAGGCAAGTGGTTAATATCATTGACCCATCAATACCCAGGAGCTAATGTACAGATAAGTAGCATGTGCACCAAGTGAGATTCTGCTAGGCCCCACCCACAAAATTACAATTACTTGTCCCTCACATGTTATTAACATATTTGCAATGGCCACAGTTACTGTACATATAAGGATCATCTCCTCAGTTGAGAACTGTGCTCTCGCCATGTCCAAATGCCAATAAAGTTATCAAAATTTTCAACCAACACAAAACCTCCAACCACTTCTCATCCACTTACACTCCCAACAACCACTTCCGGGTGCGTGCGCACCAGATGACGGACTTCCAGGAGGATAGCTGCTCGTGCGCCATGGGGGACACCTGTTTGGCGTTTATTTGTGCACGATCGCGCATATCTATGCACGATCGCTCATTTCTATGCACGGCTATGATAGCTTTCGCGAATGTGTGTTTCTTAGTGATTTTTTTATTTTTTTAAACCTTGGCTAATATATATTTGTTGCCAAAGGCCAAAAATCAACATCCAGTGGGGACTATTTTATTACTGTAAATCAAATTGTAGAAAACCTGTAGCTGGCTGCACAGTGAATGTGACATTCATTAGTACATAACAATATTGTGGTGCAAGCAGGTTTTTTATTTTTTTGTTTGGTTTTGAAAAAGCCAGTTTGCACCCACTTGCATATTCACGCTCTTACAAGCTACATTTGAGCAGATTATATAAGTATACAAAGTAACTATTAAGGTTGTTCATATATTGAACATAAAATAAACACAAAAACATCGGTGAAACATTTATTGATCAAATATATCTTCATTTATTTGGTCAGCAGGAACAAGTAGGTACAGTCAATATCTTGGTGAGTCACAAAAATAGGATTGATGTGGCAAAAATAAGAGCTTACAATCTAAAGATACTTCTAGTGAACTGTGTGTGCTCAGGTTATAGCAGGAAACAAAGGGGAAGATGAATCAAGTAACATTTTCGTGCACATAGGATTTACTTACACAATCACTTAGTATGAAGATCCATTCTCAAAAAAAAGTCTACAGATCAAAATATCAAGAAAACAAGACATATGTGAAAAACCCCTCCCACCTCTACAAAACCCCTCCCACCTCTACAAATCCCCTACACATACATTTGTCAGTAGGTTTGTAAGAAAAATGCATTGGAGTCTAAATAAGCAAGCAAAATTAAAACGAGCAGATTTTAAACAAAACGATTGACATGTGTGAGGCTTTCAATGCAAAGAAAAAAAACACAATCATTGTGCAATAACACACAAACACTTTACAAGGCCAAAAATATGCAAACATTTCCAGCCCACTTCCAAACACAGCCTGAGTGGTGTCTGGGGCAATTCAGCACAAAATCTCTTCCTCCCCCAAACCACACCATGCAAGGACTTATGCAGGCCATAGATGGGTCGAAAATCGGCCGATTTTTCGGCCGAAAATAAAATCGGCCGATTTTCGGATCGTTAGTGGGCGATTTGGTCGGCCGATTTTCGGTATTTTGGCCGTTTTTTTTTTTCGGTAAAGTTGGAAAAAAATCGGCCGATTTTGCCGATCGGCCGATTTTCGCGGCAATTAGTGGGCGAATCGGCCGATTTTTTACCGATAAAAAAACTGCGCATGAGCAGTGACCTGCAAGAGGAAGACAAAAAGAAGAAAAAGATGAAGAGGAAGAGGATGAAGAAGAGGATGAAGAAGAGGAAGAAGAAGAGGATGAAGAAGAGGATGAGGATGAAGAAGAGGAGGATGAGGATGAAGAAGAAGAGGAAGAAGAAGAAGAAGAGGATGAAGAAGAAGAAGAGGATGAGGATGATGATGATGATGAAGAAGAGGATGAGGATGAAGAAGAGGATGAGGATGAAGAAGAGGATGAGGATGAAGAAGAAGAAGAGGATGAGGATGATGAAGAAGAAGAAGAGGATGAGGATGATGAAGAAGAAGATGAGGATGAAGAAGAAGAGGATGAGGATGAAGAAGAAGAGGATGAGGATGAAGAAGAAGAAGAGGATGAAGAAGAAGAGGATGAGGATGAAGAAGAAGAAGAGGATGATGAAGAAGAAGAGGATGATGATGAAGAAGAAGAGGATGAGGATGAAGAAGAGGATGAGGATGAAAAAGAAGATGAGGATGAGGATGAAAAAGAAGATGAGGATGAGGATGAAGAAGATGAAGATGAGGATGAAGAAGAGGATGAGGATGAAGAAGAAGTAGGATGAAAATAAGAATAATTCCAGTCCAGCAAAAAGTGTCTCTGCAGAGAGCTCCGCTATTTCTGACAGTTCTCTGACAGTTCCTTGACATTTACAGCGGTTGAAACATTGTATCTATTTGTTTCCGAATACAAACATCTGTATCCTAAATGGAAATAAATAGATACAATGTTTCAACCGCTGTAAATGTCAAGGAACTGTCAGAAATAGCAGAGCTCTCTTCAGGGACACTTTTTGCTGGCTGTAGAAGGGATGAAAATCGGCCGATTTTTTTTACCATTGATGGCAACGTCGGCCGCTTGAGCAACCGAATTTTCTTTTTTAAAAGAAAAATCTGCCGTTTTTCTCCCCATCTATGGCCTGCATTAGTCACAAACCACCCGGCCTAGTAACAGGCCAAATTACTCCCTACTGCACGTCTTTATATAAGCTAGGTTGTATTTGGAGCGTGCCAAACAAGGCCCCACACCCAATGAAGCCACACCCACCACTGACCTTAGTTTGGTCAGTGAAAGTGTTTTCACCTGATGAATCCGCTTCCTACCTGCATTAACCCTTGGTATACAGGCCCCACAAATCAGAAAGATATATACAGTGAAATGTACGTGTGCAGCATACAACAGAACATTGAGCAGGGATGTGAAAGGGAACCCCAATTGGAACCTTTATTGCTACTATGGTCACAATTCCCTCCAGATTCTCGCATGAGTTAAGACAGTCACATGACCACATCTTGTATGCAATACTGAAAATGACAAATCGATTTGACTAGTATGGTGAATTTCCCATCAATTGGTAAAACACTCCAGAAATCAAACATCACCAAACATTACACTCTGGGCAAAGCTGATTTACAAATCCTGCGACTTACAGTAAAGTTGACCATTTTAATGCAATTTTCAAGACATCTGACACAGATCTCTATGCAAATTGCCACTAAAGTAGTACATGTACTACTATAGAAATCAGTGTTTGAAACGCACCCATGTGGTCACTCTAATAGCAGACAATAGGGTGCGACTTTGCAGACGATTTACAACTTGCATGTTGTGCAAATCACATGCCAAGTCCCACTCAATGTGCACGCTATTGGAGCGTTCATATTGTTGTGGTTCAAACTTGGTCGGAGCCGCAAGTAATAATAGAGTAATGAATACACTACTTTTCATGCAATTTGCTGAGAGATCGATGTCGAATGTCTTGCAAATTGCACTTGAAATCACCATGTACCCCGACTTTGAAATCATGCAACTTCTATGCAAGTCACATGATGTGACTGTGGTGTCAATAACACCACTTAGAAATCTGCTTTAATGTGACCGGGTGGCCCCCAGTAACATTGTTTGCGATTGCCATGCAATTGGCATGACAGGCGACTTGCAAATCGTAGACCAAGTCGCACCCTATTGGCCACTGTAGGCTCTGTTCACATCCAATTGGATTGTGAACTCGTGGAACTTCACTGTAAGTTGGACAATTGCCGCATCAGATTAGATGTGACAGTGGTGTTAGCCCCCAGTAACATTGTGTGCAATTTGCCATGCAAAGAGCAAGCTGCTGGCCATGCCAATCACATGACAAGTCACATCCAGGGTGTGCAATTTCAGGTGCGATTTGTGCATTGACATCGTACCTGATATTGGATATAATGAATGTGAGTGTATTAACATACACCATTTGTTGCAGCGAGAGTTCAAAGGTATTTGAGAATTGTGGCCATTTATTAGCAATTTAACATCTAGACTCAAATAGAAATCGCAATGCTACACACAACTGAAAACACAACTAGTTAGTAATTCTCTAGAAAACACAGTAAAATTGGCAACTTAAAGAGTAATTTTCAATTGCATATAGTGTGAGCGAAGCAGGAAAATCAACAAAGGAAATAAATCTTTGAAGGCGTGCGGTACCTGCCTGCTGGGATAAGGGTCTGCTATGCATTTGGGGGAAAAATGCACGCCAGGATTTGTGACAAGTTTGATGTGTGGATTCACCAACCAAGTCTTTTCTCTCTCGTTCACTCTTCTGAATGTCTCTCTTTATCACTCTTCAGTATGTATCTCTCGCTCACTCTTCTTTGTCTCACTGGCTCGCTCTTCTCTCTCGCTCACTCTTCTGAATGTCTCTCTTTATCACTCTTCATATGTATCTCTCGCTCACTCTTCTTCGTCTCACTCTTCTCTCTCTCTGTCAGCTCTTTGCTTGCCAAATCCTTCACAAAAGTGGGTGGAGTGTAAACCATCATTATCAAATCTATTAGTGATTCAGGCCCTTATCTTATACCATTGTATGACATTCACATAAGGTGCAGCTTTGAAGGTGTTTCAACAGACAAGGCCTCATTCTAATTCACATTTTAGGGATCATTTAGACAGAAAGCAAAGATGTTGCTAGAACATGTATGTGAAGACAGCCACACACGGAGATCATGCTACTACCTCGCCGGGGTTGGGATTCAAACCTACAACCCTAGAGTTATGAGGCAGTAGTGCTAACCACTAATCCACGGAGCTACATTGCTAACCCAGCCTGTATTTCTGTGCTGTGAATCAATCTTAGGTCCCTGGGCATGGTCAGTATAACTACCAGATATCTCCAATGTGACACAAATGTTGTGCTATGTTGCCAATTCACATGTATGTTGGTTCTATGTATCCCAATACAAAGGATTGCAATACTAATACAGGCGTACCTCGGTTTACCAACGCCTCAGGGAACGTCATATTTGGGGTACAAATGTCAAACCATTTCAGTTAATTGGTCTATTTACAAATGTTTGAATAATTTGGTATGGGCATGTGGCCTGGTATGGTTCAGGAGGGGGGGAGGCGCTCGCTCGTCCCCCCCCCCCTTTCCTGACCTGCCGGGCTGCATGCTCGGATAAGTATGTGTTATGGATTTAGGGGGGTACCCCATTCTGTTTTTTATTTAATTTCAGCGTGGAGTTACCCCTTAACATCCATACGAGACCCGAAGGGCTTAGTATGGATGGGAGGGGGGACCCCACGCCAGTTATTTAAAGAACTGTTTATAAATCACTGCAATACTTTGACATTCAACTGTCAGTGGGGAACTCCGCCGACAGCTGAAACATGAGCGCTGCATTGGTTTTCACTACTAAAATGCTGCATGAGTTGATAACATAACTCATGCGGGACTGTAGGAGCGACAGCCATGAGTTAATGTTTCAGCTGTCAGCGGGGTTCCCCACTGACAGCTGAATGTAAAATAATTCTCTTTATTGCATAAATAATAAAAAAAAAGCGTGGGGTCCCCCCTCCCATCTGTACCAAGCCCTTCGGATCTGGTATGGATATTAAGGGGGAACTCCACGCTGGAATTAAAAAAAAAAACAGCGTGGGTCCCCCTCAATATCCATACCAGACCCTTATCCGAGCATGCAGCCCGGCAGGTCAGGAAAGGGGGGGGGCGAGCGAGCGCCCCCCCCCCTCCTGAACCATACCAGGCAACATGCCCTCAACATGGGGGGGGTGCTTTGGGGCAGGGGGGGCTCGCCCCCCCAAAGCACCTTGTCCCCATGTTGATGAGGACAAGGGCCTCTTCCCCACAACCCTGGCCGGTGGTTGTGGGGGTCTGCGGGCGGGGGGCTTATCAGAATCTGGAAGCCCCCTTTAAAAGGGGGCCCCCAGATCCCACCCCCCCCCCCCCCACGTGAATGATTCTGCGGTACACGGTCCGCAGACTCATTCACAAAAAAACTAAGTGTGGTGTAAAAAAACCACAGTACAGGGTCTTTGACAAGTCCTTTATTAAAACAATGTCCCCCGAAGTAGATCCAATGTCAATCGCGGCGGCAGGGACCCAAAAAAAAAAAAAAGGTTCCGCTCCCGTCGGAGGCTTCCAGCCTTGTGAAGAATAGGCTAGCTGACATTTCTTATATAGGTATGGGGCGGGGCCAGCCGGGGACATCGTCTGAGTGACCCGCCCCATGTCACATGCTTGCCCCCCTGCCCCAAAGCACCCCCCTCATGTTGAGGGCATGTGGCCTGGTATGGTTCAGGAGGGGGGGGGCGCTCGCTCGTTCCCCCCCCCCCTTTCCTGACCTGCCGGGCTGCATGCTCGGATAAAGGTCTGGTATGGATATTGAGGGGGACCCACGCTGGTTTTTTTTTAAATTTCAGCATGGAGTTCCCCCTTAATATCCATACCAGACCTGAAGGGCTTGGTATGGATGAGAGGGGGGACCCACGCTGTTTTTTTTTTTTTTATTGCGGACCTTTATTTTTACATTCAGCTTTCAAAATAAATATTATCTAGACCTTCAAAATAAGTAAAATCATAACAGAAATAATTATAAAGGATAAGAAACAAAAATAGAATCACTAGAACTAAAGAAATCTAATTAGATTACATGAAGATATGCCGAGTGCTGTTTATTAAACACAATAGACGCGACCGAGTGTCGGCTGTCAGAGGAATCCACAGTAAGATTCACTATTATTAAATATACTTTTTGTGATGAACTTCCCAATAATCCCAATCTATCTCAAAATTTCAATAATCCCACATAATCCAAAAGGTGATGATTGAATCTATACTAAAATAATAATAAATCACCCCTCCAATATATATTCAAAATCATCAAATGTACCAATCAACATTAAATAAATAAATATAAAATAAAATGTATATATAAAAAAATGTCCAAATCACCAAAAATAGTAATAATAATAATAAGTGTCCAAATCACCAAAAAAGTATGTAATATAAATAAATAAATGTCCAAAATCCCAAGAAAAACAAAAACAAAAAAGTTCTTTATGTGTTCAGTGAAGCAAGACGATTCTCCAAACAATGCCTTGTTATCCTCAAAAATAAAGATAAAAATATATCATAGTGTAATATCCTCAAACATATATATATGCTTCACACAGTGCAAAACTCAAATCACACCAAAAATAGTGAAAAATCAATAAATCAAAAATAAACGTGAGAACTCGTGATCACTCCAATCTCAGGTGAATAGTGATACTAGGTACCAATATCCTATATACTCCAGCCAAAGTAGATGCTAAATACCATTACCCTCTTATGGTATATTCAGGCATATACTGTTAGATAGGAAAGCCATTCCTCCATCATTCTTATCCCGGGGTATTCCTCATATGGACAAAGAGAAGGCTCAATCAGGCAGATTTCATAAAAAGATATAAATTTATTCGACACTTACATGTAAAAATCACTTTATCCAGCTCTCTGTACTGCACATTTCAATCTTTGGTTGAAAAAACGATTGTTTCCAACCGACAAAATGGCCGCGGCGACACTTCCGGTTAGCGTGCGTGCGTGATGACGTCACTCCCATAACGCGTTTCGTCACTTCCGGACTTCATCTGAAGGGATACAGACGTCTGATTGGTCTCTCCTTATAATCCACTGTCTTTTAATGGGGTGAGGCCGGATCCGCCATATTGCATGAGGGAAATATCGCAAAAAAAACCCATACAGCCTCCCGCAAACCCCCAGTACCGGAAAAACAGCTCGCAATTATACACTAATATCACCAACGAAACTATATATCTATATACACCCTTTCTACATATGAGATCAACACATAACCAACTCATATGCAGATAGTATATATTCAGGGAATCAGCATATTCAATCTATTACCCAGTACCACCATGTACCACTCTCAATATAAACTACCAGGTGAAAACACAGCAATTAAAGTAAACCTCTATTAATATATATTTTTACATAATTATACTATATACTGTATGATCCTAATATATATCGTAATATTAAACCCCGTGCTCCCTCTAGTGGTCATATAATAATACTACCACTAAACCCATTAATTATAAAATCAGTACACCAATCTTTACATTAATTATTTTAGATAATAACATAATTCCACTATATAATAAATGACCCTAATACGTATCCTAATATTATGTCCAATGCTCCTTCTAGTGGTCCTACGATAGTACTGTTACTGAACATATTAATTATAAAACCCATATCCCGATCTCTAAAATAATTCACTATCAATATATTAACAATAATAAACCCTAATGGTATACATAACCACCGCTCTACTTATTTCAATGGAATATATAAAAAGTTACATTTAAATTAAAATATTAAATATATCAGAATGTGAATCCATAGATAAATGTACATCTATGGATATAAAACCATTCTTATCTCAAATACATTATTATAAAAATCAATATACCCGAATTATTCAAACTTAACATTAAATTACTGCTCCTTGTTTATCTATCTGAAATAAAACAATTCAAATCTAGCTCTATATTCAGTCCCTTTGGTTTCAATGTATTCATCTTAAAAATCCAAAAAGTTTCATTTTGTGACAATTTCTTAATTCTATTACCCCCTCTCCAATGTCCTTCCACAGTGTCAATTCCACAAAATTTTAACTGACTAGGATCTGAATTATGGAATTCCTTGAAATGTCTCGATACACTGTGATCCTTCTTCCCTTTAATAATATTCCTCACATGTTCTTCCAACCTTTTTCGTAAATTTCTTTTTGTTCTCCCTATATACTGGAAATGACAAGGACATTCCAGCATATATGTAACGTATTTTGTGTCACATGTAATAAATTGTTTTATTAGAAATTCTTCACCTGTAGAACAAGAAGCGAAGGAAGGAGTCTTCTTATTCTTAATTTTAGTAATTTTACACATTCTACATTTTCTGCACGGATAGAATCCTTTTAGATTAAACATATTGCCCATTTTCTTTGGAGGGGATATTATTCCTTTCACCAAGGTGCTCCTCAAATTATTCGTTTTTCTATAAATAAAACTCGGTTTATTTGGTAACACCGGGCCTAGCACATTATCCTTCTGTAATATTGGCCAATGTTTGATTAAAACCTTCTCAATTTCTTTGAACTGACAATTAAAACGTGAATAAAACGCATATTCCCTTTTATTATTATTCTCCTCTTTCATTTTTAATTTTTCTTTAATTTTCCCGTCACCTAAATAATTCTGACTAATTTTAAATCGTATGCTCTCTAATTTTTCTGGATCATAACCTTTGGAAACAAATCTCTCTTTAATAACCTTAGATTGTGCTATATAGTCCTCCAATCTTGAACAGTTCCTCATAATTCTCGTAAACTGTCCTTTTGGTATGCCTTGTATCCATTGCGGATGATGACAACTAGTCACAGGGATATATCCGTTTCTATCCGTGTCTTTAAAATAAGTTTTAAAACATAATCTGTTATTATATTTAAAAATAGTAAGATCTAAAAAATTGGCCGATTGCTTACTTATATTATATGTAAATTCCAATTCGTAATTATTAGTTTCAATAAATCTCAAAAACTTTAATAGACTCTTCTCCGTGCCCTCCCAAATTACCAAAATATCGTCAATATATCTCTTCCATATTGTTAGCCCCTCCCACCTTTTACCATAAATCTCTTTCTCTTCCCATTTTGCTAGGAAAATATTCGAATTGTCAGTTCAAAGAAATTGAGAAGGTTTTAATCAAACATTGGCCAATATTACAGAAGGATAATGTGCTAGGCCCGGTGTTACCAAATAAACCGAGTTTTATTTATAGAAAAACGAATAATTTGAGGAGCACCTTGGTGAAAGGAATAATATCCCCTCCAAAGAAAATGGGCAATATGTTTAATCTAAAAGGATTCTATCCGTGCAGAAAATGTAGAATGTGTAAAATTACTAAAATTAAGAATAAGAAGACTCCTTCCTTCGCTTCTTGTTCTACAGGTGAAGAATTTCTAATAAAACAATTTATTACATGTGACACAAAATACGTTACATATATGCTGGAATGTCCTTGTCATTTCCAGTATATAGGGAGAACAAAAAGAAATTTACGAAAAAGGTTGGAAGAACATGTGAGGAATATTATTAAAGGGAAGAAGGATCACAGTGTATCGAGACATTTCAAGGAATTCCATAATTCAGATCCTAGTCAGTTAAAATTTTGTGGAATTGACACTGTGGAAGGACATTGGAGAGGGGGTAATAGAATTAAGAAATTGTCACAAAATGAAACTTTTTGGATTTTTAAGATGAATACATTGAAACCAAAGGGACTGAATATAGAGCTAGATTTGAATTGTTTTATTTCAGATAGATAAACAAGGAGCAGTAATTTAATGTTAAGTTTGAATAATTCGGGTATATTGATTTTTATAATAATGTATTTGAGATAAGAATGGTTTTATATCCATAGATGTACATTTATCTATGGATTCACATTCTGATATATTTAATATTTTAATTTAAATGTAACTTTTTATATATTCCATTGAAATAAGTAGAGCGGTGGTTATGTATACCATTAGGGTTTATTATTGTTAATATATTGATAGTGAATTATTTTAGAGATCGGGATATGGGTTTTATAATTAATATGTTCAGTAACAGTACTATCGTAGGACCACTAGAAGGAGCATTGGACATAATATTAGGATACGTATTAGGGTCATTTATTATATAGTGGAATTATGTTATTATCTAAAATAATTAATGTAAAGATTGGTGTACTGATTTTATAATTAATGGGTTTAGTGGTAGTATTATTATATGACCACTAGAGGGAGCACGGGGTTTAATATTACGATATATATTAGGATCATACAGTATATAGTATAATTATGTAAAAATATATATTAATAGAGGTTTACTTTAATTGCTGTGTTTTCACCTGGTAGTTTATATTGAGAGTGGTACATGGTGGTACTGGGTAATAGATTGAATATGCTGATTCCCTGAATATATACTATCTGCATATGAGTTGGTTATGTGTTGATCTCATATGTAGAAAGGGTGTATATAGATATATAGTTTCGTTGGTGATATTAGTGTATAATTGCGAGCTGTTTTTCCGGTACTGGGGGTTTGCGGGAGGCTGTATGGGTTTTTTTTGCGATATTTCCCTCATGCAATATGGCGGATCCGGCCTCACCCCATTAAAAGACAGTGGATTATAAGGAGAGACCAATCAGACGTCTGTATCCCTTCAGATGAAGTCCGGAAGTGACGAAACGCGTTAGGGGAGTGACGTCATCACGCACGCACGCTAACCGGAAGTGTCGCCGCGGCCATTTTGTCGGTTGGAAACAATCGTTTTTTCAACCAAAGATTGAAATGTGCAGTACAGAGAGCTGGATAAAGTGATTTTTACATGTAAGTGTCGAATAAATTTATATCTTTTTATGAAATCTGCCTGATTGAGCCTTCTCTTTGTCCATATGAGGAATACCCCGGGATAAGAATGATGGAGGAATGGCTTTCCTATCTAACAGTATATGCCTGAATATACCATAAGAGGGTAATGGTATTTAGCATCTACTTTGGCTGGAGTATATAGGATATTGGTACCTAGTATCACTATTCACCTGAGATTGGAGTGATCACGAGTTCTCACGTTTATTTTTGATTTATTGATTTTTCACTATTTTTGGTGTGATTTGAGTTTTGCACTGTGTGAAGCATATATATATGTTTGAGGATATTACACTATGATATATTTTTATCTTTATTTTTGAGGATAACAAGGCATTGTTTGGAGAATCGTCTTGCTTCACTGAACACATAAAGAACTTTTTTGTTTTTGTTTTTCTTGGGATTTTGGACATTTATTTATTTATATTACATACTTTTTTGGTGATTTGGACACTTATTATTATTATTACTATTTTTGGTGATTTGGACATTTTTTTATATATACATTTTATTTTATATTTATTTATTTAATGTTGATTGGTACATTTGATGATTTTGAATATATATTGGAGGGGTGATTTATTATTATTTTAGTATAGATTTGATCATCACCTTTTGGATTATGTGGGATTATTGAAATTTTGAGATAGATTGGGATTATTGGGAAGTTCATCACAAAAAGTATATTTAATAGTTTATTCACTTCCTAGGGAGGAGGTAGTGTTTTGTGGCTGTATAGGAGCTTTTTGAAAGATTCACTATTAGTCAGTGGCTAAAAAGCAAACGCCCATGGCAGAGGTCTAAAAGGTGTTCTGCACATGCTCAGTTCTATCTGCCAAAGACACTGCACGGGCATCTAGATTTTTACTGTGTCGATTTCCTTGAAAAAAACGATTTTTAACACATTCTTAATTTTTTTGGAAATAGCAGATATTGTTTAAAGTGAAGTCCTGATATTTGGCAAAGCAAATTTCTAAGTGAACATGTCTCTACAGTGATTTTTCATGGTGTTAGACGTGCTTCTTAGCAAGTCTGCTTTTGTGAGTCTGATTCCGGGCGTGTGTCTTTTTGTGAATTAGATTGGGCGTCTGCTTATGGGCTCTGCTCAATAGTGAATTAGGTTGCAGGGTCAAAAATGGACGGACGCCCATGAAAATTGGGCTTAAGCCCATAAATATGCGCCCACGCCCAATAGTGAATCAAGGCCAATATGTCTCTCAGCAGATAGCTTAGGGTGTCTGCTTTCTGAAAAGGGGTCATTTGGGGGTGTTTGTTCTATCCTGGTATTTTAGCACCTCAAGAGATGTGATGGGTGGTCAGAAAGTAAAAGCTGTGTAAATTTCAAATTATCTATACCATAGTTTGTAGACGCTATAACTTTCACACAAAGCGATCAATATACACTTATTGGGATTTTTTTTACCAAAAACATGTAGCAGAATACATTTTGGCTTAAATTTATGACTAACTTTGAGTTTACGATATATTTTTTATAGCTGAAATTAGAAAATATTGTTTTTTTTCAAAATTTTCGTGGTTTTTTTGTTTATAGCGCAAAAAATAAAAAGCGCACAGGTGATAAAATACCACCAAAAGAAAGCTCTATTTGTGTGAAAAAAAGGACGTAAATTTTGTTTGGGTACAGCATTGCATGACTGCGCAATTATCATTTGAATTAGTGCAGCGCCAAACAGCAAAAAAAAGGCCTGGTCATTAAGGGGGGTAAATCCTGATGGTGATAAACTGATCTTGCTGTCTTCAGTACCTTGCAGTATATATGTGTGTGTGTGTGTGCAAATATGCGTATATACTGTAAGAATATGTATATATATATATATCAACTATCTCTCTCTATATATTTTTTTTCTCATTAGTAAAAATGGCACAGTGGCTTAGTGGTTAGCACATCTGCCTTGTAATAAATGGGTCATGGGTTTGATTCTCGACCATGGTGCCTCCAGCATGGAGTTTGCATGTTCTAAATTGGCCCTAGTATGTGTATGTATGAATGTGAGTTAAGGACCTTAGATTGTACACCCCTTGAGGGTTAGGGACTGATGTGAATGTACAATATATATGTAAAGCGCTGTGTAAATTGACAGTGCTATATAAGTACCTGAAATAAATAAATGTAAGATCGATATGTAACTGTTGCCAGATGCAGCAGAATAACAAAGATCAATGCTCTCAGCAGCATTCCCATATTGGTCTCGCAGATATTATAGCTGACAAAAAGAAATTGATTTGATATTTGCCTCGCTGATTTAACAGGTGATAAACACAAATCAGTCAAAGAAATCGCTTTGTAGAGCAATCACAAACACTTGTGATCAGTGCGTGGATCAAGAAGAAATGACACAGAGCCGGATGTTTTTCTTAAAACATTCAGTTAGGCTCCACCCACAATAGTGGAGCCAGTTAGGCCCCGCCCACCAGCACCGCTGATCAACAGATCTTGCTGCCTACATACACATAGTGTGTATATATATATATATATAGATTTAAAAAAAATCTCTTATATTTTTTTAATTTTTAACTGTCTACAATAAATAAATATTTATGTACTTGAGGGAGGCAGAGACCTGCGATGCGCATAGCGTGGCGCTGCGAGAGTGGGCGTGGTAAACCTTTACAGTGGGTGGGCCTTATGGGGCATGGCTAAACAAAGGCCAGGCTTTGATTATATGCTGGGGGAGCAGAGGGCTTATGCTAGAAGGTGGGGTGAGGGGGGGTCAGATATGCGCTGGCGGGGGGGGGAGTTTGCTTTGAGAGGGGAGAGGACTTGTGTTAGAAGGTGGGGTGCGGGGATTTCAAATTCCAACCCCCCTCATTCTAGCATAAGTCCTCTCCCCTCTCAAAGCACCCCCCCCCAATGCATATCCTCTTACCCCTGCCCCCGCATAATATCTCCTCTAAGTGTACACTATTGTTACCTCCCCCCTCCACCCTCCTTGCTATGTCCTCCTCCCCTGTAAGGCTGGGTTCACACTAGCCTGCCCTGTGCGTTCTGGTTGTGGGTTCGGGAATCGCATCAGCTCCTGCACCAGCAACCACCCACAGCCGAATCGCTCTGCTCTTACAAAACGCACGGGGCTGCCATTCATTCCGAATGGCACCCCCGCGCATCTCAGCCCACAACACGATATCAGGTGCTGGAACCGCAGGGAAACCACAAGATCAAAAAGACCGTGCAGTTTCCCTGCAGATGCATTTTTGCATACACCTTTTTCTTGCGTGAAACGCTGGCATAGCAACCTATTCAAATAAATGGGCCGCCGTGTCCGCGGAGACGCGGGCCGCACTAGTGTGAACCAAGCCTAAGTCGCCATCCATATTAACCACTTGCCCACCGGAAGATTTTACCCCCTTCCAGACCAGCAGAAATACTACTACAGCACAGCCATCCAAAGCAGTGTGCTTACAGTGAAGCAAACGGACACCGCCCTATAGTAAAACACACCCAGCGCGCATTGTTAACCCTTTGATCGCCCCTCATGTTAACCCCTTCCTGCCCAGTGCCATTAGTACAGTGTCAGTGCTTTTTATTTTAGCACTGATCACTGTAATGGTGTCACTGGGGATTTCAGTGGCACCAAGTCAGTTCCCCCCCAGTATCAGAATGTCTGCTGCAGTCCCGGTATAAGTTGCTGATCACCGCCATTATTAGTAAGAATTAAAATAAAAAAATCCCAGTATATATACCGCCATTTGTAAACGCTATAACTTTCACGTAAACCACTTAATTTACACGTATTGGGTTTATTTGTTTTTCTAGCCAAGACATGTAGCAGAATACATTTTGGCCTAAATTTATGACTAAATTTGATTTTGTAATTGTCTTTACTGGACATTTTTAATAGCGAGAAGCTAACAACGTTGTTCTCAAAATTCTCTGTCTTTTTTTTTATAGTGCAAAAAATAAAAAAACGGACAGGCGATCAAATATCGCCAAAAGAAATCTCAATTTGTGGGAAAAAAGGACGTAAATTTAATTTGGATACAGCGTTGAATTACCGTGCGATTGTGAGTTAAAGTAACGCAGCGCCGTAACGCAAACATTGGCCTGGTCAGGAAGGGGGGTAAATCCTCAGGAGGGCAAGTGGTTAATAGAAACCTGCTAAAGTCTGCTGGTAAACAGCCACTTCCAGGAATTCTGAGACTCCCACAGCACGCAGTGGTTCCTCCTGCTGAATCCCACATCACTGTCATTCCATGGAGGATGTGGGAGGAACCACTGAGCGCTATGGAGTTGGCTTTCTTTGTCGACCTTAAAGCAGATCTAAAGAGGTTAATACCTTTCCTACTGCCCCGCCTGCATCTTCTTCTGAGTGCCAGTCTTCATGGAGCGGCGTGGGATGAAGTCACTCTGGCACAGAGACTGGCCCAGTGCAGGAAGGAGCAGCCAGGTAGAGGCATGCTATTACAGAAGACACATTGCATATCCCTTCTGCAATAAAAGCCTGCCTGCTCACTGTTTGTTAAAGCGGAACTGCAGTTCCAATGTAAAGGGAATCTTTACTGTGGAAACCTACCCAAAAAAAGCAATCAGATGGCAAAGGATTAATCACCACTTTGACCTGTATCCTCCACAGAGCTGGTCTTTTCCTTGTTACTGACTTCCTATGCCCTGTTGTGCACTGTGTCTCTGGGTGGAGAAGTCCATCTCCGTAGAGGGGCAGAGCTTTGCTTCCTCATGTCAGAGCTCCTCGCTTGATGACTGGTGGGGTAATGGTCAAGGTAAAGCAGAAAAGATGGACCTTTATCACTGCAGCTCCTCAGGTACGGCTTCCTCTTCAGCAAGGTGAGCACCACAGTAGTGACATCACCAAACCTTACTTTAAATCTGATGAGGTGGCAATACCTTAGATCTCACACTTCAGATATACAGCTATGAGGCTAGGGCACATTAAAGGGTGCCCATGTGGTTTTTTTTCTTTTAAAAAAATCAGGACGAAAAAAGTATTACTTGGGTGCAATTAACATTGCCCTAGAAGAAGAAGAACCGTCCTTTTCTGAGATCAATTCCACTTTAAAGGAGTACTGCCAAAGCTCTTTTGGCTGTACTTCTCCTGTGGATCACAGGAGTGTAGTTCGTTCTGCACTCCTGTGACCCATTTTCAGCAGACATTGGGCTGAAGTCACTCAGCCTGTCCAGGCTGAGGAAAGATCCTGGCTTTAACAAACTCCTGCCCGCCATATAGTAAAATGAGGTGGTTCTCTCGTTCTGGGAGGACGTCATATGACGTTCTCCCATTCTCACCGCGCATTCATGGCTCAGGGAGTGCGCGGCGATCAGTGGTGCGCTGTGTCCCTCAAACACAGCGGATCACTGATCCACGGAAAGAGCCAAAGATGTCACCTTGGTCATGTGATCAGCTGTGTCCAATCACAGCTGATGACATGTAAACAGGGAAATGCCGGTTATCGGCTTTTCTCTCCTCTCGAGCTGTCACGCTGACGGCTCGAGAGGAGAGGAGAGCCGATGATTGGCATTCCGCGGAGGGGACATGTAGAGCACTGATGATCAGTGTAGCCCCAGCAGTGCCACCTGTCAGTGTCCATCAGTGCCAGTGCCCATCAGTGCCACATCAATGCCAAATATCAGTGCCTACCAGTGCACATCAATGCCACACACCAGTGCACATTAATGCCACATATCAGTGCCCATCTGAACTGCCTTTCAGTGTCACCCATCAGTGCCAGTCAGTGCCGGTATTGTGGCCTAACAGTACCAGTCAGTGCCGCCTATCAGTACCATATATCAGTGCTGCCTTTCAGTGCCCATCAGTGATGCCTGTCAATGCCCATCAGTGCCACCTACCAGTGCCTCCTCATTAGTGCCACCTATCAGTGTCCATCAGTGCAGCCTATCAGTGCCCATCACTGTAACCTCATTAGCGCACATCAGCGAAGGAGAAAATCCACTTATTTACAAAATTTTATAACAAAATCTAAGAAAAAAACTTTTTTTTTTTTCAAAATTTTCAGTGGTTTTCGGTTGAAGAAAAAATAAAAAACCCAGAGGTGATTAAATACCACCAAAATAAAGCTGTATCAAAAATAAAATTATAAAAATTTCATATGGGTACAGTGTTGCATGACCGCGCAATTGTCATTTAAAGTGCAACAGCACTGAATGCTGGAAATTGGCCTGGGGTTTGAGTGCTCTGTAGACTTGTGGTTAAAGTTAGGATCCACCCGAATTTGGAGCAGCACCTGGCTCTGCTGCTGAGAGCCTGAGCCAGCCACTCATTCCCCCTCCACAGCCCAGCGCTCCAATGAGCGCTGGGGGGACAAAGAAGAGAGGGGTGACTGACAGTCACCGCTCTCTGCTCAGAGTGGCCGTGAGATATCAGCGATCAGGTGATAGCTGACTTCTCACCCTTAGAGCCAGCGGGGGATAGGTGCAGCATCAGAGTGACGCTGCTTCTACCTAGGGAAGCTTAATTGGGTAAAACAAATCCACACTTCTCTTTTAAAAAGGAATCCAAAGTAGCTCTGGAGCTCATTGTGATCTCTATGCCTGGAGGACAAAACACATGACAATGTCATCACTCAGAGTATCAGGTACAAAGACAAGTCTACACCCACCACAGGACACGGGGGGGACTGGGATTGGACAATATTTAAATCACCAATTTCTCTTCAGTGAATTTTGTGAAAATACCCCCTGCACCCCTCTGCTCCCCACTGTGAATTCTCTAGGCTTTTGTGTCCCCCATACCTGCCCCGTCCGTGAAGGGCTGTATACCACTCCACAACTCATGCTCCTTTTTGTCCTCCACAATGCACCCCATTAGGTGTCCTGCCCATCCCTGTAATTCCCCCACAGCTATTCCATCCTTAGTAAGTACTGTACATCTCCTCTTCCATCACAGCATCCTCCACTATGGCCCCCTTATCCTCATCTACAGCATGGGGGCCCATAACAAAACCTCTGACCTCATTCTACATCATGTCCTCAACTGCACCTCATGTGGTCCATGAACACCTCCCAAATATTTCCTCTACTATACCCTGCAGCGCACTCCAGATGTCCCCCATACACTCTCCTATGAACACAGCACACTCCATGCATCCCCCATATGCTCTCCCAAAAATGCAGCACATTCCAGGCGTCCCCCATACACTCGTCTTTTTAATAAATGCAGCACATACATTCTACTCTTAATGAAGTACACTCCATGCATTTCCCATAAACTCTCCTGTTAACACTGCACACTGCATGCGTCCCCCCATATACTCTCCTGTAAGCATTTTACATTCCATCTGTCCCCCAGACACTCTCCTGTAAGCACTGCACACTCCATGCATCCCCATACACTCTCCTATAAATGCAAGACACTCCATGCATCCCCATACACTCTCCTATAAATGCAGCACACTCAACACATCTACCATACACTCTCCTATAAGTGCAGCACACTCCATGCATCCTCATGCACTCTCCTATAAATGTAGCACACTCCATGCATCCCTATACACTCTCCTATAAATGCAGCACACTATGCATCCTCATGCAATCTCCTATAGATGCAACACACTCCATGCATCCCACTACACTCTCCTATAAATGCAGCACACTCCATGCGCTCCCCATACACTCTCCTATAAACAGAACACTCTATGCGTCCCCTATACAATCTTCTGTAAGCACTGCATACTCTGTGCATCCTCCATATACCACTCTCCTGCAAGCAAAGCACACTCCATGCACCCCCCTTAGACTCTCCTGTAAACACTGCACACTCCATGCTTCCCCCATACATACTTCTATAAACACAGAACACTCCATGCGTTCCCCATATGCTCTCCTGATAACGCAGCACATTCCAAGTGACCCCTTAATAAATGCAGCCCATTCTATGCGCCCCCCCATACAATCTACTTTAAACAAAGCACACTCCATGCATCCCCCATACACTCTCCTTTAAACATAGCACACGTCATGCATCCTCTATACACTCTTCTATAAGCAATACACTCTCCTGCAAGCATTGTGTACACTCCATGCATCCCCCTCAGATTCTCCTGTAAACACTGCACACTCCATGCATCTCCCATACATTTTTCTATAAACACAGCACTCTCCATGCACCCTCTGTACACGCTCCTAGAAAAAAAATGCAAATTCCATGCATCTCGCATACTTTCTCCACTAAGCAGTGCAGACTCCATGCATCCCCCATACACTGTGCTTTAAACACAGCACACTCCACACATCCCTCATAGGTTCTACTATGAACACAGTACACTCCATGCGTCCCCATACACTCTCCTATAAGCAATGCACTCTCCATGCGTCCCCCCCCCCTATACACTGCCCAATAAACGTAGCACACTCCATGCATCTCCTATACACTCTCTTATAAACACTGCACGCTACATGTGTCCCCATATACTCTCCTATAAGTCCAGCACACTCCATGCGTCCCTCATACACTCCCATATTCACACATTTTCTCAATTTCCTCTATACACTCCTTTATAAATGCAGGACACGCTATGAGTCCCCCATACACTCCTCTAAGCGCAGTACACTCCATGCGTCCCTCATACACTTTCCATCAAACTCAGCACACTCCATGCATCTTCCATACACTCTTCTATAAAATGCCCCACACTCCTTGTATCCCCTATACATTCTATTCTAATCATAGCACACTCCATGCATCACCTATAAGCACTGCACACTCTATTTGTTCCCTATAAACACTGCACACTCCATGTGTCTCCCAAACACTCTCCTATAAGTACAGCATACTCTGTGCATCTCTGTACACTCTCCTATAAATGCAGCATACTTGTTGCAATCCCATATAATCTCTTTGAAGCGCAGCATACTCCATGTGCTCCCTATACACTCTGCTACAGATGCAGAACAATCCATGTGTTCCCCGTCCGCTTTCCTATAAAGAGAGCCCATTCCATGCATTCCCATATAATCTATAAATACAGCATACTCCATGTGTTCACCCTACACTCTCCTATAAATGCAGCACACTCAATGCGGCTACCATACACTCTCCTATAAATGCAGCACACTCCATGCAACACCATACACACTCCTATAAATGTAGCACACTCCATGCATCCCTATACACTCTCCTATAAATGCAGCACACTATGCATCCTCATGCAATCTCCTATAAATGCAGCACACTCAACACATCTACCATACACTCTCCTATAAGTGCAGCACACTCCATGCATCCTCATGCACTCTCCTATAAATGTAGCACACTCCATGCATCCCTATACACTCTCCTATAAATGCAGCACACTATGCATCCTCATGCAATCTCCTATAGATGCAACACACTCCATGCATCCCACTACACTCTCCTATAAATGCAGCACACTCCATGCGCTCCCCATACACTCTCCTATAAACAGAACACTCTATGCGTCCCCTATACAATCTTCTGTAAGCACTGCATACTCTGTGCATCCTCCATATACCACTCTCCTGCAAGCAAAGCACACTCCATGCACCCCCCTTAGACTCTCCTGTAAACACTGCACACTCCATGCTTCCCCCATACATACTTCTATAAACACAGAACACTCCATGCGTTCCCCATATGCTCTCCTGATAACGCAGCACATTCCAAGTGACCCCTTAATAAATGCAGCCCATTCTATGCGCCCCCCCATACAATCTACTTTAAACAAAGCACACTCCATGCATCCCCCATACACTCTCCTTTAAACATAGCACACGTCATGCATCCTCTATACACTCTTCTATAAGCAATACACTCTCCTGCAAGCATTGTGTACACTCCATGCATCCCCCTCAGATTCTCCTGTAAACACTGCACACTCCATGCATCTCCCATACATTTTTCTATAAACACAGCACTCTCCATGCACCCTCTGTACACGCTCCTAGAAAAAAAATGCAAATTCCATGCATCTCGCATACTTTCTCCACTAAGCAGTGCAGACTCCATGCATCCCCCATACACTGTGCTTTAAACACAGCACACTCCACACATCCCTCATAGGTTCTACTATGAACACAGTACACTCCATGCGTCCCCATACACTCTCCTATAAGCAATGCACTCTCCATGCGTCCCCCCCCCTATACACTGCCCAATAAACGTAGCACACTCCATGCATCTCCTATACACTCTCTTATAAACACTGCACGCTACATGTGTCCCCATATACTCTCCTATAAGTCCAGCACACTCCATGCGTCCCTCATACACTCCCATATTCACACATTTTCTCAATTTCCTCTATACACTCCTTTATAAATGCAGGACACGCTATGAGTCCCCCATACACTCCTCTAAGCGCAGTACACTCCATGCGTCCCTCATACACTTTCCATCAAACTCAGCACACTCCATGCATCTTCCATACACTCTTCTATAAAATGCCCCACACTCCTTGTATCCCCTATACATTCTATTCTAATCATAGCACACTCCATGCATCACCTATAAGCACTGCACACTCTATTTGTTCCCTATAAACACTGCACACTCCATGTGTCTCCCAAACACTCTCCTATAAGTACAGCATACTCTGTGCATCTCTGTACACTCTCCTATAAATGCAGCATACTTGTTGCAATCCCATATAATCTCTTTGAAGCGCAGCATACTCCATGTGCTCCCTATACACTCTGCTACAGATGCAGAACAATCCATGTGTTCCCCGTCCGCTTTCCTATAAAGAGAGCCCATTCCATGCATTCCCATATAATCTATAAATACAGCATACTCCATGTGTTCACCCTACACTCTCCTATAAATGCAGCACACTCAATGCGGCTACCATACACTCTCCTATAAATGCAGCACACTCCATGCAACACCATACACACTCCTTTAAGCGCAGCACACTCCATGCGTCCCTCATACACTTTCCATCAAACTCAGCACACTCCATGCATCTTCCATACACTATTCTATCAAATGCACCACACTCCTTGTATCCCCTATACATTCTACTATAATCGCAGCACATGCCATGCATCACCTATAAGCACATGCACACTCCATGTGTTCCCTATAAACACTGCGCACTCCATGTGTCTCCCAAACACTCCTATAAAACATAGCACACCCCATGCATCCCTATACACTTTCCTATAAACCAACACACTCCATGTTTCATACATACACTCTCCTATAAGCATAGAACATTCCATGCATACCCATATAATCCCTATAAGCACAGCATACTCCATGTGTTCCCCATACACTCTCCTGTAAATGCAGCACACTCCATGCATCTTCCAAACACTCTCCTATAAGTACAGAATATTCTATGCATCTCTGTACACTCTCCTATAAATGCAGCATACACTGCAGTTCCTACACTATAAATGCAAGACACTCCATGCATCCCACATACACTCTCCTATAGGCACTGCACATTGAATATTTTCCCCATACATTCCTTAATAAAACCAGTATACTCCATGCATCCCCCATACACTTGCCTATAAACAGCACACTACATGCATCCCCACACACATTTCTTTATGCACTGTAGAGACCATGGCCCTGATTTACTAAGAATTTAGTCTACCAGCAGACGCTGAACATTCAGGCAGAATCAATTAAGACCTTTCAGTGTTCAGAAAGGCACCCAGCAAGCTGATTCGACAGTCTACTTTCTAGACACTATCCTGTTTGTAAATACGAAACCACGTTGGGCGTATTTCTAGAAGCAATGCCGGATATGGTCGCTAGGTGGTGCACAAGCACGGGCTTTGTCCTGTTAGAGTTTATCTGTCTGCGTATGAGAATACTTAGAATTTAAAATAAAAAGCACACCTATATTTTTTATTTTATTATTTTTTTGTTGCTCTTTCCCCAAAAATGATCGGCCAACTAATGCATTTCGTAATGAATGTTACAAAGTCATACATCCTATTTTCAAATGTCAAACATTTTCAAACTTATATCTCAAATAATTTGAATGTCTAGTTCTAATTTCCCACTAGCTTCATTCTTTTTATTCATGTAACTATTCTATATTCCAGCTCAAACTCTGTTACAGTGGCTTAGTGGTTAGCATTCAGGGCTTGCAGGTCATGGGTTCTAATCCCAGTCATGGCCACCCCTGTCTGGAGTTTGCATGCTTTCTCTGTACGGGTGTGTTTCTGCCAACACTCCAAAGACATGCTGTTAGGTTAATTGGGCCTAGTATATGTCTAAGTTTCTGGCCTTAGATTGTAAGCTTCTTGACATTTGTGAATGCCCAAAATATGGAGATCAATTTTCAGGATTCTGTCAGTGGCAGGAATATTGATCAATCAAGATTTTGGCTACTGACTAGAAAGTGGAGAGGGAGTGAATCTTACCTGCGTCCTGCTCTTCTGACAAGTTTGAAACTTTCAATTTTCCTTCTGTTTATATTTCATTGCAACTTTGTTTCACTTCTCTTAAACCTCTCTCCTTATACAACTTGACCCCCGTCATCACCTGTTTGATCTGCAAATCTATGTATCCCCTTCCCACTCTTTTTATTTAACTATTTATTTACTGATCAAGTTAATGTGTCTCATTTCCTATTACCTCCAGCTCAGATCTCGCATTAATATATGATTCCTAATTGTATCTCATCACTAGTCTGATTGAATTCACAATTCCTGGTCAGTCCCGTTCCCTTACCTATAATAACCTTTAGGGCCAGTTCACACTACATGCGTTTCAGTTGCTTTTTCTGCATCCAAAACGCACAGAAAGGTTATATGGTTGTCAATGTCAAAGTTCACATCTGTGCTTGCATTTCCAATGTGTTGCAGGTGCTGCCAAAAAAGTCAAACAGGCTGCATTGTTTATTTACAGAACTGTACTGGAACATGGTAAAATGCACTAAAACGCACATGTCCCTAATTAAATTGAAAAAAAGGGGAAAAAATTAACTGGTCCTGAATGCTCACTGTCTGTGTTCAGGGCTGTACACCTGCACCCAAATGCTTGTCAAATTAGTACCTGCAGCATTTCCATAGTGTAACATAGGTTGTCTACAAACGGCGATAGCCACAAAAACAAACCACTTATTCACACTCTACAGGCCACAGCACCCATGTGAATGAGCCCCAAGACCTCAATTACACACACAGCTTTATGTATGAATTCAGTACAGTTTTTTCATTTAGATTTCACAGGAATTGTGTCCATTAATAGTGTTTTTAGTGTACTTTTTACCATATATATAATTTGGATATTTTCTCTGGCGGTGGGGGGGCTTTCAGGTAGGCTGTACTGGGCCCGTGATATCTAACAGTGGCCCTGGGTGTATGCTTATGTCTGTGCCACCTGTATAGTTAGGAAGAACAATAACTTCTTCTATGGAATACCTTGAACCTCTGCTATGTACCTCAATGTATCTAGGAACTGGACGTTTTCAACTGAAAATGCAACAATGATTAGTAATGTTTCCCCAGCAAATGAGGATCAGCTCCTCAGTCGAGAACAGCGATCTTGCCATGTCCAGGTGTGGTCTGGAATTCCACAAAAGAACGATTCGCAAAGCCAAAAATAGATTTGCAAATTACAACTAAACTCTTCTAACTACACTCCCATCCACTAACACTCCCCACTACCACTTCTGGGTGCGTGCAAATGTCCTTCTGCAAACGTGATGACATATTTCCGGTATGAAAGCCGCTCTAGCGCCTCCTCCAACAGTAGTCTTGGCATTTATTTGTGCACCATTTTAATTTTCCATGCAGCTCTATTGTGTATATGACATTCACGAATATATGTTTGCAGCTCTATTGTGTATTTGGCATTGGTGAATATATGTTTACCGGTAAAGACCCAAAGTCAACATACATTTGTGTTCAAAATAATAGCAGTGTGTTGAAAGAAGTAAATAAAGCACAAAATCCTTCTAATAGCTTTTATTTCCATACACACAAATGCATTGGGAACACTACACATTCTATTCCAAATCAAAACATGAAGATAAATATATCAAATTTGTGTTGTTCCTCTAAAAAATTGAAGAAAAGTGAATATTAGACTGTTCAAAACAATAGCAGTGTTTGTATTCTTCTTTAAAAACTCAAACATTCACTATATAAACTGAAACGTGTGAAGATTTTGCTTTCCTTTGAATCACTTCATTAATGTTTAGTTGTATAAGCACTGTTTCTGAGAACTGCTGTACATGTGTGTTTCTTGGAGTGAACCAACTTCTGGCACCTGTGAACAGGTATTCCAGCCCAGGATGATTGGACTACATTCCACAGTTCTTCTCTATTTCTTGGTTTTGCCTCAAAAACTGCATTTTTGATGTCACCCCACAAGTTTTCTATTGGATTAAGATCCGGGGATTGGGCTGGCCATTCCATAACGTCAATCTTGTTGGTCTGGAACCAAGATGTTGCACATTTACTGGTGTGTTTGGGGTCGTTGTCTTGTTGGAACACCCATTTCAAGGGGATTTCCTCTTCAGCATAAGGCAGCATGACCTCTTCAAGTATTCTGATGTATTCAAACTGATCCATGATCCCTGGTATGTGATAAATAGGCCCCACACCGTAGTATGAGAAACATCCCCATATCATAATGCTTGCGCAACCATGCTTCACTGTCTTCATAGTGTACTGTGGCTTGAATTCAGTGTTTGGGGGTCGTCTGACAAACTGTCTCCAGCCACTAGACCCAAAAAGAACAATCTTACTTTCATCAGTCCACAAAATGTTGCGCCATTTCTCTTTAGGCCAGTCAATGTGCTCTTTGTCAAATTGTAACCTCTTCAGCACATGTCTTTTTTTCAACAGTGGGACTTTGCGGGAGCTTCTTGCAGATAGCTTGGCTTCACATAGGCGTCTTCTAATTGTAACAGTACTCACAGGTAACTTTAGACCTTCTTTGATCTTCCTGGAGCTGATTGTTGGCTGAGTCCTTGCCATTTTGGCTATTCTTCTATCCATTCAAATGGTAGTTTTTCGCTTTCTTCCACTTCTTTCAGGTTTTGTTTGCCATTTTAAACCATTTGCGGTCATTTTAGCTGAGCAGCCTATCATTTACTGCATTTCTTTATATGTTTTCCCCTCTCCAATCAACTTTTTAATCAAGGTACGCTGCTCTTCTGAACAATGTCTGGAACGACCCTTTTTCCTCAGAATTTCAGAGAGAAATGCACTGTAACCAGCATGTACAACATTTGCTGCCTTCCTTCCTTAAATAAGGGCAATAATTGCCACCTGTTTTTCAAAGAATGAATGACCTCACTAATAGAACTCCACACTGCTATTATTTTGAACATGCCCCTTTCAATTAGTGATTCAATTACACAGAATCAGCAGCATGCATGTCATGACTGTTGGGTCTGTTGGATTTCTATTACTCTGCTACACCTGCTAGTAAATTATTTGCCATGAAGAAATATCATTTCTACCAAAAACAGTGACTGATCAGGTTAGTGATGTCTGACTGCTATTATTTTGAACACAACTGTAAATTGGGGGCCTAATCTATTACTGTTAAGAGGATTGTAGAAAAAGAATAGCTAGCTGCACATCAAACATGACCTATTCATTGGTACATAACATCGTCTTGTGGTGCAATAGCGGGCTTTTGGTTTGTTAGTTTGGACATACTTTCATATGTGCACTCTAACAAGCTAGATTTGGGCATATTATATACAGTTGTGTTCAAAATAATAGCCAAATAAACGTGCAACATCTTGGTTCCAGACCAACAAGATTGACGTTATGGAGTGGCCAGCCCAATCCCCAGATCTTAATCCAATAGGAAACTTGTGGGGTGACATCAAAAATGCAGTTTCTGAGGCAAAACCAAGAAATAGAGAAGAACTGTGGAATGTAGTCCAATCATCCTGGGCTGGAATACCTGTTCACAGGTGCCAGAAGTTGGTTGACTCCATGCAACACAGATGTACAGCAGTTCTCAGAAACAGTGCTTATACAACTAAATATTAATTAAGTGATTCAAAGGAAAGCAAAATCTTCAAACATTTTTCAGTTTATATAGTGAATGTTTGAGTTTGTAAAGAAGAATAAAAACACTGCTATTTTTTTGAACAGTCTAATATTCACTTTTCTTAAATTTTTTTAGAGGAACAACACAAATTTGATATATTTTTCTTCATGTTTTGATTTGGAATAGAATGTGTAGTGTTCCCAATGCATTTGTGTGTATGGAAACAAAAGCTATTAGAAGGATTTTGAGCTTTATTCACTTTTTTCAACACACTGCTATTATTTTGAACACAACTGTATGTAGCAAAAAAATAAGTGTTAGGGGTGCTAGTATATTGAACTTGAACATGAAATAACCCCCCAAAAAATACATAGTCCAAACGTTTACTGATCAAATACATATTCCACATTTATTTGGACAGCAGCAACAAGTAGGTACAGTCAACCTCTTGGTGGGGAAAAAAAAAAAAGCAGGATTGATGTTGCTTAAATAGAACTGTCATGCTCATAAGTGCTTACAATCTAAAAGATTATACTTCTAATGGACAGTGCTTTCACATGTTACAGCAGTAATCAAACGGTTAATGTGAATCAAGCAACATTTTCAGGGCCATAAAATTAACACACACCATCACTTATTAGGATTATCTTTCCACAAAACAGGCTCCAGATTAAAATATCAATACAAAAATACATAAGAAAGTGCCAAAATAACAAACACCTCCCACCTCCCCAATTCCCCCACATATCTAATCAGGTTTGTCCTAAAACTGCATTTCAGTCTAAATAGGCAAGCAAACTATAGCCAAGTGCAGATTTGGAAGAGCAGAGCAATTGACATGTGTTAGGATTACAATGCAAAGATAATAAACACACGATCACTGTACAATAATATCCAAACACACTTTAGAAGGAAAAAAATACAAAACATTTACAGCCCACATCAAAACACAGCCTGAGTGGGGTCTGGGGGCAATTCAGCACAATATCTCTTCCTCCCCCCCCCCAAACCACCACAGGCACGGACTTGCTGAAAATAACCTGGCCTATTACCAACCCAAACCCAGGGGCGTATTTGCCGTGAGGCAAACTAGGCATTTACCTAGGGCGGCACTTTTCAGGGAGGCTGCACGGCGGATAGTGCCGCCCCCCCCCCCTTTCCCACGGAAGGGACACTTCCACGGGAAAGGGACAGAAGCAGGGCGCCATGGCTGAAGGTACAGCAAGGAGGGTAACCCGGGCCAAGAGACCAGCTGCAGAGGAGAGCGGAGTGGTGGGTGGATCCCCGGTGTTCGCTCGGAGCATGTGAGGGGCGGGGCCCGCTGTCAGTGTGCCGGGATGTGCAGAAAGGCCAGAAGGTGCCGTGGAGGAGGAAGAAGAAGAGGACGAGGTCAGGGTGAAGGAGCCCGCCCGCTCTTTTGCAGCCGCTGCCAGAGATTCTGGGAGAGAAGGGACACAGGCACCCGTCCTGGAGTGATGCTGACACCATCTGGAGGAGCCGCTGGTGGACAGGTAAGTGCTTGAAGGACTGGTGCTTCCAAACCCCTGTCTCACTGTCCCCCGATACACTGCCCCCCACCTGTTCTACTTCCCTCCCCCGTCCCATTGCCCCCCATCCATCACACTGCCCCCTGTCACCCTGCCCCACACCTGTCACCCTGTCCCACACCTGCTGCACTTCCCCCACATTGTCCTACTGCCCCCCACCTGTCCCTCTGCGCTCCTCCTGTTCATCAGCCCCTCACCTGTCCCTCTGCGCTCCTCCTGTCCAGCTGCCCTGATCCTGTCCCATGCCCCCTGTCACGCTGCCCCCCACCTATTCCTCTGCGCTCCTCCTGTCCCACTGCCCCTCACCTATCCCTCTGCGCTCCTCCTGTCCCACTGCCCCTCACCTATCCTTATGCGCTCCTCCTGTCCATCTGCCCCTCACCTGTCCCTCTGTGCTCCTCCTGTCCTGCTGCCCGATCTTGTCCCATGCCCCCTGTCACGCTGCCCTCCACCTATCCCTCTGCGCTCCTCCTGTCCCACTGCCCCTCACCTATCCTTCACTGTAAGTTGCCCAATTTACAAATCAGATTGGATGTGATTGTGGTGTTAGCCCCCGGTCACATCGGGTGCAACTTGGCATGCGATTTACTAAAAACCATATAATATGAGGTCATACCTAAACAACACTTTCAACTGTATATAATTAGGTAGGCCCTTGCACTGCATAGTGGAAGGTAAATCTAAAGGAAATTGGGCAGAAATTAATCAGAAAACTGTAAGAAAATTGTATAGTGTATGGCCAGTCTTAGTCCCTGGGCAAGGTCAGTGTAACTAGCCAGATGTCTCAAATGTGACACAAATGTTGTGCTATGTTGCCAATTCATATGTATGTTGGTTCTATGTATCCCAATACAAAGGATTGCAATACAAATACAGGTGCACCTCGGTTTACCAACGCCTCGGTTAACGTAATTTTCGGTGTACTAAGGAAATCCATTGAAAATAATGCTTCGGTTTACAAATTTTTTATTAATTTTTTTCGCAATACCAGCATTTTTTCCCTTCACTATAGTTCACAGGATTAGCTGTCACTTTCCCCAGAGTTACAGAAAACTTTGTTTCTTTTAAAAAACTAAAAGTAAACATTGTTTTTATTTAGGGAAATAAACTCAAAGAAACGTTTTCTTTTAGCTGGGGGGGAAAGCAACAGTTGAATTTCTGAGCTATAGTGAAGAAAAAAAAAGCAATAATTACATTTAAAAACCAGCACCATAATAAATAAAAAAAACGGCGTGGCGTCCCCCCTTCCATCCATACCAAGCCCTGGTATGGATTTTGAGTCGAACTCCCACTCCAAAATGAAAAAAAAAAAAATGGCGTGGGGGTTCCCCTCAAAATCCCTACCAGACCCTTATCTGAGCATGCAGCCTGGCAGGTCAGGAAAGGAAGGGGGGGGGGAACGAGTGAGCGCCCCCCTCCTGAACCATACCAGGCCACATGCCCTCAACATGGGAGGGTGCTTTGGGGCAGGGGGCTCCCCCCCAAAGCACCTTGTCCCCATGTTGATGGGGACAAGGGCCTCTTCCCTACAACCCTTGCCGGTGGTTGTGGGGGTCTGTGGGCTGGGGGCTTATGGGAATACTCATTCACATGGGGGGGCCGGGATCCCCCTTGTTAAAGGGGGCTTCCAGATTCCAATAAGCCCCCCGCCCACAGACCCCCACAACCACCGGCCAGGGTTGTGGGGAAGAAGCCCTTGTCCCCATCAGCATGGGGACAAGGTGCTTTGAGGGGGAGCCCCCTGCCCCAAAGCATTTCCCCCATGTTGAGGGCATGAGGCCTGATATGGTTCGGGGGGAAGCTCTCGCTCATCCCCCCCCCCTTTCCTGACCTGCCGGGCCGCATGCTCGGATAAGGGTCTGGTATGGATTTTGGGGGGGACCCCATTTCATTTTTTTTTTTTAATTTTGGTGTGGGGTTTTCCCCTCTAAATCCATACCAGACCCGAAGGGCTTGGTATGGATGGGAGGAGGGACCCCATGCTGTTTTTATTTGCCGACCTTTACTTTTAGATTCACCTGTCAAAATATATATATTATCTAGACCTTTGAAATATGTAAAACCATTACAGAAATAATTATAAAGGATAAGAAACAAAAATAGAATCAATAGAACTAAGGAAATCCAATGAGAATACATAAAGATATGCCTAGCTACAAATAGTGCTGTTTGTTTAACACAGTAGACGCAATCGAGTGCCGTCTGTCAGAGGACTCCACACTGAGATTTACTATTAAACAGCATCAAAAAAGAAAGCACCCACGGCAGATGGCTAAATTGTGTCCTGCACATGCTCATTTCTAACCCTACATAGATGGAAAAGCATCTAGTTCTTGACTGTCATGAATTCCCTTAAACTATTTTTTACCCACTGAAAAAAAAAATTTAAATGTAATACCATATTTGCCGGCGTATAAGACGACTTTTTGACCCTTGAAAATCTTCTCAAAAGTCGGGGGTCGTCTTATACGCCGGTACACGTCAGGGGGCACTTTTTAGGGGGGCGGCGTGGTGCTGCCGCCGTCCCCCCCTTCCGTCGGAAGGGACACTAAGTACAGGGGTGGGCAGAGGGCTGCAGTCTCTTACCTGTCTCCCAAGACGATCCATCCAGGAAGCGCTGCTCCTTCAGTCACTCCGGCCACTCCCTTACTCCTGCCGCTCAGCTCCGCCTCCCCACCGGTGATTGGCCGCCAGAATTGTAGCTCAGGAAAGACACACAGGCGGCCAATCACGGGCGAGGAGGCGGAGCCGAGCGGACCCGCGAAAATCGAGTGAGGGTAAGTGTGCAGTGCAGAGGTGCTGCTGCAACCACATATGCTGGCTGCAGCAGTACCATACTAGAACAGGAGTCAGCAAGTGTCATTGGTGTCAGTGGGAGGAATAGTGCCCCATCATTGGTGTCACTGATACTAATGATGGGGCATTATTCCTCCCACTGACACCAATGATGGGACACTATTCCTCCCACTGACACCAATGATGGGGCACTATTCCTCCCACTGACACCAATGATTGGGCACTATTCCTCCCACTGACACCAACGATAGGGCACTATTCCTCCCCCCACTGACACCAACGATGGGGCACTATTCCTCCCCCCACTGACGGAGTACTATTCCTCCCACTGACACCAATGTTGGGACACTATTCCTCCCACTGACACCAATGATGGGGCACTATTCCTCCCACTGACACCAATGATGGGGCACTATTACTCCCACTGACACCAATCATGGGGCGCTATTCCTCCCACTGACACCAATGATGGGGTGCTATTCCTCCCACTGACACCGATGTTGGTGCGCTATTCCTTCCACTGACACCAATAATGGGGCGCTATTCCTCCCACTGACACCAATGATGGGGCGCTATTCCTCCCACTGACACCAATGATGGGGCGCTATTCCTTCCACTGACACCAATGATGGGGTGCTATTCCTCCCACTGACACCAATGATGGGGCACGATTCTTCCCACTGATACCAATGATGGGGTGCTATTCCTCCCACTGACACCAATGATGGGGCACGATTCGTTGCTCTGACACCAATGATGGCACACGATTCCTCCCACGGACACCAATGATGGGTTGCTATTCCTGCCACTGACACCAATGATGGGGCAAGATTCGTTGCTCTGACACCAATGATGGGGCACTATTCCTCCCACTGACACCAATGATGGGGCACTATTACTCCCACTGACACTAATGATGGGACACTATTCCTCACACACTGACACTAATGATGGGGCACCATCATTGGTGTCAATGGGAGGAATAGTGCCCCATCATTGGTGTCAGTGGGAGGAATAGTGCCCCATCATTGGTGTCAGAGCGAGAAAGCGTGCCCCATCATTGGAATATCATACCATATTGAAATCAAATCTGATGTTTTTTAATTTTTGGTGTGCGTTGGAAGAGGGGTAGTCTTATACGGCGAGTATAGCCCAAACCCTATATTTTAACAGGAAAAGTAGGGGGTCGTCTTATACGCCCAGTCGTCTTATACGCCGGCAAATACGGTATATATATTATTTAAAAAGAAGTCCCGATATTTGGAAAAGCTAATTTCATGTTTCTACAGTCATTTTTTGTTCTGTTAGACGTGTTTCTAGGATGTCTGTTTTTTTTAGACTGATTCCTGTATTGTGCCTAGTTAGTAAATTTCGAGTCTACTTGTTAGAATCTTTCTTTAATAAATGTCTTTGTCGTCTAAAATTAGACGGATTTTAATGAAAAGTGGACTTTAGCCAACGGATGTCCCTAGACATCAGCCCAGATTCAGCTAAATGCAGCAAAGTTGATTGGACGGCGCTTCACAGTACAGATGGAGAATGATCCAAAACACACTGCAAAAGCAACCCAGGAGCTTTTGAAGGAAAAGTGAAATATTCTGCATGGCCGAGTCAATCATCTGATCTCAACACAATTGAGCATGCATTTCACTTGCTGAAGGCAAAGCTAAAGGCAGAAAGACCCACAAACAAAGAACAAATGAAGACAGCTGCAGTTAGAGCCTGGCAAAGCATCAGAAAGGAGGAAACCCAGTCTTTGGTAATGTCCATGGGTTCCAGACTTCAGGCAGTCATTGCCAGTAAAGGATTCTCCACAAAGTATTAAAAATGAACATTTTATTTATGATTATAGACAGTCATTAGTCCAGTGACATT
Organism: Staurois parvus; assembly: GCF_062004578.1. Lineage (NCBI taxonomy): Eukaryota > Metazoa > Chordata > Amphibia > Anura > Ranidae > Staurois > Staurois parvus. The sequence goes on from NW_028318430.1 coordinate 314,623, forward strand.
TGAGCCCCTGAAAATGGAGGGACTGTGTATAAAAATAGTTGCAGTTCCTAAAATTTGTACTTGATATTTATGTTCAACCCCTTGAATTCAAGCTAAAAGTCTGCACTTCAAATTCATTTGGATTGTTTCGGTTTAATTAATCTGGTGGAATACAGAGCCAAAGATATGAAACTTGTGCCTGTGTCCAAATATATATGGACCTAATTGTACGTGCTGTGTTCTGTGCTGGAACACAAACTGGAAACCCAGGTGTTTCAGATCTTGGGAGACCACCCAGCAATATTAAGTGATTCCCAAGTTTCCTGGAAAATTGACAGCACCATAATGAATGTATAGTACATTTATGAAATAAAAACAAGTCTGGCACCTAACAAAAGTAGAACTATAGGAAAAATGTTTTCTTTCAGTTTGGATAGAGTAATATATAACCCCTGTCAGTTTATTTTTTCCACCCCATTGGGGAGATTTCCCTTACTTACATAGCCAAAACAAGAAGTGAGAGAAAATCCCTGCAAATTAAAGGAATCTCTTGGGGACCCCCAAGTCACCAAAACTAGTGTCCCTATTGCAAGATTTCCCCTTTTTTCTGGGGACAACCCAATTTATCATTTAAGTTTATCGTAAGGGAATGAGGTAGCCTCCAGGTTATCCAGCTCTCACTGTACCTATTACTATATGGGTTCCAGTATCAGTTTTCTATAGATGGCAGCAGTACTGCATGACACCGATACACTTCATAGGAATTGAGAGAAAACTTTTACAAGTGAATGAAATTCCTTGCTTACACAACTGTCACTTAAATAGGTATCCCCATTGGAATTTTCCCTATCTACTCCTATTACATTGACAACCTAAAATTTTGTATTTCCCCTCACTTTCTGTATTGGTGACAACAGTCATCAAGACAAATAGCCAGGGTAAATCACCCTAGGGTAGCACAGAGCACAGTAAAGACTTTGATAGGGGTTCTAATCCTTCTCTACTCCCTACTAAGTTTTGCCTGTACATACATTTTTAAATGCAAATTTTTTTATACCAGTACTTGAGTTGGTAACAGCTTCTAGCAATCACTTTCTAGAAGATTGAGGAAGAAGAAAGCAGCACAAGTTGCCAATCAGCTGTGTTGCATTGCAAGGAGCACTGGCAGAACTGTGTAAATCTCATGACTGGATGAAAAAGAATACAAAACCTTTGGTTAGTAAGACATCTCCCTTTTATGCATTTCATCTGTGTATTTAGCCATTTGCCCAAAGTTCAGCTTTAACCCTAGGTTCACATCTATGCGGGTGGTGCCGCTGTGGATCCGCATGAAAATCCGTGCAGCCGCACCACCCGCACAGAGAATTGTGGAACCACGGGCGGGTGCCATTAGTTCTAATGGCACGCTGCCTGCACTGGAAAATGCAACCGTACTGGGCTGTGTTTTCCAAAGAAGTGCAGGGACTTCTTTCCCTGCTTGTCATGGGCACGGGAGTCCATTCAAATGAATAGGCTCTCGTGCCCCTGCAAAACGTGGCCCTCACAGCCGCATAGATGTGAACTGGGGGTAATACATATCTGTGATATAGAAGCTGCCTGTAAATCCAACAGAAAAGCACAATGCTTCATACTAGCAATTCGTATTTTTCCATGCTCGGCCCATTTCGCACAGGTTGCGTCCAGTTCAATTGGCAGGGGATCCATGTACAGATCCATGCTGAATAGGAACAGAACACTTTTACACCATCTGTGTCTGCTCAGTTTTTTTTACTTCTAGAGCTTCCCGACCCTACATTATATTAGATCTATGGGCGGCCAGATGTAAACAGACATTAACGAATACAGGCCTTTTCTGTTGTTTTTTTTTTTTCCAAGACCTGAACATACTTGAAGGTAATTGGATGTAAACATTTGTTTACATCTGTCTGCCCAAAGACTTACATGGAGCTTCCGATTAGGTCTGCCTAAAAAACCTGATGGTGAACCTGATTAGACCCTCTGTGACAGAGGCCTACTGTGTTGTAACAGGCAGTATATTGCGCTCATGAACAGCTGTTAAAGAACAGATACAAAGAAAATATTGCCTAAAAGTATATATTTGAAACAGTCGTGGAATACCTATCTTGGTAAAGTGCTGCTTTTAAATTTCTATAGTGCAGGGCTCAACAAATCCCAGGCACCAGGTTGTCATGGCGAAAATGCGGCCTGGCACCCTGGATGTTGTCAGCCCCAGTGGTGTAGCATAGGGGAGTGCAGCCAGGTGCAACATTGCCGGGCAGCCTGCAGGTGTCACTGCCACATGTGTGAGGCCAGGGGGAAGGGAAAAGCGGCGCTGTTTCCACCCTGGATGGGCTCAGACTGTAGCTCAGAGTTGGGTGTGGGCAGCCCAGGAACCTGCTACCCTTGTGATAGCCAGTGTGGCCACCTATCAGTACCCCAATAGTGCAGCCTCATTAGTGTCCACATCCCTGCAGCCTCACCAGTGCCCCATCAGTGCAGCCTCATCACTGCACATCAGTGAAGAAAAATTACTTATTTGAAGAAAAATATGTTTTTTTTTCCTTTGTATATTTAGTAACAAAATGAAAAACCCAGTGGTAATTAACCGCTTCCATACCAGGCACTTTTACCCCCTTCCTGCCCAGGCCAATTTTCAGGTTTCAGCGCTCTCACACTTTGAATGACATTGCGCGGTCTTGCAACACTGTACCCAAACTAAACTTTTATCATTTTCTTCACACAACTAGAGCTTTCTTTTGGTGGTATTTAATCACCACTGGGGTTTTTATTTTTTGCTTAATTACTTTGTTTCCGTTATAAAAGTTTGCAAATAAATAATTGTTCTTCATACATTTAGGCCAAGATGTATTCTGCTACATGTCTTTGGTGAAAATAACCCAAATTAGGATGTACTATTTAGTCTGTAGGAAAGTTATAGAGTTCACAAACTATGGGATAGATCTGAAAATTGATCAATCCTGAAGTACTGACAGCCAATCTAATTTCTTGAGGTCCAAGAATGTCAGAACAGTACAGATATCCCCAAATGACCCCTTTTTGCAAAGTAGACAGTCCGATGTATTTCATAAGAGGCATGGTAAGTTTTTTGAAGTTGTAATTTTTTTGTCATAATTTTTCGGAAAATGAATTAAAAAATATTTTCACTATTTTTTTTTTTTTTACATACTGTCACCACTGCAGTACAGCATCATGATATAACTGGCATGGCGGTGATCAGGGACACTGACTGGTGACAGTATGAAAAAAAAAATTGATAATTTTTTTTTATTTTAAAATTTTTTATTACTTTTTTTAAGATTTTTTTTCATATTTCACTGTGACCAAAGTAGTACAATGTTACCATAGTAACATTGTACTACTTTGGGGAAGTGATCAGTATTTCTTTTTACACAATTTGCTTATAGCAAAGAATTACTTTGCTATAAGCAAGCATTTACCTGAATGTAATGATTCATTCAGGGTTTTTTTTTTTGTGCTTAGCTGTGATTTGGCCATGGCTAATACCATGACACAGCTGGGCTGTGATTGGCCCAGCTTGTGCATGTGATCGCTGTGACCATTCACAGCCAGACACACTTGTCTACAATGGATGGCATGAAAGGAAGCCATCCATTGTATACAACTGTCATGTGACCTGCTGTGATTGGTCACTGCAGGTCACATGGTACTGACAATGTTGCCGGTACACAGATCTGTCATCGGCCGTGTCCAAGGTACAGGGCCGGTGACAGATCGCGCCGCAGCGCGGCCCTGAGGGCGTGCGCGTTCCTGAAAGGACACAATATGGCATCCACACGGAGGGACGAGCTGTTTGCCCGGCCGCCATCTGGCTATAGACCGGGTGGCAACTGGTTAAATACGACTAAAAGAAATCTCTGTCTCAAAAAAAAGGATACAAATTTAATATGGGTACAGTGTTACATGACCGCGCAATTGTGTTTTAAAGTATGACAGCGTTGAAAGTTGAAAATTGGCTTGGGCAGGAAGGGGGCAAAAGTAACCAGTAGGAAAGTTGTTAAAAATCTGGCTCTTAACTTTTTTAGCTGGCTCCTAGACTGAAAGCAAATTTGTAAAGCCCTGCTATAGTGGCTGATCACATGCCTGGTTATGAGATCTCAGCTGATGGGGTCTGTGGACTATTGTTCAGGCAGTGCCAGCTAGGCAGAAACCTTAGGTCCCTTAATGGCCAACTCTGGGAAATCTGAGAATTCTCCCTTGAGGTGGGCTGTGTCTGCTTAGCTAGGGTTAACTGCAGTTTTATTCTAGGGGAGAGTAAAGGACTTCTACTTGTCTGATTCTCTGCCCCAGCAGACCACACTCCCATAAGCTTCCGCGGTGGACTATGCATTGATTTCATCACATCCAATGCATGGCTATAGACCCTGTATCAGTCTGTCTGGATGATGCTATAACACAGGAGCATGGGGGAAAAGATGCTGTAGGGACTGATCTAGGAGCACAGAGAAATGGAGGATAGGGTAAATCTTCCTTTCTCTGTCCCCTAGACCTGAACAAGCAGTCCCACTGCAAAGGAGGACTTTCATGTTTCCCTGATTTGTTCTTTAACTTTTTAACACTTTTTCTGACCTTCCGCCCCTCTCAACCAATCAGAGTAGTTCTTATTTTAAAGCCAAAAGTAACCTTTATAATCTGAATGAATGTTTTTTTATCAATGTTACTGTTCTTTCACAGAATAAGGCTCAAGCCTAATGTTTTTATGTGGACTTAGAAATCTCAAAAGGTAGCAAAGCAATATATGGTATTGGTTGATGATAGATACCACCCCCCGCCTATGTACTAATTAAAGAGTTTCGGAAAAAATAATACATCAGTTTTAGAGTTGTGGTACAATTGTAATTTTTCTTCTTCTTTTTTTTTACATTTATTTCATGTTTTATATACAGAACACTGTCATTAAAAACTATTAATATACACCTTTAGAAAATATGCTCAATCTTGTATTTAAAAACTATTACCATTAGACTTATGATTACATCACATTATGGATATCAACTTCTCACATAAAATATTCCACTTTGTTTGAACTTCATAGTCTTGTGGAGAAGTTCTGATCAAAGTGCTCACTAAAAATACAGTTTCACTTGAGCAAAATTTGCTGCCCACCAAAATATTTTGCAGCTCATCACACTGTCCTTTAGAAAGCCACTGGTATGGCAATACAATAGAACAGCTCTCTATACAACCATTTTTTATAGCCATCGTTAATTTCACATCTATAACCGAATCCTCATGAAAAATCTGAAAGGAAGTCACAATGTCAAACTTTGGTGTTTTTCCATAAATCCACTCCCAAGTGCACAAATCCTGTTTCTTTTGAGATATGCCAGGAAAGATTGTCTCATCAGTTGGGTCAACTACTTGGACATGAGGCTTGTTATCATACTCGAAACTGTATTCTTTGGCCACCGCATCCATGACAGTTTCACATGTCAAAGACGAATGAGCTTGGGACAGGTTTTGAACCAGTGAAGGAACACTAGGTGTGGCATTACTCTGTATGCCTGTGTATGGACTTTGCAACACTAATGGTAGGATAGAACTGTCTGCATCACACAGCAAGGTACAGTGGTGATAGGCAACAGTCCTTCCAAGCTTAGATGCAGTCCCTGAAATTTTATATTTGCCGTCTAAGAGCAGGTCATATCTTTGTGTTGCTTGGACATTCAAAAATGGTTCCAGTTCTTTAAGAGCTCTAATAACCAAGTTTAAATTTTCCATTCGATCATACTTTTTCTTTGAGGTAAAAAAAGTTAGATTAACATTGCCCAGATCATGAAACACTGTCCCACCGCCACTTCTTCTCCTTGCCAGGCCAATTCCTTTTTCTCTCATCAAATGGAGGTTGCATTCTTTCCATGGATTTTGGTGACGGCCAATAACCACTGTTGGTGAATTCCTCCACAGAAACAAAACGTTCTTCTCTTCTAAGTTCATATGATCATGAATCCAATCTTCTACAGCCAAGTTCTCATATACATTGTTGGACACAGACTGCAAAATGAGACCTTGTCTCACCGAACTTCCAAACTTAACTACTGATGTATGAAAAGAAACTGGAAGCCTGATTCTTTTTAAAGTTGACTGGATCAACATCATTTTACACTAAGAGAAAAAACAAAAATACACATTTAGACAATGGAAATTGCATGTACATTTTAACTAAACAGAGACATGAAGTAAAAATGGAAGCAACACAATCTTTTGCACACCATTACTTGTCTAAATACTGTATAGAGCTTTCCATAAGTATGTACCCCCTTGGACTGTTCCACATTAGTGTTGCTACTTAAGCCACCAATCTAAAAAAGTAGTTCATCATGATGACTGGAATAAACAAGTATATCGTTTTTGGTCTTTTATTATTTCTAAAATATCTTGAAAACTTGGCTGCCCAAAGCAAACCATTTGCACACCTTTGCTTTTTAATGTACAAGCAATTACAGTGAAATCAATAGGAAGCATAAAAATAAATCTGCATACATTTCTCTCAATTAACTTGTAATGCAAATTCTATTGATTTCAATAGAGAACATGTGCCTAATACCGCATAGGCTTGATTCTTGGGGCCCACACTATTCCCCTTTGCTGTCAATTTTCTAAGTAAAACCTGTTGCAACCAACCCAAATAATAGCATAATTTGTTTAATACAGTCCACCTGTTGGTAACTAAAGTGTCACATGATCTCAAAATAAAATCAGTTTCTGAAGATCCCAGAGTAGAGAATATGCCTAAACAAATGGTATTATGAAGACCAAAAAGCTAACTAAACAAAACCAGAATAACAGTCTGGAGAAGCACCAAAAAGGGTTAAAAAAAAAAATATGCCACACACTGAACGTTAAAAAAATGTTAAGGATATGACAAAACCATAGTCCTGGCTAGAGAATGCTATCCACCAAAACCAGGTAAGGAGTTCATTATTTGGAGAGGCAACCAAGAGGTGTATGATAATTCTGAAGCAGCTCCAGGTGATATTTAATAAACCATTTATACAGAGTCATGTTGCCAATGGTGCCAATTGAGGCGGTCACTTCAAGGTGCACTCATGGAGGCCACTGGACACTCTCATCCACTCACATCCTTAGTGCAGCACAGTAACAGTTAGCTTGATCATATCCACTGCTGGCATGGTCCTTCATTTATGGGAAAACATTGAAGGTCCATGCACACTGGGTTTAAACGCTGCTTCTACAGAAGTTTTGTGTTTTGCCTGTACAATGTTATCCTATGTGTCCATGCACATTAGGACTTTTAGAGGCATATTTTAAGCTCCATGCTTTTGAGAGGACCTTTATGGCAAAAAATATGTTAAGTGCTTCTAAAATGCCTGTACAAAAATGCTCCATATAAGCAATTTTTGTCTGCCAAAAAAACTGAAAAGAACTGGTGTTTTTAGTCCCAGTGTACGAGGACCCTAATCCAGACAACGGGCTTTATAGAAGAGTGAAGAAAAAAAAAAAAGTCATGCGGGAGATACAGAAAACATTTTGAAAAGGTTCTTTGGTATAACATGATTAAAACTTAACAAGTTGGCTTTAGTGTAAAACACTATGGGGTTGATTTACTAAACTAGGAAAGTGCAAAATCTGGTAGTAGCCAGCTTCTAACTTCAGCTTGCTCAATTAAATTTTGACAAAAAAAAACAAAAACAAACTGGAAGCTGATTGGTTTCTATGCAGAGCTGCACCAGATTTTACGCTATCGAGCTTTAGTAAATCAACCCCTATGTGGTCTATATATAAAGGTTTTCGCCCATGATTCACACAACTGTCACCCAGTTTTTCCATTTTATCCTAATTCATTCAGTTGGGAAAATGTGTGAATAATGACAAAGTGAAAACAAAACTTTAATCAATGTCTGTGAATTTATTGAACATGGAAAAACTGAAATATTACATTGACATAAGTATTCATATCCTCTGCAACAAAACTTAAAATTTAGCTCAGGTGCCTCCCATTTCTCTTGATCATTTGAGATGTTTCTATACCTTGATTGGGAGCTCACATCTGGTAAATTAAATTGACATGATTTGGAAAGGCACACACCTCTCTACAAAAGGCCTCACAGCTGACAATGCATACTGTATCTGAGCAAAAGCCACATGGTCAAAAGGATTTGTCTGCAGAGCTCAGAGACAGGATTATTGCAAGACGCAGATCAGGGGGAAGGCTAAAAAATCAGCACAGTGGCCTTCATAATTCTTAAATAGAAGAAATCTGGTACAACCTGAACTCTTCCAAGATCCTGCTGCCTGGCAAAACTGTGCAATTGGGGGAGAAGGGCCTTAGTAAGAGAGGAGACCAAGAGCCCAATAGTCACTCTGACTGAGCTCCAGAGATCCTGTGTGGGGATGGGACAAAGTTCCAGAAGGACAACCATGGCAGAGTGGCTAGACGGAAGCTTCTCTTCAGTGCAAAACATATGAAAGCCTGCTTGGAGAATTTTTTTACTGGATATGTTTTATAGCAAAAAGTCTAATATATAGGTTTTTTTTTCAAGAATTGTCAGTCTTTTTGTTTATACTGCAAAAATAAAAAGCGCAGAGGTGATCAAATACCACCAAAAAAAGCTCCATTTGTGTAAATTTTGTTTATGTACAACGTTGCATGACTGTGTAATGACTGTGTAATGTTAAAGTAACACAGTGCTGTATTACAAAAAATGACCAGACATGCACCAGAGAAGAGAAAGATATGGGCTGCTGTGTGCAAAACCATTACACAGAGCAGGTACAGTGCCTTGAAAAAGTATTCATACCCCTTGAAATTTTCCACATTTTGTCATGTTACAACCAAAATGTTTCCAAATTGTTTTTACAAATAAATATCTGAAAAGTGTGGCGTGCATTTGTATTCAGCCCCCTTTACTCTGATACCCCTAACTAAAATCTAGTGGAAAAATAAAATATATAGTGTTGCGCTCCCAAACCTCAAATCAATATATTATTATTTGAATTTGATCTCTATTTTAAAGATTTCAGTAATTAAGAATGATGTGTACGAATAAACTTATATACTAATATTTGATTGAATCAAATCCCCCTGATGAAGCCACGTGACCAGTGGCGTAACGCGTAGGGGTGGGACTGTAACGTCACTCGGAGGGAGTCAGTCTGTTTGCCGGACCACGAGCACACAGCTCCGACAATCAGCGGCGGTCTTGGATTGTATTAGTGCTACCACTATCCGCACACCTAATATGTGAGTGCCATATTTTGAGCAAATAAAAGTCACACTTATATAAAAGATAAAGCACCATGTCGAGATCTTTTTTGTATGTGGTGAATCGTATGGAGATGAAAAAATAGACGAATTGCACCCGCTGGAGAGGAGATTCATCCTATAGCATATGTTACACACCATGGATATCCTAAAGCAGGAGTTCTAAACAAGCAGGTTCCAAAGGAGGTGAACCACAAGTTTATATAGCCTAATTGCAGGCTTCTTATGAGGTGAGCGCACATCTTCACTTGAGGGAGGATTCACAAGCAGTCACTAATCATTGTAAATTGAAGATTTTCCAGCACAAAGTCACTTTTTTGGGACATTATTTTTATTTTTATTTTTATTTTTTTTATTATTTTTATTTTTATATTTTATTTTTTATTATTTGCAGTTTATTTTTTCATGCACATTAATTATTTGTATTAATTCAAAGTATAAGAATATTAGTATATAAGTTTATTCGTACACATCATTCTTAATTACTGAAATCTTTAAAATAGAGATCAAATTCAAATAATAATATATTGATTTGAGGTTTGGGAGCGCAACACTATATATTTTATTTTTGCGGTCTATCACATTGGTAGTTATGTGCTATAGGTTTGCGATCCATTAATAGAGTGTATTTATAAGGAGTTTTTGTCTACTTTCTGGCTCGCAAGACATTTCCATTATTTTATAAAATCTAGTGGAACCAATTGCCTTCAGAAGTCACCTAATTAGTAAACAGTCCATCTATGTGTAATTTAATCTCAGTATAAATACAGCTGTTCTGTGAAGCCCTGAGAGGTTTGTTAGAGAACATTAGTGAACAAACAGCATCATGAAGGCCAAGCAACACACCAGATAGGTCAGGGATAAACTTCTGGAGACGTTTAAAGCAGGGTTAGGTTATAAGAAAATATCCCAAGCTTTGAACATCTCACGGAGCACTGTTTAGGTGGGCGGCCAGGTCTTGGAGCACTGTACAATTCATCATCTGAAAATGGAAAAATTATGGCACAACTGCAAACCTACCAAGACATGACCGTCCACCTAAAGTGACAGGCCGGGCAAGGAGAGCATTAATCAGAGAAGCAGCCAAGAGGCCCATGGTAACTCTGGAGGAGCTGCAGAGATCCACAGCTCAGGTGGGAGAATCTGTACACAGGACAACTTTTGGTTGTGCACTCCACAAATCTGGCATTTATGGAAGAGTGGCAAGAAGAAAGCCACTGTTGAAAGAAAGCCATAAGAAGTTCCATTTGCAGTTTGTGAGAAGCCATGTGGGGGACACAGCAAACATGTGGAAGAAGGTGCTCTGGTCAGATGAGAACAAAATTTTACTTTTTGGCCTAAAAGCAAAACGCTATGTGTGGCGGAAAACTAACACTGCACATCACCCTGACAACACCATCCCCACCGTGAAACATGGTGGTGGCAGCATCATGTTGTGGGGATGCTTTTCTTCAGCAGGGACAGAGAAGCTGATCAGAGTTGATGAGAAGATGGATGGAGCCAAATACAGGGTAATCTTAGAAGAAAACCTGTTAAGAGTCTGCAAAAGACTTGAGGCTGGGGCGGAGGTTCACCTTCCAGCAGGAAAACGACCCTAAACATACAGCCAGATCTACAATGGAATGGTTTAGATCAAAGCATATTCATGTGTTAGAATGTCCCTGTCAAAGTCCAGACCTAAATCCAATTGAGAATCTGTGGCAAGACATGAAAATTATAAGGAGAAAGACCCCCTGCGCTGAAATGGATGTAACCTACCCTAAGCAGCTAACACCCTCCTTTAACCACAAAGTATACAAATATTATGAAGAAAATGGTGTAGCGCTAAATCAATAGTAAACAGAAGCATCAATAGCACATATAAACAGAAAAGACATAGAAACATATAGATGAGCTGTCACAAACTGCACGATGCCCACATAACTTCCCCAGGGTTCCTCAGATACCCTGAGGAAGTCTTGTGGGCATCGTGACGCAACGTGTCGTTACGCAGTGACAGAAGTTCTGAGGCGTGGTGACGTCGTTTCCGGTGCGGACGCCATATTGGGACACCAAAAACCATGAAAATACACCCATATAATGGGGAAAAGCTGATGATGTTCATTTAACATGTGAGTGGCATTTTAATTGTTTTTTGGTGAATAAAAAGTTACTGGTTTACACTATGGAGGATCTCTTCTGTCTTTTGATATGATCTTGTGGTGGAAACGGCTGCTTATGAGTACCAGGTGACTGGAGAGAGCTCAGGAGCATTGGGTCTGCTGGCTAACCAGGAGGGTCCTTGTGGTGATGTGGCAATTCCTGTATATACAGTTGTGTTCAAATTAATAGCAGTCAGACATCACTAACCTGATCAATCACTGTTTTTGGTAGAAATTGTATTTCTACATGGAAAATAATTTACTGGCAGGTGTAGTAGAGTAATAGAAATCCAACAGACCCAACAGTCATAACATTCATGCTGCTGATTCTGTGTAATTGAATCACTAATTGAAAGGAGCATGTTCAAAATAATAGCAGTGTGGAGTTCTATTAGTGAGGTCATTCATTCTTTGAAAAACAGGTGGCAATTATTGCCCTTATTTAAGGAAGGAAGGCAGCAAATGTTGTACATGCTGGTTACAGTGTGTTTCTCTCTGAAATTCTGAGGAAAATGGGCCGTTCTAGACATTGTTCAGAAGAACAGCGTACCTTGATTAAAAAGTTGATTGGAGAAGGAAAACATATAAAGAAGTGCAGAAAATGATAGGATGCGCAGCTAAAATGATCGCAAATGCTTTAAAATGGCAACCAAAACCTGAAAGACGTGGAAGAAAGCGAAAAACTACCATTCGAATGGTTAGAAGAATAGCCAAAATGGCAAGGACTCAGCCAACAATCAGCTCCAGGAAGATCAAAGAAGGTCTAAAGTTACCTGTGAGTACTGTTACAATTAGAAGACGCCTATGTGAAGCCAAGCTATCTACAAGAAGCCCCCGCAAAGTCCCACTGTTGAAAAAAAAGACGTGCTGAAGAGGTTACAATTTGCCAAAGAGCACATTGACTGGCCTAAAGAGAAATGGCGCAACATTTTGTGGACTGATGAAAGTAAGATTGTTCTTTTTGGGTCTAGTGGCCGGAGACAGTTTGTCAGACGACCCCCAAACACTGAATTCAAGCCACAGTACACTGTGAAGACAGTGAAGCATGGTTGCGCAAGCATCATGATATGGGGATGTTTCTCATACTACGGTGTTGGGCCTATTTATCACATACCAGGGATCATGGATCAGTTTGAAAACATCAGAATACTTGAAGAGGTCATGCTGCCTTATGCTGAAGAGGAAATGCCCTTGAAATGGGTGTTCCAACAAGACAACGACCCCAAACACACCAGTAAATGTGCAACATCTTGGTTCCAGACCAACAAGATTGACGTTATGGAGTGGCCAGCCCAATCCCCGGATCTTAATCCAATAGAAAACTTGTGGGGTGACATCAAAAATGCAGTTTCTGAGGCAAAACCAAGAAATAGAGAAGAACTGTGGAATGTAGTCCAATCATCCTGGGCTGGAATACCTGTTCACAGGTGCCAGAAGTTGGTTGACTCCATGCAACACAGATGTACAGCAGCATGTTTTGATTTGGAATAGAATGTGTAGTGTTCCCAATGTATTTGTGTGTATGGAAATAAAAGCTATTAGAAGGATTTTGAGCTTTATTCACTTTTTTGAACACACTGCAATTATTTTGAACACAACTGTACGTGGTTTTTCCACAAAGCAAGCTGGCCCTTGTGGTCATTTTAAGGAGGTGAGGAGGCATTTTGGCCACTTATGGATATCAATTCACAGTGTGTGGCCAGTGGTGTATTTTGGTTTAGTGCTGCCCTAGGCAAGACTAAAATCCAGCACCCCCCCCACCCGCATCTAAATTTACCCTACCCCTTTCTGATTAAGATCCACCCCTTCATCTGTAAACCCCTTCCTATTTAGGCCCCGCCCACTGACAACGATGGGACGCTATTCCTCTCACACTGACACCAGTGATGGGGCACTATTCCTCCCACACTGGCACTGATGGGGCACTATTCCTCCCAGTGACACCAATCAGAGAGAGAGAGGGAAGAGAGAGAGAAGAGAGGGAAGAGAGAGGGAAGAAAGGGGGGAGAGAGAGAGAGAGAGAGGGGGGGTGGGAAGAGAGAGAGAGGGGGTGGGAAAAGAGAGGGGGGAAGAGAGGGAGGGGGGGAAGAGAGAGGGGGAGGGGGGAAAGAGAGAGAGAGGGAGGGGGAGAGAGAGGGGGGAGGGGAAAGAGGGAGGGGGGAGGGGGAAAGAGAGAGAGGGGGGGAAGAGAGAGGGGGGAAGAGGGAGGGGGGAAGAGAGAGAGGGAGGGGGGAGAGAGGGAGGGGGAAGAGAGAGAGAGGGGGGGAGAGGGGGGGAGGGGGGAAGAGAGGGGGGGGAGAGAGAGGGGGGGGAGACAGAGAGGGGGAGAGGGAGGGGGGAGAGGGAGGAGGGAGAGAGAGGGAGGGGGGAGAGAGAGGGAGGGGGGAGAGAGAGGGGGAGGAGAAGAGAGAGAGGGGGAGGAGAAGGGGAGAGAGGAGGGGAGATGAGGGGGGGTGAGAGGGGGAAAGAGAGATGAGAGGGGGAGGAGAGAGATGAGAGGGGGAGAGAGAGATGAGAGGGGGAGAGAGAGAGGGGGGGGAGAGAGAGAGAGGGGGGGAGAGAGGAGAGAGAGAAGAGGGGCAGAGAGAGGAGAGGGGCAGAGAGAGGAGAGGGGAAGAGAGAGGGGGGAGAGAGGGGGAAGGGGGAGCATACAGGAGCTGACCGTATGCAGGAGATGGATAAAGGAGGTGACTGGCAGCACATAGAGCATAGAGAGAAATGCAGGGTCCTCTATGTGCCGCCCGGCCCCCTCTCCAGCCGGCTCCATGGCTGAAAGGTTCTCTGTCTCCTCGCCGCTGAGCACACACACACACGAACCCACCCAAGCATGCCCCCCTGGCCAAGCAGAGCCCTTTGCAGTGACAGCACTGGTCCCTTCTGCCAGGGGGCGGTGCCGCCCCCGAAAAGTGCCGCCCAAGGCAGATGCCTTGTTTGCCTCGCGGCAGATACACCCCTGTGTGTGGCACCAAACTCACTCCACGATCTTACTGATTGAATCCACATGTGTTTTATCTGTATCTTGCACATTGGTAGTTGATTCAATGGACTATCATCTGGCATGATTTTTTATATGTGTTGGACACTTGCACTTGTGTATTAGTTGCGTTCCCCTATAGGGAATCACTTGCCTCACAGTTATTTGGTCCCCGATTGGGGTTATTTTATGTGGGGGGGTCACTTGTGCAGTTTGTGACATCTCACCTATATGTTTCTATGTCTTTTATGTTTATATGTGCGATTGATGCTTCTGTTTAGTATTAGCGCTACACCATTTTCTCTCTACACCATGTCACTCTCTAGATGTGCAAAGCTGGTAGACACATCCCCAAAAAGACTTACAGCTGGAATTGCAGAGAAAGGTGGTTCTAGTATTCAAGTGTTGACTCAGGGGGCTGAATAAAAAATGCCGCCACACTTTTCAAGGATTTGTAAAAAAAAAAAAAAACAAAGTTAACCACTTCCCCTCCGGCCGTTGTATATAAACAGCCGGATGGTGGCAGTGCAGGGGTGGGTGGCCATTTATAAATGGCCTCCCCGCCTCCTGCGCGCTCCCTGGGAGCACGCAGCACCACGATCCGCTGCGTCCTCCGGACACAGTGGAACACCAATCATCGTACGAGACCTCTGTGCGAGGTCCCGATCATGTGATCACTGATTGGCCAATCAGTGATCACATGCAGAGTAGTAACCAAGATGTCACTTCTGACATCATTGCTTACTATGTGTGAAATCTGTGAATGATCACAGATGTCACATGGTACAGGGCTATTCACAACAGCCTTGTACCATGTGACAAGCTGTGACCAATCACAGCTCACACAGTATTTCTCAATGGCTGCAAGAATGCAGCCAGAGAAGGAGAAATGATTGCTTTCACAGCCTTTATGGGTGTAAAAGCAATCTGTAAAAAAAAAAAAAATTCCTCATCACCCCCCCCCCCCCCCCCACAAGTAGTACAGTGTCACCATGGTGACACTGTACTGCTAGGGTGACAGTATGTAAAAAAACAAATAATATAAAAAAATAAAATTGTAAAAAAAAATTTTTAAATTATATTTTTTGGTTATAAACTAATTTAGGTTATTTTTTTACTAAAACTGAATACATTTTGGCCACGATTTACGATTTATTTGCAAAATGTTATAAGAAAAACACTTTTTTTGGACTTTTTCATTTATATAGCAAAAAAAAAAAAAAAAATCCCAGTGGTGAATAAATACCACTAAAATAAAGCTTTAGCAAACACAAATGCTCCTGCGCTTGGGGATGGACTCGATGCTACAACCACATTAAGAATGTCCTGGAACATGCACACCTTGCTGCCCTCAAATGGACCGGGGGAATCCAAATATACTCAATGGGGAAAGAACAAAAAGAGGGCGCACAGGCCTAGTGCATTACCATAAAAAATGTTTAATAAAAAATAAATAATAAAGTAGGTGTTGTACTCACAAACGACAATATAGTCAAGGCACATCATAAAAGACAGCTGGATCAACACCGCGCTGAGTAACAGTCCGCAATAGGGAGTTAAGACATCCAAAAGACTGACGCGTTTCGAGGACTTGCCTCTTCCTCAGAGCCCTGAGGAAGAGGCAAGTCCTCGAAACGCGTCAGCCTTTTGGATGTCTAAAAATCCCTATTGCGGACTGTTACTCAGCGCGGTGTTGATCCAGCTGTCTTTTATGATGTGCCTTGACTATATTGTCGTTTGTGAGTACAACACCTACTTTATTTTTATTAAACATTTTTTATGGTAATGCACTAGGCCTGTGCGCCCTCTTTTTGTTCTTTCCCCATTTAAAATAAAGCTTTATCTGTCTAAAAAAATGCTAAAATAATTCATACGGTTACAGTGTTGCATGACCGTGCAATTGTCATTCAAAGTGTGATAGCGCTGAAAGCTGAAAATTGGCCTGGGCAGGCAGGGGGGTAAAAGTGTCCAGACTTGAAGTGGTTAAAAACCATTTATCATTTTCCTTCCGCTTCACAATTATTTTCCACTTTGTGTTGGTCTATCACATAAAATCCCAATAAAATATTTACATTTTCAGTTGTAACATGACAAAATGTGGAACATTTCAAGGGGTGTGAATACTTTTATCAAGGTATTGCAAGTATAACATGTTTATTTAACCACTCCCCTCCCGGCCCATGTACATAAACGGCCCACCGGGGAGCAGTGCAGGAGCGGGTTGCCGTTCATAAACTGCGCCCGCATTTTCAGCCTGTGCGTGCCCCCTTGTACACAGATCGCTGTATGGGACCTCCTGTGTGAGGTCCCAATCATGTGATCACTGATTGGCCAATCAGTGATCACATGAACAGTAGTAAGCAAGATGTCACTTCTGACATCATTGCTTACTACTTGTGAAGTCTGTGAATGATCACAGAGGTCACATGGTACAAGGCTATTCACAACAGCCTTGTACCATGTGACAAGCTGTGACCAATCACAGCTCTCACGGTATTTCTCAATGGCTGCAAGAATGCAGTCAGAGAGGAGGAGAAATTATTGCTGTTACAGCCTTTGAGTGTAAAAAAAAAAAAAAAAAAAATCATCACACTCCACATGTAGTACATTGTCACTATGGTGACAATGTACTGCTAGGGTGACAGTATGTTAAAAAAAACATAAATAAAATTTTTTTAATAAAAATGTAAAAAATTGTTTTTTAAAAATTATAACTAATTTGGGTTATTTTTTTTACTAAAAAGATAGATGAATACATTTTGGGCTGGATTTATATAGATTATTTATTTGCAACATTTTATAAGAAACACTTTTTTCAAAATGTTTAGACTTTTTCATTTATTTAGAAAAAAAATAAAAATCCAAGTGGTGAATAAATACCACCAAAATAAAGTTTTATCTGCCTCAAAAAAAAAAAAGCTAAATTCTAATGGGTACAGTGTTGCATGACCGCGCAATTGTCATTCAAAGTGTGATAGCGCTGAAAGGTGATAATTGGCCTGGGCAGGAACGGGGTGAAAGTGTCCGGACTTGAAGTGGTTAAAAGAAAAAATACCTTTCCAATCACTGCAATGCAAACATTAAACGAGGGCACTGTATGTTAGAAATATGAGCGCACTGATTACATTTGTTCAAGAGGTGAACTATGCCTTCAACTCCTACAGAGAAGAATGTGCAAAAAAGGCTACAAGATCGTCTACTACAAAATAGATTGCAGGAAGGAAGTGCATCTAATTATGTATATGTCTCCTACAAGGGACTGTCAGATCACTTAGACTAGAGCACAGACAGAACTGTTTCCAGAGCAAACCACCATGTGCGTTGACAATGACATCATATATCGTCATCTACATGAGACACACCTTTAACGCGCATGCGTGTTTCCACGGCCCGCGTGTTTTCTATAGAATAGATTACAGTGGCGTCCAATTGAGTAGTAGAGACTCTCACCTGTCTGATATAGAAGCCGACTATTCTCCCTCCGCCTGCTAGCTGAAAGCGAGCACCGATATTCCTTCCCACGTGTAGACTCCGCCCCTGTGTGTCCTGATGTCCCTTCCCTGTGTGATGTCTCCTCTGACTGACAGTTCCAGCTGGATGTAGTTCCTTAGCGTTCAGAAACGGCTTCTCAACAGGTTGACATGTGCCTAGAGTTTGGACAGGACAATCCCTGGAATTTTTCCAATTAGGACCTCTAAAAACGTTTTAAAAAGCCCCAGCAGTGCCACCTGTCAGTGTCCATCAGTGCCTTGTGTCAGTGCTCATTAGTGCCTCGTGCCAGTGCCCATCAGTGCCACATCAATGCCACATATCAGTGCCTACCAGTGCACATCAATGCCGCATATCAGTGCCCATCTGAGCTGCCTTTCAGTGTCACCCATCAGTGTCTGTCAGTGCCACCTATCAGTGCTGCCAATCAGTTCCACCTATCAGTGCCAGTCGGTGCCGCCTATGAGTGCCAGTCAGTGCCTCCTATCAGTGCGCATCAGTGTCGCCTATCAGTGACGCCTAACAGCGCCAGTCAGTGCCACCTATCAGTGCCTGTCAGTGCTGCCTATCAGTGCCATGTATCAGTGCTGCCTTTCAGTGCCCATCAGTGATGCCTGTCAATGCCCATCAGTGCCACCTACCAGTGCCTCCTCATCAGTGCCACCTATCAGTGTCCATCAGTGCAGCCTATCAGTGCCCATCACTGCAGCCTCATTAGCGCATATCAGTGAAGGAGAAAAATCACTTATTTACAAAATTTTATAACAAAAACTAAGAAAAAACATTTTTTTTTCTAAATTTTCAGTGGTTTTTGGTTTGTTTAGCAAAAAATAAAAAACCCAGAGGTGAATATCACCAAAATAAAGCTCTATCTGTCTAAAAAAAGTGATAAAAATTTCATATGGCTACAGTGTTGCATGACCGCGCAATTGTCATTCAAAGTGTGACAGCGCTGAAAGCTGGAAATTGGCCTGGGCAGGAAGGGGGTATAAGTGCCCTGTAGGCTAGTGGTTAAAAAAAGCAGTGTGTGGTGTGTGATTTCAGCCCATTTAAATAAATGGGCTTGAAATTGCACTGCTTAGACCCGCATATGAATCACACATGTGATTAGCTGTGATTGGACACAGCTGATCACATGACCGAGCCGACATCTTTGGCTCTTTCCGTTGATCGGTGATCCGCTGTGTCCGAGGGACACCACCGATCGCCGTGCTGCGCGCGCCCCCGGAGCCGCACATGCGCGGTTAGAATGGGAGGATGTCATATGACGTCCTCCCAGAACGAGAACCGCCTTGCGCCTGACATTACCTTAACCGTGGGAGGCGGTTAAACGCACAGCAACCCCATTGCATAGTATTTTGTACCATGCGGTTTGGTGCAGGCAAACACAATGCCCCCGCAGAAGATTGCAATGGGAACGTGGCTCTATCGCACCGCATTCTCGAATGAACAAGCCCTTAAAGTATAACTAAAGGCAAACCTTTTAGTTTTGGATAGAATGAAGATGGATTAGAACACCTGTCAGGTTTTATTGCTGTCTGTGCCCCTGTTAGGGAGATTCATCCTCTCTGTTTGTACTGTTTACCGTAATTACTGAAAGTGAAAATAATAGAAAATCACAGATTTTGGGTTAACATCTGAACAGTAATACAGTAGAGTAGAAATCTTCCAATGGGGATGCTAGTTCTGGTGACACCCTGGGATTCCCTCATTTTAGATGGATTTCCTCCCACTTCCTGTTTGGCTATGGGACAGGACGTGAAGGAAAATCTCCCCAATGGGACACAGATGGCAAAAAAAAAATGTATGGGACTTTATGTTTTCATTTTTGATAGAGTAAGGGAGAGTTACTCCCTTACTCTATCAAAAATGAAAAAATAAAGTGTTGCCTATAGGTACACTTTAAAGCCCGGTTGCCCAGCAGCACACACTAACCTTCCCTTTTCTCCCCCACCAATCCATTCAAGAGGTATGAAGGAGCATGTGACTCACACCATGTGATTGGTGATTGGCCTAGGGTTGTCTTTCCTTGCTCTAGACAGTTGAACAGTAAAGGAAAGTAAGTAAATAGTGCTGGTGACTGCAGACTGCAAACCAGAGTATTTAAAAGTTCTAAAAGTGTATGGATGCATCTGATATGTAATTGGCAAATTAAAGAGGGCTGTTTCTCTTTTACAGATTTCATCTATAGTTAGGGTTACCATCTAGCCAGTACCCCCATGTATTTCTATGGACTTGCGGGTGTAAACGGATGAACATCTTTTTACATCCGTTAACATCCGTTTTTTTGAACGTATGAAAACCCTATTTTTCTTCCACCAAAAAAACCCAGAACAGACAAAAAACAGATGTCAATGGATTGTATGCAGCCCGGCAAGCACCCTCCCCTCCTGAACCATATCAGGCCACATGCCCTCAACATGGGGGGGTGCTTTGAGGCGGGGGGCTCCCCCACCCAAAGCACCTTGTCCCATGTTGATGGGGACAAAGGCCTCTTCCCCACAATCCTGGGCTGTGGTTGTGGGGGTCTGCGGGTAGGGGGCTTATCAGCATCTGGAAGCCCCAAGATTATACTAATTCACAAAAACAATTTAGTGTGAAAAAAGACAGGAGACAGTCTTGGACAAGTCCTTTATTAAAAGAAGGAAAATAAAAGAATGTCCCCCGAAGTAGATCCAACATCAATCACAATGCCCACTGCTGCCGCCCCGAAAAGAAAAAAAAAACAAAGGTTCCACTCCCAGAATTGGCTCCCCCCGTCTGACTGCTCCACTGGCTTGACAGTGGTTAAATATGTAAGGGGTGGGCCACCCGGTGACATCATCAACCGGGGCATGCTGGGTCAATGATGTCACACGGGACACATACATGATTTAAGAACTGTCAAGCCAGCGGAGCAGTCAGACGGCGGGAGCGAGTCTTTGTTTTCTTGTTTTTCCCGAAGAGGCCCTTGTCCCCAACATGGGGATCCCCCCACCCCAAAGCACCCCCTCATGTTGAGGGCATGTGGCCCTGGTATAGTTTAGGCGCTTGCTCACCCCCCCCCCCCCCCCCCCCTTTCCTGACCTGCCGGGCTGCATGCTTGGATAAGGGTCTGGTATGGATTTTGGGGGGGGAACCCCATGCCATTTGTTTTTAAATTTTGGCGTGGGGGTTCTCCTTAAAATCCAAACCAGATCCAAAGGGCTTGGTATTTTTAAAAAAAATTTTTAATTGCCGACATTTTTTTTTCTTTTTTACATTCAGCTGTCAGTGGGGAGCCCCGCTGACAGGTGATGACTAAAAACAGATGAAAAATGGATGTAAACTGATGAAAAAACAGATGTAAAACTCACCGTTTTTTCTTTGAAAAAACGTGACTGAACTGATGAAAAAGAACGCCTGTGTGAAGGGACCCTTAAGGACCTGTCTTTTTTGGAGGGGAGCCAGCTGACAGGCTCCTACTGCTTAATTGCAGTTAAAGTGGCACTTTACTCACCTCCACCTCAGCAATGCAGTGTCCAGAACTCCCTGCTAGCTAATGACATTTTTGACCAGTTTTCTTCTGAGTTCCGATCTTTGACCCTATTGATTGGTTGTGCCAAGGTGATGTCACTCCTGCTCATGTGTGGGATTTAATTTATTTCGGCAGATTCTGAAATTGTACACTGAGCTGAGTGTGTGCAGCACAGTGTACAGGGCGAAGGTGAGAATACTTTAAAAGGAGAAGAGGCATAGTATGTCTCTTCTCTTCTGTTTTAGTACAGTTTGACTTTCAGATGGTAGCAGTGATGGTGACAGCGATGTCCGCTAGTCTTCTTCTGCCCATCATTTCCTACCTCCAGCTTGCAATGATAATGCATTGCATGCTGTGCCGGTGGTGAATCAGGGAATATAGGTGAGCAGAAGGCAACTTAGAGAAATCCTGTGAGAGAGTCACCAGCTCAAAGAGTTAGCTGTACTTTGATGCAACCTGCACTTGCGTAACCTACATTATTTACTCCTGATCCCTGTGATCCCTGCATTTTGTGCGTTACATGCTCCTGACCTCTGCGCTCTGTGTGATATGTACTTCTGTGCTCTGTGTGATATGTACTCCTGACCCCTGCACTTATGTGTTATACGCTCCTGACCTCTGCACTCTGTGTGATATGTACTCCTGTCCCCTGCACTTTATGTGTTACATGCTCCTGACCTCTGCACTCTGCGTGATATGTACTCCTGACCCCTGCACTTTATGTGTTACACGCTCCGGACCTCTGCACTCTGCGTGATATCTACTCCCTGACCCCTGCACTTTATGTGTTACATGCTCCGGACCTCTGCACTCTGCGTGATATGTACTCCTGACCCCTGCACTTTATGTGTTACATGCTCCGGACCTCTGCAATCTGCGTGATATCTACTCCTGACCCCTGCACTTTATGTGTTACATGCTCCTGACCTCTGCACTCTGCGTGATATGTACTCCTGACCCCTGCACTTTATGTGTTACATACTCCGGACTTCTGCACTCTGCGTGATATGTACTCCTGACCCCTGCACTTTATGTGTTACATGCTCCGGACCTCTGCAATCTGCGTGATATCTACTCCTGACCCCTGCACTTTATGTGTTACGTGCTCCTGACCTCTGCACTCTGCGTGATATGTACTCCTGACCCCTGCACTTTATGTGTTACATACTCCGGACTTCTGCACTCTGTGTGATATGTAATTCTGTCCCTGCACTTTATGTGTTACATGCTCCTGACGTCTGCACTCTGTGTGATATGTACTCCTGACCTCTGCACTTTATGTGTTACATGCTCCGGACCTCTGCAATCTGTGTGATATGTACTCCTGACCCCTGCACTTTATGTGTTACATGCTCCGGACCTCTGCACTCTGTGTGATATGTACTCCTGACCCCTGCACTTTATGTGTTACATGCTCCAGACCTCTGCACTCTGTGTGATATGTACTCCTGACCTATGCCACTTTATGTGTTACATGCTCCAGACCTCTGCACTCTGTGTGATATGTACTCTTGACCTATGCACTTTATGTGTTACATGCTCCTGACCTCTGCACTCTGTGTGATATGTATTCCTGACCCCTGCACTTTATGTGTTACATGCTCCTGACCTCTGCACTCTGTGTGATATGTACTCCTGACCCTTGAACTTTATGTGTTACATGCTCCGCACCTCTGCACTCTGTGTGATATGTACTCCTGACCCCTGCACTTTATGTGTTACATGCTCCAGACCTCTGCACTCTGTGTGATATGTACTCCTGACCAGGGGCAGACTGAAAACTCATGGGGCCCCCAGGCAGTAAGAGATAATGGGGCCTTCTGTTCCCCTGCCTACATTCAAGACACACCCACACAACACCCTACCTACATATTGCAGCTCAGCTGCATAGAAGGGGCATTTAAATATTTACTGCAGCAAAGTCTGCATGAATGTTCCCGACTTCTTTCCGTAGAAGCCACTGGGCACTTCCAGGTTTAAAGATGGCTGCCATGTGGGAGATATGAAAGAGAGAGGGGAGTGAGAGGGTGCAAAAGAGGAGGGGTGTGAGAGAGAGAGAGGAAGGGATGAGAGAGGAGGGGTGTATTTTAAATTGCGCTAAAAAGTGGGCAAGGCTTAAAAGGGGTGTGGTTAAATAGTGTCTGAGATGACTTATATAGTGCAGAATGAGGTAATGTGAATTAGGAATGTGCAGTGTGGTGTGTATGATAGTGGGTAGTATGTACAGGAAGAGGGGTGCAGAGTGTATGGCGGTGGGTAGTGTGTGCAGGGAGAGGAGTGCGGAGTGTATGACGGTGGGTAGTGTGTACAGGGAGAGGAGTGCGGAGTGTATGGCGGTGGGTAGTGTGTACAGGGAGAGGAGTGCGGAGTGTATGGCGGTGGGTAGTATGTACAGGGACAGGAGTGCGGAGTGTATGGCGGTGGGTAGTATGTGCAGGGAGAGGAGTGCGGAGTGTATGGCGGTGGGTAGTATGCACAGGGAGAGGAGTGCGGAGTGTATGGCGGTTGTTAGTATGTGCAGGGAGAGGAGTGCGGAGTGTATGGCGGTGGGTAGTATGTACAGGGAGAGGAGTGCGGAGTGTATGGTGGTGGGTAGTATGTGCAGGGAGAGGAGTGCGGAGTGTATGACGGTGGGTAGTGTGTACAGGGAGAGGAGTGCGGAGTGTATGGCGGTGGGTAGTGTGTACAGGGAGAGGAGTGCGGAGTGTATGGCGGTGGGTAGTATGTGCAGGGAGAGGAGTGCAGAGTGTATGGCGGTGGGTAGTATGCACAGGGAGAGGAGTGCGGAGTGTATGGCGGTTGTTAGTATGTGTAGGATGGTGTCAGTACTTCATTTTTTTTAGTATTATTTTTTTTTTTTTTTACAATTTTCTGATTTATTTTTACAAATTAATGTTTTATTATTTTTATAATTTTTTTTCAAAATGCTTTTTGGTGGCCAGTGGATGGTGTCAGTAGAGCAATGGTGTGGGTGTCAGAATTTTTTAATTTTTATTATCTAATTTTTAATTATTTTTTACAATTTATTTCTGTATTATTTTTTTCACAATGATTTTGTGGCGGCAGTGGACAGTTTCAGTAGGGAGCACTATTATATGTTGGGCTGTCATAAGATTGGGTTGAATAAACAGCACCCCCTTATATCGGAAGGAAGGGAATGGATGGAGGGAAGGAAGGAAGAAAGAAAAGGGAGGGAGGGAGGGAATGGATGGAGGAAGAAAGGGGAGGGAAGGAAGGATGGGTGGGAGGAAAAAAAGGAGGGGATGGAGGAAGGATGGAATAAAGGAAAGAAATAAAATGGATGGAGGAAGGAATGAAGGAAAAGGAAAGAAGGAATAGGAGGGAGGGAAAGAAGGAAGGGAGGAAGGAAGGAATAAAAAGGGAGAGAGGGAGTGGATGAAGAAAGAGGAGGAAAGGAAGGAGGGGTGGGAGGAAAGAATGAAGGGAGGGGATGAAGGAAAGAAGGGAAAGAAGAAAGGGAGGGAGGGAATGGCAGGAGGAAGGAAGGAATGAAATGGATGGAGGAAGGAATGAAGGAAAAGGAGGGAAGGGAGGGAGGGAATGGATGGAGGAATAAAGGGGAGGTAAGGAAGGGAGGGAGGGGAATAAGGGGGGGGGGTGGAGGAAGGAAGAAAAGGGAGGGAATGGATGGAGGAAGGAATGAAGAAAGGAAGAAAAGGGAGGAAGGGAATATGGGAGGGGATGGAGGAAAGAAGAAAAGGGATGGAATGGAAGGCGGAAGGAATGAAGAAAGGAAGAAAAGGAGGGAGGAAGGGAATAAGGGAGGGGACGGAGGAAGGAAGAAAAGGAAGGGAATGGATGGAGGAAGGAGGGAATGGATGGAGGGAGGGATGAAGGAAGGGGAGGGAAAGAAGGAAGGAAGAAAAGGGAGGGAGGGAATAGATGGAGGAAGGAAGGAAATGGATGGAGAAAAGAATGAAGGAAAGGGAGGGAAGGGAGGAAGGAAGGAAATGAAAGGAGCGGAGGGAGGCAGGAAGGAAGGAAGAGAAGGGAAGGGAGGGAGGGAGAGAGAAAGAGAGAGAGAGAAAGAGAGAGAGAGAAAAGAAAGAAAGAAAGAAAGAAAGAAAGAAAGAAAGAAAGAAAGAAAGAAAGAAAGAAAAAGAAAAGAAAGAGAAGGGAGGGAGGGAATAGATGGAGGGAGGGAGGAAGGAAGGAAGGATTGAAGGAAGGGGAGGGAAGGGGGAAAGAAGGAAGGAATGATTGAAGGATGAGGAGGGAGGGATGGAAAAAATGAAGGGAGGGGATAGAGGAAGGAAAGAAGACAAGGAAGAAAAGGGATGGAGGAAGGAAGGAAGAAGAAAATGAATGAAGGAAGGAATGAAGGAAGGGGAGGGAAGGAAGGAAGGAAGAAAAAGGAGGGATGAAATGAAGGAAGGAAGGAAAGAAGGGGAGGAAGGGAGAGTGAAATGAAGGAAGGAGAAAGGGAGGAGGGAGGGAGGGAAGATAAGAATGTAAGGATGGAGGAAGGAAGAAAAGGGAGGGATGGAATGGATGAAGGAAGGAAGGAAAGAAGGGAGGGAAGGAATGGATGAAGGAAGGAAAGGAATGAAGGAAATGAAGGAGGATGGGAGGAAAGAATGAAAGGAGGGGAGGGAGGAAATAATGAAAGGAGGGGATGGATGAAGAAGAAAAGGGAGGGAATGGATAGAGGAAGGAATGGGTGGCAGAGAGAGAGGGAGGGAGGAGGGAGAGAGAGAGAGGGAGGGAGAAGGGAGAGAGGGGGGGAGGGCTGGAGAGAGAGAGGGACAGAGGGGGGGAGGGAGGGAGAAAGAGAGAGGAGAGGGAGGAGAGAGAATGGATGGTGGAAGGAAGGAATGGGAGAGAGAGAGGGGGGGGAGAAGGGGGGTGAGAGAGAGGGAGGGGGAGGGAATAGAGAGAGAGAAAGGGGGGGGGGGAGAGGGAAAGGGGGATTGAGAAGGTCTTGAGAACGCCCGATGGGAGGGGCGAAACACGTTGAACGCATTTCCGGTCTTTACCCCGTACGTCTGACGTCACTTTCGGTGAGTGAAACGCACGCTGAGCGGTGCGTTCCAGCGGCCATTTTTTGGGATCTGTGCATGGTTTTCTCTGTGGAGCTTCTGCTGTACCCTGGAGCAGTGATGATGAGAGTCTTGAGGAGGCTGTATATCACTCATTTTCCATCTGGAAGAGGTTGTTTCAATAAATGTGCCTTTTTAAAGTGGTTGAAATGTGAGTGGCCTTAATCTTTGATTTTATTGAAAATAGCAATTAGCAATATTACGCTATCTGAGATTTTTTTCTCCCTGGTTGAATGGTGGAGCCTATTCTGATGGTGAGGAATCCTATAGAGTGGATACGAAAGAGGGTTTAGGATCCCATTAAATTCCTAAAAGGCGTTTCATTCACCAAAATCTGGTGAGTGTAATTGATGTTGGTTTTGCACGGGTGGAAGGTGGAAGTTTTCTTTGCATCTGAAGAATTTCTGGATTTCTTATTTCTACACGAATTTTTTGTGATTCACGAACTTTTGGTGTCTATTATTATGATGGACTTTCACTACTAATATTATTTATGATATATTTAGTAATATTATGCACTTTATAGATTGATTATATTTAGAGGTCTATGTTTGCGCTGTTTATTTATAATTGTCACATATAGACAAGCCTGATGCATTTTGGAAACAAGTTCTGTGGACCGATGAGGTTAAAATTGAACTTTTTGGCCGGAATGAGCAAAGGTACGTTTGGAGAAGAAGGGGCACAGAATTTAATGAAAAGAACCTCTGTCCAACTGTTAAGCATGGGGTTGGATCAATCATGCTTTGGGGTTGTGTTGCAGCCAGTGGCACAGGGAACATCTCACGAGTAGAAGGAAAAATGGATTCAATAAAATTTCATCAAATTTTGGATGGTAACTTGATGCCATCTGTGAAAAAGCTGAAGTTAAAGAGAGGATGGCTTCTACAAATGGATAATCATCCTAAACACACCTCAAAATCCATGGGGGATTACATCAAGAGGTGTAAACTGAAGGTTTTGCCATGGCCTTCACAATCTCCTGACCTTGACATAATTGAAAATCTATGGATAGACCTTAAAAGAGCAGTGCGTGACAGACAGCCCAGAAATCTCAAAGAACTGGAAGACTTTTGTAAGGAAGAATGGGCAAAGATACCTCAAACAAGAATTGAAAGACTCTTGGCTGGCTACAAAAAGCGTTTACAAGCTGTGATACTTGCCAAAGGGGGCAGTACAAGATATTAATTCTGCAGGGTGCCCAAACTTTTGCAGGCGCCATTTTTTTGTTTTCTGTTATTTTGAAAGTGTAAACGATGGAAATAAAATCTAACTTTTGTTGACATATCATAAGAATGTCTAATCTGTAATTTGATGCCTTTTGGAAATTTTTCCATCTTTCCTTGGCTTCTTTATGCACATTAATACAAATTTTTAGTTGGGGTGTCCAAACCTTCGATCCCCACTGTATATATATATATATATATATATATTTTTTTTTTTTTATGTTTTATTTAAATATATCAAATATATATTTATGATATATTTAAATAAAACATATTTTTTTATTTATTAATGGTCGTGCACGACTGGATTCATTATGACCTTAGGTCCAGGATCCCGGTTGGTGCGGTATACTATCAAATGGGGCTGTTTACAAATAGCTTCAGGAGACCCAGTGGGGGTTCCCTGCGATTAGCTGCAGGAGGGAAGCCCCACTGAAAGCGTCCAGGGGCGGTCATCTGCAGGTAATCTCTGTGTGAGCAATTATGTGCAATCAGCCGCAAACATCTGTGGTAGCTGTTAGCCTCCCATTATTTGCAATGGGGCTTTCCATCTGCACCTAATCGCAAAAAACCCCGCTAGGCCTCCGGCACCTAATCGCAAATGGCCGCATTTGCAAGTGTGAATTGAGCCTAAGGGCTCTTTCACACAACCATAAAGAGGTCATAGTAAACACTTCCTCAGCACCTGCAGCTGTCCATAGATACCTGTATGAGGGTATGTGTCAGAGGTTACATAAAACACTTCCACAGATGTAAGCTCTGACCGCACAATGTCCGCATTTGGGGTATACGTTCATGTGCCCCATGCAACGTGCTGTCCTTTTTTTCACTGCACTGTGTCAAAAATCCAGGTTATCCTATGGGGTTAGCTCACACTATTGCAGTGCAGTTAAAAAAAAGTACAGCAAGCTGCATTTTTCCACACTGCTAATGCAGAGAAATGCACGCAAATGCATGTAAATGCACAAAAATGCATCACAGTGCACATAAAAGCCCAAAGAGAGAAAAAAAAAAGGAAGTGACCTCACAGGACAAACACGAATGCTGGTAGGTTAATAGGCTCTTATCTAAAAATTGGCCCTAGTATAGCTTGAAACATGCATGGGACAAGCATGTATCTATACTCAGACAAAAAAGGTAACACACAAAACACAACCCCAAACCCCCCTCCCGAAAAAAAAAATTGGCAGACCCAGTGGACCACTTGGTCTTTTTCTGACATCACCTTTTCATTTGGGTGCAGCATTACATGACCGCGCAATTGTCAGTTAAAATAACTCAGCGCCGTATCGCAAAAAATGGCCCGGTCAGTAAGGGGGTAAAGCCGGCCATACATGTGTCGAATTCTGAAACAATTTTCTTTCAAAAATCTTTTCTAAGAATTTTCGTTCAAATTTTGCACCATTAGTGGGCCACAGCAAAGGCCAATTTTCAAGCGACCATCGAATTTGAATGATCGGGCATGTTGGAAATGTTTTGAAAAATGAAAAAACTTCTAATCAATGATGGAAGAATTGTGTGAGAAATGTAACTGAAAAAGAAATAAGCATGAGCTGTGACCTGGAAAGAAAAGAAAATTCTTGGCCATGAAAATTCTTTTGTGTAGCAACACGAGGTGAAATGAAATGCTCAGTTGGTTGAATTTCAAAATCAATGGTGGCACCGTCAGATTACAAAATGCACAAGATTTCTAATTTTCTAAAGAAAATTCAATCGGAATTCAACCCATGTATGGCCTGCATAAATCCTCTCGAGGGCAAGTGGTTCTGATGTGAATGTACAGTATATACAGTCAGGTCCATAAATATTGGGACATTGACACAATTCTAACATTTTTGGCTCTATACACCACCACAATGGATTTGAAATGAAACAAACAAGATGCACTTTAACTGCAGACAGTCAGCTTTAATTTGAGGGTATTTACATCCAAATCAGGTGAACGGTGTAGGAATTACAACAGTTTGCATATGTGCCTCCCACTTGTTAAGGTACCAAAAGTAATGGGACAGAATAATAATCATAAATCAAACTTTCACTTTTTAATACTTGGTTGCAAATCCTTTGCAGTCAATTACAGCCTGAAGTCTGGAACGCATAGACATCACCAGACGCTGGGTTTCATCCCTGGTGATGCTCTGCCAGGCCTCTACTGCAACTGTCTTCAGTTCCTGCTTGTTCTTGGGGCATTTTCCCTTCAGTTTTGTCTTCTGCAAGTGAAATGCATGCTCAATCGGATTCAGGTCAGGTGATTGACTTGGCCTTTGCATAACATTCCACTTCTTTCCCTTAAAAAACTCTTTGGTTGCTTTTGCAGTATGCTTTGGGTCATTGTCCATCTGCACTGTGAAGCGGCGTCCAATGAGTTCCGAAGCATTTGGCTGAATATGAGCAGATAATATTGCCCAAAACACTTCAGAATTCATCCTGCTGCTTTTGTCAGCAGTCACATCATCAATAAATACAAGAGAAGCAGTTCCATTGGCAGCCATACATGCCATGCCATGACAATACCACCACCATGCTTCACTGATGAGGTGGTATGCTTAGGATCATGAGCAGTTCCTTTCCTTCTCCATACTCTTCTCTTCCCGTCACTCTGGTACAAGTTGATCTTGGTCTCATCTGTCCATAGGATGCTGTTCCAGAACTGTGAATGCTTTTTTAGATGTCGTTTGGCAAACTCTAATCTGGCCTTCCTGTTTTTGAGGCTCACCAATGGTTTACATCTTGTGGTGAACCCTCTGTATTCACTCTGGTGAAGTCTTCTCTTGATTGTTGACTTTGACACACATACACCTACCTGCTGGAGAGTGTTCTTGATCTGGCCAACTGTTGTGAAGGGTGTTTTCTTCACCGGGGAAAGAATTCTTCGGTCATCCACCACAGTTGTTTTCCGTGGTCTTCCGGGCCTTTTGGTGTTGCTGAGCTCACCGGTGCGTTCCTTCTTTTTAAGAATGTTCCAAACAGTTGTTTTGGCCACGCCTAATGTTTTTGCTATCTCTCTGATGGGTTTGTTTTGTTTTTTCAGCCTAATGATGGCTTGCTTCACTGATAGTGACAGCTCTTTGGATCTCATCTTGAGAGTTGACAGCAACAGATTCCAAATGCAAATAGCACACTTGAAATGATCTCTGTACCTTTTATCTGCTCATTGTAATTGGGATAATGAGGGAATAACACACACCTGGCCATGGAACAGCTGAGAAGCCAATTGTCCCATTACTTTTGGTCCCTTAACAAGTGGGAGGCACATATGCAAACTGTTGTAATTCCTACACCGTTCAGCTGATTTGGATGTAAATACCCTCAAATAAAAGCTGACTGTCTGCAGTTATACACATCGTGTTTGTTTCATTTCAAATACATTGTGGTGGTGTATAGAGCCAAAAATGTTGGAATTGTGTTGATGTCCCAATATTTATGGACCTGACTGTATATGTAAAGTGCTGAGTAATTTGTGGGCACTATATACAGTTAGGTCCATATATATTTGGACACAGGCACAATTTTAGTTTTTTTCAGGTATTTACCAAAACATATTCAAGCTATAGTTATATAATGGATATGGGCTGAAAGTGCACACTCAGGTTTAATTTGAGGATATGTACATCCAAACTGGAGGAAGGGTTTAGGAATTACAGCTCTTAAGAATAGCCATCCCCCCTTTTTCAAGGGATCAAAAGTAATTGAACAATTGAATGAAAAGCTGTTTCATGGCCAGGTGTGGGCTACTCCTTCATTATTTCTTCATTAATTAAGCAGGGAAAAGGTCTGGAGTTGATTCTAAGTGCAGGATTTGCATTTGGAATCTATTGCTGTGAACCTACATTATGCATTCAAAGGAGCTGTCCATGCAAGTGAAACAGGCCATTGTTAGGCTTCAAAAACAAGCAAATCCATCAGAGAGATCGCAGCAACATTAGGAGTGGCTAAATCAACAGTTTGGTACATTTTGAGGAAAGAAGAATACACTGGTGAGTTTAGCAACATAACAAGGCATTCACATCCACGAAAGACAACAGTGGTGGATGATCACAGGATCCTCTCTATGGTAAAGAAAAACCCATTCACAGCATCCACACAAGTGAAGGACACTCTCCAGGAGGTGGGCGTTTCATTGTCAAAGTCTACAATCAAGAAAAGACTTCACGAGAGCAAATACAGAGGGTTCATCACAAGGTGCAAACCATTTATAAGCCTGAAGAATAGAAAAGCCAGATTAGACTTTGCCAAAAAACATCTAAAAAAGCCAGACCAGTTCTGGAAAAGCATTCTTTTGACGGATGAAACAGATTAATCTGTACCAGAATGATGGGAAGAAAAAAGTGTGGAGAAGGCTTAGAACAGCTCATGATCCAAAGCACACAACGCCATCTGTAAAACATGGTGGAGGCAGTGTGATGGCATGGGCATGCATGGCTTCCAGTGGCACTGGGTCATTGGTGTTTATTGATGATGTGACAGAAGACAGAAGCAGCCGGATGAATTCTGCAGTGTTTAGAGATACTGTATACTGTCAGCCCAGATTCAGCCAAATGCAGCAAACTTGATTGGACGGTGCTTCACAGTACAGATGGACAATGATCCAAAACACACTGCAAAAGCAACCCAGGAGCTTTTGAAGGAAAAGTGGAATATTCTGCAATGGCCGAATCAATCACCTGATCTCAACCCAATTGAGCATGCATTTCACACGCTGAAGGCAAAACTAAATGCAGAAAGACCCACAAACAAAGAACAACTGAAGACAGCTGCAGTTAGAGCCTGGCAAAGCATCAGAAAGGAGGAAACCCAGTCTCTGGTAATGTCCATGGGTTCCAGACTTCAGGCAGTCAATGCCAGTAAAGGATTCTCAACAAAATATTCAAAATGAACATTTTATTTATGATTATATTCATTTGTCCAATTACCCTAGGTTCACATCTGTGCGGGTGGTGCCGCTGTGGATCCGCACGGAAATCCGTGAAGCCACACCACCCACAAAGAGAATTGCAGTCCCGTTTTAATGGCATGCCGCCTGCACTGGAAAACGGAACCGTACTGGGAACCGAGGTTTCTGTGTGGGCTGTGTTTTCCAAAGAAGTGCAGGGACTTCTTCCTTGCCTGTCACGGGCATGGGAGTCCATTCAAATGAATAGGCTCTCGTGCGCGTGCAAAACGCGGCCCACACAGATGTGAACCGGGGGTTACATTTGAGCCCCTGAAAATGGAGGGACTGTGTATAAAAATGGTTGCAGTTCGTAAAATTTGTACTTGATATTTATGTTCAACCCCTTGAATTAAAGCTGAAAGTCTGCACTTCAAATTCATTTGGATTGTTTCATTTATTCTGTTGGCATACAGAGCCAAAAGTATGAAAATTGTGCCTGTGTCCAAATATATATGGACCTAATTGTTAGTACCTGTAAGAAATAAATAAATGGAAAAACGTACACGGAGGTGCGTATCAGCTGCATGTAAATGTGCATTAAAACATGTGCAGAGCACAAAAGAGCCCAAAGAAGAAGGAAATGATCTCCAAAGGAATGGAAGCTTAGGAAGAAGGCACCACAAATGCGCAGAAAAACGTGCATCAAATGCACATCGCTTAGCAAAACCGTGCAGTCAACACGCAGTTTCTGTGTAAATGGGCCCTCAATTGCAATTCTGGGGTATGGTGGTGGAGACCAACTTTAGCATAGCTCACAAACTGAGGTACCTGATGTACATGTAGCTGAGGCTGGCTGCCATTTACTCATCATTATCACCCTTTGCACTACCTTGCATACTAAACCCACAGGTATAAAGCATAGATGGCACACCGTGTCCTAGGCAGCAGTGCCAGGTATCCAGGTGACTAGGAATTGTGGGGACATATATTTGCTGTAGCCATCCAGAGTGACAACACAGTAGCAGTGAGGAGGGAAGGGCAGGAAAAGTGCGGGAGAGGGGCAGCCGGTGTAGCTCGGGAGGCGGGACAGTGCTGAGGAGAGCAGGGTCACACACGGCATACTCTGCTTCCCTCACACACAGACACAGCTGCTGTACAGGAGACAGTGCACCTCATCACACCATGGCTGCTAAAACTCACGCTGAGCACAGGAAAATCTCACAGCTGCACACCAAGGTATTCCTTTCACTGAACTTTCATCTGAAAACCTTTTCTACTTCTATTGCTGTCTATGCTATTTGCTGGATATGACTTGTGAGGCAAGTTTGTGAAAGTGTGTGATGAGGTCCAATGAGAAATATACATGGTTTATTATAGGAGAAAGTCTACTACAAATCTGCAGGGAGGTGAGGTGAGGTATGTCTTCCACAGTGGACAGAGACCTTCCCTGGCCGTGTGTGTGGTGAAAGGCAGGAAGCTTCAGTCACCATGGAGACAAGCTTGGCTGGGGCTGCCCTTCGTGTACATCTCTGCCCCTAGATAAACCGACTCTGGGCCCCTGGAAAGTCTTGTTTGCCCTATAGCAGGTCGGTCTCATTTCACCATAAACTGGTATTTAAGAAAAACAAAACGGTATTGGTCCATTCACACTTGTGCAGTTTTACTGTGCTTGAAAAACAGCAATTGTTTCCTACAGTATCTCACAGAAGTGAGTACACCCCTCACATTTTTGTAAATATTTGATTCTATCTTTTCATGTGACAACACTGAAGAAATGACACTTTGCTACAATGTGAAGTAGTGAGCAGGGGCGGACTGACCATTTGGAAACTCGGGCACTGCCCAAGGACCGGGGTCCGTAGGGGGCCCCGTGAGATGCCCCTGGTACCTTTTTCATAGGCTTTTTTGAGTTTGGGCAAGGACACAGGGGCCCCATGATCCTTTATTGCCCCATGAGTTGTCAGTCTGCCCCTGGTAGTGAGTGTACAGCTTGTATAACAGTGTAGATTTGCTGTCCCCTCAAAATAACTCAACACAGCCATTAATGTTTAAATCGCTGGCAACAAAAGTGAGTACACCCCAGGGGCGGACTGACCATTTGGGTACTGCCCGAAGGGACCAGGGTCAGTAGGGGGCCCCATTGGATGCCCCTAGTACTTTTCATGGGCTTTTTTGGGTGTGGTTTAAGAGTGGGTGAG
This sequence comes from Staurois parvus, assembly GCF_062004578.1. Taxonomy (NCBI): domain Eukaryota; kingdom Metazoa; phylum Chordata; class Amphibia; order Anura; family Ranidae; genus Staurois; species Staurois parvus. The sequence continues at coordinate 349,324 of NW_028318430.1, forward strand.
GACACAGGGGCCCCATGATCCCCTATTGCCCAGGGGGCCCCATGAGTTGTCAGTCCGTCCCTGGTACACCCCTAAGTGAAAATGTCCAAATTGGGCCCAAGTGTCAATATTTTGTGTGGCCACTGTTATTTTCCAGCACCGTCTTAAAGTGGAGCTCCACCCAAAAGTGGAAGTTACGCTTTGCGCCTTTGTCCCCCACTCCCCATTAAGGATTGGCACCTTTGAGGAGCGGGGGGAGGGGGTACCCGAATTTGACAGGTACCCGCTCCCACTTACGCCACAATCACCTAGGGGATTGGAAGCAGAAGTCGTCCTCCCCATAGTCTTCTGGGACATGTGACAGGTCCCTGAAGACTACGGGGCCATTCACAAGCGCAGCACTTCTCACGCATGCGCAGTGGGCACCCGGCTGTGAAGCTGCAAGCTGTCACAGCCGGGTGCCCACACTGAAGATTCCAGCGCCAGGGAGTGAAGACGGCTGGTGAAACCAGTGGTGGTGAGGACACCGCTGGACCGAGGAACAGGTAAGTGGCTGTATTTTAAAAGTATTTGTAGCTGCTGACTTATTTTTTTTTGTTCAGGTAGAACTCCACTTTAACCCTCTTGGGCATGGAGTTCACCAGAGTTTTGCAGGTTGCCACTGGAGTCCTTTTATGACGACATCACGGAGCTGGTGGATATTAGAGACCTTGTGCTCCTCCACCTTCTGTTTGAGGATGCCCCACAGATGCTCAGTAGACTTTAGGTCTAGAGACATGCTTGGCCAGTCCATCGCCTTTACCCTCAGCTTCTTTAGAAAGGCAGTGGTCATCTTGGAGGTGTGTTTGGGGTTATCATGTCGGACCACTGCCCTGCGGCCCAGTCTCCATAGGGAGGGGGTCATGCTCTCCTTCAGTATGTCACAGTACATGTTGGCATTCATGTTTCCCTCAATGAACTGCAGCTCCCCAGTGCCAGCAGCACTCATGCAGCCCCAGACCATGACACTCCCACCACCATGCTTGACTGTAGGCAAGACACACTTGTCTTTGTGCTCCTCATCTGGTTGCAGCCACACACGTTTGACACCATCTGAACCAAGTAAGTTTATCTTGGTGTCATCAGACCACAGGACATGGTTCCAGTAATCCATGTCCTTAATCTGCTTGTCTTCAGCAAATTGTTTGCTTTCTTGTGCATCATCTTTAGAAGAGGCTTCCTTCTGGGACGACAGCCATGCAGACCAATTTGATGCAGTGTGCGGTGTATGGTCTGAGCATTGACAAGCTGACCCTCCACCACTTCAACCTCTGCAGCAATGCTGGCAGCACTCATACGTCTATTTCCCAAAGACAACCTCTGGATATGGCGCTGAGCACGTGCACTCAACTTCTTTGATCGACCATGGCGAGGCCTGTTTTGAGTGGATCCTGTCCTATTAAACTGCTGTATGCTCTTGGCCACCGTGCTGCAGATCAGTTTCATGGTCTTGGCAATCTCCTTATAGCCTAAGCCATCTTTATGTAGAGCAACAATTCTTTTTTTCAGATCTTCAGAGAGTTCTTTGCCATGAGGTGCCATGTTGAACATCCAGTGACCAGTATGGGAGAGTGAGAGCGATAACACCAAATTTAACACACCTGCTCCCCATTCACACCTGAGATCTTGTAACACTAACGAGTCACATGACAACGGGGAGGGAAAATGGCTAATTGGGCACAATTTGGACATTTTCACTTAGGAGTGTACTCAAAAAAAGCATAACTTCCCCTTTTGGGTGGAGCTCCGCTTTAAGGCAGTGCTGGAAAATAATGGTGGCCACACAAAATATTGACACTTTGGGCCCAATTTGGACATTTTCACTTAGTGGTGTACTCTCTTTTGTTGCCAGCAGTTTAGACATTAATGGCTGTGTGTTGAGTTATTTTGAGGGGACAGCAAATTTACACTGTTATACAAGCTGTACACTCACTACTTTACATTGTAGCAAAGTGTCATTTCTTCAGTGTTGTCACATGAAAAGATAGAATAAAATATTTACACAAATGTGAGGGGTGTACTCACTTCTGGGAGATACTGTATGTGCCCTGTTCATCCTACAACACATCCTTCTATTGAACGATACACATGCCGCTTTGTAGCTGCAGCAAAAAATGGAACAGCGTCATGGCTGTGAAAATAAAAGAAACAGCCAAACATGACTAATGCAGGTCTGTGGAGCCATATTGCAACCACCAGTTGGGGTGTGGTAGTGCAGGGTTAGGGTTAAAGAACGCCAGGCAAAATTTTTATTTTTCCATTCAGTGGGGTTGTGCCTGCACTGCATGGGTAACTGCTCATTTTTGTCTAGGGGGTTGCAGAGCGGAGATATACTTACCTAATCCGCCGATTCTCCAAGCACAAGACTTGTCCCCACCGCTCCTGCCCTTCCCCCACACACTAGCGGTCTTGTAAATGGACTGCTCCTGACATCATTATGCCCATAGGACGTGAGGACTGCAGGGACAGTCCACTGCTGGATGTGGGGGAGCATTGTTTTCTGGAGGATCGAAGGATCAGGTAAGGCTGGCCGTACACTATAAAATTTTCTGTCCAATTTCTGCCCAATTTTCTTTAGATTTACCTTCAAATATGTAGTGCAAGGGCCTGCCTAAATGGATACAATTGAAAGTGTTGTTCAGGTTATATTATATATTATATGGTTTTTGGTAAATCTAAACCAAAAATCTCAAGAAAATTGTACAATGTATGGGCAGCCTAAGTATAGCTTTTCCTTGCGCCCCTAGACAAAACAAGCAGTTAACCCATGCAGTGCTGACATAGCCCCACTGCATGGAAAAATAAACATTTTTCTTCTGTAAATCAGGGAGTTAGGCGGTAACATATCGCTTGCTCAACACCTGTTAAGTGTCTTTGCTGCACATCTGAACGTGCCCTAAAGCCCCATTCACACCTGAGCGTTTTGTAGCGTGAAGCTCGAAGCCCCAAAATGCTCAGGGAGAAAAAATCCACATCTCCACTCTTTTTGGAGCTACTTTTGTAGCTCCATTTGGGCAGATTGATGCATTTTTGGCTCGTTTTAATTCCCATAGAAATACATGGAAATGTGCAAATTGCTCATTTTCAAATGCTTTTGCCATGGAAACAAATGATGTCACACATGACATTTTTCTCCATTGGCTACTACAAAAATGCCAGAACTCAAAAAGGCCGAAAATGCCTGAACAAATCATGCACAAATATTCACAAATGCGCAACAAAATGTGCGAAAAAATGCACAAAAACACTACACTCAGGTGTGAATGGGGCCTGAAAGCAGAAGGCACCACAAACCAGAGCCGGTGCTTTCTGCACGGTAAAATGCTGTGTTTTATCACACAGGTAGCGTGAACTGGTTTTAAGTAAAAGAATTTGATTAAGGCTTGATTCACTTTTCTGGCTATGTTTCACGTTACACCATATACCCAACTGATGGTCCCCACTCATGTTATTTCATTTTGCTGCTGCATGGAGTGAGAAAAAAATTATACCACTGGTCGTGTTTGGTGGGTAGTACCACCACCCAATGTGTCTTATTCAAGGGATTGGGGCTGTGCTACAACCATGTGTAATGCAGGCGGATGCAGCACGATGCTGCAGATTTTCAGGGGTTCACACAGGTGATGAGGAGGTGACATACTACAAGCCATGTGTCAAATGCCTCTGAAAAGCAATCCACCGCAGAGCACTTCTGAGAGGAGAGGCAAACATGGTTGCAAGTGTAAATGAGCCCTCAGAGTGTAACTTGAAACCTGGTCACGTTCCCCAACTCCCAAACCATCCCCACCCTCCTCAATTACATTCAACCTTTTTCCTGTGCTTGAATTCAGAGTGACTATGCAGGCATAACCACCCATCACAATTCATTTCTCAGGGATCTGTGAATGAGAAGACTACAAGGTCCATCTGCCATCACAACAGAGGGACTCACTTTGTTGTGGGCCTCCTGCAATAACAAGGTGATGACCCCTGTACCAGCCATCAGACTTGGGATGGCTGAATACTTTGTTTCTCTTTGTGATTACATCTGACACACCACCTGGCATATGATTGTGATTGGCTGTGTCGGACCGCGATGCAGAGTGCGAGCGGTATAAATTATGCTGAATTGACGTCTACATCCAGACCGCCCCGTGAGGACGTCATTGGTGACGAAACGCGTAGGGCGTGGCCTACTGGATGCCGACGTCTGGGAATAAGCGCTGGGTCTACGATTAGAAGATTCGTGGTGTGCGGTGGTGTGCCGATACATCGTTTGCTCGATTCAATGCCCATAATACTGGTGTCGGTGTAGACACCTAAAAATGTGAGTGAGATTGATATAGTAAAGCTTTTATATGTTTTAAAGCTGGTTGCACTATGATCTTTTCTTTTTACCTTTGAATATGGCCCCAATGATACGGAGACATACGATCTAGAAATGATATATACCCCTGGAAATTAACCATAGTTTTGAATGGTGGCGATTCATCCTATAGGATATCGGTTGGCTGCAGATTATTGCATCTAAGAACTCAATTGATATCTACTGCTCCTCAGAGCAAAAGTGTTGTTTGCTGGTCCAATTGTTGATCAGCATTGAATTCTGGTGAGTGATCCAACATTTTTTTTGGTGGTGGATTTGACACGGTGTGGACACGAATTTGACTAAATTTTTTTGGACACATATAATTTTTTTGGACACATTATATATATATTTTTTGGACACATATATTTTCTTGGACATTTATTTTTTGGACATTTAATATGTAATTCTTTCTTTTTTTCACCTTTTGATTGATTGAATATATGTTGATTTAGCGCATTTCATTTTATTTATCTGGTCAAAAAATTTATATGAGTTTTTTGAAGTGGGAAATATCTGCTTTAGTTTTTTAGGGTGTGGCGCTTTTCTAACAATACTGAGATTTGCCTGGATGTAGTTTGGGCTTTAAGAGACTATCTTTCAGCCACTGCTTCTTTCAGGAAGACTGATTTTCTTTTTGTATTTCGGATGGACCCCATCTCTAGGGTGCTCAGACAGTCCATCATTCAAGCTTATGGTTTTAAAGATCAGATTCCACTCATTCCTGGAAAGGCACACTTTACTGAACCTGTAAGCTCCTTTTGGACTTTCTGTCATCAATACATTGTTTTCCAAGATTTGAAAGGCTACCACCTGCTCCTCGGTTCGCACATTCAAGTTCAACCATGTGGCTGTTGTGGCCTTGTCTGAAGCCAGCTTGGGGCATAAGGTCTTTCATGTGGCTGTTTGTGCTGCAGGCAGTCCACAGTTTTCTGTTGTTTTCTCATGCAGTTAGCAGTTGTTGCCTCACTCCTTGGTTGGACTTCTTCTGGATGTCCTAAAGGAGGTTTCCGGTGCTGCTGTGCTACAAAACTTTGGCACAAAACTGAGGCATGCTGTTGAACACTGCTGTTTATTGTTACCTATTTACAGTATATTTAAACAGATGAGAGCTGGTAGGCATTTTTTTACAATCTTGTTGATAAATTTCTTTCTTCTTTTTTTGCATGTTATAATGCGCATTTTTTTGACTCCATCTCTGGAAGCGCCTCCAACCACACATTGTTGGGGGGTTTTTGTCACCTCTTCCCCTAGCAAAGTGCCCCAAGTCACCCCCCCCCCCTGCCTATCATGTACCATTTATAAAGACAATAGACTTATGTTTCTAGTACAAAGAGTTTTTAAAGCAGCCCTAGAAAAACAAACACAAATGTAGAAGTTCACATATGGACAGTTAGGAAAAAAGAATCCCAAAAAATGGAGACTCATAAAAACCATCTCTATCATCCTTAAAGTGACACCACAAATTTCTCATCTTGCATCGTGGAACGACCTGTTCTGCCTGCAAGTGGTATTTATGTATGTAACATCTTATTTCCTGTAGATTGACGAACTTCAGAATACTAACCGAGGCCTAAAGGAGCACATTCTGCACTTAACAGAAAATAAGGAGGCTGTGAGCAGTCAGGTAGATATCCTGACCAGGAAAAACGAACAGCTCTGTAAAGAACTCACAGAGATAGACAAGATGGCAGAGCAACTGGAGAAAGAGAAGGAACAGACCTTAGAAGCTGCAGAAGAAGAACTGGAGAAAACAATGGTGGGTGTTTTAAAAACACACATACTTTTATATGTTCTGTTTTCATTAAATATTTTTCTCAGTATTACATTTAATTAATATACCAAAATATGGAAGTTTTTTTGCTTTATTCATAACAAAAGTGACAGAAGTATATCTTTCTACATTTCTATTATTATTCTTAAAGACACTCTGTTGCTTTCCCATTCAGGGCAGTGTCAGGATTTTTTGTAAGCCACTGATATTTACTTTCCCTGCTCTCCCTTATGTTGCGCTGCTGTGTTGCAGTGCTGAGACCTGACTGTGCGCAAGCTCTGTTTTAGAGCTTACATGTGGTTATTTTTTTCCTTACAAGAGAACCTGTAATTTTGCCCTGAATGGGCAAGGTGGTAGTGTGTATTAAGTGTAAGAGGAGGTGTACTTTAACATGAACCCATGACAAGACAAAGTAAATTTTAAATGTGAACCCATGACAAGACAAAGTAAATTTAAATGAAGTGAGCATCAAAGCAGGTACCATGCAGCACCAAAATGTAAAATCCATATTTGCATAGGCATAGACAAATTACCTAGTCTCTGATATGACAATGCCAAGGCCTGACAATACAGTGGTTTGCTTAGGCACCAAACATTGCACCTTGGGATCTGGGGTAGACGTTTTCTGTTTCTCAAATTCAGATTGTTGTTACTAGCTGTGTAAATATGTGTGGCTGTGCAGATGCTGTGGATAGATAGGTATTCTTTGTCTAGCCAAACCTTTATACTCTTAGCTGTTTTCACTTTTAAATAAAATAGATAAATAGTAATAGAACAGTCCAGATACTGAAGGCTTTATTGTTTTCTTGAGAAGATTTGTCCTCCTTCAGCATACCATAACACCCATAACATGACACTGAATGCCTTTAATTCCCACACATAACATGTCGTGCAGACAAGTGAGTCCAGGGAGCCCTGTGTGAATGATGTAGTACCTTGCCTAGCAATTTTTGCAGTCCTTGGACTGGCTATAAGTATACTTGTAATATTTATGAACACTGAACACACCAAGTTTACTTTGCACTTTGGTGTTGATTTACTAAAGCTGGAGAGTGCAAAATCTGGTGCAGCTCTGTATAGAAAGGAATCAGCTTCCAAGTTTTTTGTCAAAGCTTAATTGAACAAGCTGACGTTAGAAGCTGATTGCCTACTATGCACAGCTGCACCTGCACTCTCCAGTTTTAGTAAACCAACCCCTTGTTATGCTTGTGATGATTACACAATAGTTAAATTACTATTTGTAGATATTTATAAATGAACAAATGGTTAATTAAAGCCTAGATGCAGCCAAAATCAAAACAGAAAAATCAGCACAAGGTGCATAACTTTCAGTCAGTAGAATGTGTCCCTTGTGCGGATTACTCTTCTGTTTGTGAAAATCTTCCTCTGCCCTGCCTCGACCCTCCCTCACCAACACCACCACCACTGCTGCTGTAGTCATGTGTGGCAGGGGTCAAAACAACAAAGAGGCTGTTTCAGGTACTCTTAAAGAGATCCTGACTATGCTCACCCTTTCCACTCCCCCTCCATTCATAGATGCTGTACTACAATTTCTATGAATGAAACAGGATCTAAGAATGGAGGACAAGTGGATGAAAAAAATTGTTTACCAATGCCCCCAAATTTAACTTTGTGGATAGTGGATGCCCCAAGGCGTTCTCATGTGCTACATTTTTGTGGAAATGAAGAAACATGTCGGTTATGAAGGCGGTTAAAACATGGAACATGGTCATGGTACACTAAGATTTATTGTGGCACAGTAACCACTTCACCACAGAAAGAGGCGGAGGTGAAATGGTTATTCTTTGGAAATGAAGAAACATGCTGATATTGATGTGGTTAAAAAAAATATGTCTGTTGAAGTGTATGTTTTCTGTTATCAGTGGAATAAGTTACTATGAAAATGAAACTGCATTGTAGGCAATAGCTAAATGTCATGAATAGACCTAAAACTTTTTACACCCCCCCCCCATCCCTCCAAAGAAAAAGAACAATTCCACAAACATTTGTCCATCACAGTGATCACATGGCACTGAGACACCCCATTTAGCTCTGTACCTTAAAGTGGTTGCAAAGCTTGAAGGTTTTTTACCTTCATGCATTTTATGCATGAAGATAAAAAAAACTTCAGTATGCAGCTTCCCCCACAGCACCCCCAATACATATCTGAGCCCGATCCTGATTCAGTGATGTGCACAGATCAGGTAAGTATGACAATTTTGTTATTTATTTTAATTAAACCTTTAGTATCACTTTAAGCCAATGCTCTCTGCTGACAGCAGGAGCAGCATCTTTGTGTGTTTGCCAGGCATTTGCACCAACATAAACATACGGATCTATCTAGCATTTACTCATTGTAGTAGGTGCGCCAACCAGCTATTGCATGGTGCCTGGTCCTAAAGGGGTAAACATGGCAATTTATAAATAGGTTATCACAATTTAATTATTATTATCTGTACTGCTTCACAGAATATATTAGGACCAGGACATCCATATTTCATATCAATGACATAGCTTACCAACATGGTTAACCTTAGTTATATTGTTCCTGCTACTAATAATCATAGTATTCACCTATGTTGTCAAGCATTATTTCATGTTTTAATTACTTTATTCAAAGTTTATTTCTGTGTAATCAATTGTCTTGTGTTATGTCACTAAAAAAACTTGCACCTCATTAAACGTATAAGAGTGTATATTGAATCTGAGATAAATGGTAAAAAGAGATCTGTTTTTTAATCAAGCTTTTTTCAAGTCTTCATAAAATTGCTTAAAACAGTTTTTTGTGCTTTCAGAATGAAGTTAGACGAAAACAAAAAACAATTGACAGCTTAGAGCTTACAATCAAATATCTAAAATCAGTGAGTAAAAATTTTTTTCTGGTGGTATCTGTGAGACGTAGGCTGCATTCACAGCTGACCGTAGAGATTTACTGGCGGTTTTTTTTTAGAGTTTTTGAGTGTTTTTAGAAGTGTATTACAAGCATTTTAGAAGCATATTACAAGTGGTTTACAGCTTCAGGTGGTTTGGTTGAGCAAATAGAAAGCTCTAGGGAGTGAAGAGAGGGAGGAAATTAGAAATGGAGAGCTGCTGTTTGAGCAGAAAATGCACAAAAAAATGATCCTAAAAATGCTCAAGTCACACATTTTCAGGCATTTCTATTGAAGTTAATGAGGCCAAAAGCACTTGTAATCTGCCAAAAAGAAGCTCATGTACGTTTTTGATTGACAGGCATTTTGCTTCATGTGACAGAACGCTCATATGTGAATAGGGCCATTGAAATGAATGGGATTTGGCTTGTTGAGCATTTTAGAGCTACAAGCTTCAAGCAGAAAATTGCCCAGGTATGAATGCAGCCTAGTTTACTAAAGAAGTTGAAATTGTTTACACAAAAAAAGTGAAAATTCACATCAGTTATCCAATCACGTACTGGTGAAACAGGAGTTTGCTTTTTTACATGACTGGATAATTGAAGTAATTCGTCACTCTTTTTTTCTCTGTGTGAAAATCCTCAACTCTTTTAGTATATCCGTCTCCTATGTATCACTATTATTTTGAATATAAAAGTACATCTTTCTTGTCATGAATAAAATGCTGCTCTTCCCCATTCTGCCAACCTCGATAATGTGGTCAGTGGCTATCAGTCATTACTGCAGAGAGTCTGAAACAGCTTTTTTAAACATTGATTTTATAGAGTGCATATAACCTGCCTCTGTCCTTAGAGGAATTTAAGGTACTAAAGTTTATCTCTTTTATCCTAATAAAAAAAGTGGTTTACACTTACGTTCTCTGTGCAACAACCAAAAGAGTGGTCCCATACCTCTTCTTTAGTGGTCCCTGCTTTTGCTGTCTGCATCTTCTTCACAAGTTGTGGGCTACAGGGAAACCTGTGTGGGCGCACATCCAAGCCGGGCTGTGTGTGTCCATAGACACACACAGTGCAGCTCCATATCTCGCTCCCTCCTCACAGGATTTGAATAACCACAGCAGGAATCTATGGCTCCTGCTGCTGCCTGAGTCTCCTTTGAATCCAAGAAGTGGAGGGCGAGGACCTGCAGCCAGGACAGTGCTGGATTGATCAAAAGAGATAGGTATGTGTTTACAGGTGGGAGGCATAGAAAAGATAGCTAAATGTTTTTACCTTACCTTTTTGATGCAGGGAATGCATTAAGGTAAGAAACGTTTAGACTTTAGAACCACTTTAAAGACTATGTGAACCCAACATTTCATATTCCTGATATGTGCCTGCTATACCATGTACTTGTATGAAAAAGTATCCTGTTCTCTTTGTGTTGCTTCCTTTGTGTGAAATCCCTGGTGTAGCTGCTAGTCCCTATGCTGTGTGGTCAGTTTTCCAGCTGTGCTGGGAACTCGGTGCGCCCTCCTTCAATGGTCAGAGTTATGCTCACATGCCACCCACTGCCATTCACTGGAAAATTCAGTATACTGCTGAACCCCCCCCCCCAGCTCTCTGTTCTCAGCTGCATAAGGAGCTTAAAGGATATGTGATCACTTATAAAACAGGGAATAAAGGTATTTACAATGTTATATCCATACACACATTGTGCCTTTTATTTCTATTTTAAACTGAATGGGTTGTTTTACAAGGTGAGGGTTTACATATATTTTAAGCTAGTTATACATGGCTCAAATTTTGGCTGATTCCTGCTGAGTACGAGATTTGAGCTGTCGGTGGCCCTTTCGGCACAACCCAGCTCTACAACACTCATTTGAAAAATCGAAGGAGCTGGGTGGTGATCGGTGACTGAATCCAACCAGATGCAATCACTGGTTGGGTGCTTGAATACAGTAGCAGGCAATACAGATTCCTCCTTTCACATTGTTTGGAGTAGATGGAGGAATCTATTGATTTTTTTTCTAATTTTTCTGACATTGAGATCATTGGCTGAACAAGAGAAATCTAGGTGTGTGATGCTAGCTTTACAGACCAAAGTCCCTGATGTACTCAGGTCCGGTTTGCTCATTTGGACAGTGGGGCCTATTTACAAAGCAACCATGTGGCCTTACCATGGTCAAACAGCTGCTTAAAAAACACATTATAAAGCAGTTATGTGCTTTATGGATGTGTTTAAGATATTGTTTTCTTTGGGACACTGAAACAAGCAAAGTTCCAAAAATTATTAAAACTAATAAACAGAAAAAAAATTCACATGACCTGTCCAAGACTCTCCTCCATTTACAGCGATATACAGAGAAAATGGAATGCTAAAGGTTTCGCAGTGGGGTTTATTTACTAAAGCTGGAGAGTGCAAAATCAGTCTCACTTCTGCATAGAAACCAATCAGCTTTTAATCTCAGTTCGTTGAATTAAGCTTTGGCAATAAAACCTGGAAGCTGATTGGTTTCTATGCAGAATTGAGCCTGATTTTTCACTCTCCAGCTTTAGTAAATAAACCCAAGTGTTCTCTACATTTTATGACTGGCACAGTGTAGTGTAGTGTGGAGTAAACACTTAGGGGTCTGCTAGAGAGGGGTATCTGCTCTCCTTTATAACTAGACAGTACATTTTTGGGAGGAAGCCCATGGCAAGTGATGAGGTGTCCAAAGTGGCTGTCAAACTCAGGAATCAGTACTATGAGGCAAAAGTGCTATTAGTTGAACGTGCTGAATCCGGTTTTGGATGGGCTCTGCTTTTAGTGAGTTTTAGTCTAGGTTCACACGTAAGCGTTTTCCGCAGCGTTTTGCAGAAACACACTACAGTCCATTTAACATGATTTCCTATGGGACACATTCACATCTCCGCGTTTTCACCCGGTGCGTTTTTTGGAAAGGGTCAGGGACTTTTTAACTGAAAAAAGTTGCGTTTCTATAGACTTCAATGGAGACTCTGCAGAAAAGCATTAGTGCATTTTTGCTGCATTTTTTATGCGTTTTAATCTGCCTAGCAACAAGAAAAAAAACGCAAAACATGTCAAAAACGCATGTGCAAAAAGCAAAACGCACTACAAAAAGCACTGCAAAAATGGATCAAACACAAACTGCAGAGGTGTGAATCTAGCCTTAAGGAGGGTGAAACATTTAATAATAGTTCTGAAGCCTATTATATTTGTGTTCATAGAGCATTTGACATTGTATATTTGCTTTTAAAAATAGGATGCAGACATTACTAAAGAACATTTTGAAAAAATTGAAGTTGAACTTGAAGAAAGGAAACAAGAAAACAAAGCTGTAAATGCCCTATTAGATCAGCTGCAGGAGGACAACAGCAGATTAAGCAAGAAAGTAGAAAAACTGGAGAAAACAGGTATTTTTCTGTCACTTTTTATTAACCACTTTATTCATGAAAACCTTTAACTCTAACAATTAATTTATCTTACTTACTTCCTTTTTGTCTGTTAAATATACCATTGAAAGAGTTTTGTTATATTTGATAAATGAGAAAAAAATGTGTTGGTCCAAGTATTGTGAACTGATGACTTTGCTCTGTTGCACTTTTGTCGGTTAGTTCTGTTCCCAGCTATCTCTGAGAACTACAGAACACTCCCCCTGCCCCATATTATGGTGAGGAAAATAGGCAAAGATGTTCTGTAGTCCTAGCACTCTTCTTGTCCAAGGATGACAGCTTAGCTCCTCTACAGATACACTATGGTGAGTAAGTGTTGTCACCCCAGGACAAGAAGTATGTTACCGGCAGGGTTACCAGTTGATAATAAAGAAAAAAAATTAAAATAGAAAACTACTATAGCCATCACATCTAAGGAGCAGTAAGCTAAAATATTTTATATTTCATTGTAAAGTATTTAAATACTATGGACTATTAAGGAGACTTGGTGATTTTTATTATTTTTATAGAAGAATCCCTGTTTAAGATTGCTAATATTTCTGTGGAAAGCACTAGCATGGATCATCATTTTATAACAATAATGTATGATATTTTCTATTGTGAATATTTTTGCAGGTGCTGCCCTCTGAAGTGCAAAGCACTCAAAACTACATAAAAAAACAGAAGCACATCCCTTATGTGATTATAAGGGGTTCAAAATTATAAGTGCCTTTTCATATATATAGTAAACTGTAAGCCCCTATTCACACCTTTGTAGCATGTTTTCCTGGCTACACTCAACATGCATAATCTCATTGTTTGTAACTGTGCCTGTTCACATTGCAAAACTCAGTCACTTGTATGCATGACATCCTATGCTTTTTAAGGCGCTATTAGCCCTATGGACTTCAATGGGAACATGTTTAAAAATGTGATATATGTGCTTTCTGAAGCTTGGTACACATGCATAAACACTTGAAAAAAGCTTGTAAAATGCTGTAAAAACACTTCAAAATTATCAGGAATATGTTCTGCCCAAGTGAGAATGTAGACACACACATGCATGTGTTTAAGGGCCCCTTCAAACTAAAATGAAGTGCAGTTTCCCACACCGCATTCCAGTCGCACTGCCCTGGCTGTGGGTGTAAATACAAACATAACGATACCCGGAACGCAAGATGCAAATGGAGGTACTATTGTACCATGTGATCCGGTTGCCGTGCATTTAAGAAAGTAGCGCATGCACTACTTTTGGTGTGGTTGTGTGATTTTAGCCCATTCAAAATTAATGGGGCCAAAATCTCAACGGAACAGAACTGCATGTGAATTGCACAGGAACCACTCAGCATTCTTGTGCAATTCACCTGCAGTTCCTAGTGTGCAAGGGCCCTAAATCCTTGTTCTTTTGCTGAGTTCTTTTTGTTCATTAAACATCTATATTGTTACTAAACATCCAAAAGTTTAAACATTTTTGAAGATCCATAACACAGCATCTACCTTCACCTTTGTGAAAAAGTAAAAACAACTCTGCTCTCCTCACACAAGTGTTAAATCAAATGCACCAGAGATGATGACCTTTCTTTGTGTTTAGGTCTTAAGGTCCATGCACATCTCTGCAGAAAAAGCATCATAGTTCTCGTTTATGGTCATTTGATTTTATAAGTGTCTTTTCCAAAACATTCCCTTCTGCAATTTTCACTATAATTAATGTGCACATCAAGCATTTATTTCAGCCCAAAAGCTCCTCTCAAAAAATGCACTTCTGATGTTTTTTTTAGCAACATCTAAATGAGGCCTAAATAATAAATACGTTATGTTATGCACACTACTTTGTTCACCTGTGAATATAGAGAGAACAAACCCTGTGTAAATTTCAAGTCAGAGCTTACAAAAGACTTAAGAAATTTTTTCCTACCCCTATTTAACAGTGCTGGACCCCTCAGCCAGTCTCAAGCAAATTGCAAAGTACCAGCACCAGTTAGGCCTAGATCACACTGGCATTGAAAGCAGGTGTTTGAGGGACGTTTTTAATGCTCCTCAAACACCTATGCAAATGATACTATGGACAGCACACAGTGCTGTTCACATTATCAAAACATGAAGCGTTAGCGTCGCGTCACTTCAGAATTGAAGCCCCATGTCAAGTCTGGAGGAGTTTGAAGCCTTTCAATGCCTTCCATTTAAGTCTATGGTAACGCTCCACAAACGCATTGTGTTTAATACTGTCTGTGTTCTGTTTGGGTGATTCCTTTTCACTACTTGTATGGTCAGGAAGGCAAGTGAGGGTAAATCTAAAGAGACCAAAAAACCTGACAGGTCTTAACCCTTCTCCATGTTATCCAAAAACAAGAACAAAAAAACCTAGAAAACAAGATACAGAATATTAGTCTAAGCAAAACAAATAAAATCGACTCTGAATCATTAATTATAGTTTCCCTTTAAAGAAATGAATGGCACTAAATACTGTTTTTATATAACTATATATATATATATCAGTTTGATTATGATTTATTTTCTCTTAATTCAATAGAGAAGAAGAAAATTTTTGTAACTGAAAAGAATAAGGCAACATCTCCCTCTAAACTGGACTCATTTGTTAAAAACCTGGAGGAAGAAAGAGATCACTACAGGAGGGAAGCAGAGCATTTGAGGAAAATGCTTAGATTTCATAGCCCCAAACGCAGTCCCTCCCGGGTAAGCAAAAGTCTGGTAAATGACTATAGAAAGTATCCTTTTATCTTTACACATTAGAGTACTTTATCAAGCTTTACTTATGAATATCTTCATATACACTTACTGGTTACTGTATTAGGTACACCTGTTTGATTGCTTGGTAACACAAATTGCTAATCAGCCAATCACGTGGCAGCAACTAGGCATCTAGACGTGGTGAAGACGGCTTGCTGAATTTCAAACCGAGCATCAGAATGGGGAAGAAAATAGATTTAAGTGACTTTGAACATGGCATGGTTGTTGGTGCCAGACGGGCTGGTCTGAGTATTTCAAAAACTGCTCATCTCCTGGGATTTTCCTGCACAACCATCTCTAGGGTTTACAGAGAATGGTCCGAAAAAGAGAAAATATCCAGTGAAAGACAGTTGTGTGGATGAAAATGCCTTGTTGATGTCAGAGGATAATGGGCAGACTGGTGGCTGTGACATTCAGATGGTAGGGTCAGAATTTGGCATAAATAACATGAATGCATGGATCCATCCTAAATTGTATCAATGGTTCAGGCTGGTGGTGGTGTAATGGTGTGGCACATATTTTCTTGGCCCTAGCAAGGTGTACCTAATAAAGAGGCCAGTATGTGTATGTCCCTACTCAAAGCCATCTTGTTTAGTGGTCATACTTATTCCAGTATGAGTAATATTGAGCACTTCTTTATGTGAACATCTGGTTACCTTTTCACTTTCACTTCCCATTAGGAAATTTGAGAATCAGCATGTTTTCTACAATTTTCCAGAAAAACATCAAAGGCTTATGCAAACTTGGTATGTTAGGCAAAGTTAGAATTAGCACACAGTAATACCATACATCGCTTTAGTAGGTTATCTATTGGATTATATTACATTAGCAGAGGACTCATCTTATTTAGAGCAGTCAATCTACTACAAAATGATGGCCATTTCAAAGCAAATACATTGTATGTAGTTTGCATAATTCTTCATGTGTTTAATGCAAGTTTTTGCTTACAAAAGTAATGTTCAGGTTATGAGAAAATTATTCTTTGCAAAGTGAACTGAGATATGCCTGTGCCATTTAGAGGTGACATCCGTATTACACTGAAAAGGAAATGTGGAGTGGTAGTTGGTATTTTGACGTGGGCCTAGTAACAAAATTGCAGGGGTGAGATTGGTCAGAATAAAGCAATGTTAGGGTGATGACTGCCTGGGTAAAACCCAGTGTGGGTCTCATTTCCAACCTCAAAACATTTTTTGGAATTATTGTGGACTTTTCAACAGCAGTATGCAGTAGAGTATGGAGCTACTCTTCAACCTGGAAAGTAATAATAATTTAGTGTGCTGATCTTCATAGAGGTGTATTATGACAATCAGCTTTGTAATGGGTGGAGACCAAAAGGACCAGTTCATCTTGGGACACAAATAAAAGTAAATCATTTTGTTGACCTTGTACTTGTCAGAGCTGTTATGAAAAAGTTGATAGTCCAGAAACTTCCTAGATACAGCAGTGGCTACCTGCTGTACTAGAAGCAGACAGCTTTCTGTTCCAGTGTTGTGAAGGAAGGTGACCACAGTGTGTATGCGTGTGTGTGTGCTCTTTGCTTATCCCCGAAACAGATTTGGTATTGAACATCTAGAAGAATGTCAAGGGGTCTTCAGACAGCGTTATAAGTCAGAGGGGAAATTTGAACAGGTTGCAATTGACCACAGAGCTCTCATAACATTAGAACAGGGAGGAAAATGCAAAATGCTTTTGATATGTATTGATACATTAAAGCAGGTAAGGTATTTGAATATTTACTAATTATGGAAGATGTTTTATTATTGATAATCTGACTCTTCTGTACATATATTGACAAATAACCATTTTCAGCATGACTCACTGTAAATTTAGTATAAGATTAAAATTAGCCATACAAAAAATACTTTTTTCAACATTTACAAAACTAAGATTACCTGTGTAATGTCACTATCATACTATTTCTCAGCAAAAGATTACTCAGGAACGTGATGACCTCCAGGACATACCTGCCAAATATGAACGACGCATGGCGGAGATCCAGGCTAATGTCAAAGTCCTGACATCAGAGCGAGACAAAACCAATGCTCTTTATGACAGGGTAACTTTCTAAAATCTGATTACTGACATTTTATCATTGTTCAGTTATCAAGTGATTGTGATATCAGAAGAAAAGAACAATAAAGGGACTTCAATAAAGCTCTGTCGGTGGTAGTCCCCTTTAAAACTGTCTGTTTCTAATTCAGGCAAGCATGTGCTCCAGTTTCAGTAGCACTACCAACACATACTCTAAATCCATGTCCAGTATGGACACTCTAACCTCTAACCTAAGTGTTGGGCAATTACTAATTTATGTACTTGTCTGTGACAGGCACATGAATCAGCTACATGAACCATCAATTTCTGTGTGGCGGGCTGACAGAATTCTAAAGGGTGTTTAGAACACTTTATGAAGTTCCCCAAGCATTAGTATTATTTTACTAGCAATAGTCAGCCAGCATGATACACAAAGGAACATTTATGAAGCAAGCTAGCACCAAGTTTAAAAGCAAATCAGGTTGTATGTCAGTTAGCAAAGATTTTGTGACAGTTTTTCATGTGTATTTGTGACCCCTGCACCTCTAATCCTGGGCAGACAAATTAGGCAGATTTGCACTGGAGATAAGACACATTTTTACTCAATAATTAAATGTAAAATTAAGAAGTGGTCAGGGCAGGCTTTATTCTTTTGCTGTGCTACTTTAGGGCAGCAGAAGGAGGAATTTATGAATAAAGCTGCCTAATTTAATACATCTGCCTCAAATCTGTCTCACTGCTCCTGTCTAGCACTACAATCAGGGGTGTATTTACCACAAGGCAAACAAGGCATTTGCGTAGGGCGGCATTTTTCAGGGAGGGCAGCAGCATTTTTCCAGGGGGCAGCGCTGCCCCCCAAAAGAAGGAAAGGAAGAAGGAACACACGCAACACGGGGACCAGGTGGGATCTGAGAGAGGCTGCGGGCTGCTTGATGGTGTATGCGGAGCCTGACTCTTGTTCCCGGGGATATCCGGAGCTGTGAAGGTGAGTGTCTTATCTCTTGTTGGGGGGGTTTGCCAGTGTATGGGGGGCAGTGGTAGTGGAAGGCTCTCTTGGGTAGGGGTGGGGGGTGCTGGGGTGTTGTTGGTCAATGGGGGGAGCTGCCAAGGGCAGCACAAATCCTAAATACACCACTGACTACAATGCTTAGCAAGAGAATTGATAAATGCACCCCACAGTATTGTATATGCTGTAGCAGCATCCTCGCCATAGTTGCCAGCCACCACTTCTTTTCCATAATAGCTTGTCAGTACAGTACAAAGTGTAACTGGAAGAACAGTGTGTGACAGACCTGAATTTATGAGTTAGAGACTACATTCACTGATATTGTTGATGTGATTTAAGGCACAGTTGCATTTGGAGCAAACTCCTCCAAGTACAAAAGAAATCTTTAAATCAAAATTGCACACACACCCTGATATACAGTAGGTGCTTTAGGTATTCATCACATTATGATATGAATGTGGCTGTTTTTTTTAATGTATGAAGCTGATTTTTCTTTTTATCTTTCTTTATTTCCCTACCTAACTTGAAATTTTAAAAGCAATACAATTAAATTATGACAGTAGTTGGTGCACATGTGAAATACAAATTGTTTAATATGCTAATGCCATACAAGTGATCATAAGTTGGTCTTTCTAAAACTATTGCTAAAGTTGAGACAAAAAAAGTTGACATTTTATGAGTGGTTGAAACCCCTTACATATCCGCAGAAAAGTGATTAGCATCAAGTGATATAGCAAATCCTTCTACGTAAGGTGAACTTGTTTATTTGCAGCCATCTGTCCTCTACAGTCATCCAAAATACACATTTTACACAGCATCTCTCAGCTCTGAAAAGTGGGGGGCAGGGATCTGCAGTCTCACACTGCAGAGCTCATTGAGGAGAGCTCTAGGTCCTGCTTGGAGGGAAGGAACACACACATCCCTCCTCACAGTACATGCGGACATGCACAGCTGTGGCTCTCAGTCACAGGCTGTGTGCTGGAGTTCTCCCCCCTTTCACCAGTTATCTTGGAGCCAGAAAACCTGTCAGAAGTATCTCATGCAGATAACAGAAGAAGGCAATCAGTGTTTTGGATTGAGACAAGTAGACAGTATAGAAGGGTATGCTTCATTTATATTTCATTTCATGTCTGATGTTTACAACCACTTAAACCCTATGTTTCTGTTATAATTTTACCAGGATGTAGTTTCTCATACTTATAGTCTGAACATAATAGTCTGCAATATTTTAGTTTGCCCCATATAGAGCTTCCTAGACTACATGTGGACAACAGTTAAAGCAATAGTAAAGTCTAATTGACAAAAATAACCAGCCCTCATGCAAGTTAATGGCATAAGGTGTTAGCATGTATCACATATTAGCACATTATGAAAGACTTACCTGTAAAACAAAGCCCTCCAGCAGTGCTCTGTCACCGCTGACAGGGCTTCCATCTTCACACGGTCTTCCTTCTAGGTTCACAGGCTCCGGCCATTTGAATGGCCGAGCTGCAATGATGTAGCTCCTGTGCATGCATACAGGACTTACTGTCCCAGCACAGAGCTCTGGATTGAGCTCTGTGTCCTCAATTCAGAGCATAGTGCACATGCACCGGTGACGTCACCGGCTACAAAACATGAAAATATCTTCTAAGCAGAACATGTTTATGAGATATTTGTTTCGTATTACCTATAGATATATGACCTGTACATTGTACAGACGAGACATTAAAGTCAGTGCTGTACATATTTTATCATCATTACCTTGTAGAAAAATAAATGCAAGGTGATCATAACTAGACCAGTAAACTGTTGATACCGTTTATAAGTGGAACTTGCTGAAAGACCCCAATAATATTTGGTAATACAAAGGATGTGCTGGGGCTGGTAGTTAGTCCTGTATGCTCCTTAAGGGCCAGTTCACACCACATGCAGTCCAGTGCATTTTGTTTTCTAAATCAAAAACATTGATACTAGGTTACATGGTTTCATAGTTTACACCAGTGCAGTCAGTTCCAGTGTGTTCTAGTTCCAGAAAAAAGTAGAACATGCTGCATTTTTTCCACACTGAACTGTACTGGAACACAGTAAAATGCATCAAAAACACACTGGAATGCAACTAAACGCACCAATAATGCACCGGAACGCACATGTCCTTATTTAAGTTGAAAACAAATGGGAAAAAATAAACACACCAGATCATGCCAAAGCCCACATACAGGAATGTATCCAGAACACACCTGGACTGCATTTCTATGGTGTGAATCGTCCCTAAGAGAAGCCAGTGACGCCAAGTTAGTTTTATCTGAGTTTACAAATGAAAGCCACCAAATTAATAAAGTATACAGAGAAAAAAGCAACAGAGAGAGAGCAAATATGTTTTATTTTTTAAGAAAGCATAAAGTACAACAATGGTAAACCATAGTAATTAAGTAACTAGGATTAGAGTTTAGTTTGGGATAGTAAGACCAGGCTTGTAATTAAGAGCTTTTATTAGTACTAATTTAAATACATGTTGTTGTTCCTTTCTTAGGCTCAACAAGAAATTACTCAACTTCGAAGAGAGCTCATGCGGTCTCCAAAGACATCCAAAGCCAGCTTAACTGCTCAAACTATTCTGCGGCGTGTGGAGGCTGAACGTGACAGTGCCATTTCAGATTTGCGCCGAATGACTACAGAGCGAGATAGCCTAAGAGAAAGGCTGAAGGTAAGGAGTGAAATGTGAATATAGACAGTTCAGTATATTGGCTTCACATATCTTTGCCATAAAAAAAACCCAAATAGAATAAAATAGTATTTAGCATACACTTTGTATATAAATTGAGAAAGTAACAATCACAGGATGTAGGAAAAACTATAGCACCATTTGATGCTTACATCAGCTTTGTTTTGTGTCTGTAGTTTTGTCTCTTTAACCACTTGACCTCCAGAAGGTTTAACCCTGTTCATGGCCAGGAACTTTTTTGCTATTCAGCACTGTACTACTTTAACTGGCAATTGCTTGGTCATGCAACACTGTACACAAATTAAATTTATATAATTTTTCACACAAATAGAGCTTTTTTGTGATATTTAAAGGATAAGTTCACCTTTTGCATAGAAATAATAGATGCATATTTTTTGCAGGTAAAAAAAATGTGCATTTATTATTTTTTATCTGCAGGTGCCTTTAAAGCATTGTAGCAGAGATCAGCAGATCGCTGGTGCTGTGCAGATCTCCTGCAGTTCTGTCAGTATATCTGCTAGCCCATATGGGATGCACGAGCAAATATATACTGTCAGGAAGATCCAATGAACTACCACGGAGCTCCACAGTGCCATGGCAGTTCATTGAAAACCACAAGCTGACAGCCACTAAGGCTATTGGGACTTGTAGTGCATTCATTCACGGAACTCTCTGAGTGAATGATGCGGCCGTGTGGGTGGAGCCCCACCTGGGCGCGCTATTTTCAAATCTAACATATGGTATGGGGAACTTCTCCCCATACTTCTGTCAGAGGGAGGGGGAGCAGCGGGCAGCGGCTGCAGCTTTGGGAACATGTTACATGTTCCACCCTAAAACCAGGGGAACATGTAACATATTCCCAGAGGTGAACTTATCCTTTAATCACCAATGGGTTTTTTATTTTTTGCTATATAAATGAAATGATACTGAAAAATTTTAAAACAAAATATGTTTCTATTATAAAATTATGCAAACAAATAATCTTTCTTTATAAATTTAGGCCAAAATGTAGTTTCTTTGACAAAAATAACCCAAATCAGTGTACAGTATATTATTTTGTCTGTTTTAATTAGTTATAGGGATTGATTTACTAAAGGCAATAAGACTGTGTACTTTTCAAAGTGCAATTACACTCTGCAAGAGCAGCTGCTCCAGAGCCTAGTAAATGAGTAGAAGCTCTGCTGATTTCCATCATCCAATCATGTCCAAGCAAAAATGCTGTTTTATAAATTTTCCTTGCAAGTGATTGGGTATGCTTGGCAAAGGGAAGCTTTACCTCATTTACTAAGCTCTGGAGCAACTGCACTTGCAGAGTGCAATTGCACTTTTTCTGGTCTCACAGGACACAGCTGTCATTCAAATCCAGTGAGGAGGGAGCAGTAGGCGGGACTAAGACACGCTATATGTGTCTATGGATGCACACAGCCTGGCTCAGGCACAGTCTCACACGTGCCTCCATAGCACACAGCTTGCTATGAGGCACATGCAGAAGAGGTGGAGTAGAGAGCACAAGTAGGAGACCCCAGAAGAGGAGGTAACTGCCCAATGTCCTT
Source organism: Staurois parvus (assembly GCF_062004578.1). Taxonomy (NCBI): domain Eukaryota; kingdom Metazoa; phylum Chordata; class Amphibia; order Anura; family Ranidae; genus Staurois; species Staurois parvus. The sequence goes on from NW_028318430.1 coordinate 371,786, forward strand.
GCACAGAGCAGGTAAGTATAAAACTTTTTTTCTAGGGTAAATACATGATACATGATAATACAATCACTTTGGGGGTCTCAGAGGGAATAAAGGATTAATTTATAGATTAACACAGATACTTGCAGGCATTGCAAAGTCCTTAAACTTCTGTACAACTATCACATGTTTAAGCCAGGTCAGGTTTACTTAAACAATATGGCAGAAAAACTGGTCAGCTTTGTTAGAACTCCAGGAATAAGTGAAAGTTTTTTTTTTTTTCTTACAGATTTCTCAAGAAACTGCTATCAGTGACAGAGCCCACTTAGAACAAAGAACAGAGGAACTGGAATCAACATGTCAAATAGTAAGTGCAAAAGGTTTTCTATGATTCATCACGTTTCTTTCAAATCAATTCACTGAACTTCAGTGTGATGTATTGCACACTGAGTTTGTGGGGGTGCATGCTTACATTTTTAGATAGAGTTAACACTCTATAGAGATTCGATGTACATAATTGTAACCATCCCAATGAACCCCAATCCAGGATGGTCAGACACAGCCACAAAATGCTGCTAAAAAGAAATAAGGTGATTACATACAACCCTTCTAAACATTTCACCACTAATACATAACACATTCAGGGAGAGGGGGCGATGCTGTAGTTTGTACGCTGTGCTGTATCTTCTATAATCTGAACCACACCTCTCTGTACCCTGTGCTGTACTTTATATTTTTCAAACTATACTACATTGTGCACAATACACTTTAACTTTTTATACTATGCTTTATCTTATGTATTCCATATCGCTCCACACTGTACAATGTACCTCACATTGTATACCCCATACTGGTCTCAGTATTATCAGTTATGCAAACCACTATAAAGTTTTAACGATTTCAAATTCCTGCAGTAAAGGAATGAGCTCTGTTATCTTGCTATTTTTGTATATGTCAATGTCATATCTGCTAATGTCTTACTAAATATCCCATACATGAAGCACTGCCTAACACTTACCCCTCAGCTACTTGAACACTTAACACCTAACCCTAAAGAATCTGCATTCCATTAACGCTAAGGATCTATCTCTGATGGTCAGTTCACACCACAAAAACACACTCTGGATGTGTTTCGGATGTGTTTTTCCTTACAGTTCACGCCACACTACATTCCGGTGCTTTTTTGATGCATTCTGCTGTGTTCCAGTATGGTTCTGTGCAGAAAAAAATGCAGCATGTTCTACTTTTTGTCTGCACCAGAAACTGGCTGGAACTGACTGCACTGGTGTGAACTAGGGCCATTGGAATAAATGGAAAACACTGTGCATGCATTTTTGATGCAGAAAAGAAATTGCACTGGACTGCATCTGGTGTGAACCAGCCCTTAATCTTTCATTTAATCTCTTCTTTAAACCCTTTAAAACAATTTTTTAATTGACCTGCATTGTGCTTCTAAACTTACTAGGGAATTAACACTCAAGAAAGTGTCATTTACTTTTCACAGCCCCTGTATTGTGTTTTCTTAAAGCAGAACTACACTGTATATGAGCATGACAAACCAAAAGCACTATTTAATTCATTATTAATAGTCAAAGCAAACTCACCCATCCATCCATGTCTCTATTCTTTATTATGCTAAGAAAACATTTAGAAAAACACCCCCTAGCATTTTTGGCCGTGACCATCTTGAGTAACTGCAGATGATTTATGCAGCAATTACTCCTTGTAATCTATCTGCCCTTAGCTCAGGCATGCAGGCAGGAGGGTGTGCTTAGCTGAGAAAACCTCTCCTGAAGACTCCTGGGATGTGTGCCATAATTTGCCTAGGTATGGAAACTAGGAAGTAACTAAAGAAATGTAAAAAAAATGGTTAATACAAGTAAATGTGAGTTCCTTTCCTATCTATTTACTAATGCTAGCAGCATAAGGATTCAAAATAGTCAATGTTGATTGGGAGAGTGAAGTTCCACTTTAATTTCCAGACTAATAAAAAGAAGACTTTTATTTCATTTGTACTGTGAATGTGTGCCAGGGAAAACTGTGTTTGCTTGGTGCATGCTCTTGATAAAATTTGTTACAGCAATGGTGGTTTGCTTAATGCCCTCAATATAGATGGAAAGTGAACGAATGGAGCAGAAGTCTAAGCTGGCTTTGCTGAAGGACGCATTATCCACAGTGGAAAATGAACTGAAATTGCTTACTAGAAGAGCATCAGATTTAGAAAATGAATTGAGGCAGCAAAAATCTGAGTGTGATACTTTGAGGTAGATTTATTTTACATCTTTATTTTTTCTGTTTTATGGTATAGAAATAAATATGTGTAAAAATGTAGCACATTGTTGTAGTACATTTCTGCATCATAGAGTTCTTTATTTCTCCACTGAGAATGCTCCATAGCATACTAATGGAGGGGAACATTTTTTACTTCAAGCTTGTTGGTCACATACATTATATTGCCAAAACTATTGGGACACCCCTCCAAATCATTGGATTCAGGTGTTCCAATCACCTCCATGGCCACAGGTGTATAAAATCAAGCACCTAGGCATGCAGACTGCTTCTACAAACATTTGTGAAATAATGGGTTGCTCTCAGGAGCTCAATGAATTCAAGCATGGTACTGTGATAGGTTGCCACCTGTGCAATAAGTCTTTCCATGAAATTTCCTTGCTACTAAATATTCCACAGTCAACTCTTAGTGGTATTATAACAAAGTGGAAGCAACTGGGAACAAGAGCTACTCAGCCACGAAGTGGTAGGCCATGTAAAATGACAGAGCGGGGTCAGAGCATGCTGAAGTGCACAGTGCGCAGAAGTTGCCAACCGTTTGCAGAGTCAATAGCTAAAGATCTCCAAACTTTGTGTGGCCTTCAGTTTAGCACAACAACAGTGCATAGAGACTTTCATGGAATGGGTTTCCATGGCTGAGCAGCTGCATTCAAGCCTTACATCACCAAGTGCAATGCAAATTGTTGGATGCAGTGGTGTAAAGCACGCCACCACTGGACTCTAGAGCAGTGGAGACTTGTTCTCTGGAGTGATGAATCACGCTCCTCTGTCTGGCAATCAGATGGATGTGTCTGGGTTGGGCGATTGCCAGGAGAATGGTACTTGCCTGACTGCATTGTGCCAAGTGTAAGGTTTGATGGAGGGGGGATTATGGTGTGGAGTTGTTTTCAGGGATCGGGCTTGGCCCCTTAGTTCCAGTGAAGGGAACTCTTAAGATCTCAGCATAACAAGACATTTTGGACAATTTCATGCTCCCACCTTTGTGGGGACAGTTTAGGGATGGCCCCTTCCTGTTCCAACATGACTGCGCACCAGTGCACAAAGCAAGGTCCATAAAGACATGGATGAGCGAGTTTGGGGTGGAGGAACTTGACTGGCCTGCACAGAGTCCTGACCTCAACATGATAGAGCACCTTTAGGATGAATTAGAACGGAGATATCGAGCCAGGCCTTCTCGTCTGACATCAGTGCCTGACCTCACAAATGCTCTGCTGGAAGAATGGTCAAACATTCCCATAGACACACTCCTAAACCTTGTGGACCGCCTTCCTAGAAGTGTTGAAGCTGTTATAGCTGCAAAGGGTGGCCAATTCAATATTGAATCCTACGGACTAAGACTTGAATGCCATTAAAGTTCTTGTGTGTGTAAAGGCAGGCGTCCTAATACTTTTGGCAATATACCTGTAGTTTATGTGCAGCTGAGCTTGTTGTCTTAAATGGCACAATAGTCCAACTGAACAGCACAGCAAATCGTAAAGCATAGTTTGTGTCCTGAGTTTTAGTGAGGTGCTTTTTTAAAGTGCTGGTGACCACCAGCAAAAGGTGTACTCATTATCCTTACTCTTTGAGGACAGAGTTTAATGTCCTTTTTCTTGCAACAACCTGGATTCACAAATGAAATTGATGCATCGCTTGTCACAAAGGTTGAATTCTCATACACAGAACCTACAATATATAATTTTGGCATGCGTTAGTATTGGAACCTTTGTGCTCCTATTGTTTTAGATATTTTCGGTGAATAAATATTTTTTTTTAACATAGATATATTTACAGTGTATTCGCTTTTGCAGATTATTGAAGAACAAAGCAGAGCTCTCCTTAGAAGAGACTCAAAGACGACTTTCAATGAAACTAAATGAGCTACAAAATGGCCAAGACAAAATAGTGCGACTTGAAGGAAAAATTGGTATATTTTTATCATTTCAAAACAAAGTGGTATTTCATGCTAAGTCATTTATAACACAATTTTTTAACATATTTTACTGGTTCAGAAAAATGAATCCTCCATTGGTTTGGCTTATTTATCAACCACATTGCCAAATAAATATGTAGTTACGTATTCAAGAGAGTAGAGGTGTACACTGATGTGTACCTAAATGTTGCATATATATACTGTATATATGCAACTGTAAAACAATCCCCTCTTTTCTTCACACACCATGGGGTTGATTTACTAAAATGGGAGAGTGCAAAGTCTAGTGTTGCTGTGCATGTACAATACAAATGTATGGGAATGCATTAATACTATTTTCCCTTTGAAAGCCACCAGCAGGCACTTTGTGCTGTGTTTATAAATTTTGCATAGCAGTTAACCAAGTGAAAGTGCATGTACATTCATTTTGTGTGAATGGGACAAAACACATTTCTTAGGCTATTTCCTGGACTGAATACATTATTTTTCATTGATTTAAAACTGAAAATACAGCATGTGACCACTAGATGGCACTACATATAATTTGAATTTCCTATTATACTTAGTGCCATCTAGTGGCCAAATATATTCTTTTACATTTTAAAACAATGAAAAACATCTAGCACAGGAAATGGCCTAATAACATATGTTTAACCACATGCCTACTGGGCAGTTTTTCCCCCTTCCTGCCCAGGCCAGCTTTCAGCACTGTTGAATTTTGAATGACAATTGCGCAGTCATGCAAAACTGTACGCAAATGAAATTTTTATAATTTTTTTTTAGACAAATAGAGCTTTCTTTTTATGATATTTAATCACCACTGGGTGTTTTTATTTTTTGCTAAACAAATGAAAAAAAAAGTTTTTCTTAGTTTCTGTTATAAAGTTTTGTAAATAAGATATTTTTTTCCTTCACTGATGTGCGCTGACGAGGCTGCACTGATGGGCACTGATAGATTGCACTGATAGGCACTAATGAGGCTGCACTAATGGGCACTGATGAGGAGCCACTGATGAGGCTGCACCGATATGAGGCACTGATGGGCACTAATATTCTGCACCACTGATGGGCACTGATAGGCGGCACTGATGGGCACTGACAGGCATCATTGATGGGCGCTGATGTGCACTGACAGCCAGTACTGAGGAGGCACTGATAGCCAGCACTGATGGGCACTGATCGCAAGCACTGATGAGCACTAATAGCAAGCATTGATGGGCACTATTAGCCACAACTGGTGGGCACTATTAGCCAGCACTAATGGGGCTACACTGATCATCAGGGCAATGATGATCAGTGCCCTGTCAATCAGTGTAGATGTCCCCTCTGAGGAATGCCGCTTACTGACTGTCCTTTCCTCACACGCAGTCAGCATTAGGAGAGGACTGCCGATAACTGGCATTTCTTGTTTACGCTGTGATCAGCTGTGATTGGACACAGCTGATCACATGGTAAAAGGCCGCTCTGATTGTCCCTTGTCCCTTGAGCCCATGCCCCTTGGCCATGCCCTTCTGAGCGTTTCACCCAAATTAGGCTTAAGCTGACCATACATTATACAATGTTCTTGTGTAATGTATGGCCAAAGCATTCTGACTGCTTTATTGATAGATTTCTATGCAAGCACACTCTATTGGTGGTCATAAACAGCTGAATAATAGCAGGTTATGGGCCTAATTTTGAGCATTCAAGAAGCTGCAGTTTGGCCTTACCCTGATCCACTTCTTTAAAAAAAAAGTACAATGGTGTGTGCTTTACAAATGTGTAAGAATGTACTTTGCTCACTTCAGGACTCCTAATCAAGTTTAGTACAATTAGGGCTCGTTCAGATGTGCAGCTATACTGTCACTCTTCTGAAAAATAATCTACTTTTCAGAGGGCATTTGACAGGCAGTGAGGAGGCAATATATCACCCCCTAGCCTCCTCCTTTATCCCTTAAAATGTTGACCCACTACTCCGCAACCCCATGCATTTCACATGGTTGCAGGGTGGTTATGGTTCCATCTCATTTATTTGAATGGGTTGCGTAAGATGGAGGTACCACTTGCAGAAAGTGACACACTAATCAATTTATGCTTTGCTGCAAAGCATTACAGCTGCAGCATGTGTACCTCTCTGCATGTGTACTCCACTGCATGCCCTAGTTTAGGTCAGATGGCAGTAATTCCACAGCTCAACCACCTGCTCTTAGTGCCCCCAAGTGCCTGTGTGAATGATCCCTTAAAGTGAATGAAGTAATTAAAAGAGCCGGGTAGAGAGCCTGGTCACGTGATCTGTCAAAGTCATTTGACAAGCCTCTTTTACATACCACAGGTTCTATACTGCAGCCTGCCTTTTTTCAATAATCTGTAAAATTCAGGCTACCGTGTTGAATAATACTTTGGAGTGTAATGCAGAGTGAATAGGGGTATCTATTTTCCTCTAGAAATAGGCTCCTTAGAGAGACAAGCAGCCCCATTAGTAAAAAGCTGTGGATATTTTACAGGAAGATTTAATTTTAAGTTTTTTTAACCATCTTTGGTCATCCTAAGGCTTGATAATAAAATTAGAAATGACACCAATATGCACTGATGGTTTATAATCACCAACCAAAAAAATCTATAAAGGTTTCTTCTGTAATGGCATTTAAGGTAATGATATGTAGCATGGTTGCATTTAGATTACTGTAAATACTTGCTGTTTCCTATACAAATTAGACATTTCTTTTTTTTTTAATGCAAGTTCACAAATGTTGCACAGTAGTCAATTTTATTGTACTGATACAGCTTCATCTCTGCATACTATTCCATATCTCTCCTTGTCCATGTTCAATATTGCTTATGATTTACTATATTTTTAATTTATAGATGAACAGTCAAGCCAACATCTCATCCAACAAGAAGAAATAGAAATGCTCCGTGGAACAGTATCTGAGCTGGACAAGGAAAAGGACAATTTAATACGCAGTGTGGATCAAAAAAACGAAAAGATTTCCTCACTGGAAGATAATATCTCTCTAAAGGTAGATGAATACCAGTTCTGTACTTTTTTGGTAACCATTCAACAATGTACTGTAAATATTTAAATTACTGTTCAGCTCATCCATTGAGAGACACATTCAATCTTTTAATTTAACGTTATATTGCCACCTACAGGAGGATTGGACACTGGCAATCAAAAAACTGTAGCCCAGGACGATCCGTCCTACTTCTGGCATTCAACATTTTTGCTAGTGTCCTATGCTTTTCTTTAGCTATTCTGTGGTAAATATCCTGTTTTTTTGCTAGCATTTTTTATACTCTGCAATTTTCTCCTTAATCAAGAATTCTCTCTACATTATTGCTAGAGCTTATCTCTTCATTTGCAGCATACCCATGGAGTAGTCTTTAGCCTGGGCTTTGGAATATCTCATCCGTACGCCCGTACTAGACTGGACTTAGTGGGACTAGCTAAAGGTGACCTTCGCAAACTGGGTTCCATCTGGGGCATGTTCTAGTATCTGTTCTGATAAAAGTTAACTTCCAGGTGCAGAACCGCTCACATTGTTTCAGCAATTGCCCGATCTCACTGAGTAGACCAGTCGGGTCGAACACTTAGAGCTACATCATTTACATAGTTTTCTGGGCAACTTTATTCTTTGTTCCCACTGATTTCTGCCATGGAAGGGTTTATTGCTGTGGAATTGAGCACTGGCATTATCTGTTTGCTGGAGTGTCACATGCACATGCTCTGAGCTCGAGGAAGTATCTCCCCACTGCTGCTGTAGCTTATGGAAGCCTTATGGAACTTCAATCTTTAGTCTGTTCCTGCTGCTTGCCTACAGTGGCTTTGGTCACCTTCATATGTCTGGCCCTCACCTGCTCCCAGTGGTCTGTGTTTTGTGAGTACCTGAGGCTTTGCTTCTTAGCCTGAGTATCCTCTTTGCCTGGCTTTCAAGCCACAACCTTGGAAACTTTGTCAGATTCTGGGCCACTTTAGTCCTTGACTCTAGCTTACCCCTGAGAAGTTGCCGTCTACTGCTATTAATCCCAGATTAAAGGACACCATTTCAGATTTTATTGATGTAGTGTACATCACTCTAAAATAAGAAGATAAGCCTGTTGCTTTTACCAATGCCGTCTGCAGTCTTTGGACATTTAAAGCTCCTGTGGCTGCAGATACTCTACATTTGCATCGTCCTTCCAATGCTTTACTATGGAGATTGCTGCTTGCTCCCCCAAACAGCTTTGTATCTCTTTGTGAGGATTTTGCGCAAAGGTGGTCTCCTCTCACTCTGGATCAGGTAGTGTCCCGCCTTTGCAAGGCACCTATTTTTTTTTAAACTGAGTTTTATTGAGCAAAAAAATTACAACATCACAGGACCATGACATAGGAAAGATCCCCTGCATCACATACAAAGTACAATATAATGTGACAGAAAAATAACAACATTTGGCTGAATAGCATCTGCAACATCTTAATCTCCAGATCAACAGAGTTATATATAAAGAAAAAAAAGGAAAAAGAAAGAGAAAGAAAAGAGAAAACAAAAAGAAAAAAGGGCACAAAAACCAACAGTACATATTTATTTATTATAGGTACTTATATACAGTTGCAAGAAAAAGTATGTGAACCCCTTGGGATTACGTGGAGTTTACATGAATTGGGCATAAATTGTGCTCTGAATGTCATCTAAGTCACAACAATAGAAGAACACAGTCTGCTGAACATAATACTACACAAACATTAGAACATCATGTCAAACCACCTCTCTCAGGTACAATGAGGTTGCCTACCATCTATGAGAGTCAATTCTGAGTAGTACAAGGACATCAGTTTAGTATGTTTCAGCTGTAGGAGAAGGATTTCCAATCTGGTATTGTTTAAACTAATCTCCCCAGGGAAATACTGGGCTATTGCAGCATGTTTGAGCTGAGCATACTGAAAATACCAGGATCCAGGTACACCCCATTCCGACCTTAGTTGTAAAAAGAACTTAAACCTACCATCCTCATAGATATGATGAGCATATTTGATACCATATTGAGCCCAGTGATGTTCCCCGTCAAGTCTATAAAATTCAATCAAATGTGGGTTACACCAGAGAGGACCATTTAGAGACATTGATAGGGCTGTATCTGAAACATGATGGTAAGAATGGATCAGAACTGCGGATTGAGCATAATGCATCGGACTCCGATCCATTATGGTCAATTCGCAGATCCGATCCATCCTGCGGGGATCGTCGGTTTTCTTTACAACTCACCTTTTCTTGGAGTGGGCCTGGGTTGAGTGGCAAGATGTGTCTCCCATGTAGATATAAATAAAAGGAGTGGGTTCAGCGCTAATAAGGATCCACAAATATTATATAAGCATCAAACCAGTTTAATAAATAAAGTGACAATGTGCAAATACATGAGCCACTAGATGGGTGGCTAATATTGTGAAAAAGGTGTCAAACTCTATCAGATAAGTCCAAAGTGAGAGTGTAGATAAGATCTCAGGTGATCTTCAGATATCCAGTAGCTGGAAGAGGTGACATAATGTGTAAAGATTGCGCACTCACCAGATACATAATCCCAATGCGCATTTGTGATAGATAACCACAGAACATCAGATATCCTCAGATTGGTCTGGTCAAATCTGGTCATGGATCCCTCACTGCCTCATGGTATTGCCACACTTGAAAAAGACCGCTCTGTGAATGTAGCCAGCTCCCATGGGAGCTCAAAAGAACAGAGGAGGCCAATAGTGCAGTATCTTTAAGGATGTTTATTCCAAGAACAAGGCAAAAAAGCATATCGGGAGTACTAAAAACAATACTGACCAAGTAGTATCAAGATGGCCGCCGGGGCCCCTCGTGGCGCCGGCGGCATAGCGTCACACCTGCTGTAGCCCTAACTGACGCGTTTCGAGTGATGGCTCGTAGTCATAGGGTTTCAGCTTACAGTGGTGGACGCTGTTGTGCTGTGTATATGAGGAAAATGGCGCATGCGCCGTTACCGCGCTATTTTCCCAATGCTGGATGTCTCTGCAATGGGCGCCATTTTGTTGTAGCCCGGCCGACGGCGCATGCACAAACGCCTTCATAGCGGATTTACGGAGACAGGCAGCATAACGAGGATTACCAGAGAGGAGTGTGTTGCCACGGGAATGATCCCGTCATGCAGGTACATAAACTATATTAATGCTAGGTCAAATTAGAGTTATGCAGTCTACACCAAAGTGGACTTAAATATTCCGGTCCAAAGGTGATCAAGATTATTTAAAATGACAGTATAAAAACAAAATAAATATACCTCTGGTAATCCTATTAATAAGGCTGTGGACCAAATAAATGTAACGATCAGCAATGTTTAACCTTTATAGTGCAAACATTATTGCACATCCCATAATAAATAACTAATAAATGACATAATACAAAATAAAGAGATACATGTCAATTTGGATAACCAACATCCATAAACGTATGTAAAATCATTCTTATAAAAAATATGAAAACGATATGGTATGTTAAAAATAATATAAAAAGAAATTAATAAGGATAAAAATATGCAGATATAATATCTGCGTTGATAAAATAAAAATACATAAAGGTACATAAAAACACATAAAAACATGTATAGACTTCGCCAGGACCTAAAACAACAATAATATATGGTATAAAATTCTGGATAAAAAATGGAAAAATGGAAGAGATATAAAGGTGTGTATAAAAGCAGTAAAAATAGTAAAAAATATTAAAAATATTTATTTAACTATTATTGATAAAAACAATTAATATCCAGTTGTATATTAAGCCCTTTAGGGCGCATGGACTCCATCTGGAAAATCCATTTTGTTTCCATCTGCGATACTACCCTTCTTTTGTTAGTGCCTCTCCAGTGGGCTTGCACTACATCAATTCCTGCAAACATCAAAGAGGATGGATCCCTATTATGGTGTATTCTGTAGTGCATAGAGAGCGAATGTTGCTTGTAACCTTTCTTCACATTACTAACATGCTCTCGTAATCTATCCCTAAGATAGTGGTATGTCCAATGTACTGCTTCTTGCAAGGACATTGTAAAAAGTATACAACATGCCTACTATAGCATGATATAAAGTTATTAATCTTAAATGTCCTGCCAGTGGTGGTAGAAGTGAAGCTCTCGACTTTCTTTTTCCTTTTCCCATTACAGGTACAAATAATAAACTTATTACATGGGGAAAAAACCCACCATATTGTCAAGGAAGGAGACTTTCTTAGGTGGATTAATAATATTGGGGGCTATCAGGTTTCTTAGGGGTTGGGCTCTCCTGTAGACAATTTCTGGTTTATCTGGTAAAATCTTAGTGAGAACCTGATCCGCTTTTAAAATCTTCCAATTCTGATTAATTATCCTAGAAATGGTTTTATACTGTCTGGAAAATGTGGTGACAAAGGGGCAAATCTTAGGTGGCCTATGTGATGTGTTATCAGCCAGTAATACTTCTCTGTCCATGTTCGCTATTTCGTGCATGGTATGGGTAAGATGTGATTCTTTATATCCCTTTTCCATAAATCTGTTTTTTAGTACAGAGGCTTGTGATAAGTAGGAGTCCAGGGAGGTACAATTTCTTCTTATTCTAAGGAATTGGCCTTTAGGTATATTTGAGAGCCACAAAGGGTGATGACAACTGCTAATGAGAATATAGCTATTGCAGTCTGTTTCCTTAAAGAAGGAAGAAGTTGCAACAGTACCGTCTAAATTTATCAATGTTAAGTCCAAAAAGTTCACACTGGTTTTGCTATATTCAAACGTTAGTTTAATGTTTAAGGTGTTGTTTTAGAGAGCTCCAAAGAAATTTATTAGTGTTTGTTCATCACCCTTCCAGATATGCAGAATGTCATCTATGTACCGTTTTTAAAAATACAGTTCAGGCCGATCCCTGGCATATATAGTATCCTCCTCCCATCTGGCCATGAATAAGTTGGCCAGACTGGGAGCAAACTTGGCTCCTATAGCCATGCCCCTTGTTTGTAAGTAAAAAATACAATCAAACCAAAAATAGTTACTGGTCATGGCGAAGTCTAAAAGTTTGAGAATAAAATTTTGATGTAAAACAGGTAAAGTGGATTCATTAAGATAAAACTCTACAGCTTGCATACCCTCAGAGTGATCAATACTAGTATAGAGAGATGCCGCGTCGGCTGTAACTAGAAATTTATCCTTATCAATGGAAAGGCCTCTGATATCCTGTAACACCTGCTTAGTATCCCTAAGGTAAGAGGGCGCACTCTGTACTAGCGGCTGTAAGAAATAATCAATGTATTCTCCGGCCCTCGAACACAGAGACCCAATCCCGCTAATAATGTTTCTGCCGGGAGGATTTTCTAACTTTTTATGTATTTTCGGAAGAATGTACATTACCGGTAGTCTAGGAGCCGACGGGCATAAAAATTCCCTCTCCTTCTTATTAATTATTTTGTCCTGGTAACCTTTAGTGATAATACTCTTAAGGGATTTTTTATATGCAATCAAAGGGTTTTTAGGTAGAGGGCAATATGTATCTCTATTACCAAGGATGTTATATTCTTCTTTGGTATAGTTATCTTTGTTCAATAATACCACTCCACCCCCCTTGTCCGCAGGCCTTATGACTAGGTCCTTCTGGTCAAGGAGGGAATCTATAGCCTTTAAGGTCCCTTGATGATCTCTATAACTTTGTATCTTAACGGCAGCTAGATCCTTAAGTACCGTCTCCTTAATGGCATTTATATAGCTTTGGGATTGTGGGGGAGGGTTAAATAAGGATGCGTTTCGTAAATTAGAGTAAGTAGTCGCATTTGACGTATTCCTGGTGACAGGATTCAGAAAAAAGTGTTTCTTTAGGGATATTGATCTAACAAACCTATGTATATCAATATATGTATGGAACTTGTCCAATTTGTTACTAGGTGCAAATTTTAACCCTTTGTCTAGAAGGTCCATCTCTTGGGAAGTTAATTCCTTCCCACTGAGGTTGAAAATGCCTTTACCCTTTAAAGTTTCCTCTTTTTCGGGTTTATTAACCCTTTTCCCTCCCCTTTTCCCTCTGCTCAAATGCTTCTCTTGCTCGAGCTTCCCTCTCCTAAAAAATGAACCGGGGCAGGATTCCAACTATTATTCTGATGTGTAGTGTTATTGGCTACTGGGGGATGGTACGTATTATTACTAAGCGGTGAGGCATACTGATGCCGCTCGTTTGTGACATTGGGTGTTCTAGATCCCGGCGTCCTCCAATTATCTCGTCTGGGTGGTGCCCCATAGTTATTTCTAGGTGAATCATAATTAGTGTAGACTTTATTGTTATTGTAAGAGGGTCTATTGTTATGATGTTGGAAAGGTTTTTTAAATTGATTATTCCTATAGCCTTGATTGGGGTACCATTCATAGTTCCTGGACCCAATATTATCATCTTGCATAGACCGTAGTGGTTCAAACTGATTAGAAGTAGGTACATTAGCATTATAGTTAGATCGTGTTCTCATAGGTGACTGATATTGATTATGATTTCTAGGACGACGTTGTTTGGGGCTTTTCCAACCATTTTGTTTCTTTTGGGGTTTAGGTGTATATGGAGTGACATCCATAGGTATAGAAGAAGCACCATTAGTTTCTTCTATATTCATTTGCCATTTGAAAACTTTGTTTTCCGCATAGTCTTTATGATCACGTATATATTTTTTTAGTTTCTTAAACTTTTGCTCTTTTTCTGTATGTTCCAAGAAAGATTTGAGTTTGTTAGATTCTGATTTATATTCATCCTTTTCTTTAAAAGGGATGAGCATTTCTCGTATTTTGTTAATCTCTATGTCTAGATGGGTGAGTTTCTTTCTTTTGCATGTAAACCTAAGTAGATCTAACCCAGCTAAGTTGAAATACTGGAACCATTCTGATGTGCTATTGACATCCCCTGTTTCGGGGGGAATGTCCCATCTTAGGGAATGGGGGACCATCTGCTCCTTAATATATCTGTCTAAGAAAGAGATATCCCAAAGTGTTCTGACCTCAGATGAGGTCAGATTTTGGAGCTGTAAAAACAGTCCTTTAATATTATTAGCTTCTTGCTCTATAGTAAACACATCATCAGATATTCCTGGTCTCATGGACCTCATTTCAAATATATCAACCATTTTGGGTATATTGGAAAGAGCAGCTCAACTTGATATAGGTAATAATGGAACAATAATAAACGGGGTAAGTGAGCGCTATGAACAATGCGATATCAAATAGTTTCTGTGGACATTAAGGATGTGTACCTGCATGTCCCCATCATTCCAGTTCATAGTTTCTCACATTTTGCTGAGGGGCCCATACACTAATAGTTTTTGGCTGTACACTTTGTTCTCTCATCTGCACCTTGAGTGTTCTCTAGGCTGTTATCCTCAGTATTAGCTCTGATGCTCTCATGGCCTTCCTATTGAGAAACACTTAGATGACCTACTTTTAAAAGGAACCGTTGGTGCAGCTTCTGTTGAACAACATTGTTTTTACTGTCAAAACATTATAGCAGGTGGGGTGGATCCTGAACCTTTAGAAATTGTCCTTGGAATGGACTTATTGTTTGACACATTCTAGACACTGCTCAGGCCAGAGTGTCCCTTCCATAAGAAAAACTTAAGACACTCTGGTCATGGATTTGAGCTTTCCACTCCAGGAGTCACCTGACTCTCAGGTTTGTATGAGGATTTTGGGGCTTATGGTAGTCTCCCTCAGGGCAGTCCCCCTTGCATAGTTCCAATTCAGTCCTCTACAATGCATTATTCTGTTGGAATGAGAAAAGTCAATCTAGTCTCTGGAAGGACCAATTTGTTTATTGAGGTCCAGGATGTCACTGGCTTGATGACTCAGGAATACGGCTCTGGAACTGGGGAGATCTATCCTTCCCATCTTTTGGAAGAATCTCATGAATGATGCCCGGCTATCTGGCTATCTTGAGCATCCTGTTAATGCAGGGGACTTGGTCGTTAGAGAAGTCTCATTTCCCAATCAACATTTTTGAGCCTCTGGCAATTTGGCTGTCTCTGCAATGATAGGTCATCCTGCTTATGAGTCATGTGAACTGTATTCAGTCAGGCAGTGGAGTGATTCCTACAACTGGAGGTATTTCAGAACCTGTGTCACACCAGGTGGACTTTCTGGCCTCCAGGTTCAACAACATACTGGACAGGTTTGTCTCCATGTACAGGGGTCCTCTAGTAGAAGCAGTGGCTCTTTGGATCCACACACACTGATCTATACTTTTCCATCCTTGAAACTTTCCATGTTTGCTTCACAGGATCAAGATGGAGGGCATTTCTGTGATTCAGTCCATTGCTGTGGACTGGCCATGGCGGATATAATGGGAATAGTACCGGGAACCTGCAGGGGCTGCCCTGTAATGTTGGCACTGGATCCTGCATTTGGCACTCACCTTGGCATGTGTTGCAATGCGTATAGTTAGCCATGGAGTGCTATACAGGTCCAAGGCTGTGATCTATTCTCATGGCACCTAGATCTGGAAGACCACTTTGGAGGTTTACACATCATGAAAGGTAACATTTGGTCCCCTTAGGGAACCTGCAGCTTGGATAGGTAAGACAGGTTTCCCTGCAATTGGGACTTTGTCCTGTTTTACATTTAGGATTTTATTTCACTTAACCTCAGCATAGTAAATTGACATCATCATGCCTGGCATGGCTGGACCAAGCAGTAAGAAGTTATACTGTCTGTTTCTATCTATGTTTGTGAGTGCCATTTTTATTTTAATACATTTTATTTATCTGAAATATTTGTTTTTCTTCCTTTACCTGGCTTTATTGGCATTGCTGTTGAAACCCAGGTTCTAAAAGATAGGGGCATTACTGATTCTGTCATTACCACCTTGCACAAATTGAGAAGACTTTTCTCATAAGAGCTACCATCACACTTGGAAGGCCTATTTTAGTTTGTGCAAAAACAGGAAACTCAACACTTAGGGATATGCTATTTCATGCATATTGCCTGCTCTCGTTACTGGGTTCTTAGTATGTTTTTGCCCTGTTCCTTTGACTTCACACATTCTTGTTAAGACCTTTATACAAGGTGTGGCTCATGGTAATCCCCCACTTAGACCTCTGGTGTCCCCCTGAGATCAAAATCTGGTACTTTTAGTTCTTCAAAAACCAACATTTGAACTGATCTGGGATATCTCCATATCACTTCTTTTTGGTGGTCATTTCCTCTATCAGACATGTTTCCGAACTGGTTCTTTCTTGTAATGAACTTCTTTTGTAGAGTTACGGTGGTCCCCAGACCCAGACCTTCCTTCCTTCTCAAGGTGACCTTTCATCTCAGAGAGGGTATTATCCTCCCTTTCCTTTGTCCTGCCCTGAAGCACGCCAAAGAGGTTTCATTTCGTTATCTGAATGTGGTCAGAGGAGTTAGGGTTTATCTAGCTGCAACATCTTCCTTCTGAAAAACTGATTCCATTTTTGTTCAATTTGCCCATCTGCTTATTTGGCCTTTATTTAAAGTGGAGCTACACTGTATCTGAGCACCACAAACCAAAAATGGTATTTAAGTAATTTTTAATATTCAAAGCAAACTCACCCATCCATACATGTTTCCATGCTTAATTTTTCTAAGAAATCACTTTCAAGCAGTGTAATCCATCTTAAGTAAGGGCAGATCATTCATGTAGCATTTACCTCCTGGAATCCATCTGCCCTTAGCTCAAGCATGTAGGTGAAAGGGTGAGTTTAGCTAAGAAAACTCCTCCCTGCCTGAAGACTCCTGGGATATCTGACATTATTTGCCTAGGCCTAGAAACCAGGAAGTAGCTGAAGAAATGTAAAAAAAAGTTTAAACAAGTGAATATAATATACTTGCTATCTATTTACTACTGCTAGCAGCATACTGATAGTCAATGTTGAGAGAGAGAGTGAAGTTCTTTTTTAATCCATTGTAGTAAGGGTAATAAGCAGACATGCAGCTTTTAAAGACTGCAGACAATTTATAGTGGTGGTAACAGACAGAATCAGAATGGTTTTTGTATCTGATCCATTATATGGTATTAATAGTTCCTTCTGAGATGCATAATTTCAGTAAATAGGAGAAGGAGCATAAGATCAGTATGATGTAAAAAAAAGAAAGACCCAGTTCAAATATCAAAGAACCATAAAAATGGTGCAGATAGCCAATAAGACGTTTTGTATTTTTGGAATGTAACTACAATAACTTACTGTATACTACCATAATTTCTTTTGTTTTTAGAATACGTCAGGATATTACCCATTCATTGCTTAGTTCTATTAAGCTTGATCCATCTAGACTTCAGTCTGGAGTCCATCAGTAGTTTTTACTCTGTACAATAGTCATCTCCTCTATTTATTTCTCAGGAAAGCACCATACAACGTATGCTCAGGGAAATGGAAGAATCTACACGGTAAGGTTCAGTTTACATGTTTGTGTTATTTTGCTATTTTTCTGCATGCTTCCGGCATGTTTTTTTTGTCATAAAATCATAGAAACAGAGCAAATTGATGGCAGAAAAAGACTGAGTGGTCTATCTATACAGTGGAATCAGGACCTCCTTCCTCCTGGTGGTGAGGAAGCAGTCTAGCTCCTCTAGTGATGCATCCTAGAATTCTGTTTGCTTTCCCCACTGCCTGGTCACACTGTTTGCTCATTTTGCAATTATCTGAAATAAGTACCCTCAAGTCCTTTTCCTCTGAAATGCTGGCCAACAATGTACCCCCAATGTTGTACTCTTTCAAGGGTGCATTATTTTACATTTAGAAACATTGAACTGCAATTTCCACTTTTTTGACCAATCTTCCTGCAATGCCAAATCATGTTCCATGTTACAAACACCTTCAGATATCAACCCTATTGCACACCTTTGTGTCATTAGCAAAAAGATATACCTTACCCAACAAACCTGTTATATCACTTACATATAGATTAAATAGAACAAGACCTAGTGCAGAGCCTTGTGGTACACCACTAGTGACTGGTCTCTTTTCCAAGTAAACCCCATTTACAACCACATTCTGATATCTTATCTTTTAGCAAGCTGCATATCCACTGAACCAAGGGCTGAGTCCTAGCTTATACAACTTTTGTATTAGATCATTATGTGGAACCCTACAACAACTTACTATCATCCTCCTTGGACGTGCTTGCTCCTCTCTCTATACGCAGAACCAGTCTCAACTGTCACAACCCTGGCAAACAAATGACTTGCTCTTCAGCATGGCATAAAACTAAATCCCTGAAAGACTTTACCCTCTACAAATCCGCCCTTCTCAAACACAACTTCGGTCTCTACAATGTTAAACAAACCTACTACAACACTCTCATCAAAATCCTCTCATCCAATCCTCGTCAACTCTTTTCTACCCTTATTTCCTTACTCCACCCCCCACTGCCTCCACCCACCAACTTACTGCACAGGAGATTGCCAGTCATTTCAAGAACAATATCGGCACAATTCATGTTGAGTTCTCCAGTGTCAAGCTTCCTCCTCCAACCAACATACCAGATCCAACACCACACTCAATACTCTCCTCCTTTGACCCTGTTACCACCGAGGAAGTTACCAAACTCTTTTCCAGGGCTCACTTCACCACCTCCCTGTCCCCTCATGATTCCTGCTCTATCCTAAACTCTCTGACCCACATCTTCAACCTCTCACTCTCCACGGGCACCTTTCCCTCCCTGCTCAAACATGCACTAGTTATCTCCATACTTAAAAAACCCTCACTAGACGCTACCTGATTGAATAACTTAAGAACCATCTCCCTGCTCCCGTTTTCTTCCAAGCTTCTCGAGCGCCTTGTTCACAACAGTATGAATTGCTACCTCACCTTCTTGATCCTCTACAGCCTGGCTTCCGCCCACAACATTCCACTGAAACTGCCCTACTAAAACTCACTAACGACCTACTAACTGCTTAAACAAATGGCCATTACTTCATACTCCTAGACCTTTCCGCTGCCTTTGACCCAGTCGACCACCCGCTCCTCCTCAGTAACTCCACTCCATTGGCCTCCGTAACTCTGCTCTCTCCTTGTTCTCCTCTTACCTTTCTCAGCGCACTTACTGCGTCACATACAACAACAACTCCTCCACTCCTCTTCCTCTTTCCGTTGGGGTACCCCAAGGATCTGTCCTTGGGCCCCTCTTTTTCTTTCTCTACACCTTCTCCCTGGGCCAATTGATAACCTCCCATGGCTTCCAATACTACCTCTATGCTGACGACATCCAGATCTATCTCTCCACTCCCCACTCTGCAGCTCACCCCCTCAGTCTCCTCACGTATCACGAATCTACTAAGCAACATATCAGTAAGGATGTCACACCACTCCCTTAAACTCAACCTTTCCAAAACCGAGCTTGTAATATTGCCTCCTCGCTGATACCCCACTTATGACTTTAACATTAAGATGAACAGCACAACCATTGGTACACACAACCTCATGCCAGGGTGCTAGGCGTAATCCTAGACTCTGACCTCTCCTTCAAGCCCCACATCCAATCATTGACTAAATCCTGCTGCCTCAACCTCTGCAACATTTCACAAATCCGACCCTTTCTGACCATTGACACCACAAAACAACGTATCCATGCCTTGGTTATATTCTGCCTTGATTACTGCAACTCCCTCCTCACTAGCCTACCGTTACACAGGTTATTCCCCCTTCAGTCTATTATGAATGCTGCTGCTAGACTCATGCACCTTACCAGCTGATCAGCGACTGCTGCCCCTCTCTACCAATCCCTTCACTGTCTTCCACTAATCCAATGTATAAAATACAAAATATTACCCACAACATACAAAGCCATCCACAAAATCTTGCTCTCTAGCTCCCTCGTCAACTCCTCCCATGCTCGGCTCCAAGACTTCACCAGAGCCTCTCCCATCCTCTGAAACTCCCTACCCCAATATGTCTAGTCAGCCCCCACCCTGTCTGCCTTTAGGCAATCTTTGAAAACTCACTTATTCATGGAAACCTACCCCACCACCACCTAAGAACTGTACTTGAGTCACCTCCATATCATCCCCTGCAGCTATCACCTTTTGTGTCACCTCCCCCTTCCTGTAGATTGTAAGCTCTATGAACAGGGCCCTCCTTGTTCTTCTGTACTGAAATTTATTTAATTGTACTGTCTCCCTTTATATTGTAAATCACTGCGCAGATTGTTGGTGCTATATAAATCCTGTATAATAATAATAATAGCTGTATCAAATGCCTTGCTGAAATCAAGATATGCTATGTTCACAGCACCACCCTGGTCCAAAACATTGGTAATATAGTCAAAAAATCCAATCAGATTGGTCTGACATTATCTGCCCTCAGTAAAGCCATGTTGCTTTGGATCCAGCAAGTTGTGTGTTTTTACGTGATCAATGATCCTTCTTTTCAGGAATGATTCCATTAACTTGAGTACAATCGATGTTAAACTCACTGGCCTGTAATTGCCAGCTTCTACCTTGCTGCCCATCTTGTGGATAGGTACAATGTTAGCTGTCCGCCAGTCATAGAGAACTTCTCCTGTTAGAATAGATTAATCATAATGGCACGCCGCCCACACTTAAAATTGCAGCCATACTGGGAACCCCGATTCCCATGTGGGCTGCAATTTCAAAAATAGTGCAGAAACGTATTTCCTGTATGTCCCGGGGTACGGCAACCCATTCAAATGAATGGGCTATCGTGCCCACACAAACTGCTGTCTGCATGGCTGCACAAGTGTGAACCTAGCCTTGTGTATTTCGTGTTTCAGATATACGGATTAGTATCTGCAAGACCTTTTAACAGGATAGTATAAAAGAAAAGGTTGGGAAATAGGAAAAACAGTCAAGTGCAGGTGGGGGCAGATAGGGAGGGATGGAAGGTGGTTGCCAGGGGTGCAATATGGCTATTGGGTACTGATGGGGATTATTGATTTACCATATGGTGTGTTGTCAGGGTTATAAGAGAGAAGAGACAAAAGAGTTGATTTACTAAAACTTGAAATTGAAAAATCTGGTGCAGCTGTGCATGATAGCTAATCAGCTTCTAACTTCAGCTTATTCAATTAAGCTTTGACATAAAAAAACTGGAAGCTGATTGGTTTCTCTGCAGAGCTGCACCAGATTTTGCATTCTCCAGTTTTAGTAAATCAACCCCACTGCCCTGTGAAAAGGTATTTATCTATTCAGGGCTACATACTGTATTATATTATTGTATATTTTGGGATCCTGTCATGTAGAGAGGCCTCAATTTTTCTATATATTATCTGCGTGATTCTATTTTTAGTTTCAGTAAACAAAGTTTAGATATTGTCCAGGTCTCAGCAGTTATATGCTTCATGGCTGTACTGACAAATAGTAAGACCTGGTTCACACTAACCCACAGGCTGCGGGTTGGTTGCAGGTGCAGGAATTGCACCTGTACCTGCAGCTGCATCGCTTTTATCTTGCGAGATGCATGGGACTGCCATTCATTCTGAATGGCACTCCCATGCATCTCATCTCGCAGCACAATCGCTAATGCAGGAACTTCATGGAAACCGCAAGGTCAAAAAGACCATACGGTTTCCCTGCGGATGCATTTTGGAAAAGGTGCATGCAGATGAATTGGCTGCTGTGCCCACACTAGTGTGAAACTGGAAAGATTAAATTGTGCTAAATGTGTAATATCAAAAGGTGTTTGTTGATAAGTGCTGTTGTGGGGTCTGGAAGGATAATGGTGCCTAGGAAGTTGGATAAATATCAATGATTTTGGTCAAAAATGTACTGTTAGCTGGGTAAATCCACAATTTATGCAAGTGAGTTACCTAGATACCTGCAGCCCCTGAAGTATGTGGGTGCATAGCTCCCAACTGTCCCTGTGTCCCTGATTTTGAAGGGACTGTCCCTGATTTGGAACAAAGTCCCTCTGTCCCTCTTTCGTCCTCATTTGGCCCTCATTTTGGTCTGATCTATATAGTTGTATATAAAATGCACTACTTATCTTTCAAAAAGTGTTTCACAGTACTAAATTTTTCATCCAATTTCTATATTGCTGCATGTAAATGTCAAAAGCCAGCATAAAATAAATAATAGTGGCAAACGCACTTTTTTTTGTATAATTTGTATAATTCTCCTTTAAGGAGGCATGGCAGGGCGTGTCCTATGCCTACATAGATTTGCTAATAGGTGTTGCTGGTTTCCATCTCAAAAAGTTGGGAGGTATGTGGGTGTGTATTTAGGGATAAGAAAGGGGTCTCTTCTAACAGCTTCAAAACATAAAGTATAAGTTGTAATTTAATTTAACAGTAATTCTGATTTGCCATCCCTACAGGTTTTTTCCTTTACTGAAATGAGTAGCTTTGTTTTT
The DNA here is from genome assembly GCF_062004578.1 of Staurois parvus. Lineage (NCBI taxonomy): Eukaryota > Metazoa > Chordata > Amphibia > Anura > Ranidae > Staurois > Staurois parvus. The sequence goes on from NW_028318430.1 coordinate 394,250, forward strand.
TGGGGGTTTATTTTTCAGCACTTAGCAAATTTGTTTAAATCAATTTATTTTACCTAAGACCAATATGCTAGGTTTTTGACAGACAGTAAAATTCCTGCTGTTGTGGCGCTACAAGTTCTAGCATAGCTTGTCTGACAAAATGTAGTATACAATGTCAACCAGAGATCTGGCAGGCCAACTGATTTCAGATTTCTGCTGGCTGTCTGTTAATTAATACTGTATAATTGACTATAACCTATGCCTATGTATTACATTTAAATGTAAAGGTAAATTCAGGAAAAGGGAAAAGGGTATCTTCCTGTGCACAGCCACCTGTGAAATGAATCATAATTAGAATATTTACAACTAGAAAAGCTACAATTTCTGGGGAAATTGTGTGAAGTGTTCTTGCCTCCACCAGTAGTCTACAACTGGAGTGGGCGGAGTAACTGGGTGGAGTGGATTGAGTAACTGTTGTGTGGTTGGAGTGGCTGGAGTAACTGAAAAGGTTGGACTGGGCAGAGTAACTTTATGGAGTGGGCAGAATAACTGTGTGGAGTGTTTGGAGTGAGTAAAGATAGTAAACATTACACTAACCAATTGATTGATCAAATTTAAAAAGTGCACATGGCAAGCTTGATAGAGTGAAAAATGCATTTCAACTTGGGTTCCTATGGCAACTCACTCTACAACAAGGGCAGAGAAGAGCGGTTAAAAACAAACTGCTCCAACTTGCTCACTTCACTAGTGGTTGCCATCTTCAAACAGTTGTAGTTTAAAAATTATAAATCCTACACTCCTATATTGTGAGAATCACAAGACCCAAACCTACATTTTGATGCATAGTATGCCTCTGAAATATTAAAAATGAAGGCACAGTCGCAGTTTAGAAATTGCCCTTCAAATTTGAGGTGGCTAGAGTGGAGTTTCAATGAATGTCAATGGGCGGTGTGAGTTGCAAACAAATGGTCATATTGTGAAAACTACCAGGACTATGGCTTAGCCGTGAACATTTTTAGTGGCAGCAGGGATAGCTGAACGTTTTGATATAAGATTTGTGTAGGTGGGCTTGAAAATGAGGGAGTGTTGGCAGTTTAGAAATCATGTCCTGATTTTTCTGCTCACACTCTAGCTTTTGTCAGCTCCCACTCTAGTTTTGAACATTCCGCCATTCATTCCTACGGGACCAATTTCACCACAAAAATGCCGATGTTTCGTGAACCATTCGGCGAAACGTTCCACAAAGTAATAGCACACCAATCGGGAACAATCTGCACGTTTCGGTATATTACTGTCTATGTAGTGTAAAAACTGTGGGAGGAGTTAGGGTGGTAAATTTGGCTATAATAATAAGAATATATATGTGAGATAACAGTAAGTGGTCTTGCCATGCAAGAACACTTAATTATATGCATGCATACAGTAGCAGTTTAGAGGTGTGCACTCTGAACTGGGTAAGTGTGAAAAACCTGTCATTCTCATTTATGAGGATTTATTTTTTTCTGAACAACTACAGATGCTGGCTTTAGGAACTAGTAATGTCTCTCTGACATCTCTTGCAATGTTAATCAGAAAAGAGATCTAAAAAAATGAGTGTCACATTTTACAAAGATGACCTTTCCTAAACTATCTGATGAGGAATTTCTATCTATAACAGCCTTTATCAACCTTTTTACACAAAGGAACCTTTGAAATATTTTTTTCCGACCTTAAGGAACCTCAGCTAAGTTTTGTAGAGTGAGTACGAGAGGTACCCACTTAATTATGGTCAGTGGAAGAATGACCCTTTACATTTATAGTCAGTGGAAATAATGACCGATTACATTGGTGATCAGTGAGAATACCCTGTGCTACAATCTATGTGAAGAATGCCTGCTTACAGTATATTGGGGTAGATTGTCTCTTAACTCTCAACCCACCAATGTAACAGTCAGTGTTTAGAGAGAAAAGTAAAGAGGAGAGGCTCCACTGGTGCCATGCCTTTTAGCCTTGGAACTGTAAACTCAGTGTTTAAAGAACCCCTAAAAACCTCTGAAGAAAGCCTGGTTGAAAATAACCGTTTTATACAATATTTTTTTTTGCCTTAAGGGCCAATTCATACCAGTACATTGATATCTGTTTTAGCACAGCCATAAAATGCAGATCAGCGGAAGGACATCTGAAAAACAATAATTTCCAGTGTGTTCTATTCACATCATAATACTGTGCATGCATGTCAACAGACATCAAAATGTATGTCAACGGACATCAAAATGTATGTCAACAGACATCAGCATGCATTAACATGGATGGAAATGTACATGCATTTTCCAAATATTTTAGCACAAGTCAGTGTGAATTAGCCCTACTCTTCAAAATCAGTATATTTCTCCACCACTTTGTGTACTTCTGTTTTTTATTTAGGCAATCCTCCAAGACTATCACCAGCCATGAACAGGAAATCAACTGCCTGCGTCGACAGCTGGATGAGATTAGTGATGAACTGTCTTGCACTGGAAGGGAAAGGGAAGCTGTTGTTAAGGAAAATTGTGATCTGCATGACCAGCTATCCAAGAGCAAAGTGGAAATACAGGTAGAGGATAGATCAGGCTTTAGTTCTCCTACAGGAAGGCATGACTACATTCAGTGTATTGCATATCAAATTATTATACACATAATTGTTGTCTCAAATAAATTTGACATCATAGGTCTATTATGTTGTTGTGCTAGAACGATAGTACTCTGATCTAATAGTTAAAGCTTAAAAATTAGCTTACAGGGTGAAAAAACTATGTATTCAAGGGTTTCTCTGTTTTACTCAGATTTATTGGTTCCCTTTGAACATTTTAACAGTTGAAAGATTTGTTTACCTTTTCCTTGTTTATGTTTCTCCTGCTTAGTGCAGACTGATTAGCTTGAGTGTAGCCTAGCATGATTTACTGTAAGCAAGCATTTCATTAGAAATTTTCATTTTAAGAACGGTCATTCAGTTTCTTAATCATTAGTGTGGTCAAGTCAACTTTTGTTTTTTAATGTAGTTTTTTGCATGGGAATGTCCATTCTCTCAAACGACAATTTAACAATCTAAACTAGCCTTTTTTTTCTCTTCAATTGTTTCTTCAATAAAGATTTGTCTCCTCTTTGCTGCTTGAGCTGGTTTCTACAATGGCAGCTATGGGGATTGGTCATTCCTCAGCCTAATTTTGGAATGCTGTTCCCAGATCCCCCTGGACTTAGCATTCAGGGCTAGGCTTGAAGTGACCTTTGAGCAATGTGTTTTACAATGGTGGCTTTCCAAACCCTGGATTGTTTTCCATTTTGCCGTTGGCTGTACCACAATGCTTTCCCCATCACACTCTGTTAGTAAGCCGATCGGGCTGAGCACCAAGAGTTACCTTTTTTTTTTGTAGCGCTCAGCATCTTTGAAATTTCCACTTTTAACTCTGAGGGTGGAGTGTCATGTGCTCCCTGTATTTTTTCCCACTGTTCAGTAATAAGGAAGTCTTTGGCCCCTGCTGCTTCTGATTTTGCAAAGAGGCACATGGAATGCAGATCTTAGGTCTATTCCTACTAGCTGTCTACACTGACGTTATTCACCTCTGTCCATCTGACCCTCACCAGTTATCTGGATTTTGTGAGTACTTGAGGTTTTGCTTCATACTGTGAGCTTAGTTACATTGCCACAAAGCAGTCACAAAATGTCTCTATCTAGAAACAGAGGGTACAGTCCTGTTGTAATGGGTGACCCCCAGCTCTTACTCCCCTTATGAGTCCAGGGATGGTTACTCTGTACCCTGTAAAGGCATTGATGTCTGTGATCTGGAATCTTGTTTCCCTATGGGTCTACACAGAGTCCTTCTTAGCTCTGCCAGATGAGCCCCAGTCCCCTGTCTTATTGCCAGATGACTCTACTGTTTCTGATTTCTGATATCCCTGCAGTCTTAGAAAAGGCCAGTCCACTTGTAGCAGTCACCATCTATGACTCAGATTGTTATTGGTTAGTTGTTTGGTTTAGATTTTTTTCCAAATACTGATGCATGCTTATGCAGGGAAGAGCTGAGAACCTTTGGTCTGGGGTGGGGGGGCAAACACAACCAATTAGCCCTTTCGGAGAAGAGACAGATATTTGTGGGCTAAAAAAAGTATAGCATTCAAAGTATGCCATGATGCCAGACTGATTGGTGAGCATTCTGAATGATGGGTTTTTCTAAAGGACATAGCTTTTTGTGATAGGGCTTTTCACATCTTCCACCATTAAAAATTAACATAACATACATAACATACATGTAATACTTACCTGCTCTGTGCAATGGTTTTGTATAGAGCAGCCCCCGATCCTCCTCTTCTTGGGAACCTCTCCCTGCTGAGTGCTCCCATAGCAAACTGCTTGCTATGGAGCACTCGTGTGTGCTCACTCTCAAGCCTTGTTCGGTGTGTCCATTGAAACATAGAGTGCACCACGGCCCATCCTCACTACCTCCTCACTGGCTGTGATTGACAGCAGCAGGCGCCAATGGCTTCCTCTGCTATTTCTAAACCAATGATTAGGGAGAGAGCCTCTGCTTTCATGCACATTGCTTGATCAAGATCGGGCTCAGGTAAGGTAAGAGGTGGCTGGGGGAGGGTGAGCTGCATGCAGATGGTTTTTTACCTTATGGCAGAGAATACATTCAGAACCACGTTAACCTCCTTAGTGGCTCTTGGTATTTAGCCACATTACATCTTAGGGCTGCCAAGGAGATTGGTACAGGAAGACTTGTCTCAGTCAGACACTATGATTGAAGGTCTGAATGGGATGTACAGTATCTCACAGAAGTGAGTACACCCCTCACATTTTTGTAAATATTTTATTATATCTTTTCATGTGACAACACTGAAGAAATGACACTTTTCTAGAATGTAAAGTAGTGAGTGTACAGCTTGTATAACAGTGTAAATTTGCTGTCCCCTCAAAATAACTCAATACACAGTCATTAATGTCTAAACCACTGGCAACAAAAGTAAGTACACCCCTAAGTGACAATGTCCAAATTGGGCCCAGTTAGCCATTTTCCCTCCCCGGTGTCCTATAACTCATTAGTGTTACAAGGTCTCAGGAGTGAATGGGGAGCAGGTGTGTTAAATTTTGTGTTATCGCTCTCACTTTCTCATACTGGTCACTGGAAGTTCAACATGGCACCTCATGGCAAAGAAATCTCTGAGGATCTGAAAAAACGAATTGTTGCTCTACATAAAGATGGCCTAGGTTATAAGGAGATTGCCAAGACCCTGAAACTGAGCTGCAGCACGGTGGCCAAGACCATACAGCGGTTTAACAGGACAGGTTCCACTCAGAACAGGCCTCGCCATGGTCGACCAAAGACGTTGAGTGCACTTGCTCAGCGTCATATCCAGAGGTTGTCTTTGGTAAATAGATGTATGAGTGCTGCCAGCATTGCTGCAGAGGTTGAAGTGGTGGGGGGTCAGCCTGTCAGTGCTCAGACCATACGCCGCACACTGCATCAAATTGGTCTGGATGACTGTCGCCCCAGAAGGAAGCCTCTTCTAAAGATGATGCACAAGAAAGCCCACAAACAGTTTGCTGAAGACAAGCAGACTAAGGACATGGATTACTGGAACCATGTCCTGTGGTCTGATGAGACCAAGATAAACTTATTTGGTTCAGATGGTGTCAAGCGTGTGTGGCAGCAACCAGGTGAGGAGTACAAAGACAAGTGTGTCTTGACTACAGTCAAGCATGGTGGTAGGAGTTTCATGGTCTGGGGCTGCATGAGTGCTGCCAGCACTGGGGAGCTACAGTTCATTGAGGGAACCATGAATGCCAACATGTACTGTGACATTCTGAAGCAGAGCATGATCCCCTCCCTTCAGAGACTGGGCCGCAGGGCAGTATTCCAACATGATAACAACCCCAAACACACCTCCAAGATGACCACTGCCTTTCTAAAGAAGCTGAGGGTAAAGGTGATGGACTGGCCAAGCATGTCTCTAGACCTAAACAACAGTGAGCATCTGTGGGGTATCCACAAACAGAAGGTGGAGGAGCGCAAGGTCTCTAACATCCATCAGCACTAAGCTACTTATTCACTTCCTTGTCATATCACGCCTCGACTATTGTAACTCCCTCCTCATTGGCCTACCTCATCGCAGGCTATCCCCACTCCAGTCTATCATGAACGCTGCTGCCAGACTCATCCACCTTACTAACCGTTCTGTATCTGCCACCCCTGTCTTCCAATCCCTCCACTGGCACCCAGTTGCCCAACGGATAAAATTCAAAACACTAACAATGATATATAAAGCCATCCACAACACTGCCCCAATTTACATAACCGATCTTATCTCTAAATATCACCTAAACCGTACTCTACGCTCCTCGCAAGACCTCCTACCCTCTAGCTCCCTTATCTCCTCCTCCCATGCTCGCCTCCAAGACTTTTCCAGGGCGTCACCCATCCTCTGGAACTCCTTAACCCAATCTATCAGACTATCACCTACTCTACTTACTTTTAGGCGATCACTGAAAACCTATCTCTTCAGGGAAGCCTATTCCGCCCTCTGCTAATACTGAAATCCTCTACTCCTCCAACCACTCCATCCCCCACAGTTATTACCTAATGTACCATTCACCCATCCCTCCTAGATTGTAAGCTCCAAGGAGCAGGGCGCTCAAATCTCTCTTGTATTGAACTGTATTGTCTCCCACTATAATGTAAATCGCTGAGCAAACCATTGGCGCTATATAAATCCTGTATAATAATAATAATAATCAGCTTCGTGATATCGTTATGGAGGAGTGGAAGAGGACTCCAGTGGCAACCTATGAAGCTCTGGTGAACTCCATGCCCAAGAGGGTTAAGGCAGTGCTGGAAAATAATGGTGGCCACACAAAATCTTGACACTTTGGATGCCCAGTTTGGACATTTTCACTTAGGGGTGTACTCACTTTTGTTGCCAGCCCATTAATGGCTGTGTGTTGAGTTATTTTGAGGGGACAGCAAATTTACACTGTTATACAAGCTGTACACTCACTACTTTACATTGTAGCAAAGTGTCATTTCTTCAGTGTCGTCACATGAAAAGATATAATAAAATATTTACAAAAATGTGAGGGGTGTACTCACTTCTGTGAGATACTGTAGGTAGCTATATTTTGCTCACCATGTGTCAATTACTGTTGGTGTCACTCTGATCAGTGGTATGTCCACTCAGGTCCATCATCCAATATAGCTATCTTAAGAAAAGTTTAATTGAATTTCTGAGCTGTATGTAACCTCATATAACTTTGAGAATATTTATGGGATTTTCAACAATGGAGCTGAACCTACTGATTGAGTAAACGCATTTTCAGTTAACACCACAGTGACAGATATACTGCAACTGCATTACATTGTTTCATGTTTTATAGACATTAACCCATAAACTGAAAGACTGTCAAAATGAACTTCATGATGTGAGATTAAAACTGCAGGGAGCTAGGACAGATATTGCTCGACTTGACAGTTCAATGAATTCCAAAGTAAGTGTATTACTTTTAATTTATTCTGTGGGGTATATTAATTATGTTATCTTGTTAAGCACTGTTAAGCACTTTGCTATTGGGTAATTGCAGTTGGAAGTCAGAAGGCTATTAAACAGATGAGTTTCTCAATTTCTAGGTATTTATTTATTGATTTCCGTATCTGAGAACAAGAGCATTGTAAAAATTATTATTTTAAAGCTGGCCATACATTGATTAAAGTTCAGCCGGTTCAGATAGGTCCAGCCGAATTTTGATCCATGTATGGGTAGGCTGATTGTACCATCAATCATTCAACTTGGGTAAAAGCAGTCTGTCAGATTTTTGCACATGCGATTTCTGCCAATGGCTATAGCCGCTAGCAGTAATCGTGTTCTACTGGCCAGAAAGGCTGCCTTTGCCCCGGTGCCAACAGAACATAATAGCTCTGCGGGAGGCATTCCCCCATCAACGCTGAATGTGTTGATGGGGGAATTCAGCAATTATCTTTCAAATTAAAAACAAATCATCTATGACATGTTTTAAAAAAGTATTGGGCATATTTACAGTATTGTGTGTGCTCTGGTACATTTGTTAACAGGTTATGATGTGTGTAATCTTGCCCACGCCCTATCCCTTTTTGTATGCATGTTGTGTTGTTTTACAGTTTATTGTCAATGGCACCCAAACACGCATACAGAAGGTTAACAAATGCATCTGCTCTCCACCACTCTGCAACATATGTAATAAAGAATGCATGCATGGCTTTGTGGTGTCTTGTAAAAAAATAAGACATCTGTGCTACTTGTCCTGTGGACACACATTGAGCACCCATTGAAAACAAATGGGCAATGCAGCATGCATTGACAAAGCTTTTTGGTTTATTTGCAAAAATAAAAAATAAAAACACATATTTATGCTCAACAGTATTTTTATGATGCTTTTTTGAAGTATGAAGTATTTTTAAGTTAGGACTATATATATGTTAATATATATATATATATATATATATATATATATATATAGTGACATGGGGGATGATTAGCTCTAGTGATAGATGCTTTCCAAGTGAGTCCACGTTAGTCAGAAACTCTTTTATCAGGGCTTGGTAGCCCACTTTTATTAAAAGGCAAGAAACAAAAACACAAAAGTCCAAAATAAGCTTTCCCACACAGGGGTTCTTCTCCAGTGGTAAATACCAATGACAAAATGCTAGCCTCCTGGCTACTCCTCCTTAGCACTGCTAGTCAGCAGTACCTCTGCTGGTATGGGTCTCCCAGATCACTGGCAACTCGTGGCACACAGCCTTGGACTTCTTTAATGCACACAGCCTCAGTCCTTTAGCGCACACAGCTTTGAGCCCTTTTAACGCACACAGCATCTCTCTCACACAGAGATTTTCAATGGCAGCCACTGCACTGCACTGCACTGCACTGCACTGCACTCCCCCCTGCAACTCTCAGCAGAACATCATTATAAGAGCTGTGAGCACCTGGGCCCACACCCTGCTGGTTGACAACAAACTCTGGACACTGGATTGGAGATTTGTTCCCCTCCAAGGCACTTTGAAATCTCCAAACTACAGAGCCCCATCCAGAAATATCAAAATCTGGGGAAACCTGCAGCAGCAGTTTTCTCCACTCAAAATCTACGCTCCGCAGTTCTGCACTCCGCACATGTGCAGACCCTGTGTCCATTACCTGACCACTTCTACCTATTTTTATCCTGTGACAGGGCCCTGCACTGTTACAATATCTATATATATATATATATATATATATATATAGTACAGTGCCTTGAAAAAGAATTCATACAACTTGAAATTTTTCACATTTTGTCATGTTACAACCAAAAACGCAAATGTATTTTATTGGAATTTTATGTGATAGACCAACACAAAGTGGCACAGAATTGTAAAGTGGAAGGAAAATGATAAATGGTTTTCACACTTTTTACAAATAAACATCTGAAAAGTGTGCATTTGTATTTAGCCCCCCTCAGTCAATACTTTGTAGAACCACCTTTCAATGCAATTCCAGCTGCAAGTCTTTTTGGGGATGTCTCTACCACCTTTGCACATCTACTGTAGAGAGTAACATTTTTACCTATTCTTTGCAAAATAGCTCAAACTCAAATCCCAATAAAATACATTTACGTTTTTTGGTTGTAACATGACAAAATGTGGAATATTTCAATGGGTATGAATAATTTTTCAAGGCACTGTATATGTTGCCTATTTTAGAAAATTGATTAGTTGTGAATATATAGAAGCTCATTACACCCTGCTACTATGATGGCTCATTCACACCATGGTGCAGAGATATCCATTTTTCTGCACGCGTTCTGCAAGGGCACAACAAAATCAATTGTTCGCTATTTTCTTTGTTCACACCACAACACTAGTATCACATGCAGATTTCTGATTTTCTGCGCAGGAATCTGCAAAGTGTATAAAACTCATTGAGGCACATATGAAAACTGATGTAAACTGATGTCTCTGCAAGTGAAATCTGCATGTCAGTTTCCATCAGTTTTTCTGCACATATGTTGTGAACGAGGCTGGAATGTTCCTGTCAGATTAATGTAGAACTTAAAGTGTTACTAAACCCACAACAGTAAAATCAGTCTGTATATGCAGTAAAGCATACTTGTTATACTCACTGTGGAACCTAAGGGGTTAATCCTCTGCATCGTGTAAAAAGGCTGTTTGCTCCTTTCTTTTCTTATCCTCCCCTTCTTCCAGTGCCCCTCTCTTATCTCCTCATAAGACATAACGTGTGGAGACACTCTGCACATGTTCAGTTTGGTGTGTATTGCCAGAGAGGTTTTTTTTTCTTGGGAGAGTGCATGTGATCAGCACAGGGCCAATCAGCACTGTTCAGACAGAGGTCAGGGGTTCTGCATCCTCCTAAAGCAGAATGAAAACTCCTCCTACAATCTTTAACCAGTGCTCTTCTGAACACTGATAGAAGTCACAAGACTGCTCTGATGATGAGAAAAGGTATTTAGCAATTTATAGTTACTAAAATAATTGCATTTTCATTTTCTGTGTACTGTGGGAGACCAGATATAATGAATGCAGGATCCTGGGATTAGTAATACTTTAAAATCCAAACAGTTCAATGAAGGAGCCAACAATCATTCCAAAATGTGCCAGATGGAATTTGCTTGCTTACTGTTTTGAATTGGCAACAACTGACCTTGATAATTCAGTGATTTCAGCCTTAGGCCACTTAGACACTGGTGCGCTTTAAAAATTATATGCATTTTTAAAAACTCAAATTGCGTTTTTAAATGCATTGACTTGAAATTTAACGCACTGCATATGTGGTTTACATGTGTTTTTGCATGCATTTCATGGCTGGTCACTGGCTGTTACTGTGACCACTGTTCTTAACAATCCATGAATAGCTGGTTGTTAAGAAGCTCACACCTGCCGGCGTCCTTAAAAACTGGTGAATAACTGGTTGTTATGGAGCCGGCATCTGCCAGTGTCCTTAACAACCAGCTAGAGGGGCATGTCTGGAACATGGACAGATCAGCTCCTAACCAAGATGGCGCTGACCTGTTTTGCTTCCACAAGAGTGATGTGCTTGGCAGGTGCACCTTCCTCAGAGTGGCAGGGTCTTAAACTGCAAGACCCCTGACCTATGCTGCCTTCATACTAGGACTTAGAGACCTCTCAATCTGACACACATCAACAACCAGCTATTCACTGGTGGTTAAGGACACCAGTGAGTGCCGACTGCTTATCAACCAGCTTTTCACAGGTTGTTAAGGATGCCGGAGGGTCCTGGCTCCTTTGCAACCAGCTTCTTTTTAAAAGAAAATAGTCATGACCCAAAAAATTCACCATCAGTGAATCTTTTTTTCTTTGTTGTATTTCCATTTACTTAAAATGGAATGTGCATCTTTGGTGCGCTTTTGAAAAGCTCACTAAAGATGCAGCATGCAGGACTTTTCAAAGCACAACAGAAACACAGCACAGCATTGTGAAAAGTTACATAGTATTTAAATGGGAATAATTTTGATGCACTTTTGTTTCGGCGGAAAGGTGCATTCTAGACCAATCAAAAGCGTACCAGTGTGAAAGGGCCTTAAAGGCTCAAGTTTATGCTGATCTAAAAACTGCCATTCACATGAACACATGGATTTTGCTTTAGAAATTCTGCTATTAACCATAAAACCCTTATAATACTGATTCTACTGGGAATGTTTTATGTATATGTGCTCTACCTATAGAAGGCTGGACAGTAAAACAGTTGCTCTTCAACTATAAACCATATCTTTTTCAAACTGATTTATCTGTGCAGGAGAAAGAAAGTAGAGACCTTCTTGAAAACTACCGAAAATGTTCATCACAAGCAGAGATTTGGGAGAATAAGTTTCACCAGCTTGAAAAAGAATTTAATTCTGTCAAACTGGACCTTCTTGATGCAGAATCTGAGCGACGGAGGTTTAAAGAGAGAGTGGATTCCTTAGACGTGGAAGTTGAACAGGTAAGATGCATATATTAGAGCATTTAGTATTTTTTATTATCCACAAAGTAACTTGTTAAATGTTTTCTTTATTTGCCTCATGAAGGTGGAGGTTTAGTTCTTATGCATTCCTTACAACTTGCCCGCTTGTTAAAGCTTGACCACATGACCTCCGGAAGATTTACCCCCTTTCATTACCAGGCCATTTTTTGTGATACTGTGTTATTTTAACTGACAATTGCGCGGTCATGCAATGTTGTACATAAATTAAATTTATATCATTTTTTCCCACAAATAGAGCTTTCTGTTTGTGGTATTTGATCATCTCTGCATTTTTTATTTTTTGAGCCATAAATGAAAAAACACTGACATTTAAAAAAAAAAACTTTTTACTCTTTTTTACATATCCAATAAAATTTTTTAACAAATCTAATTTCTTCATAAATGTAGGCCAAAATGTATTCTGCTGCTTATTTTTGGTAAAAAAAAAAATCCCAATAAGTGTATATTGATTGGTTTACGCAAAAATGTTTGCAATAATTGAATGAAGTGGGGATCGTAACATCACCACCCTGCCTCTCCACCTCATCAGAGAAGTAAGGAGTAAATACATGCTTTACATCTCGTTCCAGTAGGCTCCCTCCAGCACTGTGACCTGTGCCCCACAGCCTGCTCCATAAGGGGAAATGGCATGATTCCTGAATCCTGCCTTTCTATCCCTTAATGCCCCTGGAGGAGGTGCAGCAAGGCCCTTGCTGCGACTGTTGGTGCATGAAGTCTTTCCCCTGCCTTTCACTGGCAAGGAATTGGTGTGCCCACTTTTAAGTTTGGTGTTTGAGGGGGCTGCCTTTCACAGCAATTCGGGCTATGGGCCCTTCTGCTCCTGCTCCAGTCCCCTCTACAGTGGCAGCGTAGCAGCGCATGCAAGTGCCATGTTCTCTGAGCATGAACGGACCTTGTTGTCTTCCTGCTGACTCTTCGATACTTCAGTTCTATGATATTCTGGATGGAATCTGGGCTCCCTGCTGCCTTACAAGTGACTTGGTCACAGACCGTATTAACCCTTCCTGCTCCAGCAACGAGTTTGTGAGTACCCTTGTTAGCTGTCTCTCATTCTGTACTAGTATGGTGGATGACAAGCTCAAGGGCAGCGGTCCTGGGGGCTTTTCTAGCTTCCCATCTGCTAACAGTATGGGGGATCTCGTAGTATCATCTTTATAGGACCTGATTCCAATAACCCAGATTACTGACCTCTGTCTGGGTTGCAGCACTCCTCTCAGTCTTCCTTTACTCCTTCAGGGGTTATCCCTTTCTCTGTATTGATTAGGGTAGAATTCTCAGATACTCAGTCCGAGTTTATGGGCAAAATTGCAGCTATGATAGCTGATTCAGTTTGCAGGGGCAGCAAGCGTGTTTCCATGTCCTCTTCTTTAGAATCTCTAAATTCTCTGAGGATACAGTTGCTTGTGCACATTCAGCTGAGAATGAGGAGTATTGTACATTATCCTTATTTGTTAATTTGGTACCTGGAATGGTTTCAAGGTTTGTATTCTAACACTGCTCTCAAAAGCAAACAGTAGCATCCATCCCATAATGGATCCTACGATTTTTGCTGCATCTGACAGTAGTTCTCCTTCCTGAGCCACCTGAGACACAAGACAGCATTCTGTCTGAATCCTTAGATAATATTGCCTAATAACTTTTTTCTGGTGAACCATAAACTCCTTTCTCCTCCCATGAACTTTCTATTTAAGCCATGCCTTTGCACTTCCTGTTTGCCAGATTATTGTGCTCTCTGCAGCCGATATCTTGCTCCTTTTAGTACCGGCAGTTGTCCTTATCTCCACTAACACTAGTTACTGACCTTTGGCTTGTCCACTTGATCCCAACCTGCAACCACTTGTTACCGACATTTGGAATGTTTACTGACTACTCTACTGCTTGATCCCTACCTGATAAATCTGCTACTGGACCCCAACTTGCTCACCTTCTAGTGGGGCTATCCTGAGGGCTGCAACCTTGTACTAACATGCAGCAAAACCCTTCTCCACCATCGAGCTCTGGTAAATACTGTTACTGCTTAGACTCTGCACCTTGGGTGAGCCTGCATCATCCATGAGGGTGACCTGCTTGTGTACTTATCCAGCTGGTTGGTGGGAGCCTTTCTAATGTTATAGCTACTGGTCTCAGAGCCTGACTTCTGACTGTGACAACCTTCCTCCGGGTGCAAAAGTTTTCATGGAAACTGCCTGATCTGTTATGGCTTCCTTCAATCGTGGAGACGTCTGTGGAGATCAAGGAATTCTACTTGCATGCCTCCTTTCTTCCCAGCACATCAATGCTACCTGCATTTTGCTGTGGGCAGGCAACAATACTAATGTTTTGCCCTTCCCTTTAGCCTGTCTTCTGCACCTTCACTTTTAGGGCATCCTCATTGTGGGATATCTGGATGACTGTCAGGGCTCCGGGTATGACCAGAAGTGTGTGGACTGACATAGGGAAATGCAGGCTTCAGGTATAGTGTAAATAAGACAATTTATTAAGACTAAACAACACAAACGCAGTGCAAGGTAAACATAACACAGTGCAAACAACCGAAACTCCAACAGATAACCATATATACAAATCAAACTTAGTCGGGCAGGCCGGGTCGGTAGCAAACGGGCAAACAGGGTACCAGGAGCGAGCGGAAGAGTGGTCAGGAATATCCAAGGTCAGGACAGGAGGAGTTCGTTCAGAGTCAGGATCAAAGCAGAGTCAGGATCAGGCAGGAAGCAGACAGGATGCAGGTACAGGGGCTCATGGGAAACATACACCAAGGCACTGACTGCAGGTCTGGCCATTCCTTAAATACACCTCCTGAAATCAGCCTCAGGTGATGGCTGATTGCAGGAGTGAGCTTCTGGTTGCTGAGAGCACCCGCTGGCCAGCCCTGGTACTGCAGCCCACACAGCAGATGAGTTACACCACTAATGGTGAGTCCATTCCTGACAGTACCCCCCCCCCAAGGAGCGGCCTCAGGACGTCCCAAACAGTCCTTTGTGGGCAAAATGTTCCACCGCCCGGGTCAGGTAACTGGCTGGATATCCTACTGCCGGAGTCAACCGGCTCGCTGGGTTTCCTGCTGGTAGACTTCTCCTTGTGTAGGAGAACCCAGCAAGGCAGATTACTGGACACAGGATCTCCCGGAGCAGGCTGGGAATCAGTTATTGGCCAGTTTAGCTGGACATCAGGGGCTGGCACATCAGGCTGGGCAGTGAGCGGAGGCACATCAGGTTGGGCAGCGAGCGGAGGCACATCAGGCTGGGCAGCGGACAGAGGCACATCAGCCTGGGCAGTGGACAGAGGCACATCAGGCTGGGCAGCGGACAAAGGCACATAAGGCTGGGCAGCGGACAGAGGCACATCAGGCTGGGCAGCGGACGGAGGCACATCAGGCTGGGCAGCGGACAGAGGCTCATCAAGCCGGATAGGATCATCAGGCTGGATCGGGTCATCAGGCTGGATCAGGTCATCAGGCCGGATCAAGCCATCAGGCCGGATCGGGCCATCAGGCCGGATCGGGTCATCAGGCTGGATAGGGTCATCAGGCTGGATCACGAACACCGGGTCATCAAGCTCGACAGCGGGCACCGAGTCATCTGATAGAACAGCGGGCACCGAGTCACCAGGCTGGACCACGGGCACCGAGGCACCAGGCCGGACCATGGGCACCAAGGCACCAGGCCGGACCACAGGCACCGGGGCACCAGGCCAGACCATGGGCACCGGGGCACCAGGCCGGGTCGGTAGCAAACGGGCAAACAGAGTACCAGGAGCAAGCGGAAGAGTGGTCAGGAATAGCCGAGGTCAGGACAGGTGGAGTTCGTTCAGAGTCAGGATCAGAGCAGAGTCAGGATCAGGCAGGAAGCAGACAGGATGCAGGTACAGGTGCTCATGGGAAACATACACCAAGGCACTGACTGCAGGTCTGGCCATTCCTTAAATACACCCTCAGGTGAGGCTGATTGCAGGAGTGAGCTTCTGGTTGCTGAGAGCACCCGCTGGCCAGCCCTGGTACTGCAGCCCACACGGCAGATGAGTCCCACCACTAATGATGAGTCCATTCCTGACAATGACCTTCTTCTTAGGGCATAGTCAGCTCAGGCTCTACCAGCCACTGTCCAAAAAACTGTGCAGAGCCTACAGAGATTTTAGTGGATCCTAAATCCCAATAAATCAGTGCTGTATATTTCTCATCCCTTGGAGTATGTGGGCCTAATCTTAGACACAGCCCTGTCCAAGGCCCTAGACAAACTCTTCTCTCTCTGATCCCAAGTTTAGGCTCTCCAGGAGCCATCAGACTCTCCATGTTTGGTATTCTCTTTCAACGCAGTTCCATATACCCAATTACAATCCAGACCATTGCAACTCTATATTCTGGCAGCGTAGGGCAAGAGAGAACAGTCTATGGATCATCCCATACTTCTGACCAACAGGACTGGGCATGGTCTGGCATGGTGGATAAGAAGTTTGGTGCTGGAATTAGGAAAATATGTACTCCTAATAGTTTGGAAGGTGCTCACAGTTGATACCAGCCTATCAAGCTGCATGGGAATCCTAGTTACCCTCTCAGCACAAGGCACATGGACACTGGATGAAGCTAGGCTCCCAACGAATATTCAGAATATTCAGAAACCCTTGGTGTTTTAGTTATCTGTTTAATGCTAGACCTCTTGTCTCCAAGGCCATTGGACCAGAATTCAGTTGAACAGTGCCACAGAAGTGGCTTACATCAACCATCAGCCAGGCACCAGAAGTCTCTTGGCTCAAAGAGAAGTGAATCTGATTCTGGCTTGGGTAGAACTTCACATTCAAGCCGTGACCACTGTGCACATCCCAGGTGAGGAAACTGGCAGGCAGGCCTTATCAGTTATTTACGTTTGGACTCCAGGGAGTGGTCTGTTCCCACTGAAGTGTTTCAAGTTTGAAGGTGGGGGATGACAGATGGGGACTTCCTGGCTTCCAGGTTCAACAGCAAACTCAACAGGATTGTTTCTAGATACAGGGATTCTCAAGCCTTCAAAGTGGATGCTCTGGTGACTCCTCAGGATCGAGATGGAGGGCGTTCTAGTGATTTTCATGGCACCAATCTGGCCAGGAAGGACTTGGTACTTGGACCTTAGCAGACTCTCTGTAGGTCCTTCCAGATATTTCAGATCTTCTTTCTGGCCGACTTTCCATCCTGCTCGTTCTCTTCAACAACTTGGCTGCTGAATCCCTGATCCTGAGGGAGAAGATCAAATTTGGTCATCCCTACACTCTTAAAAGCTAGGAAATAGATGTCATGCAAAGTCTCCAATCACACCTGGCAAGCATATTTCTCTTAGTGCAAGACAAGGAAATTTCATCCCTGGAAGTTCTGTGTGGGAATAATCCAGTCTTTTCTCCAGTCTGGTCTGTATAAGCATTTGGCTTTGAGCTCCATCATGGTTCAGATCTCAGCCTTGCTGTTTTTCAGGTACTGCTTGCCTTTCATGCCTTATTTTGATCAGGGCATTCATGTTGTTCCACCTGTATGTTCCTCAGTGACTCTGTAGGATCTAATTTTTACTGGCTTTTCAAAGACCACCCTTTAACCTATTAGGGATATTCCAGTGTCTAGCCTTACTCCCTAGGTTGCCTTTCTCATTGCCATCAAATCTGCAAGTCTCTAAGCTGCTGAGCATGTAAAAGACCATTTTTTTGTACTAAGCAGAGCCAAGGGTATTTTGAGGCTCCAGGCCTCTTTTCTTCTAAACAGGCTTTCTGCTTTTCCCCTTAACCAGGACATTTTTTCTGCAATCTCTGTCCTGCTCCTAAACATCTTAAGGATATTTCCCCCCATTGACTGGATGTCGTACATGCCTGGATGAGGTACTGTTTAAATTTTCCTCTCAGCTATTGCAGCTTCTGGCAGCCAGACTCCGGAAGGTCCATAGGGGACAGCCTACTCATTCCAGAATTGTTAGGTGGATTTGAGAGCTCATCATTTAAACTTACAGTATGACCTCAAAGACTAGGTATCCCTTTCTCTGTCAAAGTGCACTTCATTTGACCATTTAGTGCTTTGTGGGTTTTTCAGCATCAAGCACATGTTGACTTCCTGTAAAATCCTTTTCTTGGAGAATATTACATGACACAGGTCCCTTCCCGCTATTCTTATGATCCACTCCTATAATTGTTTGCTGCAAAAAATGAGGGTTGCCTGGAATGGGAGGGGTCATACGGGGCTGTTCTAACAGCTTTGTTTTGCCAGTGTTCTATCTCCTGAAGGCAGCAGCATAACCTCATGTACCTGAATCCTGTTTTTCTGTCAATTATTGAATATTTTGAAAATGACTGGTTTCTAGAAAATTTGCTGCCAAAAAAATCACCCTAAATTTCGTTGCACTTTAGTTGCAAATTTGCAGAGAAGGAAAGCATGGTGAGCTATCTACAGTGAAGAGCTGCTTGTTCTGTGATGGCCATACTCAGAAATAAAGTCAGATACAAACCCATGGTAAACCGGACAAACTTTCTGAGAAGGTACAGTATCAGATCAATTCTGCTCTGACACTGTAGAGTGTACAAGACACTATAGAGCATACAACAAGTTATTTTGTTATCTTGGAAAAGGGAAGTAGAAATTTGACATAATGTAACAATTTTCACATTTTGTACAACTTTTCAAAAGAGAGAACAAAAATAAGAAATATAGGATACCATACGATGGATTTATTAGAGACCAAGGATAGCAGTAGAGTGTAGTTTCAAAATAAAAGGGACACAACACTCTTCATAATAGGAGGCTAACTAAAGTCGATTCAAGGAGAGTCTTGAGTTACTTGGGACAAGGAAAGGATTTGGAGGTGGATGAACCCACCAATACTTCTTAGGGTAAATGAGAAAGGGGGGGAGAGAAAAGGGATATAGGTAGGACAGATAGAAAATAGATATTTCCAGTGGACACACCTCCCCCTACAGTGGTAGAATGTCTTGGCCAAACCCTCTGGAAAGAAACTTAGAGCTCCAGGGCTGCAAGATGCACAGGAGTTTATCCATTTTTTCAGTCTGTTTTGCTTTAAACTTTTTGTGGCGCAAGACTGAATTAATTCTTGACTTAGTTTCAGCCAGGGGGAGGGATTGTTTGATTAGCTGCTGTCAGAAGGTGGATACATTGTTTGAATTTCTTTTCAGGAAGACTTGGATGTTTAAGATTTAAGAGAGTGTGCTGAGCTAAGAAGGGAATCAAGAGGTCTAATAGAAATAATCTGAAACACTTCCTCTCAAAACTGCCATGCTTGCTGGGCAGGTCTACCATATGTGGAGAAGGTTTCCATTTGTCTGCACCCCCTAAAGTAGTGTGGTTGATACCCCACTTACAATCAGAAGTGCCTATCACAAATATGATATAAGTGCTAATACATGCTTTCAGAAGCAGATTTCACAATTTGCTTAACATCAAAGTCTTTTTGTGGAAAATATGTAGCTCAACGTACACAAAGGAGCTAGGATTACCACCAGAGTTCATGCAAAGTTCTTCTGTTGGGCAAATTAGATGGCATTTCTAAATATTTGCTTTGCCTGTGATATATATATATATATATTTATTTATATTTTGTTTTTCATCATCAGCATATTACCTCAGAGCAGTCCTACAAATCTCAGTTAAGCAACTTGACCAAATCAGCAGCAAGGATGGAGGAAGAGCTGCGTCAGGCCAAATCAGAAAAGGCTTCAGCTCTCAGTGACCTGGCCACTACTCGAGAGCTTTGTGTTAAATTAGATTCTGGAAAAGAGTTGATAAACCGTCAGCTTCAAGCCAAAATCCAAGATGTAGAGAAGGTATGTTACCGTGTAGAATATAAAGTAAAATACATGTGGGCAAGGCCCAGGTTCCTGTTAATGTCAATATGTTGAAAATATAAGCAATGGTTCTGTTGAAAGTAACCTCTGCTTCAATAGTTTGAGAAGTTGTAAACAATATTTGGTAGTTAAAGGGTTTGGTAAGAAAGGCAACACAGAAATATGGTTTTAATTAGAAACCGTGAACAAACAAGTATTGAATGTAGTTAAAAAAATAATACAAAGGCCATATTATCTCCCTAAATTAAAAATACATTGAATATATTCTCCCAGCATTAACACCTATCTATAGAAAGTTCTCAAACCTACAGAATTGTAGATATTTGACATTTTTATCATTGTATTATGCATCCTATTGCTCTTGACAGGCAACCACTGTAGACAAATGGAGGTAATAAAATGGCTTTTTTGTTGGTTTCTTCTATGGGGTTTTCAGACAGAAGGCCAGCTGTGTGTCTGGAAAAATATTGCTTTCCACTATGCCTTTTTAGTTAAAGTTGTCTCAGACCTTTTAGGTTACATTCCTGCATTTGTTGCTTAAAAATGCATTTCAAGTTGAAATCCCAACTATTATTTTCATGTTGCTGGTTCATATCTAAGCACCACTTAGCACAGTTTTAAAAAAATTATGCACATAACATTTCTGTGTTTAAAGGAGAAGTATGGCCAAAGCTATTTTGGCTATACTTCTCCTATGGATCACAGGAGTGCACTTTGTTCTGCACTCCCGTGACCCGTTTTCAGCGGATAGCGGGCTAAACCCACTAGTGGTTGACATCACTCAGCCGGACCAGGCTCTGGAAAGATCCTGATTTTAAAGTTGGGATCCACCCAGATGCCTGGACCAGCACCTGGCTCAACCTCTCAGCTAAGAGCCTGAGCCAGTTGTTTTCGCCCCCTGGCACTTAATGGAGCGCTGGAGGGGCAGAGCAGAGAGCTGGTGACTGGCAGACCTGCAGACTGTATACTAAGAACTGAGGGATCAGCAGTCTTTGATCACTCAATTCTCGGGGTAGAGCCGGTGAGGGACATCTGCAGCTGGGATTGGTGCTGCAGCCATCTAGGTGATTTTTTTTTTTTTTTTATATTCCCACTCTTCTCTTTTAAATAAACAATAAGCACATATGTAAGTGAATATGCTTTTCTACATGCTAATAGGTGTACATATTTTTAAGAGATTTTTCTTTATTACCTGGTTTATAAAAATTATGCAATATGTTAAGGACTTTATAAGTTGGATATTTGCACAATTCACGTAGTATTATGTGTATCAAGATTCTACAGTATATATGTTTGGATAAAATTGGAGTATATTATTACTTGGAATATCCTTCATTCAAAATGATTTTTTCACATATGGATTAATATAATTAAAGCGGTAGGTTGTGCTGCAATTTAAAAATGTTACTATTTTGAGATGTGGGAACACATATCGGTGCTAGCAGCAACCCAACAGTGAGTTTATTTACTGTTGAGTGTTTCCATTTTTTTTTGTTTAGAGTCCTCTTAGATCAGCAACCCCCTTTAATGACCAATCGTTGGTCTCTGAAGGGGGCCACTGACATAAGGGGACTCTGATCTAATGTGGGGGGGGTCTCTAAGATTGGGGTGTGCTAGTATAAGAGGACTCTGATCTAATGGGGATCTGTAATGGGGGATGCTGCTATAAGGTGACTATGATATAATAAGGGGTCTTTAAAGGGGGTGCTGCTATAAAGAAACTCTGATCTAATAGGGGGTCCCTTCCCTGTAACCCTAATACTAATCTCTCCTTAAATCCCAATTTATTTTTTGTTTAAATTACATACAGAATACATTACAGGTGTATCAAAACAAAAGTTGCGCAAAATGTTACAGTTTTTCTTTGAAAACCAGCTACCAAATGAAAGGGTAGGTTCACATTGTGCCGCTGAGGTGCATTGTATCAACACATGTATTTTTATGTACTTTTGTCACACCTTAACATGCGCTGCATTATGCAGCTCATTGAAAATGAAAGGGCTGGCACTGCACTTCAAAGTCCCTGTAAATGGACCTGCACTGCATGTTTTTATGTCGCTGCTTGGTGCGTTGTGCTGCCATGCATGTTTGGTGGCAAAATGTGTTGTGTGGTGCTATTTAGAATGAATGACTTTACATCGCACAAACTTAAGTAGCTTTAATATTGCGTTACATTAATCGCTAGTTCCTACCATATAGTAGTGTGAACTGAGCATTTGACATTATTTGTTTTATTTTTAATACACCTCAAATGTATTTTGCTGATTTAAACTGAAAGTTCAGTAATGCTTTGCAGTGGAATATAACATTTGCGAATAGAAAGGTTTTCTCATGGAAGAAGAGGCATACTGGGATTGATTTACTAAAGCTGAAGAGAAAATCTGTTGCAACTCAGAATAGAAACCAGTCAGATTCCAGTTGTTTTTTTTTGTCAAAGCTTAATTGAACAAGCTGAAGTTAGAAGCTGATTGGCTGCCATGCACAGCTGCACCAGATTTTGCACTCTCTAATTTTAAGTAAATCAACCCCACTATGTTTCTTTAATTAAAGATTAATATCTTCTTCCTCACAATTCCTTACACTGTACACTGAGCTGTGCAGCTCAGTATACAATACGAGCACATGCCAAGATGAATTAATTCCTGTGTACATGCGTGATAGTTATGTCAGCCCAGGCAGGCCAATCTAGGTGCCTGAGGATCAGGAAGCTGGCAAAAGGATGTTGGCACTGGCGAGGAACTGTGCAGAGGACGCATTCCTGGAGCGGAGGTGAGTATAGTTTTCTTTAAGTAAAACTATCATCCTGCTCGCACATTGAACTCTCCTACTCTACTGTGCTAGTATCCTATTTGCCCAAGACTAGGCTTCCTTTGCTGAGAGATACCAGTGCCAGGATCTGCTGCTTCATTTTAAAGTCTATATTTTAGAATATCTTATGGTGAGACAGATCAAACTGATAGCCCTTTCTCTTAAGTACTGCTAAGTACAGAAGGTATTTACATGTCGTAATTTCCAATACAAATGCAAAAACCAGGGAATTATTATTATTATACAGGATTTATATAGCACCAACAGTTTGCTCAGCGCTTTACAATATAACAGGAGACAATACAACAACAATACAGTTTAATACAAGAGGGATAGCAGGGCCCTGCTCCTTAGGGATGAATTGCTTACCTTAGGACTGGGTGGAGTTGTGCAAATAATTCCTTTATAGCAAACTGTGCATGCAGTCCTACTGGTGAGGAGTACAGCTGCAACATAAATATACAGTCATTTATTATTACAGTATTTGCATAGGCTGTTATAGAATATTTTGTAGACAATGGGCAGCTAAAGTGTACATGGCTGGCCTGAGGCAGGGCAGGGAAGTTTCCTCTAGAATGACAAGACATCTGCCCATATTTAGTCACACCAGGACCTGCCTCTGTATGCATGTAATTTGCTGCAGGGATTCAAACAGTAGATGCATGGTTTGTTATGTCTCTCGGCCAGGTTGTTCTGAGATATTTCAACAAGTTGAAAAGTCAATGAAAATAATCTTCATCACAAGTGCAAATTATTGTCAAATTATTGTTTGGATGTTAGATCTGGGATGGGATCAGGTTGTTTCTTACTAGTCTAATGTGAAACATAAAATACATACATGTTTGGGGCAGTACTGTATTGATCTGCATGCTTTGCTAGATCAAGTCATAACAGGACTAACAATAAATTAGCTAAAAATTGGATTCTGTGTTCATATAGCAAACCAAACTAGATGATAGTTTCAATGGAATATCTTACATTGTTTATGTTGGGGGGAAAGATATCAAATCTAAAGCAGCTGTGCATGGCAGTCCATCAGCTTCTGTCTTCAGCTTGTTCAATTAAGCTTTAAAACGACAGAAGCTGTTGCCATGCATAGCTGTTCCAGTTTTTATACAATCCCCTTAAAATATTTTGTAGCATTTTTAGCCAGTTAACTCTAGTGCAGTGTATTTAGTTGCATATTCCATTTGGCTGAGGGCTATTTTACATAGTCAAGCAGGATAACCCAAAGTGCTGTGCTGAAAATCTAATATTTCAATTGGTGAAAGGAAAATATTTACAAGGATATTATCTTTTCTTTCCACTTTCTTTTAGTTACAGTGTGAATTGGAATCTACTTGCTCTGAAATAGAACACCTAAGAAAGCAACATGCCAGTGAAAGAATATCTGTTAAGAACTTGGAGGATCTTCTGGTCTCCAGCCAAGATAAGGAATTTCAGTCCCAAGTACGGGTCCAGGACCTGGAGTCAGAGCTGGAGCTGCTTGGAGATAAGTTGATGCTGGTAGAAAGTAAACTGTAAGTTAACAGGCAGCCCATTTGCACAATGAGACTGATTCATTTACCCCTTTATGCCTAAGGGCAAAACAAATCTTAAAGCCTAAGTAAAATTTTACAACTTTGACATCTGTTAGGAAAACCGTACATATCATCACAGCTGCTTTGTACATGAAGGGTGAATTATTATACCTTGTTTTTTTTTCAGGACAAATTGGGCTTTCATTTGGTGGTAAATGGTAATGGATATCTCCTGTTTTTTTTTATTATCAAAGGAAAACTGGCCCACAGTAGCTAAATGGTTAGCACTTCTGCCTGGCAGTGCTAGGGGTCGTTGGTTGGAATCCCAACCATGGCACTACCTGCCTGGAGTTTGCATGTTCTCCCTGTGCCCGCGTGGGTTTCCTCCGGGTACTCCGGTTTCCTCCCACACTCCAAAGACATGCTGGTAGGTTAATTGTCTCCTGTCTAAATTGGCCCTACTATGTATGAATGTGAGTTAGGGACCTTAGATTGTACAGCCCTTGAGGGTTAGGGACTGAAGTGAATGTACAATATATATATATATATATGTAAAGCGCTGCGTAAAATGATGGTTCTATATAAGTACCTGAAATAAATAGTAAAACAATCATTTTTTTTAAATTTAGCTGTGTGTTTGTTGTTACTACAATAATCTACCACCAAAGAACAACCCAAAATACATTTTCCAGCTCTTGACGATACCATATATGTGTATGTTATTTGTTGTTTGTACCTGTACTACAGCCCAGAAACAATAGTGAGCATTTTGGGGTTTTTTTTTACCTAAAACACACAGACACTGATAAAAAAAAAATGTCCTGAACTTTGACCCTGACCTTTGACCCTGACCTTGACCCAAACACTAACCCTGGCACTGAACTAGATCAAACCTTGATCTAGGTATTTTTTACTTTATTTTTTCTTTTATTTTTAAATATTTATTTATTGATCTTTTTTCTTTTTTTTTTATAAGCAGTTGTTTTTTTTCTCTCTGCAAGAAGAGAGAGATATAATGTATCTCTCTCCTCCATTCAGAGAGAAAATTTTTGCAATTACAAATGTTTAGGCATTCTCATGTTTATTTCTTTTGTTTGCATTGGTATGACACAAACATTGAAGAAACAAAAAGCCAAATCTGACACATGGCCAATATTTTTGGCCATGACTGTATGTAAGGGTTTACCACTTTAAGGTCTAGCTTTGCACGTTGGAAGGCATATTTCACATGGTGCAAGAATACACATTTCCACCACAGGAAGCACTCTATGGGATGAATACTGTAGTTTCTCCAGTTGAGTCTGGATCAGTGTTTAGCCTTGAGTACCAGCAAGTGGTGGATTTCTGCCTAGCGATCCTTTTCCAAAGACCACTTGCTTTTCACTCCTTATTGAAAGCTTTCATTCAGGTTGTTATTGAAAAGATGAGTGAGTGTTTCAGGTTGTTATTCACCTTTTTCCCTGTCTCTACCCAATGTTGCTGTGGGATCCTAACCTGATTCTGTCAAATCTCCAGAAGCCACTCTTTGAGCCTGTGAGCGAAATTCTCCTGTCAAATCTCTCTTGCAAGGTTGCCTTTCTTGTAGTTATTAGCTTGGCATGCCACATCACAGAGTTGGCAGCCTTAACCTGTATGGGACCTTTTTTTTTTTTTTGTACTGCATAGGAACAAGACTGTGTTGAGGCCAAAATCCTCCTTTCTTCCCAAGGAGATTTCTTCCTATAGCCTTAACAAGGACATTGTTCTCTTTATGTCCTGCTGTCTGCCATCCCAAGGAGGCCTCCCTCCACTGTCTGGATGTGGTGTGTACCTCTCAGCTGCAGCTTCATTTAGACAAGCCAACTCTCTTTTCGTCATTTCTGAGGGAACCTGCATCTTGTTCCACTATTTCCAGGGGGATTGGACAACTCCGTTTTGCCTAAAGCAGGGGTAGGCAACCTGAGAGCCGCAGGACTACAAGTTCCATCATGCCTCTGCAAGTCATAGCTGTAACTGTCAGTTTTGTCATCTTTGCAGTGCCCAGGGGCAGACTGACAACTCATGGGGCCCCTGGGCAATAGGGGATCATGGGGCCCCCTGGGCAATAGGGGATCATGGGGCCCCTGTGTCCTTGCCCCAACTCAAAATAGCCTATGAAAAAGGTACCAGGGGCATCTCAAGGGGCCCCCTACTGACCCCGGGCCCTTGGGCAGTGCCTGAGTTTCCAAATGGTCAGTCCGCCCCTGGCAGTGCCTCATGGGAAATGTAGTTCCACAACAGCTAGAGAGCCGCAGCTTGCCTACCCCTGGCCTAAAGACTTGATATACTACTCCACCCTTATACACTCCAAAACCAAAAGACTAACCCTAACACAAAACATTTGGCAATCTGATGTGATCTTCAAGAGGATGCATGGCAAGATATTATTGGGACACAAACAGTAGTAGTCGATAGCATATATGTTTATACACATTACAACTACTGATACAAAATATATACAATTTCCATTATATTTTGGACATACATGACTGTATACTTGCCTTTTGTCTTTATACAAATAAAGATTAAAAAATAAAAAAAATTAAAGCTTTTACTGCTCACCTTCACCATCACCAGAGTGAGCTTTCAAACTCTGAGTTTAAAGCAACTGCATCAGGGGAGAGAGAGTGCATGTGTGGGGGCTTGAATCAGAGAAAGAGCTCACTCCTGTGATGGTGAAGGGGAACAGTAATAACTGGGCCTCTCTTAGCAATGTCCTAGCAACATCTTAAAAGTTTTCCAGTCAGGCTTCATGAGGTATGTAAATATCTTACTCCTATAGCAAGGGCATTATTTAATTTTGGTCAAAGCTGTACAGCTTGTTTTCATCTACAGATGTTCCTTATCTGCATAGGCAGTTTTTTGGTAAAGATGAACTAACCCTTTACTGGCTAGACTTGTGTGCAAAACACTGTATTCAGAAATGTGATAATTAAGGAGTTTCATGCAAATTAATCTTTCCACTGCTTACACAGTGGTTTACAAGGAGTTGATTTATCAATCAGGTTCTAAGATCACATGGCTAGTTTCAGGAAACTCTATGGTAAGAGTACTTATCCTTGCCAGAAATTATTCAGGTTGAAATTACTTGGTGTGTCACGGAAAATAATGATCTTTTGTTACAATGCAACCGTTAAGATTCAACCTTTAGGCTGGCTATAAATACTTGGAAGGCAGGCCATTTTAACATGCTAAGCAGCATGCTAGAATGGCCTGCCTCCTCTCCCCTACGTCCCCTAAAAATTAAATACATTTTTTAGACAGCTTTATTTGCACTTCTGAAATTCTTATGTAGGCGAGAATTGTCCCCCGCCCCTCGCACATGCAGATGTGCCATAGTACTTGAGTACTGAGAAAGCCCTACGGCACATCTTCGCATGCTTCGGTTCTAGCGGGTATCTGTGTGTATGCGCAAAGATTGCACCCGGGGGGATGAAAACATCCCTGTCCTTGTGTATGCTCAGTGTATGCTTGTGTGCAGCTGTACCTATTGGTAGCCAGGACCCAAAAGCCAATCAGAGCCCATAATGCTGACGCCCTAGGGATAGGGGGTTTTCCGGGTGGCAGACTTCGCCCATGGAGTCTGCCTCTTTTTGCCACTTTACGTACAGGGATAGGGTGCTCAGGTTAGTTTAAAGGATGTTATCATAGCTTTCAGCAACTTTAAGGTAAGTTGTTTAAAGCAGAGACAGTTAAAGTAGAACTAAGGTGCAAAATGTTTTTTTTGTAAGGGAGGGTTAAAACCCTTTCAGTTTTTTGCCACCTGTGTCCCATTTGTAAGATTTCCCTTCACTTACTGCTCATAGCCAGAACAAAAAGTGAGAGGAAATCTCTCCAAAGTGAGGGAATACTGTACTTCGTTGTCACCAGAGCTAGTGTCCTTGTTACAAGATTGCCCCTCTATTACTGCTCTCTGACAGCTCTAAATTTTGAGATTTTCTTTAACCACTTGCTGTGCTGTGATAGCCTCTGATTAGCTATCACAGTGATTGGTCACTGTGAAGCCCGCCCTCATGTTTTCTCTCTCTCTAAAGGGAGGAGAGATATACAACTGTGTAAAAAATAAATAAATAATGATAATTATAAAAAAAATGTAAAAATACCTTGATCAAGCTTTAATCTTGGTCAATGCCAGGGTTAGTGTTAGGGTTAGTGTTAGGGTCCAGTAAGGGTCAAAGGTCAGGGTCAGTATTTTTGGGAGCAGGATTTTTAACCATTTCAATACCGGGCAATTTTACACCTTCCTGCCCAGGCCATTTTTCACGTTTCAGTGCTCTTTTATTTTTTTTAAGATTTTTTTTTCATATTTTACTATGACCAAAGTAGTACAATGTTACCATAGTAACATTGTACTACTTTGGGGAAGTGATCAGTATTTTTTTTTTTTTTTCACACAATTTGCTTATAGTAAAGAATTACTTTGCTATAAGCAAGCATTTACCTGAATAAAATCGATTCATTCAGGTTTTTTTTTGTGCTTAGCTGTGATTTGGCCACAGCTAATCACATGACATGTGCATGTGATCTGCTGTGACCATTCACAGCTAGGCACTAGTATACAATGGATGGCATGAATGAAGCCATCCATTGTATACAACTGTCATGTGACCTGCTGTGATTGGTCACAGCAGGTCACATGGCACTGGCAACGGGGGCCGGTACTCAGATCTGTCATCGGCCGTGTCCAAGGTACACGGCCAGTGACAGATCGCGCCGCTGCGCGGCTCTGCAACCGCGCGAACTGCGCATGTGCGGGAGGACGCCAAATGGCGTGCACCTGGAAAGCTGGAGCATTTTTGCGGCTGCCAAACGGTTATAGGCCGGGCGGCTAATGGTTAAAAGATCATTTTTTTAAAATTAGTACCAGTGTCAGTTAGTGTCATTGTGTTTTAGGCAGGATAAAAAAACAAAAAAGCACACTATTGTTTCTGGGCTTTACTATGGATACATACAACAACTAACATACACATATGTGGTATTGCTGCAATCGTCAGGAACGGGAGAATTTATTTTGGGTTGATGTTTGGTGGTAAGTTAGGGTAGCAGCAAGAAATATACAGATACATTTAAAATAAAAATTATTTTTTTTTATTATATTGGGCCAGTTTTCCTTTGATAATAAAAAAGAAAAACGAAAAAAGATAAACATTACCATTTATCACCAAATGAAAGCCCAAATTGTCCTGAATAAAAACATGCACAAAGTAGTTTTGATGATATGTATGGTCCAAACATGTCCAAGTTGCAAAATTGTGCTTAGGCTTTAACATTTGTTTTACCCTTAGGCAGGAAGGGGTTAAGAAATGGTCTTAAGTAAGGTGTACTTAATTTCCTTATAGTAAAATTGATGATGTCAAATTTCATTTCAGAGGAACCCATAGCCGGGAAGTAGGACAACTGAAGAACAAAATAGCTCAACAAGAAGCTGAGCTGGAAATAACCAGAAATCAGCTGTCTACAGAACGCTTTGAAAGGCAAGTGTATGTGTACATGCAGTTTATCACTTATTCTAACCAATTCCACAACTTTAACTTGACATGGCAGTTCTGTTACAAATATACTGTATAATAACTGTAAGAGACAAAAATGAAGCATGTGAATGCCTGACGTTTGAACAATTTGATGTCTTTCTGCTGATCTGGAAATCTGATTCTTTGGACCCCTTTCCTGTTTATGGACAAATGTAAGAGGGGAAAGTTTTTGTTTTTTTTTACTTTTAGGTTTTAAAGCTGAACTAAACCCATCAATGTAACTGTTTTCCAAAAAATAATCACATTGCCATAAATGACAGCTATCACAGTTGCTTGCTCTTAACTGTGAATCCATCAATAGGTAAATGGCTGGTGTCATAACTGATCAAATGTGCAGCATCATGGCAACTGCAGATCAAACAGAGGCTAAGATGGCAGCTTCCTTGGCTTTAATGGATAGGAGAGTTTAGTTTCACTTCAAATATTTTTTTTTACTTTTAAAACACATTTATAGAGTTCCCTGGGATTCGCCTTACTTATCAGACTGAGGCTGCAGCAGTTGAAAACTGTAGCCTGTATACTGAGCTTTTTCTTCCTAAAGCCAATCTCTGGGTATCGTCTTTTTCAAACATTTTTACTCCATTTTATCCTTTTACCTAAAAATTGTCTTTATAGTCAAGTATTTCTACTTTAAACATGCAAAGCTGACTTATACCCCAGCTGGATAGCACAGCTTCCACTGTGTGTTTGTAGGCAAATGGCTAGTGTTCCCATGTTTTTTCTCCTTCCACTAGCTCTACTTTTCCATTCACAAAGCACAGTGTGTGTTGACACAAATTTATGAAAATAATGATGCCTGGAGTTAGGCTTCAAATTCAAGAGCTCTAGGGAATGGGCATAAGGGGTATTGAAGAGTCCTGTGCCCATCCTAATTAGACATTGGATGAGTTGGTGTATGAGAAGGTTCAGTCTGTCATCAATGCTCCTAACCTAAGATAACCTAAGGTCCTCTATGGTCCCTTTTGACGTAGACCACATGTGTCTGGACCTGAAGCAATCTGCAGCTGCTATCTCTAAGTTTGCCTACCTGGGTTCTCTAAGAATTTTATGCACATTTTCTAGAAATATGTAGGGGGGGTATATCAGTGTGCGGAGGAATAATTCAGAATTTTCAGTGTTAAAGCAGACCTTTCCCTATTCACTAAAACTTTCACTAAAAATCACTTCAGCATACAGCTCTGCATGCTGCTATAAAATCTCTTTGTATTAATTAGGCAAACATACTTTTCAACTTGCTTGAGTGAGGGACAGGTGATGTAACTAGGGCCTCACAGCTACAGTACATCCTAGGAAGTGCCTGTCATGTTTCCAGGAGGCAGACCCAGAGTTCCAGGAAGTAAAGGGATTACTCTGCCCTTAATGAAAATGGCCACCATGAGAAGAATGTGGGGGGGGGGGGGGAGAGATAAGATATGCCAAGAATGAAAGACCGGCAAGTATCTGTAATGATCTGTATATACATTGGCATCACTAAGTATTTCAAAAGGTGCCTTTATTGTAATTTTTTTTAATTAAAGTGAAGTTCCTTTTAAACACCTTATGTGTTATACAGTACGTACTGTATGTAAGCTATGTGGATTTGAGCACCAGCATATCTCCTCCATCTCTATTATATAGTGCTGGCCATTGACAAGACTTGGACTGCCCTTTAACTGTGTCTGTTTTCCTAACATTGCTACTTTATGCTGTAAGCAAATTGAAAATTGGAATTTTGCACAGTAGAGTACAAACTGGTCAGAGAGGTGTAAATTTGAAGCAGTTGGCCAGTTTGAACATGTATTGCAGTATATGTGAACTAAAAATCCCTGTTTTTATGCAAATGTTTGTTAGACATGTGTAAGGGTGTATAGTAGTAAGAAGTTGGTTGATTCAGAATTATCAATGTTAACTTGTGGTCACACCCACTTTAGCACCTCATTTTGTATATATATACTGTATATGTAAGCTATTTTGATTTGAGCACAGACATATCTCCTCAATTTCTGTAGGAAAGTGCCCAGATATTTTGTTAAGGACTGTCCTGGCTGCCAGGCTCAGCTACCAGACCATGGGCATCTGGTCCCAGGATAAGTCTAGAGATTCTGATTGTATTCTACTTGATTTATCTGTCTGCTTTGACACGTGTGTTGCCAGAATAATGAATGTTATACCTCTAATATCCTCCAAGTGGAAGACCTGATGGCTTCAATGTTAGTCAGTGAAACATCAGGGGGAGGAAGGCATTTTATGTATTCCCTTTGATGAGAAATGTCTCTTGATGTATTCCTGGACACCTTTATGAAGGACAACACTGAGGGGAAGAGATTCATTTTGCCCCAGCCCCAGCTTGGTAAACCCTGTACCTCTGAGGCTGGGAAGAGTACCTTTTGTTTCTCTTAGACCTCTGAATCCAGGCCAAGCCTGCAAGTTTTGGACTCCCAAATCCTCCACACCTGTGAATGAGTCCTCACAATGAGGGGACTCCCCCACATTTCAGAGTTGGTGGATGTATGTTAGCCTTTGTGTTTGCCTGGACCAAGGACATTTCAGACTCCCTGTTCAGAATATGGTATACGGGCACTATAAGCTAGAGCTTCAACTCTGTGTCTGCCCCAGTTAATTTTGTTTAACCTTCCAACATCATCGCTATGCCTTGCAGACCCCCATCCCCTGGCACAACTCCCCTCCTAAGGGGTCATAGTCATTGTTGCAGAGAAAAACAGTTTCACAATTTCTATTCAAACCTGTTAACTGTTTCCAAGTGAGTATTTGCCCCATACTGGATCTAAAGTTTCTCATCACTTTTCATTAGGTACAAATTTTTGCATGAAATCTACAAGGTCAGTCATTGCTTCCCTGTATCCGGGGCTTTGCTAGCCTCTGTAAACATCAAGGTTGCCTACTTGCATGCTTTATCTTTTCAGCGCATCAGTGGCCCCTGTATTTTTCTGTGGGCACATAACACTACCAGTTCATTGACCTTCCCAAGTCTGCATCCTGGATCTTCAGCAAGATGCTAGCCCCTGTTTTTGCTCTGCTACTCTCTCAAGGTATCCCTATTGTGGGATATCATAATGACCTTCTGAGGGAACAGTCGACACAGGCTCTATCAGCCAGTGTCTAATGGACTGTCCAGACTCTGGAGATTGGGTGGATCCAGAATTTCCAGAAGCTAGCACTGGAACCATTGCATCGTTTGGAGTGTCCGGGCCTGATCTTTGATAAGGCCCAGTTCAATGTTTTCCTTTCTGTGGACAAACTGCAGACTTTACGCTCCCATGTTTGAACTCTACAGTCCAACTCAACATTCTGGAAGCGTGGGACAAAATGTGCACTCTCTGCACATCCCGTTCACCTGACCAGCAAAACTAGACTTACCCTGGCATAATGGGTCATAAATCCTACACTGGAGTCAGTGGTTCTCACTATGGATGCCAGCCTGTGAGACTGTGGAGGAGTCCTAGATTACCCTCTCGGTACAAGGGACTTGTGTGTCAGAGGAAGTTTGTCTCCTGATCAATATTCTATAGCTCAGGTTGTCCAGTCAGTGCTGGATCTATTTTATTCGAGGTTATCTGAACAGGATTCAGTTGGACAACACCATGGCAGTGTCTTATATCAACAATCAGTTAGGAATCATGAGTCACGTGGCTCAAAGAGAAGCAGATCTAATTCTTCTTTGGGCAGAACTTTATGTTCCAGTCCTATACGCCATGCATATCCCAGGAATGGAAAAATGGGCAATTGGGCTTCCTCAGTTGCCAATGTCTGGACTTCAGAGAATGATCTCTTCGACCCAAGGTGTTTCAAGACCTCTGCAGGCTGGGGCTGCCAGACCTTGACCTCCTGACTTTGCCAACAAACTAAGAAGATGTATCTCCAGGTCCAGGGATCCTCTAACCTTCACAATTGATGTTCTGGTGACTGTTGGATAACTTCAACCTGATCTGTGCATTTCCTCCTCTGAAACTCCTTTCTTGACTGTTTTGCAACATTGAGATGAAGTGTATCGCAGTGATTATCAAACTGGCCCAGGCAGGCATGGCACTTGGACCTTGTCAGGCTTGTGGCAGACTCTCTGTGTGCCCTCCCAGATCATCTGAATCTTCTGTTCTGAGAGCCAGTTTACCACCCAGCTTCCCAGTTGCTGGTTTAGTGGCCTGGTTGTTAAAGCCTAGGTCCTGAGGGAGAGGGGCCTGTTAGATTTCCTTATCTCTACACTCTCAAAAACTAAGAAATTAGCTTTTCACAAAGTCTACTATTGCACCTGAAAGGATATTTCTTATGGTTTGACACAAGAAAAATCCACCCTTGAATTTCTCCATGGAATTAATTTTGTCTTTTCTCCAGTCTGGTCTGGATCAACGCTTGGTCTTGCATATACAGTGCCAAGAAAAAGTATTCATGCCCTTTGAAATTTTCCAAATTTTGTCATGTTACAACCAAAAACGTAAATGTATTTTATTGGGATTTTATGTGATAGACCAACACAAAGTAGCACATAATTGTGAAGTGGAAGGAAAATGATAAATGGTTTTCAAATTTTGAAGTCAATATTTGAAAAGTGTGGCATGCATTTGTATTCAGCCCCCTTTACTCTGATACCCCTAACTAAAATCTAGTGGAACTTATTGTTACTCTGATACCCCTAACTAAAATCTAGTGGAACCAATTGCCTTCAGAAGTCACCTAATTAGTAAATAAAGTCCACCTGTGTGTATAATTTAATCTCAATATAAATACAACTGTTCTGTGAAGCCCTCAGAGATTTGTTAGAGAACATTAGTGTACAAACAGCATTATGAAGGCCAAGCAACAGAGCAGACAGGTCAGGGATAAAGTTGTGGAGAAGTTTAAAGCAAGGTTAGTTTATAAAAAAAATCCCAAGTCTTGAACATCTCACGGAGCACGGTTCAATTCATCGTCTGAAAATGGAAAGAGTATGGCACAACTGCAAACATACCAAGACATGGCTGTCCACCTAAACTGACAGGCCGGGCAAGGAGAGCATTAATCAGAGAAGCAGCCAAGAGGCCCATGGTTACTCTGGAGGAGCTGCAGAGATTCACAGCTCAGGCAGGAGAATCTGTCCACAGGACAACTATTAGTCGTGCACTCCACAAATCTGGCCTTTATGGAACAGTGGCAAGAAGAAAGTCATTGTTGAAAGAGCCATAAGAAGTCCTGTGTGCAGTTTGCAAGAAGCCATGTGGGGGACACAGCAATCATCTGGAAGATGGTGCTCTGGTCAGATGAGACCAAATATGAACTTTTTGACCTAAAAGCAAAATGCTATGTGTGGAGGAAAACTAACACACCATCTCCCCCTCCCCTTAAACATGGTGGCGGCAGCATCATGTTGTGGAGATGCTTTTCTTCAGCAGAGACAGGGAAGCTGGTCAGAGTGGGAAGATGCATGGAGCCAAACACGAGGCTATCTTAGAAGAACAACTGTTAGAGTCTGCAAAAGACTTGATACTGGGGTGGAGGTTCACCTTCCAGCAGGACAACGACCCTAAACATACAGCCAGAGCTACAATGGAATGGTTTAGAATTAGATCAAAGCAAATTCATGTGTTAGAATGGCCCAGTCAAAGTCCAGACCTAAATCTACACTTCTTACATGGGTCAGCTGATGGTTTCCAATACCATTTCTATGCTGATAACACACAAATCTATCTCTCCAGTCCTCTGCTCACCCCATCAGTTTCTTCACGTATCACTGCTTTACTAACAGACATTTCAGACTGGATGTCACACCACTTCCTAAAACTCAATCTATCCAAAACTGAGCTCATAATATTTCCTCCCCTATGTGCCTCTTCCCTTGATTTCTCGGTCAAGATCAATAGAACAATTATCAACCCATCCCAGGCTGCTAGGGGTAACCATGGATTCTGAACTACCCTTTCATGCCCATATCCAATTCCTGTCCAAATCATGCCTCCTCAACCTTCGCAACATCGCCAGAATACTCCCCTTTTTAACCAATGATACCGCAAAGCTTATAATTTACTCCCTGGTTATCTCTCGCCTTAACTACTGCAACTCCCTCCTCATTAGCTTACCATTACATAAGCTATCCCTCTTCAGTCCATCATGAATGCTGCTCCCAGGCTCATCCACCTTACCAACCAGTGTCTGCTACCCCTCTCTGCCAATCACTCCACTGGCTTCCACTCGCCCAACAAATGAAATTCAAAATACTAACAACAACTTACAAAGCCATCCACAACTCTGCCCCCAGCTACATCACCAACCTGGTCTCAGAATATCAACCAAACCACTCTCTTCTATCCTCCCAAGACCTTCTGCTCTCTAGTTCTCGTGTCACCTCCTCCCATGCTCGCCTCCAGGACTTCTCCCAATCTTCTCCCATCCTATGGAACCTCCCTACCCCAATCTGTTCAACTGTCTCCTAATCTATCCACCTTTAGACAATCCCTGAAAACCCATCTCTTTAAAGAAGCCAATCCTGCTTCTAACTAGTAAACTGCTTTTTATTCCTCCATCAGCTCATCCCCCACAGCTATTACCATTTGTATCACTCAACCCTTCCTCTTAGATTGTAAGCTCTAACGAGCAGGGCTCTCTGTTTCCTCTTGTACCAAATTGTATTGTAACTGTAATGTCTACCTTCATTTTGTAAAGCGCTGCACAAAATAAATCCTGTATAATAATAATAATAATTGAGAATCTGTGGCAAGACTCAAAAAATTGCTCTTTACAGACGCTCCCCATCCAATCTGACAGAGCTTGAGCTATTTTGCAAAGAAGAATGGGCAAAAATGTCACTCTCTAGATGTGCAAAGCTGGTAAAGACATAGACAAAGAGACTTGCAGCTGTAATTGCAGCAAAAGGTGGTTCTACAAAGTATTGACTCGGGGCTGAATACAAATGCACACCACACTTTTCAGATATTTATTTGTAAAAAATGTTGCAAACCATTTTTAATTTTCATCCCATTTCACAATTATGTGCCACTTTGTGTTGGTCTATCACATAAAATCCCAATAAAATACATTTACATTTTTGGTGGTAACATGACAAAATTTCAAGGGGTATGAATACTTTCTCAAGGCACTGTAATTCTCCAATGATTTTGTGGACTATTAACATGGTTCTGTTGGTTCTTCAGAAACTGCCCTTTGAGCCTAAAAAGGATATCTACCGGTGGCCTTTCTCATTGCCATCACTTCGGTAAAGCAAGTCTTTGAGTTGCTGGCCTGAGCTTATAAAGAACCATTTCTAATTTTACACAAAGACAAGATTGATTAGCCCAAGGCCTCTTTTATTCTGAAGGTGGTTTCTTTCTTTTCACCTTAACCGTGACATTGTTCTGCCATCTTTCTGTCCTACTCCAAAACATTCTGAGGAGAATTCTCTCCATTGTTGGGATGTGATATACACTATTCGAGTCTGTCTTAGAGTCTCCCTTTTGGCAGTCTGACTCTGTTTTTCATTCTTGGGGGTGTCTGTAGGGGACAGTCTGCTGCTCCTTACACTATCCCCAAGTGGATTCAACAACTCATCATTCAAGCATCAGGCATATGTTTCACACATTTGCAAGGCTGGCACTCTTCTGTTCACATGTTGATTAAGCCTCAGCTGAGGCTGGCTTTAGTTTTAAAGTCCTCCAGGTGGTTCTATAGGCTCTGCTGAGTCCCTTTATTAACTTGGTTCTTGTGGTCCTGTTAGCCTTTGTATGCTGTGTTGCCAGCACCTCGAGTGGACTGTGTCAGGAGCCGCCACGATCCGCAGCTCGGCACAGGCGCACTGTGCCCGGTCACGCTAGTGTTCGGGCACTAGGTCCTGGCCGGCCGCGGTGAAGACGGAAACTGCGCATGCACACTTGGAGCCGCGGGTGCGCGCCTGGCACCAATGACAGCACAGGGCACAATATTTAAATCGCCCTGCACTGACAGGTATTGCCGTTTGGTCTCCCTGTGTTCCTGATCCTGTTCCTGTGATTCTTGCTGACTTGGATTGTTCTTGACCTTGCTGTTTCTCCTGCTCTGACCCCTGGCTTGCCTGACCTCCCTCCAGAATGCCCCCTTATGGATCTGATCTTCTGTTGCTGACCTGGCGTGCGACCCGACCATTCTCTGCCCGCTGCTTTGTACCGCACTGCTCCCACGGCTACCGACTCGACTTGTCTGAACACGCTCTTGCTCATCCATCCATCCACCTTGCCCTGGCAATTCCGCCTCTTCACATCAGGCTCTCACCCTGCAGGGACCTCTGGCGGATTCCTCTACCACTGGTAGGTGTACTCAGGAGCCGCGACCTGGTCTCGGTTCGCTCCAAGTCCATCCCCACCATCAGGGGCCCTGGTGAACAAGCGGACCGGGACTTAGACTCTGCGCTCTGGGGAAACCTGACCAGTGGACTGCTAGAGGTACCGCCAGGCGGTTCCTTACAGACTGCTTTTGCATATTCCACCCACATGGAAGAAAAATATATTTTAAATATATTATTCCCAAATATATTGCCATATATTTTAAATACTACAATTTTGGCCATATTCAATATATTTCAAAATATATTTCAATAAATATATATATATACTGCATGTTGAAATGCGTTTTTATTACAAAATATATGTAAAAAAATTTAAAAATACATTTCAAATATACTGTATGTCTTTAGAAATACAAATCTACATTTTTGGAATGCATTCACAAATATATGTAAAAATATATGTTAAAATGACTTTTTTATATGTTAAAAAAAATCTGAAGAATATATTTAAAAAATATATATTTTTAAAAATATATATTTTTTTATATATATTCTTCAGATTTTTTTTTTACTCCAAGAAAGGTATTTTATGTTTAGTCTAAAGTCCAATTTTTTTAAATTTTTACTATAAATCTTTTTTGTACTCCAAGAAAGGGATTTTATGTTTAGTCTAAAGTCCAATTTTTTTAAATTTTTACTATAAATCTTAGGGAAGACTGTAAAATTATGGGGCACTGTGTAAAATCAACATAAAACAGAATGCAATGATTTGCAAATCTCATAAGCCCATATTTTATTCAAAACAGAAAATAGAAAACATATCAAATGTTTAAACTGAGAAAATGTACCATTTTAAGAACAAAAATTTGAAATTGGTGACAGCAACACCTTTCAAACAAATTGGGCCTTGTTTACTTTGGTTCAGCACAGCTTCCCAACTTTTTTGAAATTAGGGTTTTATTTTTTCATATATTAGGTAATTGCTATTCTAAATTGTAATTATTGAAAGTTGATGATTATTTTTGTATAGGGAGCTTGCAGTCAAAGAGCTGCGCCGTCAAAATTTCCAAACACCAAACACTGCCAGGATTTCACCTGACAGGGCATTCCGATCTCCAGAGCGCTGCTCCAGGTCTCCAGAAAAATCACTTGACAGGTAAATGTCCTCATTATGCTAAATAAAGAAAGAGAATGGCTAATTTACTTACTTACTTTGCATCTGATCCTTTCTAAGATACTGAATTGAGTTCAGTGGGTTTGTTTATTAATTGTACTAATGTTAACCTGTGTTTTATTTCCTCAAAAGCTGTGGGAAGACTTAACGAAAACCCATATACAGGTGACTATACTGTAGGTGTTAGATGATGGTTTGGATCTAATGTTGATGACACAGTTGGTATTTCTATATTAGAAGATAACTGAGCTAATGTGCTATATCATCACAATGGCATTTTTCTATACTTGGAGTGACTACAGGGTTTCTTTAACCACTTACCCACCGCCATATAGCAGATATATTGCTACACGGCGGCACGGGTGCGCAAAATCACGTATATATATATTTTGCATTGCCGGGTAGGGGGCGGATGTCAATCACTGGGTCCCGGCCGGTGATTACCCACCGGCGCCCAGTGATTACTGACAATCACCAATGGGGAGGAAGACTGTTTTGTTTACAAACTGGCTTCCTCCCTGTCAGCTCGGTCACACTGCTCGGGATGGATGTGCACAGCACAGCTATCCCGAGCAGTGTGCTTACAGTGAAGCACACACCCCCTGACCCCTAGTAAAACACTCCCTACACAGATAACCCTTTGATCACCCCTCACATTAACCCCTTCCTGCCCAGTGTCATTAGTACACTTTCAGTGTTGTTTTTTAACACTGATAACTGTATTGGTGTCACTGGGGATGTCAGTGACACCAAGTTAGTTCCGCCCCAGTGTCAGAATGCCCGCCACAGTCCCCGCCATTACTAGTAGGAAAAAAAAATCCCAGTATCTATACCGCCATTTGTAAACACTGTAACTTTCACATAAACCAATTAATTTACACGTATTGGGATTTTTTTTTAGCAAAGACATGTAGCAGAATACATTTTGGCCTAAATTTATGATGAAATTGGATTTTTTGAATTTTTTTACTGGACATGCTTAATAGCAAAAAGTTCAAAAAAAATTTTTCTCAAAATTGTCAGTCTTTTTTTGCTTATAGCGCAAAAAATTAAAAACGTACAAGCGATTAAATACCACCGAAATAAAGCTCAATTTGTGGGAAAACAAGGTCGTAAATTTCATCTGGGTATGCAATTGTCAGTTAAAGTAATGCAGCGCCATAACGCAAAAAATGGCCTGGTCAGGAAGGGGGGTAAATCCTCTGAAGGGCAAGTGGTTAACCCCAGGCAGCATAAATTTAAATCGGTTATAGTTTTTGGGCTTTTAAAGTCTTCCTACAGTTTTTCAGGTAAATATTAGTGCTATTATTAAACTTGTTTATCCTGCATAAAAACTAAAAACTGGTAACCCCACAGCAAAGCAAAATTCTTCACTATGCCCTAGGCCTCGTTCACACAGCCATATTTAAGCATACATCAGTACGAAGGGCCATATTTGAACACATGGGATGCAAAGGTTTTCCATGCATCTGTGTGCAGACAGTCCCATTCATTGCATGCCTAATTTGACATCTGTTTAGTTGCGTGTGGGTGTGTGTCCCCAAACTCACACTATCTGCTTTTGGGGACATACACCCGCACGCATGTTAAATTGGGAGAAGTGTCCATGCAGAATGGGACTGCCCACACATTAATGCCCAGAACACTCTGCATCCTGTGCGGGCAAACATGGCTATTTGCATGGATGCATGCCTAAATACGCTTGTGGGAACGTGGCCTTACATTCTGGCCTGCCAAATTTGTTTACAGACAAATTTCTTATTGCATATATTTGCAGGTAAATATCAGATAACATGGCAGATAACAGAAGCGCTAATAAATTCCATTTGTTATTCAAGGAGATACCATAGCTATGAGATTTACATGCACAAGTCTTTCTACTTCTGTGTTTTAAAGGATAGCTGTATTCCTAAAAGCACATTAAATGTACAAATGTATAGGGCGCTCTGGTTAAAAGACCCTTCTGTAGTTCAAGAAAACATTGTCCAGAGTAAATGAAGAATCAATCAGACAGTCTATATACTGCATTTCCAACAGCAATCTATAATGCACTTCCAGCAGCACTCCAAAAGAGAGATACAGGCTCTAGTAGGAATATGAAGACAGAGAAGGCGCTTCTAAGTGCAGTATATCGAGAGATTTATTAAGCACAATGGTTTAAAAACACTTACTAGAATGAGATAAAAGTGAGCATGTCAGTTCCAAGGGCGAGACGTCAATACACAATCTCCTGTGAGAGCTGTGATCCTCTGGAGCGTAACTGAGAAGCAGTACGGTGATCAGCCGCCAGGAGCTTCACGAACAAGCCTGGAACGCAACCAAGGGGGCTGTGATGCATTTTGCACTAGTTCCTTCTCCTAGCTTGCTATGGGGGCACCCGCTGCTCCGTGTGTCCTTTCACACACGGATCCGTGGCTTGGCCCCACCCCCCCTCTCTCCTCATTGGCTCACTGGCTGTAATTGACAGCAGCGGGAGCCAATGGCTCCAGCTTGCTGTCTCAGCCATTGAAGAGGCGGAGACCTGGGACAGCCAAGGTTGTCATTCACATCACTAGATTGCGATGGGGCTCAAGTAAGTGTTGAGGGGGTTGGGGGCATTGCTGCTGCACACAGAAGGCTCTTTACCTTTATGCATAGAATGCATGAAGGTAAAAACCCTTCAGCCTTTATAACCACTTTAAGAAGAAAACAAATATATAATGGAAGTGAAAAAAGTGCATATATTATTATAATCAGGAGTTATAAAATGTTATTAATCTCCAGTTCTTCATTAAGGCCTCCAGGGGAAAGCACACCAAGGGCAAATATCCAAAAGGTTTCTCTCTGGCAGAGCCTTTGGAAATGCTCAGCCGCAATTCCCTAGGCATGGCCTCAATTTCCCAAACCTTCAGATGATCTGTAGATTTGGTGTGATGTTCCAAGAAGTGTCTAGGCACACTGTGCTTATCTTTGCCATCTTCTATAAGGTGGTGGTGCTCACCAAACCGTTTGTGGAGCATACATATGATTCTGCCTACATACAACAGGCCACAAGGGCAGGACAAACAGTATGCCACATAAACTGATTAACATGTACTGTATGGAATTACTTTTTTTTGTACATCTTACATTTAGTTTTGAAGTCCGTCTGCCCTCGTTAGACAAAACAACAAGTCTTGAACAAAAGTTTGTGGCATTGGTACATGTCTTCAGTTGAAAGGAAGGTAGATAAAGAGGAACTTAACAGAAAAGCCACCAGTATTAAGAGCAAACTTGCACCTAGTAAACTAAATAAACCAAAATAGTTAAGTTCCTCTTTACCTACCCCCCTTTCAATTGAAGGCATGTACCAATGAATTTATAAAATGGCGATTCTTTCCCACCATAAATGCACCAGTGATCCATCTTAACAGACAGACCACCAAGTGCATGCTCACCTTTAGGAATTTTACTGACGGACAGTTAAACTCCCTCCTAAAATCCCAGCTTGAATTAATTGTTGTGGCTCTGCATCCTCTGTTAGTGGTAACATTAATCTGGCAAAAGTTGTCAGAATGATAGATTCCCCTAAAAAGGATCCCTTCATCACTACGATTTCATGAAGTGGTTGGCGCAAGTGTATAGAGTATTGACCTTTAGTTGTAATGGCTAGTAACAAGCATCTATACATGTTTGTACAAATGACTGCATGCCCAGGATACTGAGATGGCGTCCAAGGAGCATCTGATTTTGTTACCCTTAAAGAGCTGATGGCTCTGTAGACTTACTCTTGACATTGTCATTAGCCACAGATGGCAGGACTGCACTCCTGCCTCAACACAGGAGGTCTGTGAAGGACCTCCCATTAAAAAGACCAGAGGTCAGCCAACCCCTCTGGTAAACCTTCTGTAAGAAGGTGCACTCCCACTTCTACAAGTGGAGATCTTTTTGCATAACCAGATGGGTCCTGGGGTTGTTTTTTTCCTGGAATTCAGTATTCTGGTCATATCTTAGCTTACAGGCTAAGCTCTTGTATCTGGTATCTTCTTTAGCTGTTCCTCCTCATTTTTCTGGTTTTACTGCATTCAGCAATGTATA
This sequence comes from Staurois parvus, assembly GCF_062004578.1. Taxonomy (NCBI): domain Eukaryota; kingdom Metazoa; phylum Chordata; class Amphibia; order Anura; family Ranidae; genus Staurois; species Staurois parvus. The sequence goes on from NW_028318430.1 coordinate 437,378, forward strand.
TTTCCAGGGTGCATTCCGCGCACCCTGGGACCCTTTGTTCCTACCCTAGTAGAAACTTGTGTTTGGTAGCGGTACCCAGCATTGACTTATACTCCTCTGAGGAATTCATTTTTCTCAGATTCTGTGTAACCTTGAGTTCATCATCGGGCAAGGTATTCAGCTACAATCCTCACCTAAGAGGCCTACTCCTTGTTGGATTTGATCCCTTCTTTATACAGAATGTATGGAAATATTTCCCTCCTTTCTCCTTCTGGTTTGTAGGGTGAAGAAGTTATACTCGCCCATTGTAGTCTCCTCTTTTCCTGTTGCCTTCCAGTCCTTTTTAGCCTCCCCTTCGATGTCTGGGAGCCAGGATTCAGAGCAAGTCATCCAGATGGTCTCCCTAAACCAAGAAGTTCCTGATGTTACCTGTTAGTGTTTTGTGTCTGGTATGTACCCTTACCTGGGGCTTTAATGTGGTACCACAGAACTAACATTACCTAGTTTGTCTTTGGATCCTGCCGTGACTTGGTATTCCGTTGGACATCACGGACATGTTGCTAAGCCTTTGCCTCCAGGAAGGTCTGGAAGCTTTCCCTATGACACGTCAAGTGTCCCTATGTTGGATGACACCCCATGTGATATGTCCTCTCTAGATACAAGGCATCGCCATCTGGCTCTCCTCCTCAGGTCTCCACATGGAAGGAGCTTTCCCTATGACACGTCAAGTGTCCCTATGTTGGATGACACCCCATGTGATATGTCCTCTCTAGATACAAGGCATCGCCATCTGGCTCTCCTCCTCAGGTCTCCACATGGAAGGAGCAGGATTCCGTACCTGGGCACTACACATCTCCAGAGTGGCAGTATGTACTCATTGCTGGATGACTCAATGCTACCCTTGATTGTCAGCAGAACACATTGGGATCCTGTTGTCAGTACCTCCTGGTGAGGGTAAAGTACATATACAGGCCTTTGTGGTATCCAAACATTGGGAGAAAGGTTCTCTTTCTGTGGCTGATACACAGCCTATTGAGGAAGTTCAACCAGATTCCTTCTTAGTTCCTGTCCCTAATCAGGTAACTATCCTTAGTAGTGCCGTCAAGCTTCCTGTCTACCCTTGTGTGGTTGTCTATTCAACCTTCTCCCTCTTTAAGTTATTTTGACCTTGAAGGGTTGTTTTTTTCTCCCAGAGTCTGGGATTACAATATTTGGCTATCTGTTGGGATATCCTACTGCGAGGGCTCTCTTTGACATCTCACTGCAAGATTGTTTGCTTGACCTGGCAACCTCTGCTCTTATCATGGAATCTTTTTCCCTGAATCCGAAGGTTTACGATGCTGAGGCTTGGGCCTCTTCATATAGATTCCCTTTGGGAATCTGTTATTTTCTTTTAACCACGCCTTGTGGTTGGTGTAGTTTCTGTTGTTCCACATGTTTTGCTTCTCAGTTCCAACAGGCTTGTGCTGACTCAGTGTTCCTTAGGTAGTGTCATTTCCCTTAGCAATGTCATAATTGTCCTGGACTGGAGCACTAGATTGATCCTCTATGATTTTGCCTTGGTCATGGCAGTAGCCCTGTCTTGCTAGAGTTCTCTTTATCTTGTTCAGACTTGAGCATTGGCTCTTCAGGTACCTTTGTGTTCCAGATGGCTCCTGATACCTTTGGTTCAGCTGTTGCACGTTCTTCAGCTGGACTGCTTTTGGACATCCAGACTGTTTCAGAACTCCTGTGCCCCTAAATGGACAATAGAGAAAATATGATTTTTGTGCTTGCATTAAAATATTTTTCTTTAAAGCAGTATTAAACCCAAAACTAAAAATGTGATATATTGCAACTAACCAATCTCTAGATGTTGTGGCTGCATTTGCTTTACAACCTAAAATGAAGTTAGACACATTTTTTGTTTTATCCAGCTGTATTTACTGTGCAACTTATAACATCCAAGTGAAAGATAGAACGCCTACATGTTAGAAAAAAAATGTAAACGCTCAAAAACAGAATCACTGAATTGGAAAAAGGATCACCCCCCTCCTAAAAATGACTTGTAAATTCAATCAGGTGTAGTTAATCCCCTTCTCAATGGCACACAAAGCCATATGATGGGGCAAAGTACTGTCAGATTCTTAAGGAAAATCTGTGAGGGAAGAAGAGAGGGAGAGGGAAGAAGAGAAGGCGAGGGAAGAGGAAAAAGCAAGGGAGGACTATGGATGAAGAGAGAGTGAAGGAAGAAGAGAGGGCGAAGGGAAAAGAGAGGGTGGGGGAAGAAGAGTGGGAAAGGGAAGACGAGTGGGCGAGGGAAGTAGAGAAGGCGAGGAAAGAAGAAAGTGTGAGGGGAAAAATAGAAAGCAAAAAGAAGACAGCAAAGGAATAAGAAGGCGAGGGAATAGAAAGCGAGAAAAATATAGAAAAGGTAGAAGAAAGGGCGAGGGAAGAAGAGATGGTGAAAGAAGAAGAGAAGGCGAGGGAAGAAGAGAAAAAAAATTAAAAAGCTCAAAAAGAGAATCACTGAATTGGAAAAAGGATCACCCCCCTCCTAAAAATGACTTGGAAACTCAATCAAGTGTAGTTAATCACCTTCTCAGTGGCACACAAAGCCATATGATGGGGCAAAATACTGTCAGATTCTTAAGGAAAATCTGTGAGGGAAGAAGAGAAGGCGAGGGAAGATGAAAAAGCAAGGGAAGAAGAGAGAGCAATGGATGAAGAGAGAGTGAATGAAGAAGAGAGGGCGAAGGGAAAAGAGTAAGCAAGGGAAGAAGAGAGGGCGAGGGAAGAAGAGTGGGCGAGGGAAGTAGAGAAGGCGAGGAAAGAAGAGAGTGTGAGGGAATTGAAGACGAGAAAAAAAATATACCAAAGGAAGACGACAGGGTTATGGAAGAAGGGCGAAAAATAGAAAGCAAAAAGAAGACAGCGAAGGAACAAGAAAGTGAGGGAATAGAAAGCAAGAAAAATATAGAAAAGGTAGAAAAAAGGGCGAGGGAAGAAGAGATGGTGAAAGGAGAAGGCAAGGGAAAGACAGGAGATTTAAGAAGAGAGGGCGAGGGAAGAAGAGAAGGCAAGAGAAGAAGAGAGGGCGAGGGATTGAAAATGAGAAAAAAAATATACCGAAGGAAGAAGACAGGGTTATGGAAGAAGGGCGAAGGAAAAAGAGAGTGCAATGAAAGAAGAAAAAGAGAGGGAAGAAGAGCGGACTATGGATGAACAGAGAGCACAGGAAGAAGAGAGGGCAAGGGAAGAAGAGTGAGCGAGGGAAGAAGAGTGAGCGAGGGAAGAAGAGAGAGCGAAGGAAGAAGAAAAGGTGTGAAAATAAGAGAGGGCGGAGGGAAAAATAGAAAGCGAAAGAAGACAGTGAAGGAACAAGAGAGCAAGGGAAGATTAGAAAGCGAGAAGAAAATAGAAAAGGAAGAAGAGAGGGCTCGGACAGAAGAGAAGGCGAAGGAAGAAGAGAAGGCAAGGGAAGAAGAGAGGGTGAGGAAAGAAAAGAGAGCTAGGGAGGAATAGAAAGCAAGAAGGTAGCAAAAGAAGAGAGAGCAAGGGTAGAAGCAGGGGTGGACTGACCATTTGGAAACTCAGGCGCTGCCCGAGGGCCCAGGGTCAGTAGGGGGCCCCATGAGATGCAACTGGTACCTTTTTCATAGGCTTTTTTGAGTTTGGGCAAGGACACAGGGGCCCCATGATCCCCTATTGCCCAGGGGCCCCATGAGTTGTCAGTCTTCCCCGGGGTAGAAGAGAAGACAAGGGAAGAAAAGAAGGCGAGGGAAGAAGAGAGGTTGAGAAGAAAAAGAGAAAGCGAAAAAAAGACAGTGAAGGAAGAAGAGAAAGCAAGGGAAGAAGAGAAGGCAAACAAAGAATAGAGGGCAAGGGAAGAACAGAGAGAAAGGGAATAAGAGAAGCTGGGAAGAAGAGAAGGTGAGGGAAAAAGAGATGTGGGGGGAAAATAGAAAGCAAAAAAAGACAGCAAACTAAGAAGAGAGGGCAAGGGAAGAAGAGAAAGCAAAAAAAAAAGGAAGGGAAGAAGAGAGGGCAAGGGAAGAAGAAAAAGCGAGAAGAAGATAGCGAAGGATGAAGAGAGGGTGAGGGAAGAAGAAAAGGCAAGGAAAAAAAAAGAAGGTGAGGAAAGAAGAGAAGGCAAGGGAAGAAGAGAGGGCGTGGGAAAAAAAGAGGGCGAGGGAAAGAGAGAGGGAGGGCAGAAGAGAAGGCAACAGGAAAAATTCAAAGCGAATAGAAGACAGCTAAGGAACACGAGAGAGCAAGGGATAATAGAAAGTGAGAAGAAGATAGCAAAGGAAAAAGAGAGGGCATGGGAAGAATAGAAAGCGAGAAGAATATAGAAAAGGAAGAAGAGAGGGCGAGGGTAGAAGAGAAGGTGTGGCAAAAAGAGAAGGCGAGGGAAGAAAGGGCAAGGGAAGAAGAGAGAGCGAAGGAGGAATATAAAGCGAGAAGAAGATAGTGAAGGAAGAAGAGAGAGCGAGGGTAGAAGAGAAGATGAGAGAAGAGGAGAGGGTAAGGGAAGAATAAAAAGCAACAAAGAAAATATCAAGGGAAGAAGAGAGAGCATGCAAACAAGAAAAAATTAGAAAAGGATAGCAAGGGAAGAAGAGAGGGCGAGGGAAGAAGAGAAGGTGAGGGCGAGGGAAGAAGAGAAGGTGAGGGCAGAAGAGAGGCAAAAACAAGATAGCGAAAGAAGGAAAGGGGCTGAGGGAAGAATAGGAAGCAAAAAAGATAGCAAAGGAAGAAAAGAGGGCATGGGAAGAAGAAAAAGCAAGAAGAAGATAGTGAGGAAAGAAGAGAGGGTGAGGGAAGGCAAAGGATGAAAAGAAGGCAGAGAAAGAAGAGAAGGCAAGGGAAGAAGATAGGGCGAGGGGAAAAATGGAAAGCGAAAAGAAGACAGTGAAGGAAGAATAGAGAGTGAGATAAAAATAGAAAGCAAGAAGGAGATAGCAAAGAAAGAAGAGAGGGCAAGGGAAGAAGAGCAGGCAAGGGAAGATGAGAGGGAAAATAAAGAAGAGAGGGCAAGGGAAGAAGAGAGGGTGGGGGAAGAAGAGAGGATGAAGAAAGAAGAGAAGGTGAGGGAAGAAGAAAGGGCAAGGGGAAAAATAGAAATCGAAAAAAAGGACAGCCAAGGAACAAGAGAGAGTGAGGAAAGATTAGAAAGCGAGAAAAAAATAGAAAAGGAAGAAGAGATGGCAAAAGAAGAATAGGGTGAGGGAAAAAGAGGTAAAGGGAAGATAAGAGGGCAAGGAAAGGAGAGAGGGTGAGGGAAGAAAGGGCGAGGGTAAAAATAGAAAATGAAAAGACGACCGTGAAGGAAGAGAGTGAGGGAAGAATAGAAAGCAGCAAGATAGCAATGGAAGAAGAGAAGGCAAGGAAAGAAGAAAAGGTGAGGGAAGAAGATGGGGGGTGAGGGAAAGAGAGGGTGAGGGAAAAAATAGAAAGTGAAAAGAAGACAGTGAATGAACAAGAGAGAGCGAGAAGAAGATAGCAAAGGAAGAAGAGAGGGTGAGGAAATAAGAGAAGGCGAGGGAAGAAGAAAGAGTGAGGAAAGAAGAGAAGGCGAGGAAAGAAGACAGGGGGGCTAGGGAAGAGGAGATGATGAGGGAACCAGAGGGGGCAAAAGAAGAAAAGAGGTTGAGAAAAGAATAGAAAGTAAAAATAAAGCAAGGGAAGAAAAGAGGGCATGGGAAGGAGAAAAAGTGAGACGATAGTGAGGGAAGAAGAGAGGGCGAGGGAAGGCAAAGCATGAAAAGAAGGCAGAGAAAGAAGAGACGGTAAGGGAAGAAGATAGGGCGAGGGGAAAAATAGAACACGAAAAGAAGACAGTGGCGGAAGAATAGAGAGTGAGATAAAAAAAGAAAGCAATAAAAAGATAGCAAAGATTCATTTTCTATTCTTCCCTCGCTCCCTCTTGTTCCTTTGCTGTCCTCTTTTCGCTTTCTATTTTCCCCTAGCCCTCTCTTCTTTCCTTGCCCTCTTATCTTCACTTGACCTCTCTTCTTCCCTCGCCTTCTCTTCTTTCCCTAACTTTTTATCTTCTCTCGTCCTCTCTTCTTCCCTCTCCCTCTCTTCTGCTTTCTCCATCCCTTCTTCCTTTTCTATCTTCTCGCTTTCTATTCTTCCCTTGCTCTCTCGTTCCTTCGATGTCTTCTTTTCGCTTTCTATTTTTCCCCTTGCCTTCTCTTCTTCCCTCTTCCTCCCTTCTTCCTTTGCCCTCTCTTCTCCCCTCGCCCCCTCTTCTTTCCTCGCCCTCTCTTCTTATGTCATCTCTTCTTCCCTCGCCCTCTCTTCTTCCATCCCCTTCTCTTCTTCCCTAGCCCTCTCTTCTTCCCTCGCCTTCTTTTCCTCCCTCGTCCACTCTTCTTCCCTCGCCTCCTCTCTTCTTCCCTCGTCTTGTCTTCTTTTCTCGCTTTCTCTTCATCCCTCGCCTTCTCTTCTTCCTTTTCTATATTATTCTCGCTTTCTATTCTTCCCTCACCCTCTCTTCCCTCGCCCACTCTTCTTTCCTTTCCCTCTTATCTTCCCTCATCCACACTTCTTCCCTCGCCTCCTCTCTTCTTCCCTCGTCTTGTCTTCTTCAGTTAGTTTTAGTTAGTTTAGTGAGGTCATATCACGCTTGTGTCCCTTTAAATGGGCCAAAATGGATGAGATGGTATCCTGCTGTTTGGGGTCCTTCTCCACTCAAACTATAGGCTCCCCTTCCATGGTGGTTAATATAGATGAATAATCAAATCGTAGTGTATTATCCTTTTAAAACCGTTTTATTAATAAAAGTAATGCACTCACATATACTCTGTATAAAAACTGATTTATGCACAAAATGTGTTCCTCTGGATTTTTTTCAATGGTGAATATCCTAAAGTATCCAGCTGGTGTCAGCATGGAACCATTGAGTGTCGTGACGTCAAAGCCCTTCCCCTACGCGTTACGCCACCGGTCACGTGGCTTCATCAGGGGATATGATCCTTTAACGGTTTGGTCATATACTTGTGGTGAGAGCACATCTGGTGAGGCAGCACAATATATGCAAGTTTTTTCACACAAAAAATCAATTAAGAAGCACGGGATATTTTATTTTAAAAGGAACTAGGCTTGATTGAAGAAGCACATATATAATGGACTTTTTTTTAATATAATTTTCATTTATTATATCTTTTGATATGGATATGGACACTTTTGGTATTTTCTTTTTTGTTCATAACATGTATATGCATACTGGTTTTGAAAATTGATATTGGTTCACATATATATTTATTTTGTCACCCGATATCTACATTAGCACCTGGTTGCACTTATTAAATATTATTTATTTATTTTGTGCATATTTAGGTAAATATAACATGTTTGTTATTTTAGTTTAAAAAAGCTGAGCCTTTACAACCGCTTTAAGCACTTTCCACCTTTGTAAAGCAACACTTTCATGGGCATCGATTAAGCATCCTTCAAGCTTTTTCAATGCTTCAAAAACACAACAAAAAAACACTATACATGCTATAGGCGTGTTTATGGGCATTGCATCATTCTTCAAATAAATTCTTCTGTTTAAAAATAGTCTTTCATTAAATTTGTTTCGGTTTTGTTATGGTCAATGTCAAGATAAAATATATATAAAATGTAGGCTGTGAATTGTTTCAAAATGGTTCCCCCAAGAGGCCTTTTTATTTTTTCTAGCATATTTTTCTCTGGAGGTTTTTGTATTGTTTAATTATTTACATTTTTCTTGCAGGAATCTTCTGTTTAGAGATTATTAAGCAATGACACATGGTCATCGTGGGAAAGAAACTTGAAAACACCAGTTAAATAATAAATAAACTGATCTTACAATAATTTTGTGTTTCAAGTGTTTGTGTCATAACTAATACTTTTCCATATGTGCAAACAGCCAAACATCTTATGTGCACATTGGAATCAAGAGGAAGCACTCGGCTTACATCCATGACGCTTACTGAATACTACACTGTGCTCAGTTTACATACGATCGCTCTCTGAAACATCAGCCTCAAGCTTGAGCCCATTGATATAAACATGGACTTTAATTTCTCTAATCGCTGTCCTCGTTTATTCAAACCCCCCCCCCCCCCACCTGAAAACTGAATAAACTGTTGGGATTTTCATACACTAACCAGATAAATTTCTATTGTCTGCCTATGTGTGTATGTAACCATAGATCTATGATTTGACATTAAGCCACATCTTCTTTGCGCATCGGTCTGCAGTGAAATATTTTAATTCTACACATTCCTATAATACAAAGATTACAAGTCTGTTTGGACGCTGCATACACTTTAGGTGAATGCAGCTACTATGAAACCTTTTTCGGGCTGTTTCAACATGGGTTTGGAATGTTAATTGTCCTCATTGGTTTAAAATACACATTGTATCATGTAAGTCAAGTTGATTTTGGCCTTTATGGCATATTGGCATATACCCTTAATGTGTGTTAGTTAGATGTTGTGTGTTTTATTTCGTTGTAGATGTTTCACATATTAATATATACAATCTTAACTGGGATCTATGTATTTAGCTGTGCCAAATAAATTATTTTTGTAAATTTTTTTTATGTATTTAAAAAAAAAATTTTTACCTACAATGTATTTCACTTAATATTTATTGTAAGACAATATAAACAAACTGTGGAATCAGACCAAGACAACATATTCCAAAAGTAAGGAGCATCAATCCAACACAGGAGCACAGAGAACAGTAAAAGGACTTTTATTAGTAGAGTAGAAAAGGTTTTGAACCTCTGTTTGACTTGTGTCATGGGGATGGGAAGTAGGGTGATATCTCTCCAACAGGGACGCTGTTGGCAATGAAAACCTGAGAGTGATTTCAACCTTTCCCCACTATATTAAAAACAAATAAATCAGAATTCTGCTTTAATGACCTTTGTGTTAGATTATACTGCAAACGGTTACGTTTTGTATGGGTCATATATTTTTTTATTCAATAAAGTGTTTTTCTTAAAATCTGTTATGAGTTTTTTTATCACAATTTTCAGGTTCTTCTGGGTGTGTTGGATTTCTGGGTCTCCCACAGCATTCTGTGGTTTCTTCTTTCGTCCCTTATGTTATTAAAGAATACATACTACAGTAGTGAAGTAGAGGCCAGTGGTTGGAACCACAGTGCACAGCAGGGAACAAGGCATCTGACACACCTGGATGTGTTCTGGAAGCTTTAAAATTCTTTAGCCACCAAAGCTCAAAGACTCAAAATTAGACTTACGGTCCACCAATAGGATGTAAATAGACCTCTTTGGTAGAGCTTTTTTTCAAAAAGCCAGCCATACATGGATCGAAAATTTGTCCGGTTCAGCAGGGACCGGCCGATTTTCAGTCCATGTATGGGCAGGCTGGTTGTACAAAAGTCAGTCGATATGTGTACAACCAGACTGTTGGAAAATTGTCCCTCATTCAGTGGCTACGGCTATAGCCAGCAGTACTGATTTTAGTGTTTTCTAATAGGGGGGAGGTCTCCCCGCTGTCAGAATACAATAGTGCAGTTGGAGGGATTCCATCATCCTCATCAGTGTGTGGATGGGGGAATCATGTCACTTTATTTCATTCAACCTACTGGTTGAACGAAGAAAAAAAAAAAGACTCGTATATGGCCAGCCTTAGTTTCACTTTCTCATCCATCAAGGTGCACATTAAGTCATCTGCTGTCCAGTTATACTGCTGCCTACAGGAGGATTGAGCAAAAAATGAGTAGCCATCTCTAGGTAATCCCTTACCTTCCCAGCAAAGCTGTTGGGAGCGTTTATCACTGGCTGTCTCTGTATTTCCAGCATATGCTCTTACACCTCCCACCTCTGCATTTCTAGGATTCCTGGGTCCTTCAGGTCCACAGGACTTCTGCAGAATTCCTCCCAGGACCTACAGTATCCCTGCCATTACTTCCAAAGGCACTTGCAGAATCTCTGCAAATACTACTACTCTTAAACCTTGAAATGATGGTGGGCATATGCTCAGACACAAAGAGGTATTTATGCATCAGCACTGAAAGTGGCTGGTGCTATGTCTTCTTGTCAACTACCCTGCTTTGTGCAAAACAGCTATACTATACTACTGCTAGCCATCCAATGGCTTCTGCTTGAATCTTATCACTGCTCTGCAATCTTGCCCATTACCAACCAGAGTTGTCCTGACAAATCTTCTGAAGCCTTGCCCATTGCTGACCAGGATTGTACTGACTACTTTTGTACTATCTTGACTTTTCGCCAGTTTGGATTGTCCTGACCTCTTTTCTGCTATCTTGCCCGTTACTGGCTTGGATCCACTCTTTATTATAAATATTATTATTGACTAGTATTTAATATAATTATTGGTATTGTGAAAACAGAAGGGTGAAAGTGTGTAGAATGCAACCTCCTTTAAGTGAATTTCAGTCAACCTGGGTTCTTTTCCAAAGAGTATAGCATTTATTGGATGCCAGCAACAGATAACAAATCCAACAGAGTATATACAAAATATTATAATAACAGAATCCTTCAGAGTCCCATTCAAAATACTCAGTTCTTTTGCCATCAGTATTAGAAAGGATATGGGCATGCAACACACATATACACGTAAGTGGCGTATCATCCATGGCTGAAATGTGTTCAGTGCACTTGGGTCAACCCCCGCCCACTGTTCTCTGACACATTGCACCCATAGATGAGGGTGGTGGTGGGGGAGTGGGGAGGTGAAGATGTCAGCAAGAGTTCGGGAGAAAATAAAACTTCAGTGCACACTGCTGCTGTCTGTAAGTAGTGGGAGATTTTGTGCAGACTGACAAAGACTGGCCTTGGGGGGATACTGTGCAGATTGACCTCGGGGATATTGTACTGGGAACTAACTGATCTGGGGGAATTTTACTGGGGACTGGCTAATCTGGGGGGTAATGAGCTTGTCCCTATTATAATTCCCCCAGATCAGTCCGTCCCCAGTACAATATCCCCCCAGATTAGTTAGTCCCCAGTACAATCCCCCCAGATCAGTCTGTCCCCAGTATAACCCCCCACCCCCAAGTCAGTCTGACTTACTTGGATATTTTACTGGGGACAGATTGATCTGGGGAATTGTAAAGGGAACAGATGGATCCAGGGGATATTGTACTAGGGACTAACTGATCTTGGGGGATTATACTGGGTACTAACTGATCTGGGGGGATATTGTACAGAGGACAAACTGATCTGGGGGGGATATTGTACTGGGGACAGATGGATTTGGGGGATATTGTACTAGAAACAGACTGACCCTGGGGATTGCATTGGGGGGGGACACTGACTTGGAGGACTGGGGGGAATGTACTGGGGGATAAACTGATCTGGGGGATATTGTACTAGAGACAGATTGACCCAGGGGTTTGCACTGGGGAACAAATTGACCTGGTGAATTGTACTGGGAACAGACTGATCTGGGGGGGGGATATTTTACTGGGGACAGACTGACATGGGGAGGATTGTGCGGGGGGACAGACTAACCGCAGGGAATTATTCTGGGGACAGACTGACCTGGGGTATTGCACTGATGGACAGACTGATCTGGGGGATTGCACTGGGGGACAGACTGATCTGGGGAGATTGTACTGGGGACAGACTGACCTGAGTGGGTTTTACTGGGGGGGGGACAAATTGACCTGTAAGAGGATTGTGTTGGGGACAGACTGATCTGGGGGGGATTGTACTGGGAGACAGACAATGTCTCGGCAGGAGGGATTCCTCCATCCACCTAATTTTCTTGGCTAGAGGAATCTGTTAGTTTTTTTCATGCAGCCCATTGGCTGAACAAGAAAAAACAAACTGTCTATAGCCAGCTTAAAGTTCTGCACTATATACACTATATTGTATAAACAACATTTAAGGGCCTGCTCACTCTAGAACACGGTAGAGGAAACCTGCATTCCGTGCTAGTTTCTCGCAACGTATTCATATCATATTGCCCTTGTGATCTGCAGCGGGTGTCAGTGCAAAGTTATCGACACTGCACACGCAGTGTCTTTGCACCTACTCCCATGCTACAAAAGTAACATATGATCCTGATGCAGTGTGTTTCCAAAAGTAGTGCATGCACTACTTTTAGTGCGGTGAAGTGCAATTTCAGCCCATTTAAAATGAAAGGGCAGAAATCACACATCACAGAACTGCATGTGAATAACACAGAAACACGCAGCACATTCATGTGCAATTCATACGCAGTTCCTAGTGTGAATGGTCCACAGGCCAGCTATAGTGTTTGCAATCCTTGTTTCTTACAAGAGTAAACAATTAAAATGACCTATTTGAATAGAACTAGAAGAGAAATTGTCATCCTTTTAAATCTCCCTTTTAATGTGTGTAGCACCCTCCTAGTTAGGTTGCTTGGATGTAGGTAAATGTAGTTCTTTTTTTGCTCCTCTGTAGCCAGCAGAGCAGTTGTTGATTGCTTTTGGTGCTTCTGGGTCTCACAGACTGTTGGCTTTATTGTTCTCCCCAGTCTTCCAGAACCTTCTGGAACATAAAGGGTTGAGAAAAACAAATCCCAGCCTGAATATTTATTGTGCTCCTGCCAATCCCTGGGGAGATGTGCCAAGAAGGTGGTTGGAGAGGCATATAAATAGTCTGTGATTTAGAGCAGAAAGGTCTTCCTCTTTCCTTTGTTGGAGGACATCCATCTGTCTCGGTGGGGGTGGCTTCTCCCACCTGCAGAAGCAGCTATCCAGAATTCCAGCAGATCCTCATTGAGGTCCCAGCTGTAGCAGAGCTGTGGGCCCTATTTCTTAAGGATCCCTTTTTGGAGTTAGTCAAGGGAACCCTCAGCTTAGGATATGGTCTGGAGAGATCACTGTAGAGTGCCCATTGGAAATTAGAAGGTGTCCTGTGACATTGTGAGCATTAACATCTCCCTCACTGGTGAGGGTCCAGTGGATATTGGAAGGAGGCATCTGGTGATCCTGTGACATTGTGAGTACCAACCTGAGCTCAGGGTTTTTGTGACCATGTGCCTTATCCCTGGAGTGGAGTAGCTTGTAGTTTGTGTCTAGGATAGCTTCTAAAAAGAGACCCAGGTCTACCATCTGTACTGTACTTGTTCCTTCATAGAGACTGCTTAGGAAGACATAGAAAAAGGGAAGTGTCCTCCTGAAAATGTTCAGTGGATCTGGAGTATCACATATCACCCTATACCACATCCAAGTTCTTCTGAAATAAAAATTCTAAAAAGACACCCCTAGACTGATTACTGAGCCAAGAGTAAGTGAACTGTTGCTGTGTGCCTGACTGCCTGGGGCCATTGAATACTTGAACTTTGTAGTGCACTTTGTTTAATAGTATCACAAGTCTCTCCACTGTCTGCAAATTGTAATTATAGACATACACATAAGTGATAATTTACTTGGTATGGTCCCAATATTTCACCACTATAGAATTAAAACATATACTTTCATAATGTCTAAAGAAAGATTGTCTTTCTGGCTCAGTTTTACCCCTAATCCTTTTTCATGCTTTAATTAGACCATTGTTCCTTATACACCTTTTGGAGTGCACTGTAGGTCATGTGCATGTTTGAGGGCTGTGGGACAGGACAATCTTTCTTTAGAAGTGTGCCAATCTCCAGGACTATCATTTTAGTAACAGTGTAATGGTGGGTGAGACAGACCAGAACTCTGAGACGTTCCGAGCATCCACGAGTTGCTGCGTATATACACTATTGCTGTTATCAGAAAACTACAGATAGGAAGTTACAAAACCGGCATAAAAGCCTCCCTGATTCGCTGCCAGCTCCGACCAAGTCAGCCAGGGGTTCCTCCCAACTCCTTAATGCTCAGAGGTCGATTAGGGTATGCACACACCTGTATAAGGAGAGATTCTGCTATCTTAGCTGCTCACATTTACCCAGGTTGGGGCCCAACACTGACAATAAAGGAATGTCCACACTGGCAGCCTTTTAATGATTTTACTGTAACAGCAGCATATTTTGGACCTTGACACCACATTCTCTAACTCCATAGTTTTTTTTCTATAAATGTTTTATTGAAAGAAAACTGCACTTATTACAAATAATATGCAGCACTTATGGTAAAGACATAATAAGGGAAGTCAAACACAGAACTTCTACGTATTAATATTATGTAGGACAAATGTGCAAGCCATCAGTAAGGTACAAACATTCCAGAACCAGACATGTTTTATATTATCTGAGCAGGCTGCAGGTCATGGTCCTCAAATGTATAGCAACAGACAAATCCAGATGAGACTTTGACCCCTTATCATTTGCCTTACTCCAACCAAACTGCTCTCAAAGAACAGTTCAGGTAATTTACCCAACAGGGAAGTGCAGACATTCAAAGTATGTAAAAGAAGGGTGGGAAACAAGAAAGGGTAAGGAAGAAAAAAAGAGTAGAAAGAAAAAGAAAAAAGAAAGGGGGTGGGGTGGTGGATGGGGGCTGTGTATGGGGGTGCCAGTATAGGCATCCTGTCGGACCAAACCAGTAGAAACCAGGGTGCATTCAGTAACAAAAAGGAAAGGAAGGGGAAGACCCACAGTTAAGCCTTGCCCTCAAAGGTGAGCTTTGTACTCAGCAATTGTCTTAAATTCCAGGCAACAGTACCATGTGGCTGTAAACGTAGATATCCTGTCTTGTGCAATGTTTATCAACTCTTCCATTTCCTCCATAGTATTGATCCTATGAAACCACTCCTTTGTCATGGATACCAGTGGTAAGGTATACATTGTTTGACCACATTGACCATGAATAGTGCTAAGGATTTATTAGGCAAGGTGGAATGATGCAATAAAAATGCTGCTGGGGCGCAATCCAGTTTTTAAGACGTAACTGTCTGAATGGTTCTATGAACCTGTTGCCAAAAGGAGAGAAGATGGAGACACATCCACGATATATGGAGCATTGTACTCACATCCTTGTTACAGCACCAACACAGGTGTGAAGCCGAAGGGTAAAACTTATGAAGTAGGTAGTGTGTACGGTACCAGCAACACCTTATATCCATTTTCTTGTGTAGCTACATTTAGTGAACCCTTATGAATGATGGTGCATATATTCTCCCATTCCTTGTTGATGAAAGTTTGGTTCAATTTGACCAACCAAGCCTTGCAAGCCAAAGTTGTAAAAGCGGAAGAAGTGTCAAGTAATACTGTGTACAGTGTGGAGATAACATGTCTCTTGTGAGGTTGTTTGTGGGAGCATATGGCCTCCAATTCAGTAAAAGGGCGTGACCAGGATGACATAAGGCATTGAGAGGTCAAGAAATGGCGAATATGAAGATAAGTCCACTGTGGGATATCATGAGGTTCCATCAAGGTATTAAGGGCTTCCCTAGTCATAAGGGTCCCTCTTTGGAAAAAATGCATAGACAATACCTCTGTGAGGCCAGCCCTGATTCAGGAAGGTGTTGGACATACCTGCCAAGAAGGAGGAGTTAAAGTGCAAAGGGGACAAGGGCATGATTTAATCTCTTTGAAATAGAGTTGCAAGGAAGATCCTATTTAGGGGTGTAATTTGGCCTCCGAAGGAACCTCTTGTGGTTTAATCCACAGAAGGAGACGTAGTGATAGAGAGATCTGCACATGTTCAAGTGTGACCCAATCCTAGTCTGTGCACATTCCAGTCTACCAGGTGATCAAGTAAAGAAGCCCTGTAATAACTATGTCTCCAAATAAATTGGGAGCAAGCTCTCTTGTAGGTTGAAAAAAAAGGATTGAGGTATTTGGATAGGTACTGTTTGCATGATGTAAAAGATGAGGGGTAAAAGCGACATTTTGATAACCGACGCCCAACCAGACCAAGAAACGTTGATGGAGTTCCAGCAGTGCATGTCATTGCACATCCACTCAAGAATGGTCAGGTGATTCCTACGGTAAAGATCTGACAGGGTATGGGGTATTTGAATACCCAGGTAAGTTAACCCCTTCCCGCCGACGCCTCCCGGCCCTTTAAGAGATTCTGACGTCGGGAGGCGGGGCGGTGGGGGCGTGGTTTAGGAATCATGTGACCGCCGTGATGACGCGTCACGGCGGTCACATGATCGGGAAAGGTCCCGTTCGAAAGAGCGGAGCAGGACCTTTCCGTATGTATTTAGTTCCATGGACGCAAATGTGCGGCCGCTCGGCGTCTAGGCCCAGACGCCGGGCGGCCGCACATCTGCGTGCGGCCGGCGCAAAGGGGTTAATGTGTCTGGACACCAGGTAAATGGGAAGTTATACTGACATCTTTCAACTTCCTCCCTCTGAGGAATAATAATTAATATTACAGTATTTATATAGCGGCAATAGTTTGCAATAGTTTGCTCAGCGCTGTACATTATAATGGGAGACAGTACACGAGACAGCACAGTAACAATTCAATACAATACACGAGGGGTTCGAGGGCCCTGCTCCTTGGAGCTTACAATCTAGGAGGGAGGGGATAGCGGTACAGGAGGAAATAGCAGTGGGGGATGGAGTGGTAGGAAGAGTGGAGGAGATCGGCAATTAAGTGAGGGTGGGGTAGAAGAGAAGGGTTTTCAGGGTGCGCCTAAAGGTGAGGAGGGTAGGTGACAGTCTGATGGATTGGGGTAGTGAGTTCCAGAGGATGGGGGAAGCCCTGGAGAAGTCCTGGAGACGGGCATGGGAGGAGGAGACCAGGGAACTAGAGAGTAGGAAATTTTGTGAGGAGTGGAGAGTCCGTTTTGGGTGCTAGATGGAGTAATGTTTAAAGCTTGAGATTTGGTATAATTTATCTTCAGGTTAGAGATAATTCTAAAGCGTTCCAGCTCACAAAAAAGATTTGGCATGGATATATGTGGATTTGTTAGAAACATTAACATGCCTGTGCTGTTCCCCTCATATTTGTTATTTATACCTTCATTCGCCTTCATGTGGGGACAGAACAGTCAAAAACTGCCTTAAAGTCCATACCCCGCTACAGATTCCCTCAGAGTCCAGTACCACACTCAGGAATCTCCCTAGCAACAGGCCCACTTGCAGCAAATCTGACCTACCACAGTGCATGTTCCATAAGCCTATGCGGAAGCACTGCACATGCGTAGTATCTATACTCTCGCCTGGAACTCCTCCACAACTAGCCAAGCCACTCTTTACATCCTATATTAACCTTTGCTCGCATAACAGAAGTACTGTTTATGCATGTTCCTTACATTGTTGTGGCCGCAAAACCCCGCAATTCACTCTAAGCATATTAGAACTTTTATCAAAGTGCCCTAACGGAGCTGTGCTGCGATTTTCAGCCCCCAATTCAAAAGTTCATTTTCTTAAAGAGACAGCGCACCTTAAGTCAAAATGGCCGAAAAGGACTTTGCACATTTCCCCAGTGATGAAATAAAGCAAATGCAACCTGATACTGATCATTATGAAGGGCAGGGAACAGAATCCACACTTCCAGCGGAAAAAGTCGTGCGACCAAGACGCTCTCTCAAACGACAGTAAAGGTCATCGAAAACTATCACACCACAAAAGATGAGCTATGTGATAACCTGGAGGAGCAATGGGAACGAGTTTCCTCCCTTATGTCCGGACTTAAATCCTCCTCAGGTGATGCCACAAGCTTACAAGTTGCCATCGGGCGGCTGGACACAGCTCAAGAAAGATACAAGAGACTGTCCACAAGGTATATAACCTTTCTAAAAGACTCTAATATAGATGAAGCCCTATCAGAACTAAGCAAGGCAGAATCAATAGACAGGCAAAGAGACGTCATGGTGCTGGATGTTAAAGGTAAAGCGGAACTCCGTATCTCGCATTTGCAAGAAACTAGATCACATAGATCAAATTCATCTAAACATTCCTCTCGGTCATACAGATCATCGTGCTCAAGAAGCTCAGCCTTGAGCGACAGATTACTAGAGGCCCGCATAAACGCAGAGCAATCCAAAGCGAGACGCTCCTTCACAGAAAAAGAAGCTCTTGCAAGGGCAGAGGCAGAGGCCAAGAGGGCAGAAGTGGAAGCAGAGGCTCGAATAAAGATTTTCGAATCAGAGATGCAGGAGGAAATTGCATTAGCTAAAGTAAGACTACTTGAGCAAGCATTGAGCCAAGGTCTTGATCCAGTCTGCTCACTACCACCGGAAATAGATGATCCAGTTGATCGCACCAGTGACTATGTACTGAATCAGGTATCTGCGCCACCCCCAGTTTGCAGTACCGTCCAAGCCGACAACACTGAAACCTCCAAGTCAGCTTTACCTGCGGTACCAGTGCTACCCACAGCACCCGAGCTACCTAATAACTGTTACCCAGATGTGTCCTCTCAAGGACGGTTGTTACAGCAAGATCGCTATCAGGCGTTTTCTGGCCTACCTCCACAGCTCAAGCAGCAGTCATCACAATATACAGAGGCTAAACGAAAGCTTAACCCTGCAGCTACATCATTCTACCCGGAAGCATCTCACCCCTTCACGCCAGGCAGCCCATACGCCCCAGGGGCATCACAAGTCGTCATGGCAACAAGCAGTGAGAAATCAGATATGTCCGAGTTTGCCAGGTTTATGGTGAGCAGAGAGCTAATCAACACCAGTCTCTCAAAATTTGATGACCGTGCAGAGAGCTACAGAGCTTGGAAGGCAACCTTCAAGGCTGCCATCGCTAACCTCAACCTAACCGCAGAGCAGGAGTTTGACCTCTTGATCAAATGGCTGGGCCCAGGCTCCACAAATCGTGTCAAGAGCCTCAGAACTGTCTACATGGGACAAGCAGAAGCAGGTCTAGCTGCCGCCTGGCAGAGACTCGAACGTACCTTCGGCAGTGCAGAAGCAATAGAGAAGGCCCTATTTAAGAGACTGCAGAACGTTCCAAGGATCAATCTCAAGGATGTCCAGAAGCTTCAGGATTTAAGTGATCTGCTCATGGAACTGGAGCTTGCCAAGGGTGACCCTCGTCTGTCCGGGCTGTGCTACCTGGATACAGCTCATGGAGTGAACCCAATTGTCGTGAAGCTACCATACAGTCTGCAAGAAAAGTGGGCGGCATCAGTCTCAAGGTACAAAAGAGAGCATGACATCACCTTTCCCCCATTTATTCACTTCTGTAGGTTTATCGATGAACAGTCCCAGATGAGGAATGACCCCAGCCTCGACTTCCTGGAGTTCAACACTACAGCTTCAGCAACATCATCAAGGTATGAAAGCATCACGCATAAACACAGAGACTTCAAGAGCAGCGTGAATGTTAGAAAGACTAACCTACCATCTCCTGCAGTACCCACGGGTAAACAGTACACCACCTCATCAGGAGATAAGACCTTCAATCGTGAATGTCCCATTCATAAAAAACCACACTCTCTGAACAAATGTAGAGGGTTTAGATCCAAAACCATACAGGAGCGCAAGAAAATCCTCACCGAGCTCGGGGTATGTTTCAGATGCTGCGCTTCATTGGAGCACATGGCTAAGGACTGTAAATCTGTCATCAAGTGTGAGGAGTGTCATAGTGAAAGACATGCCTCAGCTATGCACCCAATCCCACTCTCCAGAGATTCACCCACTGCCGTCACCACCAGTCCTGCTCCAAGTCATGGCGGGGAGCCCCAAAATTACGCTAATGCAGCGACTGCTGTTTCCTGCTCATGCTTGGATGTATGTGGGGAGGGCCAGTGTGAGAAATGTTGTGCCCGAATATGCTTAATCAAGGTCTACCCAGAGGGACTACCAGAAAAGGCAGTAAAAATGTATGCCATCATTGATGACCAAAGCAACCGGTCCCTAGCAGGTCCTAAATTCTTTGAAGCCTTTGGAATAAAGGGACCATCCGAACCCTATACCTTAAACACCTGCTCGGGCCGCATAGAGACTAGCGGCAGGAGGGCACAAGGATTCATTGCTTCTCCTGTCAGTGGGGATACGGAAATACCCTTACCGACGCTGATCGAATGTGATCAAATACCCAACCATAGGGATGAGATTCCTACCCCAGAAGCTGCATTTCACCAACCTCACCTAAGGCACCTAGCCAACGTTATCCCACCTATGGACATCAACGCCGAGATTCTACTCCTGCTCGGCAGAGACAATCTAAGGGTACACAAGGTGAGTCAACAGTGTAATGGTCCTGACTATGCGCCATATGCCCAGAGACTGGACTTGGGATGGGTAATCATAGGAAATGTATGCTTAGATCAACCAAAAATCGACTCCTTCAAAACGTACGTGCGTGCAGATGGACGCACAACTTGCATTAAGCCGTGTCCTCATCACTATGAGGTGAAGGAGAAGTCTCCAGGCCTCATACAACCACCTGACATCATTACTCCCCTCTTTGCCGACAACTTGGGGAGATCAGTCTTTCATACAACCAAGGACGACGATAAAGTAGCCTTGTCAGTAGAGGACAGAGAATTTGTCAAGATAATGGACAGTGAGTTCTTTAAAGACGAAACCAATCACTGGGTTTCTCCATTACCCTTCCGAGCTAACAGAGTAAGACTCCCGAACAACCGGGAACAAGCTCTGTCTAGATTTAACTCTCTTCAGCGTACCATGAACAGCAAGCCTGAAATGAGAGAACACATCGTTGCCTTTATGGATAAAATATTCCGTAACAACCATGCAGAACCAGCTCCATCCTTAAGGAAGAACGACGAGTGCTGGTACTTGCCTTCATTCGGAGTATATCATCCACGAAAACCTAATCAAATTAGGGTTGTCTCTGATTCAAGCGCCAAACATCAAGGTGTATCTCTTAACGATATTCTTCTCACAGGTCCTAATCTGACTAATAACCTAGTCGGAGTGCTGATGAGATTCAGGAAAGAGCTTGTCGCCATCACTGCTGACATTGAACATATGTTCCATTGTTTTATAGTCCGAGAGGACCACCGGAATTTTTACAGGTTCCTGTGGTACAAGGACAATGACACCAACGCAGAGATGATGGAGTATCGTATGAGGGTACATGTGTTTGGAAACAGCCCTTCACCAGCCGTAGCGACTTACGGGCTTCGGAGAACTGCATTAGAGGGGGAATCTGAGTACGGTACAGATGCCAAAGACTTTGTGGAAAAAGACTTCTACGTGGACGACGGGCTCAAATCGCTACCAACTGAAGAAGCGGCTATCGATCTGCTCAAAAGGACTCAAAGTATGTTATACCAAGCTAAACTTAGACTACACAAAATTGCTTCAAACAGTCTAACCGTAATGAGAGCCTTCGAGCGAGGTGATCATGCACCTGGATTCAAAGACATTAACCTGGGACTGGACAGTCCACCTGTGCAGAGGAGCTTGGGCCTCAGATGGGATCTCTCGGCTGACTCCTTCGGTTTTCAAATAAGTTGTGCAGACAAGCCATTCACAAAACGTGGTGTCCTATCAGTGGTAAACAGCCTATTTGATCCGCTGGGATTTGTAGCACCCATTGCCATACAAGGTAAATCCCTACGGAGACAGCTTTCTGAAACCATCAAGGATTGGGATACCCCACTTCCCTCCGATAAAGAGCAAAAATGGGAAGCCTGGAAGCAATCTTTGTGTGCTTTGGATGAGATCCACATCCCAAGATGCTATATTAAAACCTCACTTACTTCTAGCGTAAAGAAGGAACTCCACGTGTTCTCGGACGCCTCCACAGAGGCCATAGCAGCGGTCGCCTATCTGAAGGTCACAGAACCCAACAAGCAAAATCACGTTGGATTCGTCTTTGGTAAGGCTAAGTTAGCCCCCAAGCCTGATCATACTATTCCCAGACTTGAACTCTGTGGGACTGTGTTAGCAGTGGAGATTGCAGACTTCATACAAGAAGAGCTAGGTGTCAACATAGATGAAGTTCAGTATTACACGGACAGTAAGGTCGTTTTAGGTTACATCCACAATCAGACGAGACGATTTTATGTGTACGTCAGTAACCGCATAGAGAGAATCAGGAGGTCCTCCAAACCTGAACAATGGTACTATGTACCATCCGAACTTAATCCAGCAGATCATGCCACTAGACCTATGTCTGTAGGTTCCTTTACTAACTCTACTTGGCTTACAGGTCCGGAGTTTCTGCTAAGACAGGCGGACAAATGTGTACAGGAAGTTTTCAGCATCCAGGATCCGGATAATGATCCAGAAATCCGCGCTGAAGTCAGTGTATTGGTCACTGGAACAAAGCAAACCTCCAGCCTCGGTTGCCAGCGCTTTGAACGTTTCTCCAATTGGATGAGACTCGTCAGGACTATCGCAAGGTTAGTGCACATTGCGAAATGTTATCACAATACTCACAAAGATAAGGATTGTCACGGTTGGCACGTCTGCCATAAACCCTTCTCTGCGGAGAACATCTCTCATAGTGAGTCCCTCATAATACATCACGTCCAACAAGAGGAATTCAATGTAGAATGGAAGTGCTTGTACAACAAACAGCAGATTCCAA
Organism: Staurois parvus; assembly: GCF_062004578.1. Lineage (NCBI taxonomy): Eukaryota > Metazoa > Chordata > Amphibia > Anura > Ranidae > Staurois > Staurois parvus. The sequence goes on from NW_028318430.1 coordinate 459,676, forward strand.
TAAAAAGTCCTCTTGCCAACTTAAATCCAGTTATTGACAGTTTTGGCTTGCTCAGAGTTGGTGGTCGTTTGAATCAAGCCCACCTAAGAGTTGCAGAACAAAATCCTCTCATCATTCCCAGAAAACACCATATCACCGTCTTGCTGATCCGACACTACCACAAAAAGACTGAACACCAGGGCAGGCAAATCACTGAGGGCAAGTTACGGTCTGCTGGCCTTTGGATTATAGGTATGAAAAGACGTGTGGCCCAAGTATTGCATGACTGTGTTCACTGTGGCAAAGCTAGAGGAAAACAACTACACCAACAAATGGCTGATTTGCCTGCGGACAGACTATGTACAGAGCCGCCTTTCACCTACGTTGGCCTAGACGTCTTCGGGCCATGGATGGTGTCCGCACGCAGGACCCGTGGCGGTCACGCAAACAGTAAGCGTTGGGCTGTACTATTTACTTGCATGAGTGTGCGAGCCGTTCACTTAGAGGTCATAGAATCCATGGACACATCCAGCCTTATTAATGCCTTAAGACGGTTCTTCGCAATCAGAGGACCAGTGAAACAGTTGAGGTCTGACCGTGGAAGCAACTTCATTGGAGCCTGTAGAGAACTGAACATAGACACCAAATCCATTCAAGATCACTTGGCGGAAAAGGGTTGCACCTGGATTTTCAATCCTCCTCATAGTTCCCACATGGGGGGCTCCTGGGAGAGAATGATCGGAATCTCACGCAACATCTTGAATTCTATGTTGATGGATGTAAACTCTTCAAGACTCACACATGAGACTCTAGTCACCCTTCTCGCTGAAGTTTCAGCCATCATCAATTCTAGACCCCTCGTGCCAGTATCTATGGATCCTGAAACACCAGCCGTACTGACTCCAGCTGTCCTACTTACCCAAAAAACTGAGATTACGCTAATACCTAGTGAAGAATTTACTCATGCGAATATCTACCAAAAACACTGGAAACGTGTACAATACCTAGCTGATTACTTCTGGAACAGGTGGCGAAAGGAGTATCTCAATATTCTTCAAGGAAGAAGAAAGTGGCAACACCACAAACCAAACCTAAAAGAAGGTGACCTCATGTTAATGAAGGAGCAACATACCGTACGGATTGACTGGCCTATGGGACTAATTACAAAGGTTCTTCCTAGCAAGGATGGCAAGGTCCGTAAAGTGGAGTTGAAGATCTTCAGAAAGGGTGAGCTTAAAATGTTCGCAAGGCCAATTAACAAACTCATTTTGATACTACCCATTGAGAACATTCCTGCTGGGTGAACTCTACTGAACTTGAACTTTGTGGTTCTTCTCTATTCCAACTCGGAATCTACTATATTGTTATGTTTATTGCATTCTAACATGTTCTTTGTTACAGGTTGTTTTATATTTTATGGACATTCGTCATAGTGAAATCCCTTATGGAATTTCAGACGGGGAGTGTGCTGTTCCCCTCATATTTGTTATTTAACTGTGCATTGTATCACCAATTCTTATTTCACCATGTTTGTTTCTATGTCTTGATCTGTTGCTGCCATCTGCTGGCCAGAATTTGCATGCTGCATGCCTTTGTTATAGCTAGTAAGTGTTTTCTCTGCTGGGTGTGGTTTTAGGCAAGCCTTGGTTCTGGTCACTTCCTGCAGCCATTTTATCTGCTTTATAGCTGTGTGACAGGACATTCAGTACCCTGGGCTTGTGAAGGCATCAGTTTTTGACCAGCAGTTAGCCTCAGGAAAGATATAACAGGACAGCATGAATACCTCTACTACATTACAGTATTGTATCACTGTTTGTCGCTGTATTTGGACCAAATAAACCCACGCTGATTTAATTCCCGTGTATACGTTTGGATCCTTCTAACCTGAGCATCTGCCGGTCCGGTCTGCTCCACTGCTTGGATACGAAGGTAGGAAGTTACACAGCCATTATCAGTTATACCTTCATTCGCCTTCATGTGGGGACAGAACAATGCCTTATACCGTTATCCCATGAATACCCATGTTGGAGCAGATTCTAGAGGATGGGTGATAGGGGACACCCCTGCTTAGTGCTGTTATGCAGACAAAAAGCATCTGATAAGATGCCATTTACCCGTACCCTCACATAAGGGTTAGAATCGTGAGCTAATATATTGCTGCACATGTTGGGCATTAAGCCTATTGCTTTAAGGGTTGCTGCTAAATAGTCCCAGGAAATCCTATCAAATGTATTTTCGGCATCCAGTGATAGGAAGAATCCCTGTTGCTTTTGTGAGGTCAGCCAATGATGGAGATTTAAAGCCTCTATAGTATTGTCATCGGCTTCCCGACCTAGAATAAAACTCGCGTGAAGCTTCAGGTCCACATTTAGAAGGGAAATAGGATGCTTGTTATAGACTTTGGTCTCGTCTTTACCCTCTTTTGATATCACAGTGACAAGAAGTGCAAGGTCAAAGGGTTGGAGGATGCTAGGCAATGAAAGGCAGCTAGAAATCAAAGTTGTAGTACATCAAGAAAGGTCCTATACTGAAGCGTCAGGCTGTCCGGTCCAGAACTTTTGCCGGTTTTCATCTTTTTGAGAGCCTTATCCAGTTCTCCACTGAAAATTAATTTTTAATTTTTAAGGCCTCCGAATGCCAAATGGAGGGGGGCTATGTTGAGCTAGAAAGTCTGCAATCAGACCCTACTTCGAAGGTTGGAGGGAGACTAAGTGAGTGTGGGGTCCTCAAGATTGTAAAGAGAGCTGTAAAAGGTCTCAAATGGTTTAGCAATGGCTTCATGGGAGCAGTGACTGGGCTTCTCTAATGCAATGTACTGTTGCCCTGCTTTTGTTTGCTTGTATTTCTCTAGCCAATAAGCAGCCACATTTATTTCCTTGTTCATAAAATACTTTGTGACGCAAAATGTATTGTCTATTGGTCCTCTTATTTAGCTCATCATGCAACTGAAGTCTAGCCTCAGTTAAATCCCAAAGGGTAGATGCCGCCTAAGATCGTTTGTGGGCGTCTTCCAGTGTATGAAACCAATTTCTTTGCTGCTGCGGATAGAGACAGGAATTCCCCCTTACATCAGAGGTATCATTTATTGAGAAGTAATCTTGCAGCCTAGTTGTAAGTTTAGAAAATAAAGAAAAAAGACCAGAGGGTAAAGGACCCAGAGGCCAAAAGGGAGTCCAAATGAGGACAGACTGCAGCCTTGAAAACCAAATAATAGACAAAAATTATTTAATTTGCAGTAAAAAAACGTACAAATATCACAAAGACATGTATGGCATGGTAAGCCAAAATATACAAAAATGACACAAGAAATTACCTCACCACCACCCAGGTGGAAAGGAAGTCAAGAGCAGAATGGCAAGATCAACCTGGACGGCAGTAGACATGCAGAAAGTCCCATAAAGATGTGATGAATAGTAGACCTGTGATGAACAGTAAAGTCTCAAAATTGGAACAAGACAGTGAAGATGACAAGCAGGTGATGATATAGATAGCTCAAGAAGGTATGGTACCAAGGACAGGATTCATGTATAAATCACATAACCATATAAACATACACGAAGAGTGCATAATAATAAATCTAGAAAACATGATCCTTGATGCAACCATCAAAAATAATTGGTATAATCCCTAGTATCAGGGTAAAAAGCTGAAAGTCATTCCTCAGGTATCAAGTGATGTATGAAAGTATTACAGATCTCTCATCAAAAATATGCGGTTAGGGTTATAATGCAAAATTATGTAGAATACATCTCCTCAATATTACAAGAGTGGTTAAATGATGGAAGGGAAATGGCAATATATGACATAATATGCCCAATATCCCAAAGGTCATTTAGACAGTCAATGATTATCATGCAGACAGTCAATGATTATCATGTAGACATGTATCATACAGATGGCATAATAGCTTGGTGGAGCCCATTATATGCATAATAAATAGATGACTTGAATACTTGAAGCACAAAGGGTTGTCAGGTGAAGACCCAGTTCAGTAAAAGTCCACAAAAAATGCAGATATGGTAAAGTGGAAAGCTTGTGTCAAACCTGTAACAGCTAATAGTCATCAACTGACCTGTAGACCATGCAGGGATAGTTGCTGAGGTCAGTGGAGTTGAATCCTGTGTGTTAACAGGTGAAGATCCTCCCAATATAGGGAAAGCTATCAGCCACTGTTGGGTCAGATTCCTGTTGCCAGCCCCAAACATGCTGTGATGATAGGCTTGTAATGCAAAGTTATGTAGAATACATCTCTATAATATATCAAGAGTGGTTAGATGATGGCAAGAAAAATGGCAATATGTGACATAATGTGCCCAATATCCCAGGGATCTTTTGGCCAGTCAATGATTGTCATGCAAACATATATCATGCAGATGGCATAATTGTTTGGTGGAGCCGGTGATATGCATAATATATAAATGCCTTAAATAATGGAGCACAGGGGATTGTCAGGTAGAAACCCAGTTCAATAAAAGTCCACAAAAGTTACAGGTATAATAAAGTGGAAAGCTTGTGTTAAACCTGTAGCAGCTGATAGTCATCCACAGACCTATAGCCCATGCAGGGATAGTTGCTGAAGTCAGTGAAGTTGAATCCTGTGTGTTAGCAAGTGAGGATCCTCCCAATGTAGGGAAAGCTTATCAGCCACTGCTGGGTCAGACTTCTGTTGATAGCCCAAAACGTGCCATGATGATAGGCAAGGATTGATATATGACATACCACATATAGCGGTGCAATACAGTGGCTAAAGATGGCGGCCGTACATGCCGCAAGGAAAGCCGTGGCTCCACAGAGAAAATATATGGATGTCAGGTCCTGCAGTCTGACTGAGCCACTCCGCGGGACTGCGCATGTGCCAGCGTGTCCAGGAGGTGACGTTGATGCATTTTGCCCACTACATCACATAGGCTTCTTCAGATAAAGGCAGCCATGTTAATGGAGTCCTTATATAGTAACACAAAGCCCTATATAGTTGTAAGTTGAGCAACGGTAGCTGTATCTCTAAGCAGGGAGGAGTTAATCGACTCCATAGTTTTATGATTCAACATCAATTGCAAATACTTGAACAGTACACACTCCTCAATGCAGGTTCTCCACTAGTGGATATAGCCTCCGAGTCTCTACAGCCTACCCTAAAGGGTACTCCCGTTTTCAGGCTTCAGACCTACGTATCAGTGGTAGCCTGCTCCCATCACTCCTCTGCCTGAGACTCCTCCCACACCAGACTATATAGGGGTACAACACTCCACCAACTGATTCCATCCAAGGGGTAAAAGGGTACTTACTAAAAGGGGTATTAACCAATACATGTGGCTGGTGTGCCTTCTGCTTCCCGGTCTTGCAACTTAACTTTGCCTAGAATAGGGGTGGGCAACCTGCTGCTCTCCAGCTGTTGTGGAACTACATTTCCCATGAGGCATTGCAACATACCAGAAGTTACAAGCATGACTCTACAGGTCCCATGAGACATTACAAAACTGACAGTTACAGCTATGACTTGCAGAGGCACGATGGAACTTGTAGTCCTGCAACAGCTGGAGAGCCCACCCCTGGCCTAGAAGAAGCAATCTAAAATAAGCCTTGAAAATAGAGCATCCCAAAGGAATTTATTAGTGGCTGCTACTATGCTAGAAAAAGGAAGAGCATTTAAACCTTTAATCAGTATTCGAATAATGATGAAATGTTTATGCCTAGAGTTCAGCTTTAAAGTTCAGAATTACTACAGCAGATGTTGTGAACAGTGCGAGTGTCAACACCACCTGGCGGTACCTCTAGCAATCCACAGGACAGGATTCCCCAGGGCGCGGGGTCTAAGTCCCAGTCTGCATGTTCACCAGGGCCCCTGATGGTGGGGATGGACTTGGAGCAGACAGTGACCAGGTCGCGACCCCTGAGTACACCCGCCTGTGGTAGAGGGATCCGCCAGAGGTATATACTGGAAGAGAGCCTGATGTGAAGAGGCAGATATGCCTGGGCAGCAGTGACCAGATCCATGCAGGATGGATGGATGGCAGGGTAATGTAGCGTAGTCAGACAGGCCGGGTCGGTAACAGTGGGGACAGCATGGTACAAAGCAGCAGACAAAGAGTAGTTGGGTCACACGTGGGGTTCAGTAACAGGAGGTCAGATAAACAGGGATATGCAGGAGAGTAGTCAAACGAGCCAGGGGTCAGAGCAGGAGATAATCTGCGAAGGTCAAAACAAGCAGGGTTGGCAACAAGATCAATCAGCAGGAACACAACGAGCAGGAACAGGATACTAAGACCATACAGCAACTTGAGTCTGTGTAGGGCTGGTTTAAATAGTGCGCCCTGCACAGTCATTGGTGCCAGGCACGCGTCCGCGATCGTGAGTGCGCATGCTCGGCCGCAGCTGCCTAGGTCCTAACGCTTGCCAATTAGAGAGCATCGGCGTTCTGCGCATGCGCAGACCCGTGCGCCGCCGCGACTGCTGACATTGCCCCCCCTACGGGCATCCTCCGGATGCCCAACTGATCTCTGTGGGTGGTTGCGACAAAACTCTTGGACAAGTCTAGGGGCGTGAACGTTTTGGGCTGGCTCCTATGAGTTCTCCTCTGGTCCATAACCCTTCCACTTGATAAGGAATTGCGTCTGGCCGCCCCTTTTCCAACAATCTACGATTGCTTCTACTTCAAATTCTTCTTCTTCGTCAATGGTTACGGCCTCCGGGGGTCTGGACCTGCGATCTGGAAAGGGATCTGGTGTTGCTGGCTTTAATAACGACACGTGGAAGACCGGGTGTATCTTAAAAGTTTCGGGAAGTGTGAGTTCATAAGCCACTTCATTAATCTTCCGCTTTACCCAGAATGGACCCATAAACTTTGGTCCCAATTTCCTAGAAGGGCATGACATCTTTAGATTAGTCGTAGCTAACCATACCTGATTCCCCGGTTGCAGGATTAGTTTGCCTCTTCTTCTACTGTCAAAAGCCCTTTTATTATCCTCCTGAGCCTTCGCAATTGCTTCTTGTAACACTTTGTTGTTGGCAGAAAAAAATTCAGCATATCTTGTGTAGCGGGTCAGGCAAAAATGTGGGATGGAACCCATAATTAGCGAAAAATGGGGATTGCCTGATAGAAGAATGATTTGCGTTATTGTACGCAAATTCAGCTAACGGCAAGAGGTCCAGCCAATCGTCCTGGAGAAACGAAGTATAGCATCTAAGATACTGTTCCAACGTCTGGTTAGTCCTTTCAGTCTGCCCATTTGTCTGTGGATGGTATGCGGATGAGAACGAGAGTCTGATTCCTAAGACTTCACATAGAGCTCTCCAAAACTTCGATGTGAACTGGACCCCCCTGTCTGAGACAATGTCTTCTGGAATCCCATGAAGTCTTACAACTTCCTTCACAAAGATTTGTGCCATCTCCAGAGCCGAGGGCGTGTTTCTTAATGGTAGGAAATGGGCCATTTTTGACAGGCGATCCACGATCACAAAGATTGCCGTGTGATTTTGAGAAGGTGGGAGTTCTACTACAAAATCTATGGAGATCATTTGCCATGGCCTGTCAGGTATGGGCAATGGTCGTTGCCTTGCTTTTGGTGGGCTTGTTCCTCTGACAAATGGCGCAGGTCTTCACGTACAGTTCACAATCCTTGGCCATACTCGGCCACCAGAATGTACTCTGTAATAATTCTAGGGTCTTATCTGCTCCAAAATGACCTGCCAATGGATGGTCATGGCAGTAGCCCAGAACTAAGGTACGGACCTCCTCGGGTACCACGATCTGTCCCTCTTTCCAAAAAAGACCCTCCTTGCTCTGCAGGGAAACCCCGGGTGGGTTTGGCATTCCTACAGATGTGGTCTGTAACTTGGAACGTAGTTCGGTCTGGAGGGTGAGAAAATTTCCAGTAGACAGAATGGTGTCTGGTTTAGGGACCTCTTCCAGGTCCTTGAACATGTGCGAGAGAGCATCAGGTTTTGTACTTTTGGATCCAGGTCTATAAGTTATATGGAACACGAATCTTGAAAAGAATAGTGCCTATCTCGCCTGGCGTGGTCTCAGGCGCTTGGCTGTCCTCAAGTATTTTAAGTTTTTGTGATCTGTAAAAATCAAAATCGGATGCGTAGCCCCCTCCAAGAGGTACCTCCACTCTTCCAGTGACGTCTTGATAGCCAAGAGTTCTCGATCCCCTATGTCATAGTTCCTCTCTGCTGACGTGAATTTTCTTGAAAAGAACGCTACTGGATGCATGAGTTCTTTGGTACCCCTTCTCTGGGACAGGACGGCCCCCACTGCGTTCTCAGACGCATCTACCTCCAATATATAGGGTAAAGAGGAATCTGGGTGGCTTAGAACAGGGGCTGTGGTAAATAATTCCTTCACAACCTCAAATGCCGCCTGTGCTTCAGGTGTCCACTAGAAGCGAACCCCCTGCTTAGTGAGCTGGGTAATGGGAGACACGAGACCCAAAAAGTTCCTAATGAACTTCCTATAGAGGTTAGCGAAGCCAATGAAACGTTGCACACCTTTCTTATCGGCGGGTACTGGCCACTCCAAAATTGCATAGATTTTCTGGGGGTCCATTGCAACTCCCGTGGTGGAGATAATCAGCCCCAAGAAGGCGATGCTGTGCTGTTCAAAGCTACATTTGCCTGCCTTGGCATACAACCCGTGTTGGCGTAGACGCTCCAACACGCTTCTGACATGACCCCTATGGGTTTCTAGGGAGGAGGAGAAGATCAGGATATCATCTAAGTAGATGACCACAAAGATGTCCAGATAATCTCTGAATACGTCGTTTATGAAGTGCTGGAATGTGGCTGGTGCATTGCATAGTCCGAAAGGCATGATCAGGTACTCAAAGTGCCCAAACCTAGTGTGAAATGCGGTCTTCCACTCATCCCCCTCCCTTATGCGGATTAGATTATAAGCACCCCTCAAATCTAACTTGGTGAACACCACTGCTGACTACAACCTTTGAAACAGCTCGGGAACCAAAGGGAGTGGGTAGCGATTTTTCCCCATGATTTTGTTTAACTCCCGATAGTCCACACAGGGCCTTAAGAATTTGTCTTTCTTTTCAACGAAAAAGATTCCAGCTCCGGCTGGTGACGTGGAGGGGTGAATGAAACCCTTTTAGAGGTTTTCATCAATATAATCTTTCAGTACCCCCAGTTCCCGCTCAAATAAAGGGAATATCCGCCCGAAAGGGATCTCAGATCCTGGTAGCAGGTTGATTGGACAGTCATAAGTTCGATGTGGGGGAAGAATGTCTGCCCCTCGTTTACTAAACATGTCAAGATAGCTGTGGTAGGCCAGGGGAATGACTTGGATTAGTTCTGCGTCCACGTCCACACATAGGAGGGACTGTGGAGCTGAGGAGGCCTGGGAGTAGCAATGCTCCTGGCAGTAGGGAGATCGAAACTGAATAGACCCGGTCTTCCAATTAATCTGGGGATCATGTGCACGCAATCAGGGAAGCCCCAGAATAATTGGAAATAGAGGGGATGCAATGGCATCCAGACGAAGGAACTCCCGATGGTGGCCAGCCACCGGCGACCCATCGGCTAGAAAGATGTTCAACCCACATTCCCTTGTCTGTAGGGGGATCTTCTGTTGAGTTGCAAAGTCTATGTCAATGAAGCAACTACATGCTCCTGAATCAACGATTGCCGTCGCTGACATGGTCCTTCCTGGAAGCTGGAAAGAAATGGGCACGGCTAAGTAGTTTGAATTATTTGGACAGATGGAGGACACAGCGGAAAAAACAGAAGCACACTTACTCAGTTTTGCTGGGCAGGAACGTACCATATGACCTGCTTCCCCGCAGTAGAGACAGAGATTGTTAACCCGTCGTCTCTGGCGTTCCTTGAACGACAATGATAGTCGTGCCAATCCTAATTGCATGGGTTCAGGCATGTCATCAGTTTCCGAGTTCTGGTTTTCACCTGGAGAAGACTGGACTGGAACACAAGGGAGTACCCATGTTGGTCTCTGACCCTGGCTGGACCTCTCTAGTCTGCGTTCCCACAATCTGCGGTCAATCTGGATGGCCAGAGTGATGAGATTTTCTAGGGTGTTGGGTAGGCCCACTCTGGCTAACTCATCCTTAGGGGACTCGGATAAGCCCATGCGGAATTGGTGGCACAGGGCTGCATCAATCCATTGGGTGTCCCCCATCCAGCGTCTGAACTCAGAAGCGTATTCCTCTGCTGCTTGGCGACCGTGTCTGAGGGAATACAGGGCCGTTTCGGCTGATGCTGCCCACTGCGGTTCATCATATAACACTGCCATCGTGTTGAAAAAGTCTGTTACCAACTCCAGATGTGGATCGTGGGTCTCCATTAGTCGGTGGGCCCAGCCCTGGGGTTCGTATTGCAGTAAGGAGATAATGAACCCCACTTTCACAGATTCTGTAGAGAATGTCCGCGGCTGCAGATTGAAATATAGCTGGCACGCATTGCGAAATGCCCGGAACTTTCCTCGATCCCCATTGAAACGTTCCAGCAATGGTACGTGGGGTTCAGGTGGGGGTATCGAGACCACTGCCCTGGTAGGAGGTTTTGAAGGCTCTCTGGCCGCAGGAGTAACCGGGTTCTGAGACGTAGATGCTGGTGAGGGTAGCGTCTGGATACGGTTTTCCAGGTGTGTGTACCCTGTAGCGTTTTGACGGCTTGGGTAAGCGCCACCAGATGTTGGCATATATCCTCCAGCGGGGATGGTCCTCTTTCAGGCTCAGTCATGGCCGTATGGTTTTGTCAACACCGCCTGGCAGTACCTCTAGCGATCCACAGGACAGGATTCCCCAGGGCGTGGGGTCTAAGTCCCAGTCTGCTTGTTCACCAGGGCCCCTGATGGTGGGGATGGACTTGGAGCAGACAGTGACCAGGTCGCGACCCCTGAGTACACCCACCTGTGGTAGAGGGATCTGCCAGAGGTATATACTGGAAGAGAGCCTGATGTGAAGAAGCGGATATGCCTGGGCAGCAGTGACCGGATCCATGCAGGATGGATGGATGGCAGGGTAATGTAGCGTAGTCAGACAGGCCGGGTCGGTAACAGTGGGGACAGCATGGTACAAAGCAGCAGACAAAGAGTAGTCGGGTCACACGTGGGGTTCAGTAACAGGAGGTCAGATAAACAGGGATATGCAGGAGAGTAGTCAAACGAGCCAGGGGTCAGAGCAGGAGATAATCAGCAAAGGTCAGGATCAAACAGGGTCGGCAACAAGATCAATCAGCAGGAACACAACGAGCAGGAACAGGATACTAAGACCATACGGCAACTTGAGTCTGTGCAGGGCTGGTTTAAATAGTGCGCCCTGCACAGTCTTGGGTGCCAGGTCCGCAATCACGAGTGCGTGGCCACCGCCGCCGCAGCTGCCTAGGTCCTAACACCTTTAGAGCGCATCGGCGTTCTGCGCATGCGCAGACCCGTGCGCCGCCGCGACTGCTGACAGCGAGTTTCCTTTGAAACATGGTGGCAGCTGCTGTATGTGTAAAAAGTTGTCCAACCCCAGCAGCAATCATTCTCAGTTTGCTAGCACTTAATTGTTGTCCCACAAGCTGAAAGAGGAAGCTTGTCACCACTGCTGCTAGTGCATTTGCAGAGAGCCACATCTAATGTCAATCTCAGTTCTCTTCCTACTGCCTGTTTACAGTGGCGTTGTTCACCTCTGGCCATCAGACACTCACCAGCTATCTGGGATTTGTGAGTATTTGAGGCAATGCCACGCACTCTGAGCTTAGTTGCATCAGTGAAAAGCAATTGCAGCATACATGTACCTAGAAACAGAGGAGACAGTCCGTTGTGAAGGGTGACCCCAGCTCACAGTGCCCCATGGGACATGTACTCAGTGCACTCTAAAGGTACAGATGTCTGGAATCTTTTTTCCCTATAGGTCTACCTCATTGGAGTCCTTTTTAGCTCTGCTGGATGAGACCAAGCTCTCTGCCTAATCACCAAAGGCCTTTACTGATTCTAATTTCCTAATTCTCTGTAGCCTTAAAAGAGACCAGTCCACTAGAATCACAGTCCTGGCATTACCTCAGAAATACATGGAACCACTTTGGTTCTTATTGGTGCTGTGCGTTCTACTCTGCACCTGGAGAATAAACCTGCTCTCACAAACCTTGGGTCTCTCACAGCCCCTACAGCTTCCCAGAACTTTCCACTTTTCACCTACTATTTGAGGTTTTCCTCTATGTGAAGTGGGAGCATCTTAAAGAGTCCTGGACTGCACCTGAGTGTTTGCTGGATCTGTTACCCTTTAGTAAAGAGTTTGTTAACCATAATCTGTAAACTCTTCTTTGTGATAATTCAATCTAGCCCAATCCTAACGTCTAGATTGGGCTAGATTGAATTATCACAAAGAAGAGTTTACAGATTATATTTACTTTAAAGGGTGAAAGGTTTTTCTTTTCTTCTTGGGTTAGGAGTTAGTGTTATAGTTGGGAGTGTGCAGAGTTATTGGTTTCTGAGTTTGTTAAACAGTGGTCTATACTCGCAGTGCTCTGCCTGTGACCCACCTAACGGAACCACTAGGCCAGTAGAGGATTTTACTGACCAACAGCTAGAATCCCTCCTCAACACCCAGTTTTCACTGGCAGCTCTGCCCTTTGCCCTGCTTAGGCTGTGACCTTAATCTTTCAAACTGTTGAAGAATGGGTTAAATCCTTCAAAAATGATCACTCTATCACTGCCTTGGGCCCCTTCTTATTAAAGCTTTTCAACTGTGAAGGCTTGATAGAAGCATCTAAGCATGTGTCCATTATGAGTCTGTTGTCTATACAGATTCACAGAGTGCTCTGGTTAAGGTGCTGAAAGGCAGATGCTGTATCCAAGGAGCGTCTGACTTCCCTGGTCTTTGAGGACACTGTCCCTTCAGACCTACTGTAGACACTATCATCAAGGATATCACTAAAGGTCAGAATTCCTGCTTTAGCATACAAATCCTAAGGAAAGTTTGGCTTTCCCATCCTTCTCCTACTCCTGCAGTGGACACATCTGGACCTACTAAGCCTGGTTCTCCAGCAGCCTACAAGGATTGATGCATGAAACCTGCTAAACTCTCAAAGAAGTCTTTAGCATACAGTGGTGGGGATGGCTGCTAATCCTTTCAAGTCTCTGAGTAGTTTACCCTTCTGGCATCCACATGCAGATAGTGCCCCTTTAGGTTTACAAGCTAATCCCTTTCTCTGCCTTCAGCTGTTCACCTTCTATCCCCCGTATCAGAGCCATGGACATTGCAAGTGCAGGGAACTAGTGGCATGGGGACATGTGCATTTAATGCAAAAATAAATAAAAAATGATGAAAAACAAATTTACCTACATCAACATGGGGATAAGGTGCTTTGCTGGGGGACCCCTGGCAAGACCCTCCCCCCCCCTCCAAGTTGAGGGTATGTGGCCCGGTGTGGTTCAGGAGTAGGCCTGCCAGGTCAATGGTCTAATATATGTTTTCTTTTTTTTGTTCTTGCTGTAGGATGTGCTGCTGTGTATATTACAAGCAGTCTTCATAAAACTGCATTGCAGTCTTCATAAAACAGAACAGCACACAACTCCCAAATTTCCTCCATAATACATGTTCAGTGTCACTTTAACCCACTTCAACACTGGTGAACATACATATACATCACCAGTTTTTTTCAGCCTGCTGTTTTTTGTAAAAGCAATTTTAATGGCTAAATAGCCACTGGATTGCTTTTATAAGCGGTGGGACAGAGTCCCCTCTCCTATTGTTCTCCAGTGCCTTTCCAGGCTCTCCCGTCCCACTGGGAAGCCCAGGACTGAAGCTGGCAGAGCCATAATGCTGATTAATCACTTTCACCCCCTTCCTGCCCAGGCCAATTTTCAGCTTACAGTGCTATCACACTTTGAATGACAATTGCGCGGTCATGCAGCACTGTACCCACATGAATTTTTTTGCATTTTTTTGAGACAGATAAAACTTTATTTTGGTGGTATTTATTCACCACTGGGATTTTTTTTTTTTTTTTTGCTATATAAATGAAAATGTCCAAAAATTTTGAAAAAAAGGTCCCGTACAATTGGTGTTCTGCTGGACACAGTGTGCACCGGATCACGGAGCTGCGCGCTCCCAGGGAGCGCGCACAAGCAGGGAAGCGGGGTGGACGTTTATAATTGGCCACCCGCCCCTGCACTGCTTCTGTCTGGCTGTTTATATACATGGGCCGGACAGGAAGTGTTTAAGGACTGGATCTTCCTCGATCATCTCTATGATAAAGGAAATCTGAGATGAATATTTTGTCACTTCTGGTTTTGGGTCTTTTTTTACAAGCTATTTCATGGCTTGTGAAAGCATCGGATCGAAAGGCAGGGGAGAGATCTGGGGCCTAATGAACCCCATATGTTTCAGTAAAGAGTACCTGTCACTGCTCATTGCTATCACAAGGGATGTTTACATTCCTTGTGATAGCAATAAAAGTGATAAAAAAGGGATAGTATGCAAATAAAATTTTAAAAATAAAATCAATAATTTTTAAAGCGCCCCATGCTTGCGCACAAAGGCGAATGCATAAGCAGGTCATGCATGCATATAGTTACATAATTACATAGTCTGGCTGAAAACAGACAAAAGTCCATCCAGTTCAACCATAGGAAAAAAAAAAAGTTATAATCCTATACCCACAGTTGATCCAGAGGAAGGCAAAAAAAACCCAGCAAAGCATGATCCAATTTGCTCCTGCAGGGAAAAAATTCCTTCCTGACCACCCAAGAGGCAATCGGATATTCCCTGGATCAACTTTACCTATAAATGTTAGTAGAAATATATAAATGGTGTTAGCAGTACACATGGGAATATCGTGAATGTTATAGTGAGAACAATAATTCTAGCACCCGACCTCCTGTGTAATTCTAAACTGGCAACTTGTAAAGGCCTTTAAAGTGTTTCCTATGGAGATTTTTAAGTACCGTAGTTTGTCACCATTCCTTGAGTGTGCGCAGTTTTAAAGTGTAACATGTTAGGTATCTATTTACTTAGCATAACTCATCTTTTATATTTTACAACAAAAATTGGGTATTATATTGTGTTTTTGTGCATTAACCGCCTCCTGCCTGCCATATAAGGAAATGGTGGGCAGGCGGCAGCTCTCTTGTTCTGGGAGGACATCACATGACATCCTCCCACTCTAACAGCACATGCGCGTCCCCGGGGGCGTGCGGCACGGTGAACGGTGGTGTGCTGTGTCCCTGGGACACAGTGGATCACCGATCACAGTAAAGAGCCGATGACACAGGATCTATCATGTGATCAGCTGTGTCCAATCACAGCTGATTGCATGTAAACAAGGAAATGCCTGTTATCAGCAGTCCTCTCCTCACGCTGACAGCTCGTGAAGACAGGAGAGCCAGCAAGCAGAATTCCACAGAGGGGACATCTACACTGATCATCAGGGCATTGAAGATCAGTGCCCTGATGATCAGTGTAGCCCCATCAGTGCCACCTGTCAGTGCCCATCAATGCCACATACCAGTACCCATCAAAGCCACATATCAGTGCCTACCAGTGCCCATCAATGCCACATATCAGTGCCCATCAGAGCTGTCTTTCAGTGCCAACTATGAGTGCCAGTCAGTGCTGCCTATCAGTAACAGTCAGTGACACCTGCCAGTGCTGCCAATCAATACCACCTATCAGTGCCAGTCAGTGTCGCCTATCAGTGCCAGTCAATGCTGCCTATAAGTGCCCATCAGTGCAGCCTAACAGTTCCAATCAGTGCCGCCTATCAGTGCCATATATCAGTGCTGCCTTTCAGTGCCCATCAGTGATGCCTGTCAATACCCATCAGTGCCACCTACCAGTGCCTCCTCATTAGTGCTGGCTATCAGTTCCCATCAGTGCAGTCTATCAGTGCCCATCACTGCAGCCTCATTAGAGCACATCAGTGAAGATGAAAAATTACTTATTTACAAAATGTTATAACAGAAACTAAGACAAATTTTTTTTTTTTTAAATGTTCAGGTTTTTAAGTTTGTTTAGCAAAGAATAAAAAACCCAGAGGTGATTACATACCACCAAAAGAAAGCTCTATCAGTCTAAAAAAAAATTATAAAAATTTTGTTTGGGTGCAGTACTGCATGACCGCGCAATTGTCATTCAAAGTGCAACAGTGCTGAAAGCTGAAAACTGGCCTGCGCAGGAAGGGGGAAATAGTGCCAGGTAGGCAAGTGGTTAAAATTCATCAAAGTGTATTTTTTGCAAAAAAACTGCTTTAGAAAAACCACTACACAAATACTGCATGACAAATATTGCAACGCCCACCATTGTATTCTCAAGGGCCACTGCGTAAAAAATATATATAATGTTTTGGGGTTCCAAGTTATTTTCTAGCAAAAAATAAACAAAACAAAACAAACAAAAAAGAAAGTGTCAAGCCTGGTCTTCAGGTGGTTAAACTCTGATCTTTCTGACATAGTCCAATACAACAAGTGGAAGCAACTCATGTACTTTGCATATCTCCCTTGCAGTGCTTGTCTTTGTTATCTATGTACTTGTCCCTATGCTGCAGGTAAAGAAGTGCATGCTTCTGTTAGACGATGGCAGAAAGTGCAGTGCCAGCTGTGTACCTGTGTCCTGAGCATGTAATCCACATCCAGCAGAAGGAGAAGGAGGAGGAGTGAGGTGGAAGACTACGTAGCAGGTGTAGGGGACAGGAGGAGTGCACTTCCCTTCTTGGCCAGCAGGGCTTCCCTTCTCCATCCACTGGGGATGTACATTGTCCAGGAAGAAGGCGCAGTGTAGCCGGACTCTGAGCTGTGCTCTTCTCTACCAGCTCTGTACACAACTCCCTGCCGGACAGGGAGCATCCCCGGAGCACGTACAGCTCCAGCCTGCATATGTCTCCCTATTCCTCCTGAGGAGTCCCCTTACCCACTGAGCCAGGATTCCCCTTCTCCTCCACTCACCTGATCTTCAGAGCTGACCCAAGACTCAGGTAAGAGGCTGTACTCTGCCAACTATGGATCTGACTCTGGATCCTTTCCCTCTATGCTGTCTTCAATGAACTGCTTCTTTATTACTGCATGCTCTTGCTTTGAAAGTGCGTTTAAAAGTCTGTATATTGTGTGATCATAGTCATAAAATAGAGTAAATGTGGAGAACAGGAAATCCAGGTGTATTTTATTGTGTGTGTTTATCTCTCTCAGTATATCACATTAAGCCTGGGATCACACATATGCGGTGCGGTATATCCTATGTGATTTGTACAGGAACTGCACCGCATTCCTGTGCAAATCACATGCGAATTGTATGCGGTGTGATTGGAGACATACATTATGTATGGCTCAGATCACACTGCATCTGCACCAAAAAGGAGCGGGACCCTTTTTTTTGGTCCGCACTACAATTGGATTGCATGGGTACTCACACCCACGCGATGAGATTCTTCACATCGTACCACGTTTTGCAGACTGATTTTGGGGTGTTGTTAACTTAACATACATACCCGCAGCAGTTCACATGAACAGGGTGCGATTGTGATGTGGTGCGGAACTCACACAGAAAACGCTGCAAATTCCACGCCGCATCAGTGTGAACCCAGGCTTAGAAAGTGCAATGCAAACTGCTACCGCTATATAAATCCTGTTTAATAATAATCACACCCAGACACCATGGCATTGATGCACTCTATTACACTTTTAGCCCCTGTTCACATCCATGCGATTTTCCATATGTCTTACAACATCACACGACAAGGAGAATCCCAACTTTTCCTACGGGAACTGTTCATCTGCAATTTTTTCTTGTCCGTTTTTGAAAATGCTGCATATCCCTTTTTGGTAGAACTTTGTGTGGTCTTGGCCCCATAGATTTTAACAAAATTGCATCAAAAACACACATACATCTGTTTCAGATGTGTTTCAATACTTTTTTTTACCAAAAGAACAGGGTTTGACTCAGATGGGAATTATTGGTTGTCATTGCCTAAAACAAAGTCATGAGACATAAAAACACATGAAAACACGTACAAAGACAAATGAGAAATGTATTCAAAAAGTACAAAACAACGCTTGAAAAATGCAGGTGGACAACTGTGACCTTAGGCATACTCTTCCTGCATTACTAAAGTTGGAGAGTGCAAAATCAGACTCATTTCTGAATAGAAATCAATCAGCTCCTAACCTCAGCTTATTCAATTAAATTTTGACAATAAAACCTGGAAGCTGATTGGTTTCTATGCAGAAGGGAGCCTGAATTTGCACTCTCCAGCTTTAGTAAATAAACACCATTGGGGTTTATATATACTAAAGCTGGAGAGTGCAAAATCAGACCCACTTCTGAATAGACACCAGAGACACGTGTTGTCTTTTTATCGGCTGTACAGACTGGTACTGGGGTACAGGCACCATACAATGTGAGTGTGTTTACATTTATTTTGTGAACCATGGTTCTCAATAAATACTACATTTAGAGCATATTTTATGGATATCCATTTTTACTTTGAGTTCTTCTGAGAGCCACTATTGAAAGAAGGTGAGCCTGGAGACCCACCATAGGAGAGCTTACAGAAGGGAATCTAAATGCCATTTGATCATCTAAGCAATATTTGACCATCCATTATGGGGGTCAACACCTTCTGGTGAGTGGGACATTTATACATTACTCACAAGTGGTGGAGAAGATCTTTCTGGACCAAAGTGGCACTCCTTTATAGAGCCCTCATTCATATAAATATTTGGACTAACATGTTATCCTATTTAAGACTTTTTATATTGAATGTGATGTTGGGATAGCACTTTACACATATTTATATAATATCTTTTATGCCATATGGTATTTATGTTTATGGTGAAAACATTTACACATTAGGCCACGGTTAGACAAATGGTAGTAGTCTACCCCTAGGTGCCTACTCTGTACAGCAGCCTTTCTAAACGGTTTTTTTTTTAGGAATCCTGCTATGGTGTCAGGGTATCCCTGAAAAAAGTACTGTATGTACAGCTCACTGTACATTAGTGTGATGGTGAAAGATAGGAATGCTCTCTATATTTAGGGTCAGTGTGAATAATCCTCTTCTTACAGATGGCTAAAAAGATCATCGGTGTCAGTGGGAACTTACCTGAATAGCAGAACTTGCCAATTGCTCAAGGAACCCCTAGCAACCTATATAGGAACCCTGATTGAAAAAGGCTGCTGTACAGGGTTGCCATCACCATAAAGCCTCTACAATTGCTGCTGTGCTGTAGGCAGAACAGACTATATACAGACCACAGGGGGATGGCATTGAGTCTTTAATGTGTGGACATCCTTACTATGGAACAGCAGCCAATGCAGTATGCAATATACTTTGCATTCTAGTGGGCATTGCTTTCTATTGCCTCTTCTGATGCCATCTCTGGTCTTGGGAGCCTCATTGCCCCTGAGTCCTAAAAGTCCAGGGCTTAAAGCATGCAATGAGCATACCATAACATGTATACCACTGCAGTTTATGTGACAATATCATATAGAGAATAGCAACTCTATTGTACTTACAGTATATTACAAAGAACAGGACGTAAAGTCAATTATTAATTAATGGGTGGAGTCCTTGCAGCCCCTCAAGTACATGTTTTGGTTATATGTAAATCTCTTTTGCTATACAAACAGGGAGAGAACATATAAAATCATATAATGCCCTGGTGAGATTTGAACTGGAAACCGTTTGTGTTTCAAGTCATGTATTGGCTGGACAAATATCATTTGCCAGGTTGCAATTTTGTTTCTGGAAAAATTCCTTTAGTATCCAGGACATACTGCTCATCTGCTCACCCATCCAGGTCTACTTCTCGGTTGAGCCCCCTGCTACACTGGGTGCACTACTGTGGAGCAGGAATAATCTTTCTTTGTGTTTTGTGTTCTGCAAATGTGGCCTGTAGACTTTATATCACAGGGTTCTACAAAGGTGGTCTGTATGACCTATTTCATACTTTACTATAAAGGAGGTCTGTAGGGCTAATATTACAGTGTTTTACAAAGGGGGTCTTTTGGGCTGATATCAGTGTTCTACAAAGGAGTGCTGTAGAGCTCATATCACAGAGTTGTACAAATGTGGTCTGTTGGGCGTTTATCACAGTGTTCTACAAAGGTGGTCTGTATGACTTTATCATTGTGTTCTACAAAGGTGGTCTGTATGACTTTATCATTGTGTTCTACAAAGGTGGTCTGTATGACTTTATCATTGTGTTCTACAAAGGTGGTCTGTATGACTTTTTCATAGTGTTCTACAAAGGTGGTCTGTAGGACTTTTTCATAGTGTTCTACAAAGGTGGTCTGTAGGATTTATATCACAGTGTTCTACAAAGGTGGTCTGTAGGACTTTTATCACAGTGTTCTACAAAGGTGGTCTGTATGACTTTTTCATAGTGTTCTACAAAGGTGGTCTGTAGGGTTTATATCACAGTGATCTACAAAGGTGGTCTGTAGAACTGTTATCACAGTGTCCTACAAAGGTGGTCTGTAGGACTTTTTCATAGTGTTCTACAAAGGTGGTCTGTAGGGTTTATATCACAGTGATCTACAAAGGTGGCCTGTAGGACTGTTATCACAGTGTTCTACAAAGGTGGTCTGTAGGACTTTTATCACAGTGTCCTACAAAGGTGGTCTGTATGACGTTTTCATAGTGTTCTACAAAGGTGGTCTGTAGGGTTCATATCACAGTGTTCTACAAAGGTGGTCTGTAGAACTTTTATCACAGTGTCCTAGAAAGGTGGTCTGTATGACTTTTATCACAGTGTCCTACAAAGGTGGTCTGTAGGGTTTATATCACAGTGTCCTACAAAGGTGGTCTGTAGGGTTTATATCACAGTGTTCTACAAAGGTGGTCTGTAGGACTTTTATCACAGTGTCTACAAAGGTGGTCTGTAGGACTTTTTCATAGTGTTCTACAAATGTGGTCTGTAGGGTTTACAGTATATCACAGTGTTCTACATAGGGGATCCGTGGGGCTTTTTCGCAGTGTTCTAAAATGGTGATCTGTAGGCCTTATATCACAGTGTTCTAAAAAGGAGGTCTGAGGGGCTTATATAACAAAGGTGGACAGCACAGTTCATATCACAGTGTTCTACACCGATGGTCCAGAGGATATAGATTACAATGTTCTACAAAGGTGGTCTGTATAATTAATTGCAGTGTTCTAAAAGGTGGTCAACTTGGAACAGAAAAATAGACACTTGCGTGTTTTCAGTAAACAGTGTTTTGGGTATGCAGATGTCTAGCCTGCATACCTGTATTTTACATCTCTACTCCTTCACACTTGCTTTTGGTTACAATTCAAATAACATATGCCAATGTTCCTTCAGACATTTTTCACTTCTGTGAGACAGATTTCCTGCATGTCATCATTATTGATTTAGGATTAACCTGTTTGAACTTCCAAACTTGCATTATGTGAGATCAGGCTTGAGCCAAGCAGGAAACAATACACCTTTGACGTTAGTCTCAATAGTGTCTGGGTTTCATTGGAGACTTCGGTCATTGTTTGTAAATCCTGAGAATTTGTCACAAGCCTTGCATTTCCAATTACTGAGAAGTGTTTTTTAGTTTTCTACATTCTAGCTGTTTGCACTTGTCTGTTGCACAATCTGCTGGTTTGTGTTGATGTTTATGACTACGGTAGGTAGGGCTGTTCAGCAATTACATATCACATTTAGTTATTTTGGGATTACCTGCACGTTCCACTTGAGTTCTATTTATTACCATGGGGTTAATTTGACATTTTCTTTACATATATAATTTGTATAGAACAATCTGTGGTATGATTTATAAGGAATTCAACTATACTGTCACATTGCTCCTGTATCGTTTACATGGCAGCTCAAACATAACACCTTTTAAACATGCCATACTAATAAGCACATAGCATCAAATGATGAAATGATGGGTTATACTTTTATTCAATAAATATCTGATATGGAAAAAAAAAATTCTGAGGTGAGTAAATTAATGCATTTAATTAGGTAGTGCAGCATTAATAAGCAGGTAGCATCAAATTATGGGTTAAACTTTTATTCAATAAAAATATATATGAATATATATATATATATATCAAATATTTGGAGATTGCTAAAAATTGTATTTATTGAGCTAGTGCAGTGAAGTGTC
The DNA here is from genome assembly GCF_062004578.1 of Staurois parvus. NCBI lineage: Eukaryota > Metazoa > Chordata > Amphibia > Anura > Ranidae > Staurois > Staurois parvus. The sequence continues at coordinate 481,722 of NW_028318430.1, forward strand.
AGTATACAAAATTGTATAGAAAAAAAGGCCTAAAGCTGATTGATTGCCATTGGATCATTTAATACACTTTGTACATTGTTATTGTTTTTAGCAGTTGTGGAATCTTTAGCAGGCCTTTCCAGAAGCCAGCATGCTGTTCATGCTGATTCAATTTTTTTCAGAGCATCCTTAGAGGACTAAAATTTAAGGGGCAGCTTTAAGACTAGCGATAGGGTTGAAGGATAATCAAACTCGAGTACAAAAATGCAATATATTGCAGGTTATAGCCCTTAGATGCAGTGGCTGCATTCTTTTTCCTTTTCTTTCAAGCTAAGAATTTTTTCCAGAAAATGCAGAAAATATGTTGATCTTGCCAGAAATGTTTGTTACGTCCGGTGAGCTGCATAGAAGTACAGTATATTTTCCCTCCTATCTTCTGTAATCTTCCCCTTGTAGTCCATGTCAGGAGGTCAGCCTAGGGTGACAGCCAATGCTCCCTCCATAGACACAGTGGAGGCATGACATACCCACCCAGGGACAGGAAGTGTGTTATTTGCAGGATCACAGGGTGAAAATAAAGAAAAAAATGGAAGCTTCCATAACATGGAGTAGTAAGCTGCAACATATTACATTGTTGGTTTGGGGTTTAGTCACGGTTCATACTAGCATGACTTCTTTTGCGACTTGAATTGCACAGAATCACAAGACAAGGGAAATCTCATTGTTTTCAATGGTGCCTGTTCTAATCAATGCAATTCAGCACGGCGTGAATCTGGAAAAGGTTCCTGCACTACTTTGGTGCAACTTGGCCCCATAAAATATGCAGTCACACTGTAAATGACATCAAAGTCGCATGGCAGTAATGTGAACCTAGCCTTACGTATACTTCAAGCAGACTGTGGCTTTATACTATACTTAAAATTCTTTTAAAAGTGCAGTGTTTTTGCAATTATTATGTACTATTAATCTTAGATATGTAAGAAATGGCTAGTGAACATTGGTATTTGTGAAAGTCTTCAGCCCAGTTTGGAAAGAGGAAAGACTAATCTCTTTCAAGATAATCACGTATGACATAGACTGAGCACTAAAATCATTTAAAATGATCAAATGTTAAAGTGATACTAAACCCCGGACCCTGCATTCACTATATCTGATCTCCTACAGTACACACAACATGGAAATACAATTATTTTAGTAAATATAAACTGCTAAATACCTTTTCTCATCAGCAGTATATAGCAGTCTTGTGACTAGAGCAGAGCACTGGTTAAAGCTTGTTGGAGGAGTTTTCTGTCTGGTCTAGGAGGATGTGAAACCTCTGACCCTCCATCTGGACAGTGCTGATTGCACCTGTGCTGATCACATGCACCCTACCAAGAAAAAAAAAAAAACCTCTCTAGCAATACACACCAAACTGAGCATGTGCATGTGACTACAGATTAAGTCTATATCAGGTGGACATTTAAACAAGAGGAGAGGCAGAGAAGTCAGGATCAAACAGCCTTTTTATACAATACAGAGGATTAACCCCTTAGGTTCCACAATGAGTATAACAAGCATGATTTACTGCATATACAGACTGATTTTACTGTTGTGGGTTTAGTAACACTTTAAATCTGTTAACAGTGTGAAGTGTCAGTCCTTTGCTCTCTCATGTAAAAATGTGGATTGTATTAGTTCACTACTAGCAATCTTCAACTTATGAATACAGAAAGGACTTGGGTCTGTGTCTCAAAGTCCAGAAACTTAATGATCCCATGTTAATTTTGCATTCCATCAAAGTAAATCTGTGCACCACAAGTTCTATCCAGACCAAATGCTAGTAATTATTGGTCATAAACCAACAAATTTTACTGTTTGTTCTGTACATGAGAAGTAATAACAGTTTATATAATGCTACGTTTGGTGAAGTGCCAGAAATGAACTGAATGAGGGATGATGAGTTGTGACATAACCTGTAATGTAACTTGCTTGTTGTTTCCAGTGAGTGTACTTTCTCCTTTTAGTAAGATAACATAGGAAGGAACGATTGAGCAGATACACAGGTGTAGCAGTACAAACAACACAGCATTCAACATCTGCCTTTTGTGTTTTGAGGACAACAAAAGTAAAATTGGCCATAAACTGATCGACATTCCTCTGGTTCAGCAGGGACTGGACAAATTTTGACCAGTGTGTAGCAATTCCCACTTGGAAGAAGTTGATTGTTTAAGATCTTTCTTTCAAAGGGACATGTTGGAAAACTTTTCTCGATCAGCAGCTGCAGCCTCCGATCAGTGTATTCTGTCAGTGATGGGTCCCTTGTCACATGGGTCTTGCTGTCAGAATACAACATCCTGACAAGGAGGATTCCTCCATCCACCTCATTTGTGTGGACAGATGAATCTGTTTTTTTTCTTTATTATTCAGCACGCTGACTGAATGAAAAAATCTAAGAGTGTACTCATGCTACAAAGCTCGGGAACAATACAGCAATACATTTCAATTCACTGAGCAAAGAAGAAAGCAATTGTAATTAGTTTAGTTTGAACAGGATTTGGGATTGCAGGATGTAATACCAGAAGAGAAGGCAATCATCTGTTTCCATAAAAGCAAATCAGGTACATTACTCACATTTCTTATGTCGTATTAGTATGGACTGCAAACCGAGTTGGGAGCGTGTTTGATCTATGCAAAATAATGATGTTTCACACAAGTATGGTTATTAGACACGTCTTTAGGCCGTAGGTACTGGCCAAGCACTGGGGTTAGGGTGCAAGGGGGATACATATAGCCAGAAGAGCTGTCTATCAACCAAGTCTAATGGTAGGTATACATGGGGAGGTTTTTTTTTTTCATACAACCCATAAGGTTGGACATAGGTCTCTGTACTAAGCGATGTTAGTGTGGCAATTTCCCCCACTGAGCTATTGTGTTCTGACAGGGGGACTACCCCCTTGGCAGAACACACTAATCTGCACTCGCAGTCATTGGCTGCCACATTGATCTGATCCTTTTTTTCCAGCATGCTTGTTCAATAAAAGTTGGTCATTACAGGCTGTTGGACAGGCTGCTGTACACACGGGCTGAAGGTCAGGCAGTTTCTCTTGAACCAGCTAATACTGGCCAATATTCGGCCCATGTGTAAAGCCTTTAGACAGCATTACTCTGCATATATCAAGCACAGCTTCCAACTCGACTTGCAGTCTACACTAATATGTACCCTTTTGAGCACACACCACCGTTTTATGGCTAGGTAGGAGACACGATATTTTGCCTTGTCTTGCGGTCAGACTGTGGTGGGGCTGCTTTGGAATAGCTGCCCAATGCAGTCCTACTGCACCTGGTGTCAATAGACCCTTAAAGACATAAGTGAACATCACCTAAATACAGCAACATATGGTGGGATTGGTCAGTGATCTTATATCGGCCCTTTCTCATCCAGGTAGATATACCAGGGCAAACAGTCTTTGAGAATTAATTGAATGGATGGGTTACATTGTTGCACATGATCATTTTCTGTTGAAGTGGTTCTGAAGTAAAAAATTTTTTTTACCTTAAGGTAGAACAATAGGCAAAACCTTTTTTTTCATTTTGTATAAAGCAAGGGAGGGTTATAACCCCTGTCAGATTTTTTTTATCTGTGTCCCATTGCAGAGGTTTTCCTTCACTTCCTGTCTTATAGCCAAACAGGAATTGAGAGGAATTCTCTTCAAAGTAAGAAAATTCTTTAGGAAACCCCAAGTCGCCAGAACTAGTGTCCCTATTGGAAGATTTCCCCTCTATTACTTTTCTGGGGATATCCCAAAATTTGGGATTTTCTTTTACTTTCACTCTCAATGATAATGGTAAACAGGACAGATAGAAATGGTGAATCTCTCTCCTCCTTCGACCCTGTTACCACTGAGGAAGTTACCGAACTCTTTTCTAAGGCCCACTTCACCATCTGTCCCCTGGATCCTGTCCCCTCACAACTGTTGCAGTCTCCTTCCCACTCTATCCTAACTCTCTAACCCACATCTTCAACCTCTTACTCTCCATGGGCACCTTTCCCTCCCTGCTTAAACATGCACTGGTTATCCCCATTCTCAAAAAACCCTCGCTGGACCCCATCTGTTTGAATAACTTAAGACCCATCTCCCTGCTTCTGTTTGCCTCCAAGCTTCTCGAGCGCCTTGTTCACAACCGTATAAACTGCTACCTCACCGACAACAACCTACTTGATCCCCGACAGTCTGGTTTCCGCCCACAACATTCCACAGAAACTACCCTACTAAAGCTCACTAACGACCTACTAACTGCTAAAACCAATGGCCACTACTCCATACTCATACTCCTTGACCTTTCCACTGCCTTTGACACAGTCGACTACCCGCTCCTCCTCAGTAAACTGCACTCCATTAGCCTCCGTGACTCTGCTCTCTCCTGGTTCTTCTCTTATCTTTCTCAGCGCACTTTCAGTGTCACATACAAGTCCTCCTCCTCCACTACTCTTCCTCTTTCTGTTGGGGTACCCCAAGGTTCTGTCCTTTTCTCTATCTGCACCTCCTCCCTGGGCCAACTGATAACCTCCCATGGCTTCCAATACCACCTCTATGCTGATGACACCCAGATCTATCTCTCCACTCCCCAGCTCACCCCCTTAATATCCTCATGTATCACAAATCTACTAAGCGACATATCAGCATGGATGTCACACCACTAACTTAAACTCAATCTTTCCAAAACCGAGCTTGTAATATTTCCTCCTCCCTGATCCCCCACTCACGACTTTACCATTAAGATCGACAGCACAACCATTGGTCCTTCCCCTCATGCCAGGGTGCTAGGCATAATCCTAGACTCTGACCTCTCCTTTGTGCCCCACATCCAATCACTGGCTAAATCCTGCCGCTTTCTGACCAATGACACCACAAAACAACTTATCCATGCCTTGGTTATATCCCACCTCGATTATTGCAACTCCCTCCTCACTGGTCTACCGTTACACAGGCTATCCCCCCTTCAGTCTATTATGAATGCTGCTGCTAGAGTCATACACCTTACCAACTGATCAGCGACTGCTGCCCCTTTCTGCCAATCCCTCCACTGGCTTCCACTAACCCAACGTATAAAATTCAAAATACTAACCACAGCTTACAAAGCCATCCACAACACTGCCCCTAGCTACATCGTAAACCTCATCTGCAGATATCACCAAAATCACCTACTCCGCACCTGCCATGATATCTTCTTCTCTAGCTCCCTCATCACTTTCTCCCACGCTCACCTCCAGGACTTCTCCAGAGCCTCCCCCATCCTCTGGAACTCCCTACCACAGAATGTCCGGTCAGCCCCCACCCTGTCTGCCTTTAGGCGATCTTTGAAAACTCACTTATTCAGGAAAGCCTACCCCACCTCCACCTAAGAACTATACTTGAATCACCTCCACCATATCATCCTCCGCAGCTATCACCTTTTGTATCACCTCCCCCTTCTTTTAGATTGTAAGCTGCACGTGCAGGGCCCTCCTATTCCTTCTGTACTGAAATGTATTGTAATTGTACTGTCTCCCTTATATTGTAAAGCGCTGCGCAAACTGTTGGCGCTATATAAATCCTGTATAATAATAATCTCTCTAATGGGGACACAGACAGCAATAAAAACTGAAAGGTGTTCTAATTCATCATCACTTTATTCAAAACTAAAAAAAAAAAGTTTTGCCTTTAGTTATACTTTAAAGTGGTTGTAAAGCCAGAAGGTATTTTTACCTTAATGCATTACTTAAATTAAGGTAAAAAACCTTCCAATAGTTGTTAACCCTCAGCTCCTCCCGCCCAAATCCAGCACTGTGCCTTTCTGCAGCAGCAGTGATTCTCTCTCTCCCCTCTCACAGGCTTAGAGACAGCAGTAGGAGCCATTGGCTTCTGCTGCCAATCAAATGCTGTAAGGCGGGACCGGAGGCGGGACCAAGTTGCGCTTGTTGGTGTTAATAGACACACACAGCCTGGCTCGGGAGTGAGCCTGCAGGTGCACCAAGATAGGAAGTAGCTTCCTATAGGGGAGCACAGAGAAGGAAAGAGTCTAGAGCAGGGGACTCCAGAACCAAATTGCGCTTGTTGGTGTCAATAGACACACACAGCCTGGCTCGGGAGTGAGCCTGCAGGTGCACCAAAATAGGAAGCGGCTTCCTGTAGGGGAGCACCGAGAAGGAAATAGCCTAGAGCGGGGGACTCCAGAAGAGGGGGTTTGGGGCTGACCCAAATATATTAGTAAATATATAGACAGTACTGTGCAAATGTTTTAGGCAGGTGTGAAAAAAATGCTGCAAATTAAGAATGCTTTCAGAAATAGAATCTTTTATTTCTATCAATTACCAAAATGGAACCTAAATGAAAAGGATTGAAATCCAAGTCAGATATACAGTCATGGCCGAAATTGTTGGCACCCTTGATATTTCTCCAGGAAATCATGTATTTCTCACGAAACGTATTGCATTAACACATGTTTTGCTATACACATGTTTATTCCCTTTGTGTGTATTGGGACAAAACAAAAAAAGGGAGGAAAGAAAGCAAATTCGACATAATGTCACACAAACCTCCAAAAATGGGCTGGACAAAAGTATTGGCACCCTTTCACAACTGCGGATAAATAAGAATGTTACAAGCATGTGATGCTCCTGTAAACTCACCTGGGGCAAGTAACAGGTGTGGGCAATATAGAAATCACACCTGAAAGCAGATAAAAAGGAGAGACGTTCACTTAACCTTTGCATTGTGTGTCTGTCTGTGCCACACTAAGCATGGACAACAGAAAGAGGAGACGAGAACTGTCTGAGGACCTGAGAACCAAAATTGTGGCAAAATATCAACAATCTCAAGGTTACAAGTCCATCTCCAGAGAACTAGATTTGCCTTTGTCCACAGTGCGCAACATTATCAAGAAGTTTGCAACCCATGGCACTGTAGCTAATCTCCCTGGTCGTGGACGGATGAGGAAAATTGATGAAAGATTGCAACGCAGAATAGTCCGGATGGTGGATAAGCAGCCCCAAACATGTTCCAAAGACATTCAAGCTGTCCTGCAGGCTCAGGGAGCATCAGTGTCAGCGCGAACTATCCGTCGACATTTAAATGAAATGAAACGCTATGGCAGGAGACCCAGGAGGACCCCACTGCTGACACAGAGACATAAAAAAGCAAGACTACAGTTTGCCAAAATGTACTTGAGTAAGCCAAAAGCCTTCTGGGAAAACGTCTTGTGGACAGATGAGACCAAGATAGAGCTTTTCGGTAAAGCACATCATTCTACTGTTTACCGAAAACGGAATGAGGCCTACAAAGAACAAAACACAGTACCTACGGTAAAATATGGTGGAGGTTCAATGATGTTTTGGGGTTGTTTTGCTGCCTCTGGCACTGGGTGCCTTGACTGTGTGCAAGGCATCATGAAATCTGAGGATTACCAAAGGATTTTGGGTCGCACTGTAGGGCCCAGTGTCAGAAAGCTGGGTTTGCGTCCAAGATCCTGGGTCTTCCAGCAGGACAATGACCCCAAACATACGTCAAAAAGCACTCAGAAATGGATGGCAAAGAAGCGCTGGAGAGTTCTGAAGTGGCCAGCAATGAGCCCAGATCTAAATCCCATTGAACACCTGTGGAGAGATCTTAAAATTGCTGTTGGGAAAAGGTGTCCTTCCAATAAGAGAGACCTGGAGCTGTTTGCAAAGGAAGAGTGGTCCAAAATTCCGGGTGAGAGGTGTCAGAAGCTTATTGATGGTTATAGGAAGCGACTGATTTCAGTTATGTTTTCCAAAGGGTGTGCAACCAAATATTAAGTTAAGGGTGCCAATACTTTTGTCCAGCCCATTTTTGGGGTTTTGTGTGACATTATGTCATATTTGCTTTTCTGCCTCTGTTTTATATTTGTTCCAATACATACAAAGGGAATAAACATGTGTATAGCAAAACATGTGTTAATGCAATACCTTTTTTGTGTGAAATACTTGATTTTCAGGAAAAATATCAAGGGTGCCAACAATTTCGGCCATGACTGTATATTTGGTGTGACCACCCTTTGCCTTCAAAACAACATCAATTCTTCTAGGTACATTTGCATACAGTTTTTGAAGTACCTAAGCAGGTAGGTTGTTCCAAACATCCTGGAGATCTTCTGTGGATGCAGGCTGCCTCAAATCCTTCTGTCTCTTCATGTAATCACAGACAGATGTAATGACACTGAGATCAGGACTCTGTGGGGGTCACCATCACTTCCAGGACTCCTTGTTTTCTTTACACTGAAGATAATTGTTTATGACATTGGCTGTATGTGTGGGGTCATTGTCCTGCTGCAAAATTGGAGCCAATCACATGCCTCTCTGATGGTATGTCATGATGAATAATTATTTTCCTATATTTCTCAGTATTGAGGACACCACTGATCCTGACCAAATCTCCAACTCCATTTGAAGAAATGCAGCACCAAACTTGCAAGGAATCTCCGCTATGCTTAAATGTTGCCTGCAGACACCCATTATTGAACCGCTTTCCAGCTTTTTGGCGAACAAACTGCCTCATTCTACAGTCATATAATTAAAATTTTCACTAATCAGTCCAGAGCACCTGCTACCTTTTTTCTGAACCCCAAGTCCTATGTTTTCGTGCTTAGGACATGGAAAGAAAGCTAAGGAACAACTATACACAAAAACATAAGAAGTGGGGTGAAGAAAAATGTCAGCAGGAGCTCTGGACTGACGAGTCAAAATGTAATAATTTCGTACAATCACTTTAATGCATTTTTTGCATTAAGGTAGAAAAACTCCCCCACTGCCATCCCTAAACTTTTACCTGACTCCTCTCTCAATCCAGCCCTGTCCTGGCTTCAGCACTGCTCTCCCTTTTTCCTGGCTCAACAGGAGACACAGGCAGCAATCCCGCGAGGAGTGAGAATCAGCGTTGATGGGAGAATGTCTCCTGCAGCACTATTGTATTCTGCCAGTGGGGAGGGCTATAGCGGCTATAGTCACCAGCAGTAATCCTATGCTAAAAATCCAACAGGCTCATTGTACCCAAGTTGATTGTCAGGATAGCCTGACCATAGATGGATCCAATCTTGGCCGGTCCTTGCTGAACCTTGACATTTCTTCACATTATTCCACTCTGTGCTTTTTCCAGTTTTTTTACCCTCTTACATCTATAACTGTGTTCTGCGCAAAAAACATACGACCAGCGATCCAGCGATGTTCTGTAGGGATCCACTGCTCTACACAGTTATCTTCTTTTTATGTCACTGTGGAGTTGCCTGTCTCTTCTGCATCCTTGCAGCTGGCCCCATAATGATGTGCATGTGCAGCAGCCGCAAAAACTAGGAAGAGTCAGCTGGCCCACCCAGTGATGTGGTGTATATGCAGTAGAGTATCGGCGGCCTCCACTGATGTGTATCGTGGTTATCATAGGAGTCTGCGGGCAATTAATACATCATACTTGCCTAGGTGAGAAACTAGGAAGTGAGGGGATGAGTTTCCCAAAAAAAGGTATTGTAAAAAAAATTGAAAATATCCGATTATGAGAGAGGAGGGAAGTCAGAGGGGGATGAGAGAAAATAGATGGGGAGGGTGAAAGTCTGCTTCAGTTAAAACATTGATGTGTTTAATGATGTTCTTTCTACAAACATTGTGTCTGTGGGCCTCCTCACAGACAAGGATCACAGCAGGGTACAATAATGCATCACCCAAAACCGACTCACTCCTAATCTTTACACTAACATTATATACTCACCGGCCACTTTATTAGGTACACCTTGCTAGTGTCGGGTTGGACCCCCTTTTACCTTCAGAACTGCCTTAATTCTTCATAGTATAGATTCTACAAGGTGTTGGAAACATTCCTCAGAGATTTTGGTCCATATTGACATGAATTACTGTTGCCTTTTTATCATCTCAAACCAGTCTGTCCATTCTCCTCTGACCTCTAACGTCAACAAAGCATTTTTGTCCACACAACTGCCGCTCACTGCATATTTTCTCTTTTTTGGACCATTCTATATAAACCCTAGAGATTGTTGTGTGTGAAAATCCCAGTAGATCAGCAGTTTTTTAAATACTCAGACCAACTCATCTAGCACCAACAACCATGCCACGTACAAAGTCACTTAAATCCTCTTTCTTCCCCATTCTGATGCTTGGTTTGAACTGCAGCAAGTCGACTTTACCACGTCTAGATGCCTAAATGCATTGAGTTGCTGCCATATGATTGGCTGATTAGCAATTTGTGTTACCAAGCAATTGAACAGATGTACCTAATATATTGGCTGGTGAGTGTAAAGCAGTGTTTCTCAACTCCAGTCCTCATGGACCCCCAACAGGTCATGTTTTCAGGATTTCCCTCAGATGAAACAGCTGTGGTAATTACTAAGGCAGTGAAACTGATCAAATCACCTGTGCAAAATAATGGAAATCCTGCAAACATGACCTGTTGGGGGTCCATGAGGACTGGAGTTGAGAAACACTAGTGTAAAGCAAGAAAAACATTAACAACACAGTATAGAAAGGTAATGAATAAAATGTGAAAACTGTTCACGGGTATAAAAAGTAGGTTAAATATAAACAGTGCTGCTGGGATATTTCCAAAACTTGTTTTTAGATTGTTCACATTCTGAGCTTCCCTGTCCTCGGGGCCAGTTCTGGCATGCAGAATGCTACAACTAATTGAAAGGCTTGGGGATCTCAAATAACAGTGGAATAAAGTACTTTTTATATCAGAACCCTTGGCCTTTCAGTTGGCTGCAATTCTTTTTCTGCACTGCTGGCTACAGAACTTGGTCACTGTGACAGTGGAGTTCACACTGTGAACAATCGGCTTCTGCTAACTGTATAAATATTGATCTGTGATGCTTCTGTGGACTATACACCAGTGGAATTGTGTTAGAAAATGTATGTTTTCAGGAACATTAATTTGAATTTCTAATGATCAATGATCGCTTTTGACCTTAGTGATCAGAAAGTTTGAAGGAACAGATGGAAAATTGTTCTAGTTTCTCATCTGAACAAGCAAAATTTGTAAAATGTGATTTCTGTTTGGGAAACATTTAACATTTTAATGCACACGTGCTAGGCGCAAAGCAAACCAAGTTAGTTGTCTCAATGATGGCAAAATCAAATGCTCTGAGGAATAATTTTCTGAATTGCTAAAATTTTGAGCATTTTGAACATTCAAATGAAATTCTACTGGTGTATGGCCCAGTTTTAGGCCTCATGTACACGGGACACTTCTGAACGATGGAAACTGACTGCTGGAAAACGTAGATTAAAAAACATCTGTTTAGCCGCGTTTGCATACTGCATTTATGAGCGTTTGCTTTAGAAGCGTTTTTTAAGATAACCTCAGGAAACCTTCCAAAATGCCCAGAATGCACTGAAAAACAGTAAAAAATTAACTATTTCAAACATTTTGAGAGAAATGAGAGAGCAGAAGCAGAGAGAGGAGTATTTGTTGAGATTAGCTGACTTTTTTTTTTTTGGTGTTTGGATGTGTTCCAGCTCATTTCTGTGCAAAAATTATTGCAGCAGTGTCTAACATATTTTTTTTTCATGCAAAACCTCAAAGTATGGTGTGCCAGGTCAATTTGAGTATCGGAAAAACACTTTGCATGCATCTTTCATAATGAAAAAAGGCTCTGGACAGCATCTGGAAATGGAAGAATTAAAAAAAAATTTCAAACGCCTATAAACGTGGTTAGCCGCGTTTACAAGCGTCTTGTGTTTGAAACGCTGATAAAATCTACCACCTGTAAACGATGATGTGTACATGGACACATAGGAAATCATTAGGGTGCGTTCAGGGGCTGCTGAAAAAAACGCTGAACAGCTCCTAAATGTGAGTTTATCAGCTGCAGTGTACATGAACCCTAAGAGTCCCAACAGCAGCGAATAGATAAGAAAGTTGGAGTCCATTTCTTAGTAAAATTTAATTAATAAAAGTGCAGGTGATCTTGAGAATTAATAGGAACAGCACAGTTCAAACAAAATCTTACTGATGCATGGCCAGCTTAAAGTGATACTTAAAGCGATTCTAAAGGTTAATTTTTTTTTAACCAACAAACATGTCTATACTTACCTGCTGTGTGCAGTGCTTTTGCACAGAGCAGCCTGGATCCTTCTCTTCTCAGGTCTTCCACAGACTCTGCTGGCCCCTCCCTACTGTCGTGTGCCCCCACAGCAAGCAGCTTGCTATAGGGGCACCCACTGCTCCATGTGTGCATTCACACACGGAGCCACGGCTTGCCCCCCCACTCATTGGCTGACTGGCTGTGATTGAGGAGGCAGAGACCTGGGACAGCCAAGGCTATCATTCACATCGCTGGATTGCAGTGAGGCTTAGGAAAGTATTGAGGGGGATGGGGGCACTGCTGCACACAGAAGGTTTTTTACCTTCATGTATAGAATGCATAAAGGTAAAAAAAACCTTCAGCCTTTATTACCACTTTAAGGTTCTTTTTTTGTTTTTTAATAACAAACATGTCATACTTACCTGTTCTCTGTAATAGTTTTGCAAAGAGCAGCCCTGGTAATTTTCTTGGGTCCCCTACCAGCATTTCTGGCTGCTCCCCTTGCTGCATGCCCCCAGAGCAAGCTGCTTGCTCTGGGGGCACTCCTTTGTGCTCACTCCCGAGCCACCTCGGTATATTTATATGACACACAGAGTGTGGCTCGGTCCTGCCCACATGGCTGGTATGTCTCAGCCAATGAGGAGACAAAGACCCGGAGCTTAGGCCGAAGAGTGTGTAATATTTAAGAGTACTAGCAAAACAAAGTGCTATTTTATAAGCATGTCCCAAAAATGCAGTTTAATCATAAGGTCCTGTTAGGATGCCGGATATGTATTGCCTTCCTATGATTGAACTAGGGTACATTTTACTTGAAGTTTTCCAATGTGATAGCTAAGATTTAAACCTTGAAATGTCACGTTTACTAGTGAGTGCTAAACTATGAAGCATTGCCTAGAGAGCCCCAGTTTTCCACTGATCTCTCCCAGGCTGGATCCCTGAGCACTTCTTTTATACAAGGATTAAAATAGTTCCACGGTTGTCTGATCAGCTTACGACTGATACACTTTGTGTTCCCATTCACTAGAGAAATGTGAACTGACTTCAGAAATAACTCTAAGGTTTTCATCTGTCACCATGGAAAAGCCACAGAGTCCGATATTAAATATTTAACCAACTCTTTTGTGCTTGTATCATCTAAAGCTATTGTGTTCTGTCTTTTTTCATGAATTACAAATAACATGGGGTAGAGCTTGTGGGTAATGTGTAATGTCATAGTTCAAATTGGGCCGTTGATACTTTTACCAAACCAGTGGAATGATGTGTGATGTGCTAAATGTGATAAAAATAGATTCTGGACCACAAAGACCCTGCTTCATGCAGAGACCAAAACAACATTAAAGCTTTTCTTTTCTAAAATGTAATTTCCAGCAAAAGTACATCTATCCAAGAGGATCAGTCACTAAGGCCTGTTCACACCACTTGCAGTTCAGTGTGTTTTTTTTTCTGCATCAAAAATGCATGGAAAGTAGGTTATATGGTTTCCAGTGGTACACAGTAGTTCACACCAGTGCGGTCAGTTCCAGGACGTTCTAATTCATGAAAAAGTAGAACATGCTGCATTTTTCCTGCACTGGACTGTACTGGAACGCAGTAAAATGCATCAAACCACACCTAAATGCATCAAAAACGCACTGGACCCCCAATACAGTGAAATATAACATAGAAAAAAAGGAGAAAAAAGCATATGAAATGCATCGAAAAATGCATAGAAAAAGCAGCAAAAATATACCAGAACACATCAAAAACACTCATGCAGAAACACATCTGGAACGGATCTGGAGTGTATTTTGTGGTGTGAATGGCCCTTAGGGTTCTTTCACGTGTCCGCTCAGTTCTGCAGTTGATCCATGAACAGTTCCCTTGGTGAATTGGAGCTGAATAGGATGGGTGCCAGTGCCCATTCATTTTTTATTCCTTTATTATATTCAAGAAGAAGGCAGAATGGTACAATAATATAAATCATATTTACCATATGCATCTACAGCATAGTTTTCATGTATTCATGCATAGTTAGATACATAACGTACACGTACATGTAGATAGTATATTATAGCTTTACACGTCATTGTCATCTGCTGAGAATAGATTTTTGGACTTTTAGGCATTATATGTATTGCTAATTTGAGTGGTACCTTTTCTTCCTCCAAATGTTTAAACTTTACAAAAAGAAGGTAGGGAACCCAAATGAAAAGGTAGATTTTCCCTATCTATTTTGGAAAAAGCATGAGGGGGGTCAGAGTCTCCCCTGGGTTCTAGGGGGTAGGGTTTTTTGGGGGGAGACAAGAATGGAGGTCATAGTGTAGAAATTAGAAAGAGAGAGCATTAGACGTGAGGGAAGGGGCAGGAAGAAATTGTGGGGGCTGGGGTAGGCTGGTTGGAGGGGTCATCTACGCATTTCCAGAGAGCCTTTTCCCTTACACTAGCAGGAATAAAGGACTTGACTCCTAGGATTTCACTGAAGAACCTCTTATTCTTTTCAAGGGGGTTTCCATGATCCTAGGAGAAGGTAAAGTCAACCCAGTAAGTCTTCCTGAATTTTTCACCTTGATGAATACATGTGGTGATGAGATTTCAAGCATTTTGTTCACTTGACATTTACGCTGTTTTTGTATTTAACATCTTAAATTGAATTTGAGTGTTTTGTATCCCAGATATTTACATAAACTGTACAGCATATATTAGGTCTACTGATCTATAAAAAAAAAAGAGTAAACAGGTGGCGCACACACCTAGTGCTTTATCCAAAGTTTATTCAAAGGTATAAAAGACAAAAAAATACTCACAGACAAAGCATGTATAAAAAGCGTTTACATAATGAAGATGGCCACAATGGCGGGCAAGGTGTTCCAACTGTCAGTGCGGTCAGATGGCTGTTTACCTGTTTACTCTTTTTCTAGTGGTTGATCTCCCTGTCTGAGGAGGTCTGCACCCCTGAAGCATCATCTTTTGGTCACCTCTGTCCTGGTCCCCTTAGCTTCCCTTTGGCTATTAATTTCCTAGAGTGCTGGAGAGTACATACGATATCCAGTCTACTGATTTATCCCTGCTATTCCAAGCATATCATTTACCGTCTTAGGACCCTTTCACATGAGCATGCAGTCTTGGTCTGTCATTCAGTTTTTTAGATGAAACCAGACTGAGCCACAATTATTATTATTATTATTATTATACAGTATTTATAAAGCGCCAATAGTTCGCTCAGCGCTGTACATTACAAAGGGGGACAGAACATGTGACAGAACAATACCAAAACAATGTGATACACGAGGGGTTCGAGGGCCCTGCTCTTTCGAGCTTACAATCTAGGAGGGAGGGGATGGTGGCACAGGAGGAGATAGCTGTGGGGGATGGGGTGGTAGGAAGAGTGGAGGAGGTCGGCAAGTTAGCAGGGGGTGGGGTAGGCTTCCCTGAAGAGATGGGTTTTCAGGGTGCGCCTAAAGGAGAGGAGAGTAAGTGATAATCTGATGGGTTGGGGCAGGGAGTTCCAGAGGATGGGTGACACCCTGGAGAAGTCCTGGAGGCGGGCATGGGAGGAGGAGACCAGGGAACTAGAGAGAAGGAGGTCTTGTGAGGAGCAGAGTGTGCGTGCTGGGCGGTACTTGGATATTAGGTCAGTGATGTAGTTCGGGGCAGTATGGTGGACAGCTTTGTACGTCAGCGTTAGGATTTTTAATTTGATCCGTTGCGCAATCGGAGGCCAGTGGAGGGATTGGCAGAGGGGGGTGGCGGAGACAGAGCGGTTAGAAAGGTGAATGAGTCTGACAGCCGTATTCAGGATGGACTGAAGCGAGGATAGCCAGCGGCGAGGCAGGCCAGTGAGGAGGGAGTTGCAGTAGTCGAGTCGTGATATGATGAGGGAGTGTATGAGCTGTTTAGTGGTTTCTGGGGTTCGGAACGTGCGGATTTTGGCGATGTTGCGGAGGTGGAGTCTGCACGAGTTTGTTAAAGATTGGACTTGGGGCTGGAAGGATAGGTTGGAGTCCAGAATGACACCAAGTACTCTGGCCTGCCTGGCGGGTTTGATGGTGGCGTTGTTGGATGTGATGGAGAAGTCAATGGGGGGTGGTGTCCGGGCTGGGGGGAAGACAAGAAACTCGGTTTTGGAGAGGTTCAATTTAAGGAAGTGGAGCGACATCCAGTCTGATATGTCGCTCAGTAGGTGTGTGATTCGGGCTGAGACCAAGGGGGTGAGGTGGGGGGTTGAGAGATAGATTTGTGTGTCGTCGGCATAGAGGTGGTAGTTGAAGCCGTGAGAGTGTATGAGTTGGCCAAGGGAGGAGGTATAGATGGAGAAGAGAAGGGGCCCGAGCACAGAGCCTTGAGGGACCCCAACAGAGAGGGGGAGTGAGGGGGAGGTGGTAGCATTATAGGTAACGCTGAAGGAGCGTTGTGACAGGTAGGATGCATTTCTACATCTACATCCAAGTCAGTTTATGTCCACAGAAAAGGTCTGTGCTTTTTTCTGCTTTTGCAGACATAAACAGATGCTGTCTGTTTTTAGGCAAAAATTAATTTTTTTGTTTATAATTTTTTAACTTATTTATTACAGGTACTTATACAGCACTGTCAATTTACACAGTGCTTTACATATATATATTGTACATTCACATCAGCCCCTAACCCTCAAGGGGTGTACAATCTAAGGTCCCTAACTCACATTCATACATACACATATTAGGGCCAATTTAGACAGAAGCCAATTAATCTACCAGCATGTCTTTGGAGAGTGGGAGGAAACTGGAGTACCCAGAGGAAACCCACGCAGGCACAGGGAGAACATGCAAACTCTAGGCAAGTGGTGCCAAGGTCGGGATTTGAACTAGGGACCCTAGTACTGCCAGTCGGAAGTGCTAACCATTTAGCCACTGTGCTGCCCTTATACATATATGACTGTTTTCTTGAACAACTGGACCTGTCAAAAATGTAAATATACTGATATAAACTGGACTTAACAAGAAGACAGATGTACAAACTGGTGTAAAAGGATCCAGTTTTCATGTGTTTTTTTGTGACTGAACTGATGAAGGTCTTGTGATAGGACCCTAAGGGCTTGTTCTGACATGTGGCAGCCTTTGTCACCCCTCTGAAAATAGTGGAATGCATTTCAGAGGTTGTTTGCCTCCTTGGGGTGTTTGCTGATGGAACAAATTAGTCTCCTGCTGCTTGTATCCTCTGTCAGGAACAAGGATTTAGGGAATCTGTCAGACCTGTCCACCTAGGATTGGGCCCCTCTCCCTTGACTGATTTGCAGATTTGTAGAAGGCCTTCTTGTACTGGTCACTGTTTTGGAATTTCTTGGGGAAAATTCCTAGCTGTCCTGGTAAGACTCCTGTCCATTGTTCCACAGATCCTGCTGCTTCATTGGATCTGAAGAACCTGGAGCATCCTTAGCCCAGTGACTTTTGAGGATAGGCAGGACATACAGTATTTTCAGCAGAGTTCATATTTGGGCTTTTGCAAACTAGTGAGTGTGACTAGTTCATAATCAGCCCTATCAGGCTTGTAACCCATTTCAGCAGTTAATGTTTAGGTTCATTATTTCCTCTCTTGTCTACCCTTGTTGGTGTATACTTGATGCAGTCATGCTGACTTTGTAGGTCTTCAAGAATGTCAAGAATCCCACAACCTCCCTAACATCACCGTGCATATCCTTTGGGGGCAGAGCTGGAAAGCAGAAAGTGCAGGGTCTGGAGGAGAACCAGAGGAGGAGTGGAGGCAGTTGCCAGAGTCTTTTGAATGCTGAGACTAGGGGAGGCAGAGATGAGGGTGTGCTGCAGCTGAACTGAGAGGTGCAGGATTTAGCAGAGGAGTTCTATTCTCCTCTCTGTTGCCAACTGCTGAGACAAGGTGGGGGCGGAGACAAGGGGGTTCCTGCAGGAGAGGTGCAAGGGCCACATGCAATGGCCTGGAGGGCCGGATTTGGCCTGCAGGCCTTGTGTTTGACACCTGTGCTCTAGACAATTCAGGACTTTTCCCTGGTGACTAATGAAAGAGGCAAGCTCTAACTGTCAGACAATATGATCCATGGTGTGCCAGCTCTAAGGCTGGGTTCCTGCTCAGCCTTGTAAAACATTCAAATACTACAAACATCAGCCCTCAACTGTAAACTTACCTGGTGAACCTCACCATGATGAGATGATTGTCTATTCCACCAATGTCTTGAGGTACAGAATTCTGATTTCTTAACCCTTAGGGACTCCCCTCTAGACCGTCTGGCCTTGTCTTACAAGGACTTTTTTTCTTGGTCCCTTGTGTGGTACCTGTTTTTAATGGGAATTTTGTGTTTGCCAAACACAAGCCTATCCCCAACAAAAATCTGTTATTGTTTCACACCTTGGTGGGTCCAGGTGTCCGATTTCTATGGTTCGTTGCTTACTTCTGTGTTGAGTCATTCCTCCCTAGTTAGTAATCCATTCTTCTTGGTTTTGGGCATCGGATTGATTCCCTGTGTCCTCCCTCAGGTCACACTGATGGGTTTCTCTATCAGGCAGGGGAATCGGCCTCATTCATTGTCAGTCTTGGGTGATGATCCTTCTGGTGGCTGTGGGGAAGTCTCCAGGTCTGTTTTGTTGGTCATGTTAGCTTGTTGGTGATTGCTTCTCCCTCATTGGACTGTTTTTGGACATGCCTAAAGTATATGAATTCCTGTTTCCCTAAATATATGAAAAAGAAAATTGGTTGTTTGTGCTTACTGTAAAATCCTTTTCTTGGAGTCCATTGAGGGACATAGATACCACTCTTCTGTGTATATTATCATGCTCTTGGTATTGCATGCTAATTAATTGAGGCATGCTGGGTAGAGAATGGGTTATCCTGAGCCTACACATTTTGTTATATGTATCCTATACCTGCAAAAAATATGTGTTGAGCCTGACAAAAATCCAGTGAGTACCTAATTTCCTGTAAATTCTGCAGCATAATCTCAAGCAGTCCTATCAGCCCTGCACAAGTCACTTCTGTGAATGACTCCCCCCCCCCGGTCATTTCAAGCCCGACTTTGAAATCGTGCGACTTACAGTGAAGTTGCATGATTTCAAAGTCGGGTGAGATGCTGATTTCAGGTGCAATTTGCAAGACATCTGACACAGATGTCTATGCAAATCGCACCAAAAGTAGTGTATGTACTACTTTAGTAATCGGTGCGACTCCGACCAGGTCGAAACTGCACTGTGATGACCGCTCTAATAGTGGACAATAGGGTGCGACTTGCAAGTCGCATGGCATGCAAATCACACCCGATGTAACTGGGGTGTTACAGAACTCTCCCCCCAAGTTGTGGAGATAGAGTTGGTCTAGAGCCCCTATACACTTCCTGTCCTTAGGCAAAAAGCTATTGTCCATATACAGTCAGGTCCATAAATATTGGGACATCGACACAATTCTAACATTTATGGCTCTATACACCACCACAATAGATTTGAAATGAAACAAACAAGATGTGTGTTTAACTGCAGACTGTCAGCTTTAATTTGAGGGTATTTACATCCAAATCAGGTGAATGGCATAGGAATTACAACAGTTTGCATATGTGCCTCCCACTTGTTAAGGGACCAAAAGTAATGGGACAGAATAATAATCATAAATCAAACTTTTACTTTTGAATACTTGGTTGCAAATGCTTTGCAGTCAATTACAGCCTGAAGTCTGGAACGCATAGACATCACCAGATGCTGGGTTTCATCCCTGGTGATGCTCTGCCAGGCCTCTACTGCAACTGTCTTCAGTTCCTGCTTGTTCTTGGGGCAATTTCCCTTCAGTTTTGTCTTCAGCAAGTGAAATGCATGCTCAATCGGATTCAGGTCAGGTGATTGACTTGGCCATTGCATAACATTCCACTTCTTTCCCTTAAAAAACTCTTTGGTTGCTTTTTCAGTATGCTTTGGGTCATTGTCCATCTGCACTGTGAAGCGGCGTCCAATGAGTTCTGAAGCATTTGGCTGAATAAGAGCAGATAATATTGCCCGAAACACTTCAGAATTCATCCTGCTGCTTTTGTCAGCAGTCACATCATCAATAAATACAAGAGAACCACTTCCATTGGCAGCAATACATGCCCATGCCATGACACTACCACCACCATGCTTCACTGATGAGGTGGTATGCTTAGGATCATGAGCAGTTCCTTTCCTTCTCCATACTCTTCTCTTCCCATCACTTTGGTACAAGTTGATCTTGGTCTCATCTGTCCATAGGATGTTGTTCCAGAACTGTGAAGGCTATTTTAGATGTTGTTTGGCAAACTCTAATCTGGCCTTCCTGTTTTTGAGGCTCACCAATGGTTTACATCTTGTGGTGAACCCTCTGTATTCACTCTGGTGAAGTCTTCTCTTGATTGTTGACTTTGGCCAACTGTTGTGAAGGGTGTTTTCTTCACCAGGGAAAGAATTCTTCGGTCATCCACCACAGTTGTTTTCCGTGGTCTTCCAGGTCTTTTGGTGTTGCTGAGCTCACCGGTGCGTTCCTTCTTTTTAAGAATGTTCCAAACAGTTGTTTTGGCCACGCCTAATGTTTTTGCTATCTCTCTGATGGGTTTTTTTTTGTTTTTTCAGCCTAATGATGGCTTTCTTCACTGATAGTGACAGCTCTTTGGATCTCATCTTGAGAGTTGTCAGCAACAGATTCCAAATGCAAATAGCACACTTGAAATGAACTCTGGACCTTTTATCTGCTCATTGTAATTGGGATAATGAGGGAATAACACACACCTGGCCATGGAACAGCTGAGAAGCCAATTGTCCCATTACTTTTGGTCCCTTAACAAGTGGGAGGCACATATGCAGACTGTTGTAATTCCTACACCGTTCACCTGATTTGGATGTAAATACCCTCAAATTATAGCTGACAGTCTGCAGGTAAGCACATCTTGTTTGTTTCATTTCAAATCCATTGTGGTGGTGTATAGAGCCAAAAATGTTAGAATTGTGTTGATGTCTCAATATTTATGGACCTGACTATATACAATGCAGTGAGTGAGCATTGTTACTGAGCATCGAACGGGAAGTGTGTTACTGGCAGATCAGGAGAAAATAAAGGAATACAAAGAAAACGAATGCAGCCATCACATGTAAGTACTGATAAGCTGCAATAAATGACATTTTTGTTCTTTAATTTAGGCTTTAGGCATTCCTTGTTGTGATTGTCATAGAAAGGTAACATTTTCTAGTTGCTAAAATCTTATATTGAAATAGTAATCAGTGCCTCTGTAAAGGGCGGACTGGTTCCCTTTACAAGTAATTCTGAGTAGCTGATCCTTCAGCAACTGGTGCAAGGGCTCATCGGTGGGTTCAGAAGCCTGTGTGCCAGAACAAGGGTCTTTGAGTGACTCAAGCCTACTAGCTCTATAGTAGATGTCATATGAGGGGGCTGGCTATAAAGTAGTCACCGCTCATCCTGCAGATCTTGGGTGGGCCTTGTGACAAGATCCCTTTGGAAGTTTGCTGAATATCAAGACAAGGTAGGCCTCCTCTGTATTTCCACAAGGCAAGGGGCCAATCAGAAGGCCAGATATGGGGGCACAAAAAATGGCTGTCAGTCCAAAACCTCAATGGTCTAAAATCCACCAGTAGAAAAAAGAGAGACACAAATAGTATATACTAGAATTCATCCCAAAGGATTCACAATAGCATAGCAACCTAAACTGCTATAACATTTCTTAGAACCCCCCCAATATTTTTTTTTTCTAGGGCAGAGGCCCTATAGAATAAATTGTAAATTGGTGGGTTTTGCATTTTTTATGTAACACAATATGTGCACAGCAGTTTTTAAACGCAATTTTTTGGGGAAAAATACACTTTTTGAATTTTAATGCAAAAAAAATACAATACTAAACTCAATTTTTTAGTAAAATATAAACGATGTTGTTACTCTGAGTAAATTGATAACAAACATGTCATGCTGTAAAATTGCACACGCCCATGCAGCGGCAATAAACAACGTTCATTTTACTATACATAGGTGACGCTTTGAAAGTCTTTACAGGTTACCACCTTAGATTTACAGAGGAGGTCTGGTGCTGGAATTACTGCCCATGAACTGACATTCTCTGTGATGCATCACATGTGTGAACCAAATGCTGTTTGCATGTGTGCAGGATTGATGCATGCCTTCGCCTGTGCACACATGGATAGGGGTGCTTTAAAAAATTTTTTAGATTATTCTAACACTGTTGCTTTAATTCTTTTTCTTTTTTTGATCACTTTTATTGCTGTCACAAGGAATGTAAACATCCCTTGTGACAGCAATAGGCAGTGACAGGTGCTCTTTTTCAAGAGATCTGGGATCAATAAGACCCCAGATCCCTCCTCTGCCCTTAAAAGCATTTGATCACACAAGGTGGGTGTGATCAAATACTTTCCATTTTTAAAAATGGCGCCATTTACATCTGGAGAAACCGGAAATGATGTATGCTCATCGCTTCTTGTTTGCTATATCACAGTGGAAGCACCAGATGGTCGATTGGGTGTCCTGGTGCAACGGGACAGCTTGCAGAAGGGGGGATGTCCCCTCCCACTGCTTGTAAAAGAAATCCAGTGGCTAGTTAGCTGCTTGGATTTCTTTTACAAGAGAGCCGATCGTCGACTCTAATTCCTGCTGCATGCCTGCAGCAGGGCTACATATAAGGAAAAACCTCTTGCCCGGTGCTTGGAACTGCATGGCCCTAGCATCGGGCTATAGGAATCCCTGCTTTTATACAGTGTCAGCCTGGCAGGTGAAGACCTCTTAAAGTGATATTAAATTTAAACAAATGTAATATATTGCAGCTTACCAATTCTTAGGTGTGGTGGCTGTGTTAGTTTCTTTTTTTTTAGGCTTTTTTCCCTTTACTTTCACCTATTGATATGACCAGTAAGTCTGTTACTTTTCATCTTCCTTTAACAGGCCAAGCTGTCCAGCAAAAGTGGTAGTTAGAGGGTTGAGACAAACCATTTAACACTGGCATGGATACTTGCAGTGGTCAGCTTTTATTCATTTATGTAAAAAAAACCATTATCCCAAAAGGAAAAAAAATATTGCTGTAACTGCTAAAGAGCGTTAGCTGAATTTCATCTTTAATTGGTTGTTATTATTATTATACAGGATTTATATAGCGCCAATAGTTAGCTCAGCGCTTTACAACACTACCATCTCCCCAGATTGATAATGCTTCCCTCCATCTAGAGTGAAGGCACCATAATACACAAGGTGTGTCACTGACAGGATCAACAGGTGAAATAAAGGAAAAAAGCCTAAAAAAGAAAACAAATGCAGTCAATCCATTTAACCCTTACCCTGCCGGGTCTGTAAATTGACAGCATGGGGGGGGGGTGA
The DNA here is from genome assembly GCF_062004578.1 of Staurois parvus. Lineage (NCBI taxonomy): Eukaryota > Metazoa > Chordata > Amphibia > Anura > Ranidae > Staurois > Staurois parvus. The sequence continues at coordinate 505,074 of NW_028318430.1, forward strand.
AGGAAGGTTTACACACAATCTGGTGGCTGTCTGTCAGGTGGAGGTAGTCAGGAGGCTGTGTTGCCGCCCGATTGCTTCCACGGCCCCCATTAACATTGCCCCCCCCATGCACTCCCACAATGTATTCCAGGTTGGAGGGGAGAGAGGAGAGTGGACACACATCCGCCTCCTCCCCTTCTTGCTGTGACCCGGAAAGCAATGTGTATAATGTCACTTTCGGGTCACCACTATCACTTTCACCAACTATTCTAGCCAGAAAGAAATGTATTGCAATGCAATCTGCATTACAATACATCCAGTGGAGCCCAGAGGAGACATGCAGGGTCTAAAAGACTCATTAAAGAGAACCTGTCACCTAAAAATCATCATTTAGGAGTCTTTGTGTCCCCTATGTGATGAAAAAAAAAATTTTTTTATTTATTGCAAAAAAATAATGTTACACCCAAGCACATAATATCCCATAGAAAATGAAAAAAGTGAGCGCTGATCCTAGAAAGCAGCTAAGCACTCTAAGTAACCAATAAATACTTACACAGAATAATATAAATAAAAGTGCAGCGCTAAGTAATAAATCTGAAAATTGTCCACTGTAAGTCCAGTTCATATAAACGTGCCAGGTGACAAATGGAAATCCACAATGGTGATCCGTGAGGACGTAGCAGAAATGCGCACTCACCAGAAGGCAGATATATATAAGCAGTATATATCAAAAGCTCATGCATCCTCGGTCAAGAAGAAACAGGCCTGGTCACTGTGGATTGGCCTTTTCTTTCCTCAAGGGTGCAGAGCAAAATTCTTCCTCCTCTTAGGTGGATGCTTGAATTCCTAATAAGGACTCTGCAAAGAGGTACTCCTGTACCTGCATTTATTTATGATTTTGGATGTAAAATGACAAGAGGAGAAAATGATGTCCCATAAAATTCCCTGGGTTCCTCTGCCAAAAAGTGCCTCCTGCCGTCCAATCCCTTCCAGCAGACCGATAGCGAATACCAGCCTTTACCCCAAGCATCATACACAGACAAGATCTTACAGAAAAACGTCATTAAAACCAGCAATTCAGCAAGTAGTCCATGCAGTAGGCTCTCACATATCTTCAACAAGTCCCAGACTGGTGGGTGAACCCTCTCTAGGAGATGTACACAGCAAAACCACCATGGATGGGACATCATTTTCTCCTCTTGTCATTTTACATCCAAAATCATAAAAAAATGCAGGTACAGGAGTACCTCTTTGCAGAGTCCTTATTAGGAATTCAAGCATCCACCTAAGAGGAGGAAGAATTTTGCTCTGCACCCTTGAGGAAAGGAAAGGCCAATCCACAGTGACCAGACCTGTTTCTTCCTGACCGAGGATCCATGAGATTTTGATATATACTGCTTATATATATCCGCCTTCTGGTGAGTGCGTATTTCTGCTACTTCCTCACGGATCACCATTGTGGATTTCCATTTGTCACCTGGCACGTTTATATGAACTGGACTTACAGTGGACAATTTTCAGATTTATTACTTAGCGCTGCACTTTTATTTATATTACATAATATCCCAACCCCCAATAAAATTTTGATGCCCCCACATATGAACATAAACGCAGACGTCAGGGGCACCTTACGCATGAAAATGTCGATTGCGTTACACACATATCGCCACACACGCTGGAGTTAGAGCAATAATGGACCTCCTCCATAATGCTAAACTGATGAGGGGCTTTTGAAGCATCACCTATAGAAATGACAGGGTACTGAAGTTTGTCGCCATTTCACAGGCGCACACAAATTTTATGTTTGACATGTGGGGTATCTGTTTACTCGGTGCAACCTCACTTTCTATATTTTACCACAATTTTGCATAATTTATTGCGTTTGTTTGCCCTAAAATTTGCTTTAGAGTTTTTTTACTGAAATGTTGCATTTTCTAGACATTTGCAGTAATATTGTGTGACATAAAAAATTAAACTACCACTATTTTATATTCTAGGGGGTCTGTTTGGGCATTTTGTGTAATCTTGAGGCCTAAAATTATTTTTAAATGTGGGCTAAAAAATGCAAAATGGCAGCGCAAGGGTTAAGGATTGGTATAATGCAATATATTATATTTTTGCCTTTGGGTTTAATACTGCTTTAAGGGCTTGTTCATGCATGACTTCTTCCCAGATGCCCCTATAGCATTAGACAGGCGTTAAAGAGGCGTTTTATAAGCGTTAAAAACGCTCCCCATGCTCCCTATGGTTTTGAGGCGTTTTATAGGCATATATACAAGCTTTAAAACTGTACCACAAATGCCTATAATTAACTTAATGGTGGGAACGCCCCGTAAACAGCCCGTAAATGCCTGCCAGGCATTTGATGAGTATCTCCATAAACTTGAATGGGAGGCGTTGAAAGGCTTCAACTCCTCCTTACTCAACATGAGGCGTCAATTTTGACGCGATGTTAATGCTTCAGTGTGAACAGCACTGTGTGCTGCCATGTGTATCATTTTCATAGGCGTTTGAGGAGCGTTAAAAATGACCCTCAAATGCCTGCTTTCAATGCTAGTGTGAACTGAGCCTTAGTCTTCAATGACTTGGGAAGCCTTTGTGAGGAATAGTCAATTACACTGGAGTTACATAGTTAGTCGGGCTGAAAAAAGACAAAAGTCCATCCAGTTCAACCATAGGAAAAAAAAAAGTTATAATCCTAAAACCACAGTTGATCCAGAGGAAGGCAAAAAAACCCAGCAAAGCATGATCCAATTTACTCCTGCAGGGAAAAAAAATTCCTTCCTGACCGCCCGAGAAACAATCGGATATTCCCTGGGTCAACTTTACCTATAAATGTTAGTATCCAGTTATATTCTGTGTATCTAAGAAACAATCCAGGCCTTTTTTGAAGCAATCCACTGAGCTGGCCAGAACCAACTCTTGAGGGAGTCTATTCCACATTTTCACAGCTCTCACTGTGAAGAAACCTTTCCGTGTTTGGAGATTACATTTCTTTTTCTTCACGCGTAAAGAGTGTCGCCTTGTCCTCTGTGATGACCTCAGGATGAATAACTCTACACCGAGTTCACTATATGAACCACTGATGTATTTATACATGTTGATCATATCCCCCCTTAATCTCCTCTTCTCAAGAGAGAATAAATTCAGTTCCTCTAATCTTTCCTCATAGCTGAGCTCCTCCATGCCTCTTATCAGTTTGGTTGCCCTTCTCTGTACTTTCTCCAGTTCCCCAATGTTCTTTTTGTGAATTGATGCCCAAAATTGAACTGCATATTCCAGATGAGGTCTTACTAATGATTTGTACAGGGGTAATATGATATCTCTCTCTCTGGAGTCTATACCTCTTCTAATACAAGAGAGGACTTTGCTCGCTTTATGAACCGCAGCTTGGCATTGCATGCCATTATTAAGCTTGTGATCTACCAGAACTCCCAGATCCTTCTCCACCATTTATTCCCCCAGTTGTACCCCCCCCCCAGTATGTCTGATGCATGCATATTCTTAGCCCCCCAAGTGCCTAACCTTACATTTATCAACATTAAACCTCATTTGCCACATAGTTGCCCAATTAAACAGTGCATTGAGGTCGGCTTGTAAATTGGAGACATCCTGTAAGGACGTTATTCCACTGCACAGCTTGGTGTCATCTGCAAAAGACTGAAATGGGATTTGTAATCTCAGACCCTATATTGTTTATAAATATATTACAAAGTAAGGGTCCCAACACTGAAAGCTGGGGTACACCACTGATGACCCCAGACCATTCAGAGTATGAATCATTAACCACTACTCTCTGAAGACCATCTTTTAGCCAGTTTTCTATCCGTTTACATACAGATTTTTCCAAGCCTGTAGACTTTACCTTACACACTTGGAGTGATATGCAAACTGTAGAATTTGATTGACAGCAGCAGAAGCCAGTGGCCCCTGCTACAGCCTAACCTCCTGTGACAACGGAGAGAGAAGACCAGGGCTTCTGCAAATGGGCACAGCACTGCATCGAGATCAGGCTCAGGTAAATATTTAATTCGGGGGGGGAGCTGACATTGAGCCTGAGTTCACATATATGCGGTGAGGTAAATCGCATGTAATGCACACAGGAACCGCACTGCATTCCTGCACAAATCACATACGATTTGTGTTTGGTGCGATTGGAGCCATACATTTTGTATGGCTCTAATCGCACCACATTTGCACCAAAAACGTGCAGGACCCTTTTTTTTGATCCGCACTAGAATTGCGGATTGCTTTGCTATTCACACCTATGCGATCCAATTCTGCACATCGCACCGCATTTTGCGGACCGCTTTTAGGGTGTTGTTAACTTAACATACACACCTGCAGCAGTTCACATGAACAGGGTGCGATTTTGATGCGGTGCAGAATTTGCACTGAAAATGCTGCAAATTCCGCACCGCATGACTGTTAACCAGGGCTGAAAAGATTTTTTTTTTATCTTAATGCAGAGAATGCATTTAAAAGAACCCTTTTTACCTTTACAACTACTTTAACACCCCAGTCACACGATTTCAAAGTCAGGGGACATGACAATTTCAGGTGCGATTTGCAAGACATCTGACACCGATGTCTATGCAAATTGCACCAAAAGTAGTTCATGTACTACTTTAGTAATGGTGCAACTCTCACCAAGTCTGTGGAATGACCGCTGTAATTGCAAACAATAGGGTGCAATTTTGGATACGATTTGCAAGTTGCATGGCATGCAAACCTCATGCCAAGTCGCACCCAGTGCGACCGGGATGTACAAGTAACTTCACAACGTCGCAGTTGTTCGGGTTTAATTTTTTCTGAGGTTCCTGAGGTGCTGTGCCAAGTGATGTTTCTGCCTCTGTGCATTTTAGTAAACATACCCTATTTATGACACCACTGTTGTGAACACTTCTAGTGTACTAGTGCGTTTTCTACTTTTGCTTCTGCAGTTCATTCTGCTTTTATGTTATATTTCTTTGATCAGCAAATAAGGGTGTATCATAAAATGTTTGGCAGAGATTTGCCTCTTGATAAGCCATTGTCTTAAAAGTGTACAAGTAACATACAGTATACAAAACATTGTATGTTAAAACAAACGGAGAAAGCATTAGTCATTCACACAAACATGTTATAATAGTGACCAGTGTACAGCGTATCTGTCATCTGTCTTCATATCTCTTAGTCACAATGATGATTATAGAGGTGTAACACACACTTTATGGTGACAAAACAGAAAAATGTTACTGGCAATGCACTTGTAGTTTAAACTGTGTTAGCTTGAAAGTGGTTTTAAAGCCAAAACACTTTTTACCTTTAATGCCTTCCCCGCATTAGGGTAAAAAATGTTTAGGTATCAGTATTCCCCCTCACCTGAGTCCTCCTCACTCGATCCATGACTCCTCACTCGATGCCCATCTTCAGTGGCTCTGTGTTCTTTTCTGTTCTCAACAGCTTTGCTGAGGTTTCAAGTCCTGTCATTCAAATCCTGTGACAAGAGAGCATGGAGCAGGGTCGAGCTGAGCTGTCTTTGTCTGTGGATACAGGCAGTGCAGCTCAGGATCATGCCTACAGGTATGCCATAATAGGAAGCAGCTACTGTGGTGGCACACCAAGAACAGAAGGAGCCTGCTCTATTCTATTGCACAGAGAAGGTAAGTACAACATGTTTAGTATTTAGAAAGGAAAATCCTTTACAATTGCTTTAAAGCAGATACCTTGCTCTTTTCCATGAATAAATTTCCCTGATAATTTGTTTTGTGCTAAACAAATATCGTTAGCTCAGTTTATCCACAGGGTTATTAATGAACAGTCTGTGTACCAGGTTATATATAGTTATTTAAAACATACCCAATTTCTAGTACCCAGAGCCTAAATGTAAAGCAAACCTGTGCTAGGACACTAGTATTGACATATACTGAAGAAGCAATAAAAGCACTTTAAAACAAGTTTTTGTTTGTTCACCTCTGTAGCCATAAGCATTAGGGAGACGTTCATCTTCAAATTTGACAACAGTGGATATGAATGAAATCTTACGTCTTTTTTCCTATTACTTTGTATTGCTGAATAATCATAGCAGCAGCATAGTGTTCTTGACAGAAAAAAAATTATAATGTTTTGCACTAGAATTTAGGAATGTTTAGCAGTGTTTAGGAGCATTTAGCGTTCTTTTTTCTGCAAGAAAAACTCTCTCAAAAACGCAAAACAGATGTTTTTTTTCTGCCTCTAAACACTGAGCCTAAAGTACGCCTCTAAACAACCTAATGTGCATGGAGACATAAGACATCAGTTTATTCTACATGTAAAAGGCTAAACTCCTCTAGGAGCAGCATTTTTTTAAGCCAGTGTGCATGGACCCTTAACCTTCCTAGCGGTAATCCCGAGTGTGGCTTGGGGTTAATTTCAGTACCAAAAGCGGTAACCCCGAGCAACACTCGGGATTACACTGCAGAGCTTCTCCGGTGATCCCTGGAGCCTTACCTTGTCCTACGATCCCGCAAGGCCCTCCTGCTGGGTCCCCCGGCCATGTCCTCCGGCCGAAGGCGGCATCCGTCTTCCAGATTCCATTTCCTGCGAGCGTTGGGATGTACAGGGGGGGGCGGACCCGGCGAGAGATTCAAAAAGTAAAAATTTGACATACACACAATACAATGTAATCTGTTATTATTACATTACTGTATCAAAGCATTTCACATACATTTTGTCCCAAGTGCTTTGTCCTGTGCCCTGCCTGTATTTTTACTGCTCTTTCTGCCTGGAAACTGAGAAACGTCCATGATGTCCAAAAAGCGTCCCTTTAGGTCAAAAGCGGTTTTAGACCAGCTAGAGAACAGCGATAGTAAATTAGAACCAGAATTCAGTGATAATGATTTGTGGGGAAATTCGTCATCAGACACTGAAAACGATTTTGCGACTTTGCTCAGTGATGTGCGAACTTGGTGCTATATTTCAAATTTCATTGTTTTTGGTTTGATTATATTATTGAATTACATTTATTATTATATTATTATTTTTTATGATTATTTATTAAATTATAATTTGTGATTTCGTGTTTCAAATTTTATCATACCCGAGATGTTTACTAGACTCTTGTTCGGACAGATTTCAGTGAGTTATTCCTAAGAATTACAGGCCTACAATAAAAAAACAACATATTTCCATGCAAAAAAATGTACCGCTTTGACATTTAAACATATTAATTAGTTAGACCACCAGGGAGGTTGATGTAAACACAGGAAAATTTTACAAGCTGTCGAAAATCAACTGAAACCAATTTCAGAGTCTTTGTTATTATTTTTGATGATCTTTGAAGATTAATTACTTTGCTTGTTTAAAGCTTTTTTACTGCTTATTAAGAACTTGTAAATACTCAAATGCCCATAGTCTGGGCACAAGTTTATCTGATTGGATGCAGCCACTGTTCAACTGTCAATTATCAGCCGTCTATATCAATGTTACAATCGAGGAGGTGTGCGGCAGTGCTGCCTACTAAGCAAACTTAGCTGGGCCATACATACTCTGTACGAATTTCCTGATGAGCCGGGCAAAATTTGTTCAGCTTAATTTTATTTGTTGCTTTTAACAAAACCCTTAGTGTTTAATAACATGCCACCGATAGCCAGTCACAAAAAAGGTGCATTTGTCCTGCATCATAATTGCTTAAGGCAAAAAAACATCTGTGTGCAGCTCCCCATCCCCCCCATCTCCCCCTAACCCTACATCTAAGCGTTTTCCGCAGCATTTTTCAGAAACGCACTACAGTCCATTTAACATTATTTCCAATGGGACAGGACAGGTTCACATCTCTGCCTTTTTACCTGATGAGTTTTTTGGAAAGGGTCAGGGACTTTTTTAAACGCAAAAAGTTTTGGTTCTCTAGACTTCAATGGAAATGCTGCAAAAAAGCATGCAGTGCGTCTTTGATGTGTTTTTGATGCGTTTTAAATCTGCCTAGCAACAAGAAAAAGCGCAAAACGCATCAAAAATGCATGTGTAAAAATGCAAAATGCACTGCAGAAACGGATGAAACACAAACTGCATAGGTGTAAACCTAGCCTTAGGCTACTTTCACATTGAAGAGTTTTTAAAGAGCTTTTGCATTAAAAAAAGTGCCTGAAAAGCCCAAAGAAAATGCTTCCCTGTGTATGTATATGTATGTTTTCACACTAAGGTGTTGTGCTTCTGTTGCAGTGTAAAAACATCTGCTGGCAGCATCTTTGAAGCATGTTTGATAAAAAAAGCCCCAAAAATGCCTCTTTCCATTGAAATCAATGGAAAACACCTCCGAGAAGCATTTTTGGTGCAGTTTTTAAATCACTTTTCCTTTACAAAATGCTCAGACAAAAACATGACAAAAACACATATGCATTTTTGGCAGGTTTTTGAGGTAGATCAGTGTGAAAGTAGCCTTTTGAAGTGTTTGAAGCGCTTTTGTGTTAAAAAAAAGTGTCTGAAAGGCTCAATAAAAATGCTTGCCTGTTTCACACGGGGGCGTTGCTCTTCCATTGCGGTGTATAAACTCCTGCTTGCAATATCTTTGGAGCATGTTTGTTCAGTTAAAAAGAACGCCCAAAAAATGCCTCTTCCCATTGAAATCAATGGAAAAACGCCTCTGAAACGCTTTCTTGGTGCAGTTTTTAAGTCATCTGTCCTTTAAAAAAATGCTCTGAAAGCACGGCAAAAGTGCAGTAAAAACACGGCAAAAACGCATATGTGCTTTTGCTGTGTTTTTGCGACGGATCAGTGTAAAAGTAGCCTTATAATTACCTGAGCCTGATCACGATCCAGCTCTGTGCCTGAAAGGAGGGGCTCACTCTCTCCTCACTTGCCATAGAGGCCACAGCAGGGGCCATTGGTGGTCGCGTCGTTCCGTGCTGTGTGCGTCAACTCGGACTCAAACCCATTGCTATGGGGGCTCTCAGAGGAGGGTCCCAGAAGAGGAGGAGCAGGGTTGCTCTCTGTAAACCATTGCACAGAGCAGGTAAGTATAACATGTTTGTTATTTTCAAAAAATCCCTTTACAATCACTTTAATATTGTCACTATCTTTATTTAATTTAATTGTTCTTTACCAGAACTGAGCAGGTGTTGTTCATACTGTATTGGTTGCTTAATTCCACTTTTTCTAATCTGTAATTTATTAAAATAAATTCCAAAATGTTGTGCACCCGCACAAACACCTTTTTTGTATAGCATTTTTATAGACCACGGAAAGAGCAACCACAATGTATACAACACATGCATGAATGAATTGCAATTGTTTTTGTAGAGTTTTACCAGCTTTTTTGCTTTGGATTATGTAGGAACCTTGATTGATCAAAGCTGTCTCTGTTTTCATTCATATAATATGTATGATTTTTTCTTTGGGGAACAAATGAGTATTGTGTTTTGTTTTGTTTTCATTTCATTTCTTACTTCAACTGTGGTATCAAAGCTTTTTGCCTTGTCCTATGTTGGGACTGCACTGGGCAAGGTTACCTAGGGCAGACCCAATGCTTCTGGACCAGGGGCGGACTGACCATTTGGAAACTTGGGCACTGCCCAAGGGCCCGGGGTCAGTAGGGGGCCCCATGAGATGCCCCTGGTACCTTTTTCATAGGCTTTTTTGAGTTTGGGCAAGGACACAGGGGCCCCATGATCCCCTATTGCCCGGGGGCCCCATGAGTTGTCAGTCCACCCCTGTTCTGGACTGAGAAAAGGCCCTCAGACTACAGTTGGTTCATGAATTGCTTGGTTCTTTATTTGAATTTATCTCTGTTCCCTTACTTCTTTGAATCTTCTAGATATCTTCTTGACCCTGACTACATGATTACATGGTGTTGTTGGTTGTTATTCTGTCCCTTTTTTAACAACCAAACTGCTGAGAGGCATGAGGAACAGATATCTACAGGTGCTGGCACAATCCTGCAGCTGCTTTCAGTATTACTGCTTTTCCGTATTGCAAAGCAGTTCTGATTGGGCAAGGCTCTGCCACTTTCTGATGTGGCTGGAACTTGCCCATATCCTCCTGCCCCTGTATGTTCCTAATGGATCAGCACTACAATGGGCTGCCAATTTAAACATGCAGTAGGGAGTGGGTAGGTTCTGTCTTGAAGGGCCAGCACATATGTTGCTTGGCATTCAAGCAAATGGTCGCAATGCAAGCTGCTGAGGCCCCTATGTTTCCTAGTGAGTCCCTGAGCATGTCTCCAGTGATCCTATGTGACTCCTGTGTGTTCCCAATGTTCCTGATCTCAGCAAGCCTCCTAGAATACCTGTGTATTCCAGCTTGCTACCTGTATCCAGTAGCTGTGTAATTCTCTGTGTTTCAGCTAGCAACATGTGTCCCAGCTCTTGTGTGATTCTGTGAGAACTCTAGCCTCTATCCAGTCTCTCTACACTTGTATCATTTGTATCCTTGTCCTCTGAGCCCAGTATCTTATATGATTATTCCTAATGAACCTGGCATCCCAGTACTGCAAGAAACCTGTCCCAATTTACCTTTATTCAGTCTCTTGTAGCTGCCTGCTTGGGTGCATCTGGAATGGGCAACCTGGGAGTCATCAGCAGCAAAACCCATCATCCCTTGCAAGGTGCTCTGGTGAAGACCAGGTGGCTCCTTGGATCCTTCTAAGGGCTCGCACCCTCACTAAACAATGGCACCATACTCTTCATTGCCATCTTGTATTGAGTCTCCAATGTGTTCTTTGCTTCTCCATTACTCCATGAGGCTCTGTGCATCTCCTATATGGTTTACACCACTTCCTAGCCCCAGCTGTTACTACCAAGTCCCAGTCAGCCAGTCTACCCCTAGTGGTAAAGGATTCTTCATCCATGACACTAAAGCTGGGTTGGGTGAGGGGACTGGAGCTACTGCCTGTTGCTAAGGGTTGAGAACACTCCATTGGTTGGTTATAAGCTGGCATTTATTATACTCCAGATATAGCCTTATGTTTACACTTCCTCAATATTTACTTAGCCTGTTTAATTGCTTTCTCTTAAACTCTTCTGTATGAGTGCACATATCTTATAACTGGATTGCCATCTGTGTTGTGATGAGTGGGAAGCAGAGGTCACTATTTCCCCTGTCAGCTAGTTATTTTCCAGATATGTTTATATTCTCTTGTTTTATCTTGTTTAATATGTTATACTTTTATATCCACATTTACTGAACTTTCTATAGGAAGTCCTCTACTTTTGGAGTTGTGAATGTTACCAGCATTTTCACTCTTTCAGTAATTATGGATAAATAAATATATATATATATATATATATATATATATATATATATCAGACCTGGACAAACATCATATTGACTTTTCTTTGGTGCATGTTCATGGTCAGGGGGCGGGGCAGTTCTAAAAGTATAAAAATGTTGACAGCTTCACTTTAAGGCCTCATTCACACAAACGTTTAAGAGCTTACCCATTTGTTGCACACATAACACATGTGTGTAGCGGCAAAATGGTGGTCTTTAAAGTGGTTGCAAACCCTCACATATACCCAGTGAAGTTACTGGCTCCAGGTGATACACAGAGATGAAACAAATCCTCTAACAAAAAATGGCACCTGTTTATCCAAAGTCTTCTCCTCTCTCCATCCATTCAAAGAATTTATGAAACTTGTATGAGGTGATTGTAGCCGTATTAGTGCATTTGCGACAGGAACAATTGAGTACTGTCCGTGATACTTTTTTTATTTGCACTAACATACAATTTTGAGGACAAGCTTTCGGGGAGTGTCCCCTTCTTCAAAGTCCAAGCAGTACTATACAAATCACAAAGTTTTAGCAGAATGTTAGAAGAGATGAAAAAAAAAAAGGCTAGAGATAAGACACAGCAAAAGCAAAGGGGGGGGGGGAGACAACAATCACATCACAGAGGGTGTCATGCTTGAGCTGATAGTCATAAAACAGTTGGATAATGATTGAGGAATCGCATGTCCAAATTCGGCCATTATATCTTGTGTCAAATAGACAAATAGTCTCTTGTGTCTTATGTTGGCGAAACAGGACAGAAGTTGCAAACAAGGATGAATTTGCACAGACATACCATCAAGGAACATAAAGAAGATGACCTTTGCACACCTGTTGGACACCATTTTGCACAACCAGACCACACAATGGGAGACCTCAATATTTTAGTTCTTAAAGGAAATTTCAAATCCATTCAGGAAAGAAAAACTTTTGAACTAAGAATGATAATTCTATTTGACACAAGAGAAAACGGCCTGAATTTGGATGTGATGTGAGTGTTGTCTTCCCCCCCTCCCACCCTCCCTTTTTGCTTTTGCTGTGTCTTATCTCTAGCCTTTTTTTTTTTTTCATCTCTTCTAACATTCTGCTAAAACTTTGTGATTTGTGTAGTACTGCTTGGACCTTGAAGAAGGGGACACTACCCGAAAGTTTGTCCTCAAAATTGTATGTTAGTGCAAATAAAAAAAGTATCACGGACAGTACTCAATTGTTTATGAAACTTGTGTGAAAGTTCAGGAAAAAGGGGGTGGAGAGCCGAAATTAAACTCTGCAGAGCTCAGTAAGGAGATCACTGACAGCTGATTGGAGGGAATGGACCCCCCCTCCACACAGCTCACAGGAACAGAACAGAGGTTTAGAACCACTTTAACACCCACGCACCACACATATGCATCACTGGGTGGCCGGTGTTTCCCAATTGAGAAGGGGCTTACTGTGCACTCTCAGCTTAGAGACCAAAGACAGTTCTCGCTCCCAATTAATGACCAGTAGCCTGATCATTTGACTACTGTGACAGCCCTAGGCAATCAGAACTTTTTAAAGGGACAGTGATGTGGGTGGGAAGCGGTTAAGGTCTGATGTACATGGGCATAGTAAAACTCCTTTGTACGCTGGATCTTTCTGCTAGGAGCTGGCAGAAAAATGTAGCTTAAAAAATGGTACGCAATTCTGCAAGTTTTAGGGTATATGACGTTTAGAGGCGTATGTGCTTGTACTCAGTTTATGCGTGTATTTTTGTGTAAAAAAAAAAATGCAACTACGCTTCTCCTGCGGTGTCAGTTTAGGCAAATTCTTTTTTCTCTCCTCCAAATTCAGCATGCAGAAGTGTGTTTAAATGTCTGTATGTGCATGGACGCAGTAGCTAACACATGACAAACAGTACCTAAAGGGTTAAAATGCACAGAAACACCCTTCATGCCCCCAGATATATAAGCATTTATGCAGAAAGTCATCATAATGTATATTAATGTAAGCTTTACCACATGGCAATAAATGGGCTGGTGAACAGTAGATAAATATTATAAGAGCCAACTTGAAAGACCAATAAAGGCTTGGTAGATGGATTAGTATTCCACTTTGAATTATTGGTTGGTAAATGTCCATGAGTAATCCCAATGTTTCAAGCAATACAGGCAGTCTAGAGGAGAAAAGCAGATAAATGGATGTTGATGGTCCACCAAAAGGAATGAACATATATGTAGTACTGACATCACTACTCCCTTAAGCCTGAAAGAATGAAATGTCCCATAGGAGATTCCAAACAGCAAGGAAAGTTATTGAATGTTACAGACAAAGATATAGCAATAGATGTCCATCTAGTGGAGAGATAGTCTCTGTGGTCCAGAGCATGAAGTGGTGGGCTGCTGGCTAAATGAAGGTAAATGAAGGTAATATATCTTCACTTCATAGTTGCCTCATACCACCCTTGCACAGGCATCAAATGTGGACAGAAAATTTCATCTCTTCTTCAATCAATGCCTTCATTCAAGCCAGAAGATTTTACTACATAAGTATTTCTCATAGAGCCCTAAAACAGCTAGAGCCATATAAATGAAGTAATTGTAAATATTTCAGTATACTTATCAGTCTCCCAAAATGTGAGCCAGTCTGGTTTCAAAATGGGGCCCATAACAAGTGAAGAAGGCCTGACTGGTTGTGCCGGTACCAACCGGCTGCATCAGAGGCAAGCACCAATTGCTTGAATTAATATATGTTATACGGTTGGGAGTGGTTAGAGCCATGAATCCATTTGTGTTGTATTGTTTTGAATCACAAGTGAATGTACATGGCCTTTCTATCTATTGCTGTCTGTGCCCCATTAGGGAGATTCACCCTCTCTATATGTCATGTTATCAGATAACAGATATTTGTTAGACATGTGAACAGAACGGAAGAATTCTTTTAATTTTGTTTCAGATAGATTTGATATGTTACTAATTTCATTTTGTTATTCGTTTTTGGAATTCATTTAGTTTTGTTTCGTTTATTCATTTTCAAACAAATTCCAAATTTTCAGAATGATTACATCTGAATTCTGTGTGAAATATAGCTGGTTGTTAAGGAGCAGACCAGCAAGCCAGCCGTTGTGTCATTAACAACTGATGACTCATCTGCAGTTAACCGTATTACCCCACTCTCAGCTGAATGTAAAGAAATCTAAAGTTTAAAAAAAAAAAAAATCAGAGTGGGGGTCCCCCCCAATCCATACCTTGCCCTTTGGGTCTGGTATGGGTTTTAAGGGGAACCCTAGACCAAAATTAAAAAATAAATGACGTGGGGTCCTCCCAAAATAAATACCAGACCCTTACCTGAGCATGCAGCCCGACAGGTCAGGAAAGGGGGGGGGGGACAATTGAGCACCCCTCCCCCCTAAACCATACCAGGCAACATGCCCCCAAAGCACCTTGTCTTCATGTTTATGGAGACAAGGGCCTCTTCCCCACAACCCTGGGCTGTGGTTGTGGGGGTCTGCGGGCAGGGGGCTTATCGGAATCTGGAAGCCCCCTTTAACAAGGGGCCCCCAAATCCTGGTGTCCTGCTATGTGAATAAATATTGAGTACGTAGTACCCCTAGTCATTTACCAAAAAAAAGTTAAAGTAAGTAAAAACATAAACACAGTTTTTGACAACTCCTTTATTTGAAAAAAAACAAAAAACAAGCTGAACACAACTGGTCCTGTCCTGGGACAAACCCATCTGACAGGCAAACATAGGGGCAGAGGTTACCAAGTGACATCACCGAGTGACCCTGCCCCCATGCCTACCTCTTATTGGGCGAATGTCATTATGGGGGAGGGTTCACCTGGTTAAAGGGAGCTTCCAGATTCCGATAAGTCGTCTGCCCGCAGACCCCCACAACCAACACCCAGGGTTGTGGGAAAGAGGCCTTTGTCCCCATCAATATGGGGACAGGGTTCCTATGGGGGGTATGATTTTAGCTAATCTTAGGCTTCAATGGCAGGATTACTAGGTTAAAATAAAGAAAAAAGTGTGAAAAAGAAAATGAATGCAGTCAGCACATCTAAGGACCGTAAGCTGCAATACTATCATTTTTTTGTTCTTGGGTTTAGCTATGCTTTAAAGTGGTTGTAAACCTCTGACATGAAATATGAACAAAATGTATCCTTCTATAGTGTGTATTTGTCTCAATCCAGAGCACTAAATGCCATTTCTCTTTGCTGCCTCCTTCCTCTACTATCTGTATGAGTCACTTCTGAAAGGTTTTCCTAACACTAAGAGCTAAAAAAGGTAACAGGGGAGGGAGCTCCAGCACACACCCTGTGATTGACAGCATCAGCTCTGTTCCTGTGTGCTGTGTAAAGTGGGCTGCATCCCTTCCCTTTAATCAGCTCTCAGAGCTGTTCTAACTGATGCCTGCAAAGTGTAACTTCAACTCCCCGTCCCCTGTATAAATTCTGAACTTTGAACAGATGTAGAGAAGACATGGCTGTAGATTAACAGGTATAACTTATATAGAATAATTTGTTTCATCTTTATGTATCATTTGAGGCCAGTCACTTCAATGCCTAAAAATGTAAGGGTTTACAACCACTATACGTTTTGCCTTTCACATGTATACCTAAAAACATGAAAGCTACAATAGTACCCTTTTATAATTGCTTACAGACTAGATATAGTTTACATTATGTTTTAAGTTGACATCCTGGTTTCCTCCAGAGACCTTGCATGGAAGTAACCCAGTTATACTATCCCAGTGGGAGTATTTGTTCCTTGTAAATTTACTACAGTTCTTTTATGTGAAAAGGAACCCATGTGGAGTGGAGACTTGAGGTTATTTGGTAGCATTGCCTTGGTAGAAGAGTTCTTTAATTGTATGACTTGTATTGCTAATAAAGTAACAATACAGAAAGAAAAAGTATTTATAAAAGGACTAGAATGCGATTGCCCATTGGTATAGTGCATAAAGTAAGAAGGGAGTGAAATGTTTTATAATATTAAAACAATATACAGGCATAGGAAACCTTTTGCCTGTTCTACATATTTTAGTACAGGAACTTTTTGGGGGTTGCCATCTTCTGCCAATATATCTTTTATGCCTTTATTCCCAGGTGTAAGGGTACATTCACACTAGATGCAGTGGGACTACATTGGGTGGCTATTCCAGCGCAGTCCCACCACATGGTGCATTGCGCTGCTGTGCAAGCAGTGTGCGCTGAAAACAATTACTGCATGCAATACTTTTTTTCAGTGCAGCATGAGGCAATCCACTGCCTCGCACTGCTTAACGGCCAATTGAACTGTATGAGATATCTGTGTGAACAGTGAAAAAAGTGAACAGTGCAATGCGCCAAGATCGGCACATCAGCACTGCCCTGATCTGACCGAAGCACACCGCACACCAGCCACTGTGTTAAAACACAGCAGCTGGTGTGGACATACCCATAGTGAAACAGTCAGAGTTACTAGAAGGGATGTACCTAGGGTTGCCACCTCACCCCTTTAAAACCAAACACATATTAATTATGCAGGTTCTGAGGCTAATTTAATGCAGATAAGGCACTAAGTGAGTTTAATTACCTCCTTAATCAGCCACAGAACCTGTGTAAATAATATGTGTTCCGTTTTAAAGGGATGAGGTGGCAATCCTAGATGTACCGGGAAAGCCCTATGTAGGCTGACACCCTTGTAAATATATCTGAATATGGACAGAACATTTAAAGAAGTACAGCCAATGCTCTTTTGGCTGTAGTTCTCCTGTGGATCACAGGAGTGCAGTTCATTCTACATGCCTGTGACCCATTTTCAGCTGATAGCAGATTGAAGCCTGCTGTTAGCTGACGTCACTCAGCCAGTTCAGGCTGGGGAAAGATTCCGACTTTAAAGTCGGGATCCACCCCAGAGTCTGGAGAAGCACCTGGCTCAGCCTTTCAGCGTGCTGAGAGCCTGAGCCAGCCGTTCCCTCCCCCTCCACAGTCTAGCGCTCCAGTGAGTGGTGGGGGGCAGAGTCCTTGCCATTTTAGCTATTCTTCTATCCATTTGAATGGTAGTTTTTCGCTTTCTTCCACGTCTTTCAGGTTTTGGTTGCCATTTTAAAGCATTTGCGATCATTTTAGCTGAGCAGCCTATCATTTTCTGCACTTCTTTATATGTTTTCCCCTCTCCAATCAACTTTTTAATCAAGGTACGCTGTTCTTCTGAACAATGTCTGGAACGACCCATTTTCCTCAGAATTTCAGAGAGAAATGCACTGTAACCAGCATGTACAACATTTGCTGCCTTCCTTCCTTAAATAAGGGCAATAATTGCCACCTGTTTTTCAAAGAATGAATGACCTCACTAATAGAACTCCACACTGCTATTATTTTGAACATGCCCCTTTCAATTAGTGATTCAATTACACAGAATCAGCAGCATGCATGTCATGACTGTTGGGTCTGTTGGATTTCTATTACTCTACTACACCTGCTAGTAAATTATTTGCCATGTAAAAATATCATTTCTACTAAAAACAGTGATTGATCAGGTTAGTGATGTCTGACTGCTATTATTTTGAACACAACTGTATATATTACATAGCGCTCAATGGGTTTCTGAACTACTATAGTAATGTATTAGCTTCTACAGCTACAGCAGCTGGACATTAGGGATTACTTGTGTGCACCTATCTTTAATTGTCTACATGGGCCTTCTGTATTAGGTCCCATGCACAAGGATGCTTTCCCAGCGTTTTCCGGTGACCTGGGTGCTGCACATGCCACCTACAGCTGCCAATAAAAGTGAATGGCTGTATGTGGTAAACTCCTATGGCTCTAAATAAATTAGTGTGACTCTGGGTCTGGTTGCCGCCATCCCTATAGTTTATAAACTTCAAACAAGTTACACTCATGATGGGATTTTGAAGACAACCTGCTGACAAAAAGTTGTTTCTTTAAAATAGCATAATTTTTTTTGTACAAATTAAAAAGTGTACTAAATATATAAAAAAACACCATTGTTCACTCCAAGCAGCACTAGAGGACTGTACATGTTACTTATTGAATTTCTCAATATAGCATAATATAAGCCCAGTGGTATCCCCCATAGCTGAATTTCATTTTACAACCATCTTTCTTTGATTGTTGGTTTTTTCAGCCAGAGATCCAATGCATTTCGAGCATATTATACAGATTATCGTCTTCGGAGATAGGATACCACTCTGGAACATAAACAGTCATTTACAATCCAACTTACAAAATATATTATATTATTTACAAATCAACAACTTTTATAACAGATAGAAACTTACATAACCACAATATGCTATAGATGTTCCAAGAAATGTCATCATGCAGGGGAGATATGTTCCCCCATAGGTAGAGTTGCCATTTTTGTGTGCAAGGACTGCCAGGCTCATCACCACACCACTGCCGTGATAAAAAATAGTGAAATTCAATATATATCCCTAATAGTAATATTTCATGTATAGTCATCACTAGAGATGAGCGAATCGAACATGACGAAGTGGAATTCGTTCCGAAGATTTGGAAAAATTCTATTCACGACGAATCCAAAGATTAGCAAACTTCGGATGCACGAATCGAATTTTCCCAAAAATGGCGGCGACATGTGTGGCGACAGGAGAAAATGGACAGAGAAGATGGGGCGGGGATCTCTGGGAAGGCGCGCAGACAAGGCGCGCTGACCCATAATGCATTCATGAGTCATGAATCATGACATGTGATCGCATTAGCCAATCAGCAGCCAGCCAGCCAGCACTGTGTAATGGTGGAGCTATAAATCGCGGCCATCTTAGAATTCTCCATTAGCCTCCGGTCATTCAAGAGAGACAGACCTCTGTGTATTGAGGGACAGAGTTAGTGCCACAGAGACTTTAGGGCCACAGAATCGTTACTCAGGGACACAGAATTGTTACTCAGGGACACAGAATCGTTACTCAGGGACACAGAATCGTTACTCAGGGACACAGAATCGTTACTCAGGGACACAGAATTGTTACTCAGGGACACAGAATCGTTACTCAGGGACACAGAATCGTTACTCAGGGACACAGAATCGTTACTTAGGGCCGCAGCTATCAAAGAATCGAAAATTTAAAGTGACATACACCCTTTTTTTTTTTGGTGGCTGTCGTGCACAGTTGGTGCTGCAGTTTGCCGATTGTGCAAAATAAACTGACTTTCTGCTTCACAACCACTATTGTACGTTCAAAGAGTAAATCCATTTACACGCCGGCTGGCGGTAATATTTTTTGGGTGATTAGTGCATTCCAGTGACACAAACGTACAGTTTCCAGCCAACGGCAAGCTGCAATTGACCGATTGTGTACAATAAACTGACTTTCTGCTTCACAACCACTATTGTACGTTCAAAGAGTTAGATCCATTTACACGCCGGGTGGCGGTAATATTTTTTGGGTGATTAGTGCATTCCAGTGACATAAACGTACAGTTTACAGCCAACGGCAAGCTGCAATTGACCGATTGTGCAAAATAAACTAACTTTCTGCTTCACAACCACTATTGTACGTTCAAAGAGTTAAATCCATTTACACGCCGGCTGGCGGTAATATTTTTTGGGTGATTAGTGCATTCCAGTGACAGAAACGTACAGTTTCCAGCCAACGGCAAGCTGCAATTGACCGATTGTGTACAATAAACTGACTTTCTGCTTCACAACCACTATTGTACGTTCAAAGAGTTAGATCCATTTACACGCCGGGTGGCGGTAATATTTTTTGGGTGATTAGTGCATTCCAGTGACATAAACGTACAGTTTACAGCCAACGGCAAGCTGCAATTGACCGATTGTGCAAAATAAACTAACTTTCTGCTTCACAACCACTATTGTACGTTCAAAGAGTTAAATCCATTTACACGCCGGCTGGCGGTAATATTTTTTGGGTGATTAGTGCATTCCAGTGACAGAAACGTACAGTTTCCAGCCAACGGCAAGCTGCAATTGACCGATTGTGTACAATAAACTGACTTTCTGCTTCACAACCACTATTGTACATTCAAAGAGTTAGATCCATTTACACGCCGGGTGGCGGTAATATTTTTTGGGTGATTAGTGCATTCCAGTGACATAAACGTACAGTTTACAGCCAACGGCAAGCTGCAATTGACCGATTGTGCAAAATAAACTAACTTTCTGCTTCACAACCACTATTGTACGTTCAAAGAGTTAAATCCATTTACACGCCGGCTGGCGGTAATATTTTTTGGGTGATTAGTGCATTCCAGTGACAGAAACGTACAGTTTCCAGCCAACGGCAAGCTGCAATTGACCGATTGTGTACAATAAACTGACTTTCTGCTTCACAACCACTATTGTACGTTCAAAGAGTTAGATCCATTTACACGCCGGGTGGCGGTAATATTTTTTGGGTGATTAGTGCATTCCAGTGACATAAACGTACAGTTTCCAGCCAACGGCAAGCTGCAATTGACCGATTGTGCAAAATAAACTGACTTTCTGCTTCACAACCACTATTGTACGTTCAAAGAGTTAAATCCATTTACACGCCGGCTGGCGGTAATATTTTTTGGGTGATTAGTGCATTCCAGTGACACAAACGTACAGTTTCCAGCCAACGGCAAGCTGCAATTGACCGATTGTGTACAATAAACTGACTTTCTGCTTCACAACCACTATTGTACGTTCAAAGAGTTAGATCCATTTACACGCCGGGTGGCGGTAATATTTTTTGGGTGATTAGTGCATTCCAGTGACATAAACGTACAGTTTCCAGCCAACGGCAAGCTGCAATTGACCGATTGTGCTAATTAAACTGACTTTCTGCTTCACAACCACTATTGTACGTTCAAAGAGTTAAATCCGGTTTTATTTTTGGGGTGCTTATTGAATTAAAGAGTATGTCAGACAACACGCAGAGGAGTGGCAGAGGAGGCAATATTTCAGGAGCGAGCAGACGTGGCAGCAGAGGAAGGGGTCGAGGCAGCACTAGTCGCAGCCAGAGGCCAGTGCTCCCGGTGTCATCCAGCGGTCGTGTCTCCACCGACAACCCTGCCGTCATCGATTGGTTGACTCGGTCGTCTTCCTCTTCCCAGGTCACCTCTGACACCTACAGCCAACGGTCGGTGGGTACGTTAGACACAACCGTTAGTTGGCATGGCCCGGGAGCAAGCCCACTGAAATCACGTGTCCTCTACCTGCCCCTGTCCTTTGGTGTTCCCTCACCAAGCGAAGTATCGCATGCTGTGGGCTCAGCCCCACTGTACAGTGAGGAAGAGCTAACAGAGGGCGGTCAGGAACGGGGGGAGACATCCGCCTCTTCAGCAGCCAGGCGAAGAAGTACTGGCGAGGAGAGTGGCTCGGTAGCCGGTCTAGAGACAGGTCTGTCTCCTGACCCACACGCAGCCGAGGGGGCTAGTAGTGACGCGGAGACCCTAATTGATGATGATGAGGCTGATCGCACTTGGCAGCCTCGTCGTCATCAGGCTATTGCTTCCGCATCATCAGGAGAAGAGGGTGCCAGCTTGCCAGCGAGCAAAACAGTCAGTGGGTTGCCCAGGAGGCAGCAGGGTCGCAGCAGTGTCAGTGGAGCCAAACGGCCACGGAGTAGAGCACCAGCTCCACTGCAGCCTACCACCACGGCCAGTAGTGGTGCCGGTGTGCACGGAGGAAGTAGCAGTCAGCCAGTGAGGAGTAGCGGGGGCAAAGTTTCCTACTCGGCGGTGTGGCAATTTTTCGTCAAGCCGCCCGAGGAAGTAAACATAGCCGTATGTTGACTATGTGGCCAGAAAGTCAAGCGTGGCCAGGGGGCCAATGTTGGGACTACAGCGTTGCGTCAGCATATGCAGCGTCGCCATTCGGTGGCCTGGGAAAACCGTGATAAAGATACGGCGGTTCTGCCTGCCCCAGCCCCCGCTCCATCACCCGCTCCGTTACTTGCTCCGTCACCCGACGTCAATCCCCCTCTATCAGCCAGTCAAGGCTCCAACACCTCTGCTGAGGGGAGTTGTCGCTCGTTGGCATCTTCGCTCGTTCAGATGCTCCTTCTCCTGCTACTCCTCTTCACGGATTCCGTCAGCAGTCTTTCTTGGAATCCGTTTCCAAGAGACAACAGTTTGCGAGCACGCACCCGACGGTGCAGAAGCTGAACGTCCTCCTGTCCAAGTTGCTGGTGCTGCAGTCCCTCCCTTTCCAAGTGGTGGACTCAGCACCTTTCCGAGAAATGATGGCTTGTGCCGAGCCGCGGTGGAGAGTGCCAAGCCGGCATTTCTTCACCAAAAAGGCAGTGCCAGCCCTGCATTCACATGTAGAAGAGATGGTGGGCCAGTCTTTGAGCATGTCGGTCTCTGCCAAAGTGCACGGCAGCGCCGACGTGTGGAGCTGTAACTACGGTCAGGGACAGTACATGTCATTTACGGCCCACTGGGTGAACGTGGTGCCGGCACAGCCGCACCAGCAACTTGAACAGGTCACGCCGCTTTTGCCTCCACGTTTGCACGTCCTTGGTCCGGCAAAGATGTCCGCCTCTACCACCTCTTCTTCCGCCGTGTCCTCAGCCGCCACCCCCGTGCCAAGTCCCATTACCCGACCGGCATATCACATGTGCAGGGCGCAACGGTGTCACGCTGTGCTGCACCTGGTATGCCTTGGCGAACGTAGTCACACAGGGGAGGAACTTCTGAGTGTAATGAACAGAGAAATCGACAGATGGCTGTCTCCGCGCAAACTGAAAATCGGAACCATGTTGACCGACAACGGAAAGAACATGGTGTCTGCTCTGCGTCAAGGAAGGTTGTGCCATGCGCCATGCATGGCTCACGTGTTCAATCTGGTTGTCAAGCGGTTCCTAAAATCCACCATCCCACTGCAAGACATCCTTAAAATGACACGTAAACTTTGCATGCATTTCAGCCATTCCTACACCGCAAAGCACACCCTCCTTGAGCTGCAGCGGCAGAACGGAATTCCACAGCATCGCCTGATCTGCGACGTTGCAACAAGGTGGAATTCAACCCTACATATGTTAGACCGCCTTTACGAACAGCGAAAGGCCATCACTGATTTCCTGATGTTACAAGCGGATAAAGGTACTCCCCTGTGTAACTTAGATGTCAGCCATTGGCAGCTCATGCGTGACACCTGCCGCTTGCTCAGGCCCTTTGAGGAGGCCACGCTATTCGTGAGTCGGCAGGACTATGGGATGAACGACGTCATTCCTCTGTTGCACGTCTGTTGCTGTTAACAATGGCTGGTCAGGGTGCGGTAGACGTGGCGCACAGGTCTCAACGTCACATGACCCCTGTGGGGGCAGGACAGGAAGAAGAGGAGGAGGTAGAGGAGGACATTGGTGCTCAGGAATTATTGAGTGAAATGGGTGGTTTTTCCACTCAGAGGACAGGAGTGGAGGAGCAGGAGCATCTGGTAGAGGAGGAGGAGACAGAGGACCCAGACGCACCGTGGCAGTATGCTGTGGAGATGGAGGCAGGGAGTCCCTCGCATTCCTTGGCACAAATGGCCCATAGCATGCTCGGTTGCTTGCGTAGCGACAGCCGAATAATAACCATCAGACAGAGGGATGACTTTTGGCTGTCCACCTTGTTGGACCCTCGCTACCGTTCAAAAATGGTGGCCTTTTTCACACCTGCTGAGAGGGTGGCCAAAATAAAGTACTATAAAAACCACCTATGTAGTCAGTTGGTCTCTGCCTTTCTGCGCCAACGTCCATCCTCAGACACTGTGGGCCCTGTGCGCTCGCGTTCCGCTGCCATGGCAGCAGGGGAGGGGTGGGGTGGTAGGAGCAGTGGCAGCTCCACCAGCAGCGGCTGCCTCAGTCTGCAGTCGATGATGAGTAGCTTTCTTCACCAGCGCAGTGAGGAAACTACTAACCAGCCGCAGCAGCAGCAGCATCAGGTGGACCTGGAGCAGGACCTCAAACAACAGGCTTGGGCCTACTTGGACAGCACCCTGCCAACCGAGGTAGACAATCCCCTTGACTACTGGGCAACGAAACTTGACCTTTGGCCCCAACTAGCTGAATTTGCCCTTGAAAGGCTGTCATGCCCGGCCAGTAGCGTGGCATCGGAGCGCGTGTTTAGTGCGGCAGGAGGTATTGTAACTCCGCGGAGGACACGACTGTCCACCCAAAGTGTGGAGAGACTCACGTTTGTGAAAATGAATCAGGCGTGGATTAGTCTGGATTTCAAACCACCAGTTCCTGACACAACTGACCTAATAACCTAGCCGTTCAGGCCGCTCCCTGAACACCTCAGGAATTGCTTTGTATATCTGTCGCCTTAGAGGCCGCTGTCTGAACAGCTCATGAATTGCTTTCTATATGTGTCGCCTTTGAGGCCGCTGGCTGGACAGCTGATGAATTGATTTGTATATATGTACTTATTGTCCGCTGTCCGGACAGCTCATGAATTACTTTTTCAGAAAAAACTTTTTGTATATAGCCTTCCAAACCACTCTCAGAATAAGTCATGATATTCATGCTGTGTATAGCCTTATAGGCCATTGGTCAATCAAGTCATGATTGTTATAGTGTGTATAGCCTTATAGGCCGCTGTCTTTACAACTTTATAATTCCATGCAGTATATAGCCCTATCGGCCACTTTCTGGCATCCAGTTGCTGTAGCCCCCATCACCACACTGTGCCACGGGCCCCTGTACCGCCTTCTCATACTGCTGCCAGATCCATCCTCTGCCATGTGCGTCTTTGTCGTCTGCTCACGCTGCTGGGTTCCAGTTTTAAACCTAGGCCTGTGTATGGCTTCCGAATACTGCTGCCTCCACCGCCACCCTGCGCCATGTGCCTCTGTCGTCTGCTCACGCTGCTGACGGCTTCCGCTTTTTAACCGAGGCCTGTGTTTGGCTTCCGAATACTGCTGCATCCACCGCCACCCTGCGCCATGTGTCTCTGTCGTCTGCTCACGCTGCTGACGGCTTCCGCTTTTTAACCTAGGCCTGTGTATGGCTTCCGAATACTGCTGCCTCCACCGCCACCCTGCACCATGTGCCTCTGTCGTCTGCTCACGCTGCTGACGGCTTCCGCTTTTTAAACTAGTCCTGTGTATGTCTTCCGAATACTGCTGCCTCCACCGCCACCCTGCGCCATGTGCCACTTTCAGGTCTCCTTACACTGTTGGTGGGTTCCATTTTGTGATAGGGTGCTGTATGGCCTTCCATTGCTGCTGCCTCCACCGCCACCCTGCGCCATGTGCCTCTGTCGTCTGCTCACGCTGCTGACGGCTTCCGCTTTTTAACCGAGGCCTGTGTTTGGCTTCCGAATACTGCTGCATCCACCGCCACCCTGCGCCATGTGTCTCTGTTGTCTGCTCACGCTGCTGACGGCTTCCGCTTTTTAACCTAGGCCTGTGTATGGCTTCCGAATACTGCTGCCTCCACCGCCACCCTGCGCCATGTGCCACTTTCAGGTCTCCTTACACTGTTGGTGGGTTCCATTTTGTGATAGGGTGCTGTATGGCCTTCCATTGCTGCTGCCTCCACCGCCACCCTGCGCCATGTGCCTCTGTCGTCTGCTCACGCTGCTGATGGCTTCCGCTTTTTAACCGAGGCCTGTGTTTGGCTTCCGAATACTGCTGCATCCACCGCCACCCTGCGCCATGTGTCTCTGTCGTCTGCTCACGCTGCTGACGGCTTCCGCTTTTTAACCTAGGCCTGTGTTTGGCTTCCGAATACTGCTGCATCCACCGCCACCCTGCGCCATGTGTCTCTGTTGTCTGCTCACGCTGCTGACGGCTTCCGCTTTTTAACCTAGGCCTGTGTATGGCTTCCGAATACTGCTGCCTCCACCGCCACCCTGCGCCATGTGCCACTTTCAGGTCTCCTTACACTGTTGGTGGGTTCCATTTTGTGATAGGGTGCTGTATGGCCTTCCATTGCTGCTGCCTCCACCGCCACCCTGCGCCATGTGCCTCTGTCGTCTGCTCACGCTGCTGATGGCTTCCGCTTTTTAACCGAGGCCTGTGTTTGGCTTCCGAATACTGCTGCATCCACCGCCACCCTGCGCCATGTGTCTCTGTCGTCTGCTCACGCTGCTGACGGCTTCCGCTTTTTAAACTAGTCCTGTGTATGTCTTCCGAATACCGCTGCCTCCACCGCCACCCTGCGCCATGTGCCACTTTCAGGTCTCCTTACACTGTTGGTGGGTTCCATTTTGTGATAGGGTGCTGTATGGCCTTCCATTGCTGCTGCCTCCACCGCCACCCTGCGCCATGTGCCTCTGTCGTCTGCTCACGCTGGCTGACGGCTTCCGCTTTTTAACCGAGGCCTGTGTTTGGCTTCCGAATACTGCTGCATCCACCGCCACCCTACGCCATGTGTCTCTGTCGTCTGCTCACGCTGCTGACGGCTTCCGCTTTTTAACCTAGGCCTGTGTATGGCCTTCAATTGAAGCTGCTTCTGCTCCGCCACTCTGCCATTGGACTCTTGATAGTCGTCTCCCCACGCTGCTGCTGGGGGGACTTTTTAACATAGGCCTCTGTATGGCCTTCAATTTTAGCTGCTTACGCTCCGCCACTCTGCCATGGGCCCCTGTACCGCCTCCTCATGCTGCTGCCAGGCCCGTAATCTGCCATGGGCCCCTGTACCGACTCCTCATGCTGCTGCCAGGCCCGTAATCTGTCATGGGCCCCTGTACCGCCTCCTCATGCTGCTGCCAGGTCCAGAGTGTGTCATGGGTCCCTGTACGGCCTCCCATTGCTGCTGTCTCCATCGCCACTCTCTGCCATGTGCCACTTTCAGGTCTCCTCACACTGCTGGTGGGTTCCATTTTGTCATAGGGTGCTGTATGGCCTCCCATTGCTGCTGCCTCCACCGCCACACTGTGGCTCCACACTCTGGTTTTGGCCCCGTGACTGCCCAAATGAGTGAAGTGTGCGGTGATTCTAAGATCGACGGCACTCATCTGCATGTCATACTGACTGACAGTATTATTTCTCTTCCCCAGCAGACTCCAAGGGCATAATAATTAAAGGTACAGTGTTCTGCACTAATATAAAGGCTCTCTGAAGCCTAGAAACACCCTTTTTATAAGTTAAATTCGCAGCGAATATATTCGGCTCGAAGCTAATTTTTTCCGCAAATTCGGCGAATCAGCCGAACCGAATTTTTGAATAATTCGCTCATCTCTAGTCATCACCATAATCCACAAGAAATATATGAAAGATCCTAGGGATTCCTTCCAGAGAGAGCTATAGTGGGTCCTGCACAGGACTGAGGGACTACAAAGTATATTATAGGCACCAAACTGTTCAAAGATGTAATTATTAGAAAGAAGCATTGCTTAGAATGGACATTAAAGCATAATTGAAGACTGCACATGCTCTGGTGCTCAAAATAAATACTAAAGTGTATCAAAATAATTGAAAAATATTTTACTAAAAAGTTTATCAAATTATTAAAAACATACATTATTGAAAATCCCCACCTGAGTGGCTTTCACTAATCAACTATACTGCAATGCTTAGTTAATTGCTAGAGAATACAGGGGTCATTATGTAATAATCCACCAGGTAGTAACCTGTAATTTATATATAGACCCCCCATGATATTTCAATCCACCATATACAAAATAGATTTACATAAGTATACATACACCCCAGTGTATACATCTATTCTTGTGCTATTGTTATTACCAAAAATTGTATCTAAATTGTTTGCACACGTATTGAGCTTCAAGTGTTTTTTCCTGGACTGGACAAGGAAAGAGAGCAGTTCTAGAGGAGGAGAGAAGTCCTCCAGCTTAAAAACAAGCATTTACAGGTGCTGCCATTGAGGTTTATAGTGCCAAAAATGCCTGATTTCTCTAAAAGATAGCTCATGTACTTCTTTGAGAGTAGAGCATGCAAGCGACTGAGCATTGAAACATGGTCAGCTAGAATTACAAACAATGGGATTCTCCATGTCAACTGTAGGAAAGCACACTACAAAACACTTAGGTGTACATGGGAGCTTGGATGTGGTTGTTATATTTTCTTTATTCAGGTTTTTTTTTTTAAACTATTGGTCCAATACCACACTTCCTGGCCCAAGGTGGCAGCGTTCACTCACTGTAGTATTTCTATGGAGGAGCAACATTGTCAGCCTGGAACTGGAAGTGCGTCAAGCCAGCCATAGACGTATCAAAATTTGGCTGGGTCAATCAATTGACCAGCTGTCGGGATTTTGTTCACCAGACGACTGCTGGCAGCTATAGCTGTCTGCAATATTATTGTATTTTGGGGGGGGGGTAGATTCCTTGCGCTTCCTGCTGGCAGAACACAATACTGCTACGGGAGGGTTGATGGGGTAATCTGGCAATTTTCTTTCCTTCAACCATTTAAGATCAACAGCACAACCATTGGTCCTTCCCCTCATGCCAGGGTGCTAGGCGTAATCCTAGACTCTGATCTCTCCTGTGGGCCCCACATCCAATCACTGGCTAAATCCAGCTGCCTCAACCTCCGGAACATTTCCAAAATCCGCCCCTTCCTGACCAATGACACCACAAAGCAACTCATCCTCTCCTTCTTTTAATCCCGCCTTGATTACTGCAACTCCCTCCTCACTGGTTTACTGTATCACAGGCTATCCCCCCTTCAGTCTATTATGAATGCTGCTGCTAGACTGATACACCTTACCAACCAATCAGCGACTGCTCCCCCTCTCTGCCAATCCCTTCACTGGCTTCCACTAATCCTTATATTGTAAAGCTCTGTGCAAACTGTTGGCGCTGTATAAATCCTGTACAATAATAATAATAATTATTACACAGGTTCTGTAGCTGATTAAGGTGGTAAAGAAACTCACTTAGTGCCTTATCTGCATTAAATTAGCCTCAGAACCTGTGTAATTAATGTGTTCAGTTTTAAAGGGATGAGGTACCAACCCTAAGTCTGGCAGTTATTATCAAAGTGAAAGATTTCCATTCACCAAATGCTTCAAAATCACTTGATACAAAGACAGTAGGTTCTTAATCCTATAGCTAGCCTGGTGCTCCTACAATCTCCTGCACCAGCAATAGCCAGCCTTATTTAGGAGAATGGCATGGTCGGCGCTGGCTGGGAGCAAGTAATAAAAAAAAAAGGGATAACTATGAGAGGATGGATTGATGGAGAAAACATGAGAATTTTCTGAGCCGTCACTCCTGCTGATGTTCTTCCTGCAATGGTGGGCATAGTGATGGCTGAATCATGTTTTGAGTAATGATTAATTGTCAAATGGTATCAACGTCATCAAGAAACAAATGAAAGCACAGCACATTGAGCTACAGTACATCTTTCATCTTATTGTAGGTGGAAGAACACCACCTTTGGTAAGGCTTCCATTTCACATTAGTCCTTTTCACTTTCCCTCTCTTTACTTGGCTCAGTATGGGATTGGAAAGGGCAGGTTACAGATTTATAACATGCAGGTGTTAAGGCCACAATGTGAGTTGTTTAGTGAAAGCTGTAATTACATAGTGGGTGTGGACCTCAGTGGCTGATAGGTCTTGATAGCCATTCTTTTGTTTGAAGGTGTCACTTTCAGTAAATGTTATGTTAAAGCTAACCTAGTTTTTAAACTTTGATGCTGGGTTCTGTTTTTTTTTTTCTGCAAATGGATATGGGGAGAAGCTGTTATTTTGTAGAATGAGATAGAATGAAGTTGAGATGACCTAGTAGAGTGGGTTTGATCCATAAATTGCAAGTGTACAATCCAAACGCAGACATTCCTGCGTTAAAGTGGTTGTGCGTATAAGTGGGTGCTGCAGCGACTGTCGGCTGGAACCGAACAGAATCAGCAAGGGAAAATGTCACCAGCACATCGATGATCACCAATATGGGTCCAAAAGTTTTAATGAATGATTGCATAGTTACAGCAAGGCAACGTTTCGGAGTCTCGCAGAACCCTTCATCAGGTCACATGCCTGATGAAGGGGTCCTGCAAGACTCCGAAACGTTGCCTTGCTATAACTATGTGATCGTTCATTAAAACTTTTGGACCCACATTGGTGATCATCGATGTGCTGGTGACATTTTCCCTTGCTGATCCATAAATTGGACTCCACATTGCCATGTATGCTAAGTAATGTGTTAATGAAACACCAAAGCCTCATTTACACTTGTGGTTGGAGGGGCAGTAGAAAACCATGGTTGAGCAGTGTTTTTACTGCCCTCAACCGCTCCCCCTTAGGCTGCTAAGGCAAAGGCAGCAGGGAGTGTACACATGCCACAGTACTGGCGGTTCTCGGCCTTTATAAGGAAGTGCTGTCGGCCAATCACGGCGTGACGCCATCTTGGAACACCTTATTTTCTTGCTCTACACCCAGCACATGGGGAGATTTCCTTGATACAAGCTACTTTAATGTGCGTTTGCATTTTGGCTTATCTTTACGTGCCAATAAAGCAGTGTTACACTATGGAGATTGTGTTCTTCTCTCGTTCTATGGGCATATGAGCTATGATTTATATGAGAATACCTATTTACCTGCTGACCGGTCCAGAGGGTAATATCCCAGTGGAAAGTTGATTCCAGGATATCTGCCTACACTACCTGGCTACAAGGAGCGTCTGTTCTGAGGGGATCCATACATGCTTTGTGGCCCTGTAGGGTCGCAAAGTGGAGGTGAGAGGCCATTGCAGCCATTTTGGGATCACATTGATGGTGTGCTGTGTACCCACATCTTGCATGATCAGGAGGATTGCAGCACTGATTAATGGAGTTATTGCACAGATTTTATATGTTTATTATGATAGGTTTATTATCTGCCTGCCACAGAGTTTATGTTTGATCCCTCTGTAGGGATTCACCTACTGTTGGATTGTGTCCCAATCTGGGTACCAGGGGTCACATTTCCAAATATCCCCATGTGGATTGGGGTCACCATTGTTGATTTATCACTATTACTGGTCCACCTTAAGGACCATGTATGTGTTTTATACACCTTGTGTCACTTATTATTGCTATTTTTTACTAAGCGCTGCATCAATTATACATATATCTTTATTCAATACTGCACCTATTGGTATAGGACTGGATGTTGGTGGCTCTCTAGTTATTTCTGGGCTTACACATAAGAGCGCAGGAGGATCTTTTTGTTTTTATTAAGAGGAGATATGATCGCAATATACAAGTATCTAAATGGTGATTCTAGCATAGGGAGAAAACTATTCAATCTCAGGTTGCCTAAAAAGACACACAGCCACTCAATGAAGTTGGATGGGAAACAGTTTAGCCTTAGGCTCCATGTACACGAGACACTTCTGAACGATGGAAACTGACCGCTGGAAAACGTTGGTTAAAAATGTCTGTTTAGCCAGGTTTGCATACTGTGTTTATGCGTGTTTATGAGCGTTTGCTTTTAGAAGCATTTTTTAAAAGTTACGTCAGGAGACCTTCCAAAATGTTCAGAATGCACTGAAAAACAGTAAAAAATTAACTATTTCAGACATTTTGAGAGAAATGAGAGAGCAGAAGCAGAGAGAGCAGTATGTGTTGAGATTAGCTCTTTTTTTTTTGGTGTTTGGATGTGTTCCAGCTCATTTCTGTGCAGAAATTATTGCAGCAGTGTCTAACATACTTTCTTTCATGCAAAACCTCAAAGTATGGTGTGCCAGGTCCATTTGAGTACCGGGAAAACGCTTTGCATGCATTTTTCATGATGAAAAAAGGCTCTGGACAGCATCTGGAAATGGAAGAGTTAAAAGAAATTTCCAAACGCAAATACTTATAAATGCGGTTAGCCGCGTTTACAAGTGTTTGGCGTTTGAAACACTGCTAAAATCTACTCCTGAACGCTTGGTGCATTAAAAAAAACGACTGTAAACTCAACTGCCTGTAAACGACTGTAAACAACATAGTCTACATGGACACATAGGAAAACATTAGGGTGAGTTCACGGGCTGCTAAAAAAATTTAGAAAAACTCCTAAACGTGAGTTTATCAGCTGCAGTGTACATGGAGCCTTAAACTGTGTAAGGGGTTCTTTACTGTTAGAGCAACAAAGATGTGGAACTTCCTTTCACAGTCAGTGGTGTCAGCGAGGAGTGTTGATAGTTTAAAAAAAAGTTAGAAGGGTATACACATGCAGTAGACAGGAATGTTGGAAATGGTAGGGACATAAATATACACACACACCAGTGGCATATCAGCCATGTGTGCAATTTGTGCTGTGTATGCGGCCCTTGAGGAAAGAGGGGTCCACTTTGCCCTGACACCTACACTCACCAGCCACTTTATTAGGTACATCTGTTCAATTGCTTGGTAACACAAATTGCTAATCAGCCAATCGCATGGCAGCAACTCAATGCATTTAGGCATGTAGACGTGGTAAAGACGACTTGCTGAAGTTCAAACCGAGCATCAGAATGGGGAAGAAAGGGGATTTAAGTGACTTTGAACATGGCATAGTTGTTGGTGCCAGACAGATTGGTTTGAGTATTTCAAAAACTGCTGATCTACTGGGATTTTCAGGCACAACCATCTCTATATTCAGTGAACGACAGTTGTGTGGACGAATTTGCCTTGTTGGTGTCAGAGGTCAGAGGAGAATGGGCAGACTGGTTGCTGCGACATTCAGATGGTAGGGTTAGAATTTGGTGTAAATAACATGAAGCACGGATCCATCCTTCCTTGTATCAACGGTTCAGGCTGGTGGTGGTGGTGTAATGGTGTGAGCGAGATTTTCTATCTATAAGTATGTACAGTATATGTTGCACAATAATTTAAAGGGTAAGGTCACCTTTTGACAAAAAGTAATAAATGCACATTTTTTTGCTGGTAAAAAAAATGTGGATTTATTATTTTTTGTTGCAGGAGCAAGGTGTATGTAATAAAGTGGCCGGTCAGTGTAATGCACACATGGAGGAGTTGCCCTGTGTTCCAAAATGCCAACTCCGCACTTATATGACTTCCCCCCCCCTAGCACTTATAATCTGTGGCTGCAGCTTTCGGCCTGTCCTTCTCTTCCCTCCCACTGGCTTCCAGTGCTGCAAGGGAACCACATGGAGATTTACCTCTAGATCCCCTGCACTGCTCCGACCACCCCCCCTTGTACTGCGCCCCCCCATCACTGATCCAGCAAGCACCCTCTGCGTTACTGCTGGCCATCTTCCTCTCCCCCTACCGCCAGCTATGGCTGCTGCTGGAGGGAGAGTGGTGCAGTGCTCAGGATAGAGAGCGAGAGGAAGGGGGGCTGTTAAACATGTAATGGCAAACCAAAGGGCCGCCTGGTTAAGAAACACTAACTAAGCCTAGGTTCACACCTATGCAGGTTGCGTTTGATGCGTTTCTGCCTTGCGTTTTGTATTGCGTTTTTGCACTTGCGTTTTTACACATTTTTTATGCTTTTCACATTTTTTCCGTTCTTTTTATTTTTAAAATGCGGCAAAGACTCAGCAAAAATGCAATACATGCTTTTCTGCAGCGTTCCCATTGAAGTTTATAGAACCAAAAACGCAACCTTTTGCGTTAAAAAAAAGTCCCTAACCCTTTCCAAAAAACGCCCCGGGTGAAAACGGAGAGATGTGAACCCTGTCCCATGGGAAATCATGTTAAATGGACTGTACTGTGTTTCTGCAAAACGCTACAGAAAATGCTTACGTGTGAACTTAGGGTTAGGGTTTCCCCTAAAAATAGGGTGGTACATTACGGGGCTTCTAATCAGATTGGTGCTATAATGTATATTTTTTATTTTCAAGTGCTTATATAGCGCCGTCAATTTACGGAGCGCTTTACATATATATTGTACATTCACATCAGTCCCTAACCCTCAAGGGGTGTACAATCTAAGGTCCCTAACTCACATTCATACATATACTAGGACCAATTTAGACAGGAGCCAATTAACCACTTGCCTACCGGGCACTTATACCCCCTTCTTTACCAGGCCAATTTTCAGCAAGGTTGTACCCATATGAATTTTTAGCATTTGTTTCTCACAAATAGAGCTTTCTTTTGGTGGTATTTAATCGCCGCTGGGCACTTTACTTTTTGCTCTATAAACAAAAAAATTTTGAAAAAAAAAGTTTCTTTGTTTCTATTATAAAATTTTTCAAACAGGTAATTTTTCTCCTTCACTGATGTGCGTTGATGAGGCAGCACCGATGGGCACTGATAGGCAGCACTAATGAGGTGGCATGGATAGGCGGCACTGATAGGTGGCACTGATGGACAGCACTGATAGGTGGCACGGACTGGCATCACTGCTGGGCACTGACTGGCGGCACTGCTAGGCATTGACTGGCACAACTGCTGGGCACTGACTGGCACAACCACTGGGCACTGACTGGTGGCACTGCTGGGCTGCACTGATGGGCACTGGTGGGTGGCATTGGTGGGTGGCACTGGTGGGCACATGTGGGTGGGCACAGGTGGGTGGCACTGCTGGGCACAGGTAGGTGGCACTTCTGAGCACAGGTGTGTGGCACTGCTGGGTGGCACAGGTAGGTGCACTGCTGGGCACAGGAGGGCGCACTGCTGGGCACAGGTGGGTGGAACTGGTGGGTGGCACTGCTGGGCACCGATCATCAGTGCCCTGATGATCGGTGCCGTTCCCTGCTCTGACAACTGCCGGTTCTCGGGAATGTACTTTCCTCACGCTCTGACAGCATGAGGAAAGTGCAGCCGAGAACCGGCAATTGCATTTCCCGGTGATCAGTGTGTCATTGGACACGGCTGATCACATGGTAAAAGGCTGCTGTGATTGGCCTTTTACCACATCACGTGATCAGCTGTGTCTGTAGGACACAGCGATCACGGAGATCGCCGGGTGCGCATTCTGGGAGGACGTCATATGAAGCCCTCCCAGAACTGGCCGGCCGCCAGTGTAGCCGTCATTTGGCTATCTGCGGTCGGCAGGTGGTTAACCTACCAGCTTGTCTTTGGAGTGTGGGAGGAAACCCACGCAGGCACAGGGAGAACATGCAAACTCCAGGCAGGTGGTGCCGTGGTTGCGATTCGAACCAACGACCCGAGTACTGCCAGGCGGAAGTGCTAACCATTTAGCCACTGTGCTGCCCATATATACATGTTTATTTTTATGAATATGGTAATGACTGTACGCTGTGAGACAGGTAGTGATGTGAACACCTCTGTACTCTTGAATGCTCTGCATATTGTTGTTTGGGGAAATCGTGATGGTGCGATGGAAGCGGCATAAAGAATGTGCATTGATGCTGTCTGGATGTTTGGGTCCATTTATAGACTCCAGTGTAAAACAATAAGCCAGACATTCCTTTCTGCTTCACAAATCCCACAGACTTTAGCTTGGAGTAGAGCTGGCTCTGGTCTGTATTCAGCTGCCTTGGTTGACCTCTGTCTTTTGGGTTTTTTTTCTACCACATCAGGAAAATTGTGCTAACACTATGCTGGCCTCTTATACCACCTTTCCAATAATATACACAAAGTCTTGTATAAGACTTTCCGGGCCCATATCTAAAACGTGAGATGTCAAGGGGATCTGTTTGACTTTCCTTTTTCTTTTAATTTGATTTATGTCATTATTTAAGGGTTCTTGCACAGGGTTGGCTGGGCCCTTTTACGTAAAGCGTCTTTCCCCTACCTGGGAAGCCCAGGTGCAGCATAACCCTCCCATAGACATGAATGGCTGTGCGCTGTGGTGCCGTCGTAAACACATTCTATCTTATGAATATGCTTGTACATTATATCTTTGTATACGAACACACACGTGTCTATGGGAGTGTGTAAGCTGCACCTGGGCTTCTCTGGTGCAGGAAAGACACCAACATTTACACTGATAGGGCTCAGCCATCTGTGTACAACAGGCCTAATAGGGAATTAGTACATTAAAAATGGTAGTAAAAAAAAAAATCCCTTGCAAGGCACAGGCATAATCTGCTAGCATGCATCGCATACTACCACATTATGCAAAACGTGCATTAAAAGGAAGCCCTCCAGCGGCATGCTTTCACCACTGTAGAGGCTTCCATCTTCACCCGATCTTCCTCCCGGGTTCACGAGCTCCAGCCATCTGGCTGGCTGGGCCGCGATGACGTCATTCCTGTGCATGCGCACAGGAGTCTCGGGACAGGTCTCGGTGCGCTGCTGTAGAAAAAAAAGAATATCTCCTAAACTGAATGAGATATTCTTTTTACCTACAGGTAAGCTTTATGAGAAGCTTACTTGTACATAAAAAGTAATAAAGTGGCTTTACTACCATTTTAATACACAAAAAAAGACTTGTCCCAGTTAAATGTATAGAATTGTTGCAGCATGGTGAATTTTACCATGGGTTTTTGGAGCTCAAGGTCTATATAGGTGTGTTTTAAGAAAAATATACTAAAGTCTGAAAAACAAAGGTTCACTTGAAGTACAACATTTTTTTTCTTTTTGGAAAGATTTTTCCGACTTCCTAATTCTTTGACAGGTGTCACTAGGACAGGATGGCATGAGATATCTAAACTGGTATAGCTGGTACCATAACAGGCTCTGAGTTTAACACTGTTTTAGTTGTATTTAAGGCTCGGTTCACACTATGGCGGGCCATGTGGCCCATGTTTGCTTGAGCACCACAGCCTATTCATTTGAATAAATGAATAAAATATTGCTGCACTTATGAATAAAATCTTAGTACAAATAAATCGTATTTAAGCTGCAGTCCTAATTGTGAACTTATAAACACAAAATAAATAAATACCATATGGACCGCGCATACAATAAACTTAGTGGAAAAAAATATATATATACAGTGGGGATCGAAAGTTTGGGCACCCCAGCTAAAAATTTGTAATAATGTGCATAAAGAAGCCAAGGAAAGATGGAAAAATCTCCAAAAGGCATCAATTTACAGATTAGACATTCTTATAATATGTCAACAAAAGTTAGATTTTATTTCCATTATTTACACTTTCAAAATAACAGAAAACAAAAAAATGGCGTCTGCAAAAGTTTGGGCACCCTGCAGAGTTAATATCTTGTACTGCCCCCTTTGCAAAGCTGAGACCTGCCAGTGTCATGGATTGTTCTCAATCATCGTCTGGGAAGACCAGGTGATGTCAATCTCAAAGGTTTTAAATGCCCAGACTCATCTGACCTTGCCCCAACAATTAGCACCATGGGTTCTTCTAAGCAGTTGTCTAGAAAACTGAAACTGAAAATAGTTGACGCTTACAAAGCTGGAGAAGGCTATAGGAAGATAGCAAAGTGTTTTCAGATGTCAATATCCTCTGTTTGGAATGTAATTAAGAAATGGCAGTCATCAGGAACAGTGGAAGTTAAAGCAAGATCTGGAAGACCAAGAAAAATATCAGACAGAACAGCTCGCAGGATTGTGAGAAAAACAATTCAAAACCCACGTTTGACTGCACGATCCCTCCAGAAAGATCCGGCAGACACTGGAGTTGTGGTACACTATTCAACTATAAAGAGATACTTGTACAAATATGGTCTTCATGGAAGAGTTATCAGAAGAAAACCTCTTCTACGTCCTCACCACAAAAATCATCGTTTGAACTTTGCAAATGAACATACAGACAAGCCTGATGCATTTTGGAAAAAAGTTCTGTGGACCGATGAGGTTAAAATTAAACTTTTTGGCCGGAATGAGCAAAGGTAGAAGGAAAAATGGATTCAATAAAATTTCAGCAAATTTTGGATGGTAACTTGATGCCATCTGTGAAAAAGCTGAAGTTAAAGAGAGGATGGCTTCTACAAATGGATAATGATCCTAAACACACCTCGAAATCCACGAAGGATTACATCAAGAGGCGTAAACTGAAGGTTTTGCCATGGCCTTCACAATCTCCTGACCTCAACATAATTGAAAATCTATGGATAGACCTTAAAAGAGCAGTGCGTGACAGACAGCCCAGAAATCTCAAAGAACAAGAAGACTTTTGTAAGGAAGAATGGGCAAAGATACCTCAAACAAGAATTGAAAGACTCTTGGCTGGCTACAAAAAGCGTTTACAAGCTGTGATACTTGCCAAAGGGGGCAGTGCATGCTATAAATTCTGCAGGGTGCCCAAACTTTTGCAGACGCCATTTTTTTGTTTTCTGTTATTTTGAAAGTGTAAATGATGGAAATAAAATCTAACTTTTGTTGACATATTATAAGAATGTCTAATCTGTAATTTGATGCCTTTTGGAGATTTTTCCATCTTTCCTTGGCTTCTTTATGCACATTAATACAAATCTTTACCTGGGGTGCCCAAACTTTCGATCCCCACTGTATATGATTGTGATAGTCAATACACATATATACTGGTAATAATATTCAGTCCCAGTACGTGAAAATAAAGTACCTTTGCACTTTATTCTTGCATACTGGGACTGAATATTATTACCAGTATAATATATGTGTATTGACTATCACAATCATATATATATATTTTTTTTCACTAAGTTTACCGTATGCGCGGTCCATATGGTATTTATTCATTTAAATAGGCAGCTGTGCCCACTTTCCCTGCAAAAAAAGGTGCATGAACCTTTTTAAAAACGTGACCACAGTGAAACTGCATTTTTGACCATGCGATTTCCCTGTGGTTCCTGCACCCGCAAATGTGCTGTGGGCTGAAATGCATGGGTTGCCATTTAGAATGAATGGCAGCCATGCACGTCTCTTGAGAGCAGTGCGATTTGGCTTTAGGTGGTTGTGAGTGTGGGAACAGGTACGATTCCTTCGCCTGCAACCAGCTCGCAGACTGCCGGCAAGTGTGAACCTAGGCTCAAGGTGGGATGTCTGCTTTCTTTGGGGCGCCTCTTACTGTCTTCTACGTCTCCTGATAGGAAGTCAGGGGGGAACTCCACAATGGAGACATGGGAAGCTAAAAAAAAGCTTGAGAAGAAACAGAGGTTCTAACTTTTCTCTAGAGCAGCCTTTCTCAACCTTTTCAACACAGAGGAACCCTTGCATTAACGTTCCAGTGTCAGGGAACCTCTGCTAAAAATTACTCTCTCTAGAACTAAAGATACATTAGTGTGATGGTCAGTGGGAACAATGCTCCTTACACATGTGGTCATTGAGAAGAATTACCCCCTTATAGATAGCTAAAAAGATCAATGGAGTCAGTGGGAACTTATCTGAGAGGGAGAAATTGTTCATTGCTCAAGGAACCCCCAGCAACCTCTGGAGGAACCCTAGTTGAGAAACCCTGCTCTAGAGTATACAAAACAAAATAAAATGTTTGCTGGAGCTACAATTTAAGATCCTTTGGTAAAGATTCCTGGGTGAGAGCAATCTGGCCAATTACTGTTATACATTTTTTTCATTTGGCTTTATAACCTAAAAAAATAGCACTGGCCCATGTTCAATATGAAGTACCTAAAATTCTTATGAATGACAATGTGAACAGTGTCAATGTTGGCATGCTGCAGTTCTGCTCTTTAGGCCTGTGGCAGTGGGTGTTTCTCCATGGAGGAGTCAGTATCACTGGTCTGCAATATGTAAAATGATGGGTGCTTTTAATAAACTGTCAGTAAATGGGTCAGATTTTAAAAGCAATTTAAAGCAACACTGCTCTGCATGTAGTACATTATTACAGGGTTGCTTTCAGTTGGTGACTAATATACTATAAAATACATCATTGTTATTTGGTAAGACATCTTTTTTTGAAAGAAATAAAGCCAGTCATAATGGGATTGTATCTCAGCCGGTTCAGCAACCCGTGGTTGTCCCAACAGTCATGCTGTTGGAACAACCCATGGTTGTTCCAACAGGAACAGAATTTTTCTTGGCAAGGGAATAGCAATAGTATAGATCTTGAGGAAGAAGAGCAACATCAGCATGCAACACGGTTTTCTAATAGTAAGTTCTCCAAGGAGTACATCACCAAGGACACCCAGTGTGTTAGTTTATTTGCCTCGATGTGAATAGTAATGAAAATTCCCAGGAGATCAGATTATACTTGTTAATTGCAAGCGGCATGGCTGATACACAGGGGACTTGCCATGAGTGATCATATTTATAAAAAGAAAATACTAGCTTCCTGGAATAAGATAAAATACCAGCTGCCACTAGCTCTATTACAGAACCTGAGGTCACACTGTGTTGGTAACAGGTGATGTCTAACTACCATTTTTAGCATGGGCTTTCCCTTAAGCTGCATTCACACCTAGTAGTATTTATTGGAGCTTTTTTGAACGTTTTTGCAAGTGTATGCTGGTGTTTTTAAAAGGGTAATACAGGCTTTTTCCATGTGTATTCAAGCTTCAGGATTTTTTATTTAGCCAATGGAAATCACTAGAGGGAGGAAATCAGTTAATATAGGCTAAAAAACACCTGAAAAACACTCAAATTAAGCATTTTTGGCATTCCCATTGAAGTCTATGGTTCCAAACGCTCAATTCTGCCTGAAAAGTACTTGCACTTTTTGGAGCGACAGGCATTTTGCTACAAGCGACAGGACACTCAGATGTGAACAGGGGCTATTGAATACAATGGGTTTTAGCTTGTTGACTGTTTTTGAGCTTTGAGCTACAAGCTACAATGCTCTCAGATGTGAATGGGGCTAAACTGTTACTGAAGTCTATTTTTTTAAATTAATATAACAAACATGTTATACTCACGTGCTCTGTGGCTGCTATGGGGGCACAAGGTGTCTGCTCGCTCCTGAGCTGTGTGTCTATGGAGCCGCACTCCATAAACACACACAAACCCCACTTCCTGCTTACTGAATTTGATTGACAACAGCACAAGCTCCTCCTACTGCTTGAATTGCTGTGTGAAGAGGGAAAAAGAGATGCAGCCATGCTCAGCACTGATCTATTCTCTCCTCTCTTCCCCTTCATACAGGGAATAGGGAGAACAGGGAAATAGAAAACGTTTTTTCTAATCTTAATGCAATGAATGCATTAAGGTAAAAAAAAAATGTTTTTAGCTTTAGTATCACTTTAACGATTAATAGAGAGTCAGATTTTATCCAAATAAATGTTAAAACATAAGGTCTGGATGGGAAATACCCTACCTAAAACAATATGCAGAAAACCCTGGTATGCATTTCATAAATGCAAAATGGCCATTAAAAAAACACATGTGATCATAGGCTTCTCCATTTCAGTAAACAGTGTACATTGCAAATTAATACCAATCACTAAAATATCATGTAGTCTTTAACGTGTCAGTGTAATTTTAAAAGTCATTTTAAATATTTAGAACTGCAGCTCTGAGTTAAAGTGGAACTTTAGGTAATAAATAAAATGGGCAAATAGGCTGGATTTTTAATGCACAAGAGACATGTGTTGGGGTTGATTTACTAAGGCCCCTTTCACATAGATGTTCCGATCGGGGCCACCTGCCTATTATTCAGGTGGACCCAATCGGAACTTCCATTCTACTCTATGGAGGGGCAGGTGTAAACGGACATCCAATCCGATCTGACCCGCAAAAAAGAGACGGATGGGGATCCAATTCCCCTTCCATCCATCGGATTGGGTTGGATGGAAATGGACATGCGGTCTGTTTCCATCCGACCACCCATTGAGGGCAGCGAGAGATACCCCGCTGAGCAAGCAGATATGCTAACTGGGTCCACCCCATGTGAAAGGACCCTTAACTACTTGCCGCCATTTGACCACACTTTGTCCCTCCAGGAGGGCATCATATGACATCCTTCCCAAATCGCACTTTGCACATGCCCGCAGGGCCACACTGTGGCGAGATCTGTTACCGGCCGTGTACCTTGGACACGGCTGATGACAGATCTGTGAAATCACATGCACAGGCTGGGCAAATCACAGCCCATCTGTGTCATGTGATTAGCCGTGGCCAATCACAGCTAATCACAACGAAAAAAACCAAAATTAATCGATTTCATTCAGTTAAATGCTTGCAAAAAAATACTGATCATTTCCCCAAAGTAGTACTATGTTATTATGGTATTTTACTATGTTATATGGTAACATTATACTACTTTGGTCATAGTGCAATATGAAAAAAAATCTAAAAAAAGAGAAAAAATTTAATAAAAAAAATAAAAAAGAATTGAACAAAAAAAAATAGTTTTTTTCCGTGCTGTCACCAGTCAGTGTCCCTGATCACTGCCACACCAGTTATATGATGACGCTGTACTGCACTGGTGACAGTATGTAAAAAAAATATTGTGAAAATAATTTTTTTAATTTCTTCATTTTCCGAAAAATGATGACAAAAAAATTACAACTTCAAAAAACTCGCCATGCTTTTTATGAAACATGTCGGACTGTCTACTTTGCAAGAAGGGGTCATTTGGGGGATATCTATACTGTTCTGACATTTTTGGGCCTCAAGAAATTAGATTGGCTGTCAGTACTTCAGGATTGATCAATTTTCAGATATATCCCATAATTTGTGAACTATAACTTTCCTACAGACTAAATAATAAATACTGATTTGGGTTTTTTTCACCAACGAAATGTAGCAGAATACATCTTGGCCTAAATTTGTAAAGAACAATTATATATTTGCAAACCTTTATAACAGAAACAAAGAGAAACATGTTTTTTAAAATGCAGTTCCTCAGATGTTGTTCTGGGTTCTTTTATGATCTCCTGGATGAGTCGTCATTGTGGTCTTGAAGTAATTTTGGTAGGCCGGCCACTCCTGGGAAGGTTCACCACTGTTTTCCTGGTTTTCTCCATTTTTGGATAGAGAAAACTTCTCACCGTGGTCTGCTGGAGTCCCAAAGCCCTAGACATGACTTTTTACCCCTTTCCAGACTGATACATGTCGATTACTTTGTTTCTCATCTGTTTTTGAATTGCTTTAGATCGTGGCATGATGTGTTGCCTTTTTAAGATCTTTTAGCATGCTTTAGTTTGTCATACAACTTCTATTT
Source organism: Staurois parvus (assembly GCF_062004578.1). NCBI lineage: Eukaryota > Metazoa > Chordata > Amphibia > Anura > Ranidae > Staurois > Staurois parvus. The sequence continues at coordinate 547,971 of NW_028318430.1, forward strand.
AAGTGATTTCTTGATTCAAAAGGTCTGGCGGTAATCAGGCCTGGGTGTGGCAAGTGAAATTTAACTCAGCTTTCCAAAAAATGTGGTTATTACAGTTCATTCATGATTTAGCAAGGGGGGACAGATACTTTTTCACACAGGGCCAGGCAGGTTTGGACAACTTTTTTCCCTTAATAAATTAAATCATGATTTTGCATTTTGTATTTACTCTGGTTAGCTTTGTGTAACATAATAAATCAGGAAGGGGGTAAATACTTTTTCACAGAACAGTAATCTGTCTTACATTTTCTGTTACTACAATAGATAGAAAAACTAGGTTGAACCGTGAATGGCTGCTGTGTATAGTCTTCACAGCCTTTTTGAAACCAGGTTATTTTGACTCTCCAGTCAGCTGAGATTGTGCCTTACTAAGCCTCTTTTGCTGAGGTTTGGGAAAACTGGGCCAGGATTAATGATGAATTGAGGCCCAGCTCATTTTAAATCTTTGAATGTCCATACTTTGGCTGACATCCCAGACGCTACTGTACATTCCAATTTCCTTTTGTTAGCCAAGAGAAAGGGTTACTTACATGTTATATGATCCTAGACAGAACTATTAAAGCTACAGTGAATAACGATGAAAGTGGCTAAAGGGTCACCTTTACTGTAGGTTGTTTTCCTGTGACTTCTGACTTCAAAGCATGAATCTTATTTATTTAGCAATGGTAATTCTTTCAATCCTGTATTTGCAAAATTACTCACAGTTTCCCTACAAAATGAATTAAGGAGGTTAACAGAGTCCTGTTCAACAGAGCTAACCATCCATACAAAGGCAAACCTAATGTGACAATTAGCTAACAAATACCTGCTATGGTCATATGCCCTGTACTCTGCAAGTTTTGGTCCCAGGTGACAGACTTCTTGTCATCCCTCATTACAGTTCCCCTACCTTGCACCCAGGGATTTGCCTGTTTGGTATCATAGATGAAGAGTTGTATATGGATACTTCCAAAGGAAACTGTGTTTATGGCCCATAAAGTGGCACCCTACATCAGTAAATCCTTTTGGTTAACCAGATAATTCCATATAAAATAATAATATACAGTATATTAATAGAAACTGTCTGGACACATTTTGTGGGACTCCTGGAAAAATTTAAGCTGGCCATAGATAGATCGAAATTAGGCCCATTCAGCAGGGACAGACTGAATTTCAATCCATCTATGTCTATTCCAGATCAACAAAAGTCAATCTATTGATCAACTTCTGTCGGACAGGAATGTTGGGAAATTTTCATTCAATTAGCAACTGCAGCAAACCAGCTGCAGCACCAATCTGTGTATTCTGACAGTAGAGGAGTCTCCATGACCCATCTATGAGCAGCCTTCACCTTAACTTTTGCCGACAAATCTATCTCTTCACACATTGAAAAGATATTTCAGTATATGAATGACAACAGACTAGACACTGGTTGTGTTATTGTTCTATTACTGCACAGACAATGCGTATGCATCTATGAGTATTTATTTAAAGCACAGCAATACCCAAAAAACATTTTTTTTGCCTATACCTCCTTTCCACCCCCTTGTAACAGATTCTATTGGTGTAAAGTTTTCCTTACCTGGTGACACCAGTTGTACTCACCTGAGGCCCTCCGTTCAGGAACCCTAACTGAAGCTGTTTTCTCCTTCCTAATCCGGGGCCAGTTGTTAACCATCACCATCCGGTCCCCTTCACTCCCATTGGATTGATGTCACCTCTCTTCTCAATCCTAAGAGAACCCCTCCATAAATGTGCTGATACTGGACTTAGGTTCTAGCTGTGGATCAGATCAGGGCTTGCAGCCAACAGATCAAGGAAACAGAACCATGGAAGAGAGTACTAGGTATCCTATCTACTCACATCCTATGGTCCTTTTTCAAATTGGCTGTAAAATCACTACTAAAGACTAGATCACAGAACTCACTCTACTGTTGTAAATAGCATATCACATTTCAACCAGAACCTATTCGTAAGCATTGTTTTACAAACTGGCAAGGAGGCATCACTGGCCATTGGCCAACTAAAACCATATCTGTGTTTGTTGAGTCTGTCTTTTGTGTATCTCAGTAGAGACCATTTGACAGCCAACAAGTTTTTCCTGAACAACACCAGTCTGCTGAGAATTCAGGTCACAGGCTTCTTGTTACCTAGCAATGCCATAATGACAGTGGGTCCACACCTCTATTAATCACTTAAGTGTGTAAAATCATTTATGTATGACATTTGATATTCTAAGGTAGTACAAAGAGTGATAACAATGTGATAAATGCTGTAATCCATAGCACCTGTCTTATTTTAGTTTGCTTTAATTGGATCTATGTAATTGATATATGATTGGTTGCCGTAGTTTACTTACTTCACTTTGTAATGCTTTATTAATTTATTTGGATTGTGCTCATAATGCAAAAATTTAGGCCTTCATACTGTAAAGTATTGTAATATCACTGCACTACCTCACAATTGCTTGGCTTGAGACATCCTGTTGTTTTCCAGATGCTTAGGAATGCCTGGAATTTATCATACACCAGTTTCCAGAACACAAATTGTAGACTTCCATGTGGGTTGCAAAAGGGTCAGCACAGCACAGTATGTACTTGCTTTGTCATTACCAGTTTTTTTTTTTACCAGCCCTGTAATTTTTTATTTCCCATGCACTCTCCCAAGAAAAAATAACTGTCTAGCAATACACACCAAACTGAGCACGTGCCGCTTCCTCCCCAAGGCTCTGTTCTATCAGCAACTGGATTGGGGACAGTAGAAGAAGGGGAGGATCATAGAAGACAGGATCAAACTTTTCACATGTATCTAGATAGGAATTAGTGTGTACTGACCTCAACAGAAATATTGTTTTGAAACATGTGGAGTGCTTGTCCAATAGCAAGACAAGCTACATTTCCTTCATAGTCCCTTCAAACCTTCCATGGCAGATCCACACAGGACTAAATAGAGCAGGGGGTCTCCAAACGTTTGAAACAAAGGGCCCATTTAGTTTACTGCCCTTCAAACATTAAGAGGGCCAGTGGGAGTAGAAAGCACCCCGACAGTGGTGAGAATAAACAATGCTATAGGCTTGGCGATCAGTGGGAGTACAAAGATTATATAATTGGTGTCAATGGGAGGAATAGTGCACCATACCTTGTGTCAGTGGGATAATTAGTTCCCCATTTCTGGTGCCGTTGGGAAGTATAATACCCCATCTTTGGTGTCAGTTGAGTGAATAGTGCCCCTTAATTGGTGTCAATGGGAGAATTTTGTTCCTCATCTCTGACATCAGTGGGAGATATAGTACCCCATCTTTGGTGTCAGTGGAAGGAATAGTGTCCCATCATTGGTGTCAGTGGAAGGAATAGTGCCGTAAGGGTCAGATAAAGGCAAGCAGAGAGCTGCAGTTTTAGACTCCTGGAATACAAGGTTCATACTCTGCTAGACCTGCTGATAATGACACAAAAGCTGCATGAAATCACTCATGGGTACATAGGTTAATAAATATAAAACTGTTAAAATGCATTATTTTCTTCAATTGCTCAAATTACAATTTTATAATACACTTTGTCTTCTTTATAATAAATGTTTATTATGTAGGCACTTCTTTTTGCTCCAAGTAAATATTATTCTGAGGACTGAGGGCAAGCTTTTGTTTCATAGCATTTGTTCTTTTTTTTATCTTTCTTCCTTTCTCCTCTAATGTCAGGCTGGCAGGGCATATCAGTTACTTTTCCATTGCTTATGTTGCTTGGCAGCATTCTTCATGTTTGTCTATGGGTCTGTGTGTCAGGGCAAGAACATAGCACAGCATTCTATTGTTCTGATAATAATCTTTACTCAGGAAATCAACGTTTATATTAACCATAGAGGACAGTTGTGAGCAGTGTGCAATACCTCTTTCTTGAACACTACATTTTTTACAGGGCCCATGCTATTTGTTCCTATTACACTAATACAGATTTCAGCTAAGCCCGGTTTCTATCTAAAAAGCTCATAATTGTAAGCTCATGATAGCTTTAGAAGAAACAACAACCCTTTCTGTGAAAGAAACATGATAACTTTCTAGACCTCGATCTGTAAACTGTAGGAAGGATATGGGCTGTGGATACAATATGTGCACATTTACCATAGCACAGTGGAAGGTATGGCCAGAACCATAACTTTTTTTAAGTGTCTGTGGATTGGTGGTCCTCAAGGTGGCAAGTCAGAAGGAAAAAGGTTTTGAGGCTTTGCGGTATCCACCAGAAAAAATAAATCAGAAAAGAGGAGAGAGAGCCTTTATGGTATAGTAATTCCACAGCAACGATATGTAATAATAGATATCCAGAACAATAAAGAGATGCAGCTTACAATTGGTTAGGTTGCAAATAACCAAGTATCATGGTAAACACAACCTTCCGGGTAGGTGTGTGTAGAAAACCCAGTTGCCGAATGCTGATATGGCAGAAGCACCCGTAATGCTATATAGTGATATGAAGGTGGTCTGAGTCACTGTAATGTAACCACTTGAGCCCCCGGCCAATTCTGACATTCCTCTCCTACATGTACAAATCAGCATTTTGTAGAAAATTACTTAGAACCCCCAAGCATTTTATTTTTGTAAGCAGAGGGCCTAGAGAATAAAATGGTGGGTGTTGCAATTTTTTATGTCACATGGTATTTGCTCAGCGTTTTTTCAGATGTAATATTTAATTAAATTTTATGCACAAAAACACAACATAAAACCTTTATTTTGTAAAATATAAAATATGATGTTATGTCGAGTAAATAGATACCTAACATGTCATGCTTTAAAGTTGTGCATGCTCATGGAATGGGGACAAACTACGGTAATTAAAAATCTCCATAGACAATGCTTTAAAAACTTTTACAGGTTACTAGTTTAGAGTTACACAGAAGGTCTGGTGCTAGAATTATTGTTCTTGTGATACCGTTCACAGCAATACCTCAGGTGTGGTGTGGTGCAAACACTGTTTACAAATGCATACACAACCTACATATGTGTTTGCTTTTGCGTGCAAGCACAGGGGATGGGGGAGCTTTGCTTATTTTTCTTTTTTTTTTACACTTTCCCTTTAATTTTTTATTTTGATCACCTTGTCATAGCTGAAGAAGTAACAGGTCCTCTTTATGGAGAGATCTCTCCTCTGCCCTTCAGAGTATCAGATCAAACCCAGATCGGTTTGATCTGATGCTTTCACAGGCCTGTAACAGTCTGTTTACATTAGACTGAAACTGGAAGTAACTGGAAGTAAAATACTCCTCGCCTCTGGTTTCTTAGACCATAGAGATGTTCGGGCACGTTCCAGTCCTCGGTCATCTCTATGGTCAACCAGTGAAACCACCATCTTCAGTCCCAGGCTCCTTGGTGGGATGGAAAGAGAGCCCGGAAAGGCAGCGGAAGGGGGGGGGGACCCTCTTCTGCTGCATGTAAAAGCCATCTAGTGGCTGATTAGCAGCTCTGATCACTTTTACTTATTTCAGCATCTCCAGCTGAAAAAAAAGATACTGGTCCCGGTATGGCCACTCAAACCTGATGACTTACAGCTACATTTTTGGGGCTAAAATTGTTAAAGGAGAAGTATGGACTTAGAATAAAACAAACATCTGTACAATGCTGTAGCATTGGTCAGATGCTGCAGCTGCTCCCTACTGGCTTCAAGCCAAAGAACTGAGAGATTGCTCGGTTCTTGGACTGTTTATAGCTGAGAGCTGTGACTGTCAGGCTCTGCTGGAGCGCCAGGCTGGGGAGGGGACAGGAGCAGATGTCTCTGGCTCCCAGCCAATGTGCTGAGAGGCTGAGCCAGCTGCCAACCGGACATCTGGGTGGATCCCGATACTATGGCCAGGATCCTTCCAGAGCTTGGAGAGCCTCTTTGACGTTAACTGATTCTGGGTCACATAATAAGTGCATTCCTGTGATCCAGAAGAGAAGTATGACCAGAAAAGCTTTGGCCATACTTGTCTTTTGGGTGATGAACAATCAGATTCATTTATTTACACCCTCTGCACACTTAGTGCACAATTACTAAGCTTACTACTATGAAGGCCATGTATGTCCACCTTGGCAGGAGCCTATTTCCTTCCTGCTGGTAGCTCTAAGCATTCTTAGCCATTGTAGCTAGTCTATAGAAACCTTAACTGTCATCTGAGGGGCAGCATTGATTTTCTGGTGGACACTTCATATTCTGTATAAGACCCTAAGAATATTCATACTGTTGTCCAGTTGCTATAGCATTGCCAGTGATGTGATGTTTTAGTACAGGCAGAAAAAGGACCATTCATACGCTGCTGAGCTTGGCAAATTGAGCCTGAAGCCATTATAATTATTAAAAGCACTTCAAAATAAGCAGCCTAAGGAGCCCAGCATAGCTCTTGATTACACAGTGCTTTTTAAATCAATCGAAAATCACTTTTTTACTAGTCTGACTGCATTTAAATGCTTCACACTTATTTAAGTTAGTGCTTACTGCAGGATAAATAAGTAGCCATTATTAACAGAATCGGGTTCACGATGTGGAACATGCTTTTTTACTTTTTAAGGTTACCTTACAATGAGTGACAGTAGTTTAGTAACATATAACATACAGTCAAATACTATATAAGAACCCTTAGGATGTTAACTGGCTTTTTTAGACAGCAGACAATTCATCTTTCTGAAGTGAGCTCTAGAGAGGAGAACTCAGAATGAATAGGCTGCATGTAATCTGAACCTAGAGCATTTTACTCTTCTCTTTCAGTAAATGATTTCCTAAAATTGGATATGTAGATAACCACTCATTTAGTACTTTACAATTTACTAACAGGTTTGTAATTGATGAGCCAGATGCTAAAAACCAGCAGGATGGGTATTGTACAAAATGGGGGAAAAAGGGGGAAAAACAAGAAAGCCGGGGAATCCACATACAATCACTAAGAATATAGATGAGGTGCCACTAGAGTATCTGGAAGGGTGCCACCTAACCACCTATCGAAAAACAAAGAAAAAAAAAGGCTGCACACCTAAAAGGCTAAACTCAAATAAAGTTTATTGTACAACAATCACATGAAATGACATCGGAGATACGACATACAATCCAACATCACAGGGGGCGCCACCCCCAGAGATAAGATAAGGGGACCCTCCAAGTGGGACATCAAGGATGGAAAGGTATCCACTGGGTCTACCCTACCCCGATGATAAATACTCCTATGAGCCACCCCTACCAACCATCCCCTCAGCTCCTCTCCTGTTGGGAGGGGGGTGACAGGGTGGGTTGGTGTTCCAACTGGGGGGGGGTGCATGGTGGGTTTTTTTGGGGGGTTTGGTGGGTGGTTGGGAGTGGTTGGTAGGGTGGGAGGTGGTAGCAGTTGGCTCATAGGGGTAGTTATCATTGGGGTAGGTTAGACCCAGAGGATACCTTTCCATCCTTGGTGTCCCACTTGTAGGGTCCCCTTATCTCCGGGGGGTGGTGCCCCCTGTGATGTTGGATTGTATGTCGTATCACTGATGTCATTTCATGTGATTGTTGTACTATAAACTTTATTTGAGGTTAGCCTTTTAGGTGTGCAGCTTACTCGTATTTTCTTTTTTTTTTTCTATTATTATGTATTGCCAGCTTTAATGTGACTGAACACCACTTAAAAAACTTGACTGCAAGATGGCAGATATTGGGGAATTCAGATATACACGCAACAAAGGAACAATAGGCTGATGTGCTTCTCTTTGTTTGCCATTTCAATGCAGCACCCACAATGTCACAGTATTATTGCTTTGCTTTAGCACGTTGTACTATAGAAATATGTCTTTGGTTAGCCTGGTGAGTAGCTGACGTGTCAAGGTCATGGTAATCTCTGTGGATGCAATCCAGCTGTTACTTGGCAATAGGTATTCATGACTTATAAATAGAGAGAGAACTATTCCTCTGTGCAGGGAAAGCAGACTAGATCATGTTAACAGCACAGCATGACACGGCATATAAACAGCTGTGACACAGGTGGAATGGCTGATGTAAAGCTAGGAAGGACTGTCACTTCATAAAGTGTCACAACAACATTATAGGTGATTTCTTGGGGAATTGGCTTTGTCTTGTTGGAAGCATGGATAATCCCAGGTACTCAATCTCTTGTGTAGATCTATACTAGTGGAGAGACCTCTACACTGGAGTTTTATTAAGAGAGTGGCTATCCTGTTGGGAATGTGAGTCCACCCAAAGCTTATGTATGAGTGTGGACACCGCTCCGACCACTCGTGGAAACCTAAAGTAAGATGGCCTTTTGCTTTAGGTTTCCATGAGCAGTCAGAGTGGCGTCCACACACATACAGGAGCTTCAAGACTGGACCTATTTGAGGACACCGCTCCCCCTTTCATGCCTGTGAGGTGATGTTTTTATGCTCCAGCTTGGAGCGGTTCCAGCACGTTATGCACACCAGTCCACCCAATGCTTATATTTCTGTAATAATGTATTATTTCTGTGTATGGTCAAAGTGTTTACCTGTAGGTGAAAAAAAAACATTTTTTTCTTTTCAATAGTGTGTGTTAGACAAGGTTAATCAAGTTTATATTGCTGTCTATGTCCCCATTGAAGAAATTCTCCTCCTGGTGACCATTGTCGATAAAGGAGGTAAGGGGAAGTCTTCCAGTAGGACACTTGTTTCAAGGACAGCTGTCTAAGAGGTGTGTTCCCTTCACTTTTGGAGATTTCCTCTAACGTCCTGTTGTGTCTCTGAGACAGAAAATAAAGTGAAATTTCCAAAATGGTAAAAAATTAGGGGTGCACCGAAATGAAAATTCTTGACCGAAACCGAAAATTCAGGATGCATTTGGTTGAAAACTGAAACCAAAATGGACAGTTTTTTTAAAAAAATATTTTTTTATATATATAATTGTATTATATTTTACTTTTTAATTAATATGAATTTAAATGAATATGAATTCATTTTCAGCACCTTTCGACCAATAGGCTACTTTCACACTAAGCAGTTTTTGCAGCGCTTTTGCGTTAAAAAAAAAAGGCTCAAGAAAAATGAATCCCTTTAAATTCAATGTAGGTCTTCACACTGGTCCGCTGAGCTTCCCTTGCAGTGTTAAAAATCCTGTTTGTCGCATATTTTATGCAAATTTAGCAAGTTAAGCTTTTTGCAGAAAAGAACTGCAGTCCATTTAGCTTGGTTTCCTAGGGGACACGTTCACATCTATGATTTTTTTTGAGCTGCTGCGTTTTTGGAAAGGGCCAGGGACTTTTTTAAACACAAAATGTTGCATTTATGGTTCAATAGACTTCAATAAGGACTCTGAAGAAAACGCATTTAGTGTGTCTTTGACGCGTTTCCACATATTTTCCACGTTTTTGATGTGTGCTGCGCTTTTATGCGCAAAACGCATCAAACGATGTGTCAAAAATGTGCGTGCAAAAAACACACTGCAAAACAGAAAAATCACAGTGTGAACCAGGCCTGAAATGCATTGAAAATGTACCAAAAAAGCACGTGTTGTGTTTTGATGTGCTTTGTGTATTGAATCCGCCCAGCAACAAGTTGGCAAAAAAAACAAAAACGCATCAAAAAATGCATCTAAAACGTGTGTGCAAAAATGCACTGCAAAACAGACAAAACGCAAACTGCATTGGTGTGAGCCAGGTCTGAAATGCATTGAAAAACCATCAAAAACACACGTGTTGTGTTTTGATGCGGTTTTTTTTTTAATCACATGACCTATAAAAATGCACCCTAAACTTGGTAAAATTGTAGCAAAATTACAGTCAAAATCATTCGTTTTTGGCAGACATTATCAGCACCTTTTTTCTTATCAGCAAAATGCTGATAATTTTGGCTGATACATTTCGGTCTCCGGTATTTTGGTGCATCCCTATAAAAACCAGTAAAGAAAAATAAACTAGCAGGAGATTTAAAGTGTTACTAAACCCACAACAGTAAAATCAGTCTATATATTAAGGAAAGCATGCTTGTTATACTCACTGTGGAACCTAAGGGGCTAATCTTCTGCATTGTGTAAATAGGATATTTAATCCTGTCTTTCCTGATCCTCCCCTTCTTCTACTGTCCCCAATCAGTCTCCTGATAGAACAGAGCCCTAGGGCAAGTTGCACATGCTCAATTTGGTGTGTTTTGCTAGAGAGTTTTTTTGTTTTGTTTTTTTTTTTTGTGTTAGAGTGCATGTGATCAGCAGAGGACAAATCAGCCCTATCCAGACAGAAGGTCTGGGGTCCTGCATTCTCATAGGACAGTGAGAGGAGAATGAAAACTCCTCCTGCCAGCTTTAACCAGTGCTGTGCCGGACACTGATAGAAGTCTCAAGACTGCTCTAACTTCTGATGAGGAAAGGTATATAGCAGTTTATATTTACTAAAATAATTGCACTTCCATGTTCTGTGTACTGTGGGAGACCGGATATAGTGAATGCAGGGTCCTGGGTTTAATAACACTTTAAATATTCATTACTCTAATAAGTTTCATATATCTTTCAGTGATTCTATTTGTGCCTAGGCTGAGACCATATCATGAGAAGGTTCTTGTTGGTTTTTCTTTTTTTTTTTTAATGTATATATTTTGGAAAATGCCACAAAATGAACATACAAAAGTGTGCAAGAGCAGCCACAACTCCCAGGTGGACAAAAATCTCATATAATGAATGTGAATGTCAGTGTCTTAACATATGCGATTTGCTGCAGCGCGATTTCTATAGTAGTTCTTGCATTACCTTTTCTGCAGTTTTGTTGCGATTTTACATACATAGAATATAATGGAAATCACACTGCAAATTGCAAGAAATTGCTGAAAATCTGAACAAGAAGCAATAAAGTCTTCAGAAATCGCACCTGAAATTGCGCTGAAATTGCACACAAATCATGCAATTTTAAATCGCAGCAGTGTGACCGGTGACTTAGGCTACAGTTTCACTGTTTAAAGACATGGCATCAAATAGTTCAGTGTGCAAGTCTTCAAGGTAAAGGTTTTATTGTTTTATGAGCTATAATAGTTATATATTCATGATTGTTGGTCATCGTAAAAGTAGATATTGTATTTTAACACAAGTATTTTATTTTTCAGGTCATTTTGTTAAGCTATAAATCATGGATTCTAAAATACGAGAAGGGGACAGCCTTGTAGATGATAATTCAGGTAAGCGAGTTTCTGTTTGAATTTAATGGGCCTCTATTCTGTAATTCTCTGCAGCTCTTGGACTGTCATGTGATCTATCTTATGGACACAAGGTGGCAGCACACAGCTACATTTAATCAGTATCTGAAATAATGTGTATATTGAGGTTTAAATCACAATTTAGAGAATCTGCTAAAATATTTTGTATTTTTTTTATTAGCTTTACATAATAAGCCCAACCTAATATAGTGAATTTAGCCTTACAAGTCCAGAAAACAAAGCTCTGAATTTCATACAGGGCACACAGCCTATCTGCTCAGGGATTAAATGAATTTACAGGTGAATCTCAATAAGTTAGAATATCATCAAATCGTTAAATTATTTCAGTAATTCAATTCAAACAGTGAAACTCATATATTATATAGATTCATTACACACAGAGTGATATATTTCAAGCATTTCTTTCTTTTAATGTTGATGATTAGGGCTTACAGCTAGTGAAAACACAAAATTCAGTATCTCAGAAAATTTGAATATTACATAAGACCAATAAAAATAAGGATTTTTAATTCAGAAATGTCGGCTTACTTAAAAGTATGTCTATGTATAGTATGTACTCAATACTTGGTCAGGGCTCCTTTTTCATGAATTACTGCATCAATGTGGCGTGGCATGGAGGCGATAAGCCTGTGGCACTGCTGAGGTGTTATAGAAGCCCAGGTTGCTTTGATAGCGGTCTTCAGCTCATCTGCATTCTTGGGTCTGATGTCTCTCATCTTCCTCTTGACAATACCCCACAGATTCTCTATGGGGTTTAGGTCAGGTGAGTTTGCTGGCCAATCAAGCACAGTGATGCCATGATCATTAAATCAGGTATTGATACTTTTGGCAGTGTGGGCAGGTGCCAAGTCCTGCTGGTAAATGAAATCTGCACCTCCATAAAGCTGGTCAGCAGAGGGAAGCATGAAATGCTCTAGAACAGCAATGGGCAAACTACTGCCCGCGGAGCGTGGCAAACATTGGCTGTCAGGATGTAGGCGGGGCAGCGTGACGAACTCCTCTCCTCTCACAGTCCGCCCTGAAGACCGGAACGGCGCGGGAACACGGCGAGAGGAACGCGCGGAGCAAAGGTAAGTGAATTGACACAATATGGGGAATGAATTACTATAGGGGGGATGAATTACTATAGGGGGGATGAATTACTATATGGGGGATGAATTACTATATGGGGGATGAATTACTATAGGGGGGAATGAATTACTATAGGGGGGATGAATTACTATATGGGGGATGAATTACTATATGGGGGATGAATTACTATAGGGGGGAATGAATTACTATAGGGGGGATGAATTACTATATGGGGGATGAATTACTATATGGGGGATTAATTACTATGGGGATGAATTACTATATGGGGGATTAATTACTATGGGGGATGAATTACTATGGGGGATGAATTACTATGGGGGATGAATTACTATATGGGGGATTAATTACTATAGGGGGGATGAATTACTATATGGGGATGAATTACTATGGGGGATGAATTACTATATGGGGGATGAATTACTATGGGGGATGAATTACTATGGGGGATGAATTACTATATGGGGGATTAATTACTTTAGGGGGAAGAATTACTATATGGGGGATGAATTACTATATGGGGGATGAATTACTATATGGGGATGAATTACTATGGGGGATGAATTACTATGGGGGATGAATTACTATATGGGGGATGAATTACTATATGGGGATGAATTACTATGGGGGATGAATTACTATGGGGGATGAATTACTATATGGGGAATTAATTACTATGGGGGATGAATTACTATATGGGGGATGAATTACTATATGGGGGATGAATTACTATATGGGGATGAATTACTATGGGGGATGAATTACTATATGGGGGATTAATTACTTTAGGGGGAAGAATTACTATAGGGGGGATGAATTACTATAGGGGGGATGAATTACTATGGGGGATGAATTACTATGGGGGATGAATTACTATATGGGGAATGAATTACTATGGGGGATGAATTACTATATGGGGGATTAATTACTATGCTTACTATGGGGGAATATTACTATACTTACTATGGATGGCATGGTAGTGACTGGGCCGGCCAGCAGCTAGTCCGGCCCCCGGGTCCAATATATGAACCCATTGCGGCCCTCAAGTCAAAAAGTTTGCCCACCCCTGCTCTAGAATCTCCTGGTAGAGGGCTGCGCTGACTTTGGACTTGATAAAACATAGTGGACCAACACCAGCAGATGACATGGCTCCCCAAATCATCACAGACTGTGGAAACTTCATCCTGGACCTCATGCAACTTGGATTCTGTGCCTCTCCACTCTTACTCCAGACTCTGGGACCTTGATTTCCAAATGAACTGCAAAATTTACTGTCATCTGAAAAGAGGACTTTGGACCACTGAGCAACAGTCCAGTCCTTTTTCTCCTTAGCCCAGGTAAGATGCTTCTGACGGTGTCTCTGGTTCAGGAGTGGCTTGACACAACAAATCGACAGTTGTAGCCCATGTCCTGGATACGTCTGTGTGTGGTGGCTCTTGAAACACTGACACCAGCCATAATCCACTCCTTGTGAATCTCCCACAAATTCTTGAATGGCCTTTTCTTTACAATCCTCTCAAGGCTGTATTTATCCCTGTTGCTTGTGCACTGTTTTCTACCACACTTTTTCTTTCACTCTGTTGTTCATTAATATGCTTGGATACAGCACTCTGTGGACAGCCAGCTTCTTTAACAATGACCTTTTGTGACTTACCCTCCTTGAGGGTTTAGGGTGTCAATGACTGTCTTCTGGACAACTGTCAGGTTAGCAGTCTTCTCTATGATTGTGTAACCTACTGAACCAGACTGAGAGACCAATTAAAGGCTCAGGAAACCTTTACAGGTATTTTGAGTTAATTAGCTGATTAGAGTGTGACACCATGGGGTTTATTTACTAAAGCTGGAGAATGCAAAATCAGGCTCGCTTCTCTACAGGAACCAATCAGCTTCTAACCTCAGTTTGTTCAATTAAGCTTTGGCAAGAAAACCTGAAAGCTGATTTGTTTTTATGCAGAAGTGAGTCTGATTTTGCACTCTCCAGCTTTAGTAAATAAACCCAATGATGTCTACAATAGTGAACTTTTTTCACAATATTCTAATTTTCTGAGATACTGAATTTTGGGTTTTCACTATCTGTAAGCCATCAAAATTAAAAGAAAGAAATGCTTAAAATATATCACTTTGTGTGTAATGAATCTATATAATATGAGTTTCACTTTTTGAATTGAATTACTGAAATAGGTGAACTTTTTGATGATATTCTAATTTATTGAAATTAACCTGTACAACTCCAATTCCAAAAAAGCTAGGACGCTGTGTAAAGTATACATACATTCTGTGTTTTTCTGCCTCCTTGTAATGCCCTCTACGAGCTCTCAAACCTTTCCTTTCCCTTCACTTTGATGTTTTTAGAATGAGCATTAGTTATGATCATGTACACTGTTTAAAAGATAAGTTCAACTTTTATAACAAGCTACATGTTACACCCATATTCAGGGTGTAACATGTAACATGTTATGAAAGCACCGGCCCCCCGCTTCATGTCAATTCCCTGCTTTGACAGCTAGCAGGAGGACCCAAATTATAGCCGTTCCTGTGGGAGGAGCTTTTTTGCAAACTCCAAGCGGGCTTTTATCCTGTACAGCAGATATACTGACAGATCTACAGGAGACCTGCATGACACCAGCGATCTACTGAGCCAAGCGGGCTTTTTTCCCATACAGGCAAGCAGATATACTGACTGGTCGGCAGGAGACCTGCATGACACCTGCGATCTACTGATCTCTGGCGCAATGCTTACAGACTCCTGCAGCAAAAAATAATAAATTCATATTTTTTTACCTGCAAAAAAATGTGCATTTATTATTTTTTACCAAAAGGAGAACTTATCCTTTTAACAACCAGGATGGCAGTTTATTGAACAATGGCATAGTACAATAACAGCAACAACCAAGCAGTACAAAGTAGTACAGTGAGACAACAATGTCCAAAGGCAGAAAGCAAAAAAAAAACAAAATAAATTAGTGCAATCGAGTAGTTGTGGAGGAGCAGGGCTCACAGCAAGGTCAGTGGCTATGCAACCAGGTAACAAGCAACACATCAACAAAATAGCATATTCATTGTTCCGTCCAGGGTTGCCAAACCTTGTCGAACTTCCCAGGACAGCCTCTAGAAGTTATCCTTTAATGCACACTACCAATCCCATAGTCCACAGCCCTTAGTCCATCTCTGGAGTGAGCAAGAGAGGGTGGCTACATTCCTGTATACAGTGGGACCATAGAGAATGAACATAGTTACCATCCAACAGGAAGTCAGATCACCGCAGCAAAAAAAGAAATTCGGAGATTTGGCTGAGGCTGAGAGTAATAGAAGGGGAGTAAAGAGTAAATAATTGATTTTTTTTTTTTAAACAGAGTTTAGTGTCCCTTTAGTAATGTTCAGCTGCTTACAATTCGCTGGTATGATAGATTTCTGCATCAGAAGATACACTGGATGAGGGCAGTCTAAAGCTGTCAATTATAGTTCCTAAACTAAAACACCCCTAGAGAATTTCTGAACCAGTGAGCAAAGAAATCACAGGACTTGCTATAATTCCTATGGCTGAAATGTATTATTCCTAGCTGCAAAACATGATGAAAAAGTCCTGCTGCAAAAAGACAGCCTGACATCTGTGCTTACAAGTATGTATTAAAGCACCATTACTGGGCTTCATTGTCACAGACTATGATTGTTTCCTTTCAGTATGGGATATGATTGATAGTTAAATGCTTGGCACATTTTGTCAGTGTTCTTAAGATAAAACCTTGGTGGTTTGATAGCTTTTACCTTTTAGGAATCTGCTAAATGCTCTTTATTACTTATTGCTACTTCAACTTCTGAATGTACATTCTTCTTAGATTTACAGCGAAGTCACCCAAGACAAATAACTTGTTGTTTCAAGGCTTGTGTATAGTCCCCCATTCACAAAAGCCCTTGCATTAATAAATTTATCATTCATTATCCTTAATACAGCCACTCAGAGGCACACACAAACTGAAGGCACTATTTCAGAAGACATTCTAGAAGTATGTTTTGCCTAGTAGGAGAAAGTGCTTGGATCAAATACTGAGTGGCTATGTTGTAAGATAGAATTGTACAGTTGGTGACCACGCTACATTAAGTGTACCCATTATATAACATGCGTCATTTAGTGAAAGATGATGATATAACACAAATCACAAATCATACATATGTCATAAAGTGCTATAAAATACAAAATCCTTGAATCAATACAAAAAATGAAGTGATTAGTTCAATAAATGTCCATCAGAAAATTTGTGAAGTTCATACCAAAGATATCCAAAAAGAAAAACACAAATTCAAAAATCATCAATATTTACATTTTTAAGTCCATCATCCTTCTTATTCTTCACATAAAAGTGCATTGTGCAGCAAAAGCAATATCTTGTTTGTGTAAAAAAATACCCAGTGTCCAACACCTTAAAGAGGTAAATCACTCACCCCTAAGGTATTGCTATAATTCACTGTTATAAAGTTACCACCATTCAATTGGGATACAATCTGGATTACATCCAATCTGCAGCTAGGCTTCTGTGATTTTCAAACAGCTCATCTTCACTTGGGATGATACCGTCCAGTTCACAGGGTCAACATTACTGCTCACCATAAAAGCAAGAGAGGTTCCACATCACGTAAAAACATCAACTTATTTATTGAGGAAGCAGTTAAAATACACTTACATACTACCATGCCATGCCTGAAACTAAGGATATAGAGTGTTTGTTTATCAGAGGACCATTGGCTTTAGCCACAAAGGATTGGGCTTGTGCATGATGATGTCATTCAAAGTGGCTCCTCCCTATGCGTTTTGACGTCTCTCACATTATAGGACACACTTACTGTATATTGTAACAGATCCCATTTTCTTTCAGAACAGCCTGAATTAGTTGTCCCCAAAACATACCTCTGTATGCTGGCTATAGCTCCCCTTTTGAACTCTGGGAGGAGCTTTTTTGCAAACTCCAGTGTTTTGCACTGAGGAGAGCCTTCCATCTAGCCATTCTGCCATAAAGCCCAGATCGGTGGTGGGCTACAGTAATGGTTGTCTTGGAACTTTGCTCCATCTCCACAAAGGATCTCTGGAACTCAGGAACTCATCGGGTTTTTGGTCACCGTTCTTACTAAGGGCCTTCTCCCTTGATTGTTCAGTGTGGCTGGGCAACCGGCTCTTGGAAAAGTCTTGGTTGTGCCAATCTTCTTCCATTTGAGATTTATGGAGGCAACTGTACTCTTGGGAACTTTTAATGCTGCATAATTGTTTTTAAGTCTTCCTCTGGTCTATACTGCAGAATGAAATGAAAACGAGAAGCGCACCAACCTTGCGCATTACCTCAGTAACCAAAATTTATTAATTGTAAAAAATATACTCACAAACAGCGAATAAAATCAGGCATGTAAGTCCTCACAGGGACTTGAAGCTAACATGAGTCCCATCAGGGGAGTGGGTGTTCACCCACTCCCCTGATGGGACTCATGTTAGCTTCAAGTCCCTGTGAGGACTTACATGCCTGATTTTATTCGCTGTTTGTGAGTATATTTTTTACAATTAATACATTTTGGTTACTGAGGTAATGCGCAAGGTTGGTGCGCTTCTCGTTTTCATTTCATTCTGCAGTGTTGATTGGGCTTCCCCAGCCTTGTTTTGGAGCCGCACAGCCCTTTATGCATTGGTGGACGATCCCTCCAGGCCTGGTTCCATCTGTTCGCCACCTGTCTGAGCCCTAGAGCGCAGGAGGTTCCTCTGGTCTATGCCTTGCAAAAATTCTGTCTCAGAGCTATGCAGGCAGTTCCTTTGATCTCATGGCTATTGCTCTGATACACTATGCATTGGCAGCTGTGAGGCCATTTATAGAGATTTTAAAGCCTTTCCAAATCATGTCCAGTCAGTTTACTTTACCACAGGTAGACTCTAATGGAATTGTAGAAACATCTCAGCAACAATCAAGAGAAATAGGAGGCACCTGAGTTAAATTTCAAGTGTTGTTGCAGAGGGTTTAAATACTTATGCCAATGTGATATTTCAGTTTTTCATTTTAATGACTTCACAGACAAATATAAAATTCTGTTTTCACCTTGTCATTATTGCATACTGAGTGCAGATCAATGAGAAAAAAATTAATTTAAACAACTCCTTTCT
Organism: Staurois parvus; assembly: GCF_062004578.1. Taxonomy (NCBI): domain Eukaryota; kingdom Metazoa; phylum Chordata; class Amphibia; order Anura; family Ranidae; genus Staurois; species Staurois parvus. The sequence goes on from NW_028318430.1 coordinate 566,363, forward strand.
TGTATTAAAAGAGGTATAGACTCCAGAGAGAGATATCATATTGTCCGTTTACAAATCATTAGTAAGACCTCATCTGGAATATGCAGTTCAGTTTTGGGCACCAATTCACAAAAAGAACATTGGGGAACTGGAGAAAGTACAGAAAGTAAAGAAGGGCAACCAAACTGATACGAGGCATGGAGGAGATCAGCTATGAGGAAAGATTAGAGGAACTGAATTTATTCTCTCTTGAGAAGAGGAGATTAAGGGGGGATATTATCAACATGTATAAATACATCAGTGGTTCATATAGTGAACTCAGTGTAGAGCTATTCACCCTGAGGTCATCACAGGGGACAAGGGGGCACTCTTTACATCTGGAGGAAAAGAAATTTAATCTCCAAACACGGAAAGGTTTCTTCACAGTGAGAGCTGTGAAAATGTGGAATAGACTCCCTCAAGAGTTGGTTCTGGCCAGCTCAGTGGATTGCTTTAAAAAGGCCTGGATTCTTTCTTGGATACACAGAATATAACTGGATACTAACATTTATAGGTAAAGTTGATCCAGGGAATATCCGATTGCCTCTCGGGGGATCAGGAAGGAATTTTTTCCTTGTAGGAGCAAATTGGATCATGCTTCACTGGGTTTTTTTGCATTCCTCTGGATCAACTGTGGGTATAGGACTAAACCTTTTTTTTTTTAATGGTTGAACTGGATGGACTTTTGTCTTTTTTCAGCCAGACTAACCATGTAACTGTAGTATCAGGCTACAACATAACAAAATTGAAAAACTTGAAGGGGGTCTGAATACGTTCTGAATGCACTGTATCCTCTGTCAGCACATGTGCAGGGCAGCAGAGCTAGTTTTCCCTCTCCCAGTCTGAGTGCTGCTGTGGAAAGGATTACTGGTGGCTGATATCATGACACAGTTAAGTACTAGTTGTGTCAGCAAATATGTTTAAATTGATATTTAAATCAATACAGAAGTGCAGTTACTGATGTTTTTCATTTGTTCAGCCTCAAATGTAATTTTTTTTAACTAAATGAAAACATGTACCTGGTTGACCTTAGCAGTCAAATGTAACCTATAATTTCTTAAAGTGTACGTATTTAAAAATGACAGCTGGAATATAGGTAGTTGCAATGCAGATGTTTTGTGTCCATAGTAACAAACATCTATTGCACACACCTATGTCCACCTATTACACTAGAATAAGTCACAGGAAAACACGCCTACGTTTCAGAGTTCAAATACCTATATAGACATTAAGCTCAGCAGCCTTTTCCTTACATGGTCATGGAATTCCTCGGTGACCTAGAATTTGCTTATAATCTGCAATACAGAACAGAGTGTGATATCTAATTAGGACAAGAGAGACATGACCTCACTAAATACAGTTACACAATAAGAGGCTATGTAGTCTTTATTAAGGTTTTACAGAAGTGTTGTACAAGTAAAAAAACAGTATTGTGACAACAAGAGAAGTGGATACATTTTGCCATATAAGTTGCTAAAAATCAGTAAATAGTACAGTTCTATTAATACACTAGAAGCAAAAGCAAGAGTGATTTCCTAATGGATTTGCAGGTTTGAAGGATAGCCTTGTAATGTGGAAAGCAGTGGAGGAGGTATCTTTTAGGATCTAGGAAAAGTTGCAAGCCTTTGCCAGATCAAATTATGTATATTGTCACAGTAGGGCTGGATATTGGGGCAGTCCCACCAAATAGGGATTATAGACCAATGCCACAATGACAGAATCGATCTGATACCTCCTGGAAGCAGCTGTGAAGTTTTGAGGGGGTTGTGTACTGCCTTGACAAAAGTTTAAAGTGTTACTAAACCCACAACTGTAAATTCAGTCTGTATATGCAGTAACACATTCTTGTTATGATCACTGTGGAACTTAAAGGGTTAATCCTCTGCATTGTTTAAAAAGGATATTTGATTCTGTCTTCTCTGATCCTCCCCTTCTTCCACTGTCCCCGACTTATCTCCTGATAGAATAGAGCCTTGGGGGCAAGCTGCACATGCTCAGTTTGGTGTGTATTGCTGGAGAGTTTTTTTTCTTGGGAGAGTGCATGTGATCAGCACAGGGCCAATCAGCACTGTCCAGATAGAGGGTCAGATGTCCTGCAGTCTCATAGGACAGTGAGAGCAGAATGAAAACTCCTCCTACAAGCCTTGTACTCGGCCAGACACTGATAGAAGTCACAAGACTGATCCAACTGCTGATGAGAAAAGGTATTTAGCGGTTTACATTTACTAAAATAATTTCTTTTCCATGTTCTGTGTACTATGGTAGACCTGGTATAGTGAATGCAGGGTCCTAGGTTTAGTATAACTTTAAGGACAATTCCTAACATTTTGTGTTAATGGAAACCTTTCTGGCTATTGACCAGGATTTACTCCATTGTTCTTGAGTGAACCTAAAATGAATGTCTTGTTCTTGTCCTAAATTGTGTCCTAAATTGTGGTGTCATTCAGTGGATGCAGTACCTAGAAGATTGTATAAAGTAGATATTGTATGGTGAACAGAGGGTAGCCAGCATGGCATTTTTTTTTTTCAAATGAAGTGGTACCCTGAAAAAAGTTTTTTTTGAGGGTTGTTGATTATGTAGTCTCTTATTGAATAAAGAACCATTGGGGGATTGCAGGATAACTGAGATTTTGATCTCGGTTCTCTGCAAAAACTTCTCGTTGGTGACAAAACCTTTGGCAAGGTGGAAAATATGTGTTATTCCAAAAGAAAGTAAGAGGCCCAGAGTTGTCAAAATAGTTTTATCAGCAGGTTTGTAAAAGATTTCAAAAGTGTCTCCAAGCCAGGAAGATTGCTTATCCAATCTCCATTGGCAGCATGGCAGTTCCAGTCAATTGGACACATTACAAAGCAAGCCAAATGATAGTTAAAGAGATCCCAAGCCCACCTTTTATTTTTGAGCTTTAGGCAAAGAATACTTGTGTTTGGGAGTGGAGTCACGCCAGATACTATTAGTGCATAGGGCCTGGATTTCCTTCAAGGGAGTTATGTAGGCAAATTGGTATTGTTTACATCAGGTATAAAAAGGGGAAGGACACTCATATTTACAATAGCTAATCTCCCAAACCCTGTAATGTTCATGTCCTTCCAAGGAAGTAGTTAGAATTTAATTGCTTCTAGAAATGAGTCCATAGAATTGGTTGGTACTCTTATCCCCAAATACATTATGGTGTTGGAAGATGATTTGTATGTTTCATGGATTTTTTTTACTGAATATGCTTTCATTTTGTAAGGGAATTTTACCTTAGCTTAGTGGTGAAAGTTCACTTTGCAAAGAATACACAATGATGTTTAAATCATAAGTTCACCTTTGGGAACATGTTACATCCATTTTTTAGGGTGGAACATTTAACATGTTTCGCCTCTTGCGGCTGCTGCCTGCTCCGCTGCATCTGATAACGGTTAACGGGGATCTTCTCCCCGCCCCCTCCCCCCACTAGCTATTTTTTTAAAAGATGCCTTGCACGCCCGGCCGCAGAGTTCTGTGAATGAGAAACTACAAGTACAACAGCCTTTGTGGCTGTCAGCTTGTGGTTTTCAATTATTTTTTATTATTATACAGTGTTTATATAGCACCAAAAAGTTTGCTCAGCGCTGTACAGTAGCTAGGGGGACAGTACATGAGACAATACAGTAACAATACAATACACGAGGGGTTCGAGGGCCCTGCTCTTTCGAGCTTACAATCTAAGAGGGAGGGGATATTGGTACAGGAGGAAGTGGCTGTGGGGGATAGAGTGGTAGGAGGATTGGAGGAGCAATTAACTATTATGGCACTGTTGAGCACTGTGGTAGTTCATTGTCTCTTCTTGTCAGTGTATATCGGCCTACGCATACGAGGTAAAAGCAGACAGATACACTGACAAGTCTGCAGGAGTCCTGCGTGGCACATTTGATCTGCTGATTGTGGGTGCAATGCTTTACAGGCTCTAAGTAAAAACAAAAATAAATAAATATTTTTATAGCTGCAAAAAGATGTGTAGTTATTTTTTTTAAAAGGTGGACTTATCTTTTAAGAAAAACAGCATGTTTACACGAGAGCTGGGACGAAGGTGTTCTCAGCTATTGTAGTTTCCCTCCAGCAGGTGGAGCAAGGAATCTTCCTTGTTTAGGTGAGGGCTTGTCAGGAGAACCACCTAAGGTGCCAATAGGTTGAAAAAGATGCTGATACCACTCTGGTAAATCTCTGCTATAAACTATATTGCCAAAAGTATTGGGATGCCTGCCTTTACACTCACATGAACTTTATTGGCATCCCAGTCTTAGTCCGTAGGGTTCAATATTCAGTTGGCCCACCCTTTGCAGCTATAACAGCTTCAACTCTTCTGGGAAGGCTGTCCACGAGGTTTAGGAGTGTGTCTATGGGAATGTTTGACCATTCTTCCAGAAGCACATTTGTGAGGTCAGGCACTGATGTCGGACGAGAAGGCTTGGCTCGCAGTCTCCGCTCTAATTCACCCAAAGGTGTTCCTTTGGGTTGAGGTCAGGACTTTGTGCAGGCCAGTCAAGGTTCTCCACCTCAAACTTGCTCATCCATGTCTTTATGGACCTTGCTTTGTGCACTGGTGCGCAGTCATCTTGGAACAGGAAGGGGCCATCCCCAAACTGTTCCTACAAAGTTGGGAGCATAAAAATTGTCCAAAATGTCTTGGTATGCTGACTCCTTAAGAGTTCCCATCATTGGAACTAAGAGGCCAAGCCCAACCCCTGAAAAACAACCCCACACCATAATCCCCCTCCACCAAACTTTACACTTTGCACAATGCAGTCTGGCTAATACTGTTCTCCTGGCAACTGCCAAACCCAGACAGTTCCATCATATTGCCAGACAGAAGTGTGATTTGTCACACCAGAGAACAGGTCAGGCAGGCTTGGATGCAGCTGCTCGGCCAAGTAAACCAATTCCATGAAGCTCTCTGCACACTGTTGTTGTGCTAATTTGAAGACCACACAAAGTTTGGCGGTCTTTAGCTTTTGACTCTGCAGACAGTTGGCGACTTCTGCACACTATGCGCTTCAGTATCTGCTGACACCGTTTTGTCATTTTACTTGGCCTACCACTTCATGGCTGGGCTGTTGTTGTTCCCAGTTGCTTCCACTTTAATATAATACCACTAACAGCTGACTATGGAATATTAAGTAGCGAGGAAATAGACTTATTGCACATGTGGCAACCTATCACTGTACCACGCTTGAATTCACTGAGCTCCTGAGAGCGACCCATTCTTTCACAAAAGGTTTGTAGAAGCAGTCTGCATGCCTAGGTGCTTGATTTTATACATCCGTGGCCATAGAGGTGATTGGAACACCTGAATCCAATGATTTGGAGGGGTGTCCCAATACTTTTGGCAACATAGTGTACATTCTATAAATTGGATTAGAGTGGTCAGGTCATCAGGGTGTTTAAAAATGTAAAGGGCTGGCGTTGTGTTTCACACAGAGGCAGAAAGGAAAATGCCATGTGCATGAAAAAAACGACTGCCTCATAGTAGGGAAAGAAGTGGTCTCAGGGCTTTCCTATTTTGGAGGGTGAATGGAGAGAGGTCTAGGAAGAGATTTACATTGATGCTGATAAAGCTTATGGCCTAATTTATACTTACCTGTTTAAGGATCTCTTCCTTCCAGAGAAAGCTTGGGAGACAACACATCTTTTCTCTCAGGGGGATCAACAGGCAGGCCTTTGGTTCTCAGGGCAAGGTGGATTCTATTGAATTCCATAGGTGATTTTGGTCTACAGTACTTGCAAGTCAGCCCGCAGCTCTGTTATAACAACTGGTTAGTTAGATTTGATATCAGTCACCAGCAGGGTCTGTCCTCCAACATGGGAAGCTGGCAAGGGTTGGCCAGTGCAGTTGGCTTTGGAGGACACTGGGAAGAGCCAGTGTTCTTCCCCTGTGGCCATGGGTTTCTGTAAATGTAAAATTTTCTGGCATACCCCTGTAATCCTGGGATAAGGCTTCTCTAGGAGCTTTTGTGGCTAGAGCATCCTTGCCAATCTTCCCCACTGCAGCATTGTTCTGCAGATACAGCGGACGTTGAGTTAAAGTGAAACTAAACAAATGGAAGTGGAGGGGAGATGAGAGGTACAGGAGTTTATGCAGGATGTTTCAAGGAGACAAAAAAACAGAAGGAAATGATTTAATGACAAATAGATTTCAAGGCTATCAAGTAGTGTATGTGTATGGATTATTTATTGTTTAGTGTCACTTTAATGTGTGGTCTCCTCCTCAGTTTGGCAAACCACATCCCCAAAATACTTATTTTTAGAATACACATTAGTATCAGTCATGAGTTTGAAAGCTTGATAATTATTGTTTTATTCATTTAACATATTACTAATATTTGTAATAGTATTATTATCATTATCATTATTATTAATGTTATATTTTATGGTTGATGCCAGAACTCTTGTTAGATCAAAATTGCCAGTTAACTTTTAAATATTAGGTTAGGCTTTTATTTATTTATTTATTTAATATGCTCTTCAGAAGAATCTGAAAAAATATTTTTCTAGAAGCTGTCTTTATATAAAATAAAAAACTCAAGTCTAATTATTACAGGCCAAAGCACACACATTGACACACATTTTAGATGTCTTATGCTGTTTTGACTTGAATAGAAAATGTGGGTCAGCATAACCAAATTGCAGCCTTTAGGACTTATCCATTGCTTTGCAATCTAACACATTGATATGAACTGGTCCCATTATTTCCTCTTGCCCTTGCATTTTTGCCTGAACTATAAAAATGTAGGAGAATGCATGATGACGCATCCATTCTGAATAAGCCCACACTGTGCAGTTGAATCATATTTTTTGGAGTTACTTGCTGACCCAACAATTTACACAGGCAAATTGTTTTTGAAAGGCCTGTAGAGCTGTCAGGCTGAAATAGGGGAAGAACTTCGTTCTGCCAAGCAACACACTAAAAAGCAAAATCTGGATATATGCAAATAAGTGTACAAATCTTTATTTGGATGGAAAATAACATATACATTTATTGATAACTCATTGCTGGCCCTGTTTGATTTTTCTAGCCAAAAAGAAGTTTAAATTCAAGTCTTTTAAAAAATTCTTTGGACTTAAGAAGAGGAAAGAGACGCTGCCTTCTTTGGGCAGTAGTGGGCTGAAGAGCCAGTCTGCAAGCGATGTCACTGTCCCTGAATCTGGGAACACCGATTATGATTCTGAGGATGACCTTGAGTAAGTCATATCCATCAACCTACTGCTGTGTACAGATCTGTCAGCTTTTCATCTTTCTTTTGGTACTTTTAAAAAATCTGTATCTTTTTGACGCCTGTTGCTTCTCACTCCTTTCTTTGTTGAAGCACCAGTATTGTCCCATAATTCCATAATGAATGCATAGTAGATCAGTTCTGTACCAAATGCCAGAGATTATTGTACTAGTATGTGTATTGTATATATATATATGTAATAGTGTTTTTCTGTCATGGAATAACAAACTCTCAAATCTTCCCGTCTAGTAGAGTATATAGTTATTTGTCTAAAGTAGTTGCCTGTGGATTCAGCTTAGACTACAAACGAGATTTTATAATTCCTTGGTAGTTTACATTTCAGTTCTTGTTGGCAGAAACCTTGAACATATTGATTTCAATTTGCTGCAAATGTGAACTTTGCCAGCAAGGGGTTAATTTTAAGCTTCTTGGCAATTAAAGAATATGTAAACCAGAAGTCTATTTTTCAGTGCGCTTGGCATCATGTCTTTCTGTATACAGTTTTCCTAAAATGTGTCTAAACCCTATAGATTCCACACTCTGTTCTTTACAGTTATGTTGGGGTGGTGCTTCTGGTCACCTTCATTACCACTCTGCACTTTCTTTTTAACAACATGCTTGCTCTGCACATTCCTGTCACCTTCATTACCGCTCTGCACATTCCTGTCACCTTCATTACCGCTCTGCACATTCCTGTCACCTTCATTACTGCTCTGCACATTCTTGTCACCTTCATTACTGCTCTGCACATTCTTGTCACCTTCATTACTGCTCTGCACATTCTTGTCACCTTCATTACTGCTCTGCACATTCTTGTCACCTTGATTACTGCTCTGCACATTCTTGTCACCTTCATTACTGCTCTGCACATTCTTGTCACCTTCATTACTGCTCTGCACATTCTTGTCACCTTGATTACTGCTCTGCACGTTCTTGTCACCTTCATTACTGCTCTGCATGTTCTTGTCACCTTCATTACTGCTCTGCACATTCTTGTCACCTTCATTACCGCTCTGCACATTCTTGTCACCTTCATTACCACTCTGCACATTCTTGTCACCTTCATTACTGCTCTGCACATTCTTGTCACCTTAATTACTGCTCTGCACATTCTTGTCATCTTCATTACCGCTCTGCATGTTCTTGTCACCTTCATTACCACTCTGCACATTCCTGTCACCTTCATTACTGCTCTGCATGTTCTGGTCACCTTCATTACCGCTGTGCATGTTCTTGTCACCTTCATTACTGCTCTGCACGTTCTGGTCACCTTCATTATCGCTCTGCACATTCTGGTCACCTTCATTATCGCTCTGCACATTCTTGTCACCTTCATTACCGCTCTGCACTTTCCTTTTACCACCATGCTTGCTCTGCATGTTCTTGTCACCTTCATTACTGCTCTACACATTCTTGTCACCTTCTTTACTGCTCTGCACATTCTTATCACCTTCATTACCGCTCTGCACATTCTGGTCACCTTCATTATCATTCTGCATATTCGTGTCACCTTCATTACCGCTCTGCACATTCTGGTCACCTTCTTTACTGCTAAGCACGTTCTTGTCAAATTCATTTCCACTCTGCACTTTCTTTTCAGCAACATGCTTGCTCTGCACATTCTTGTCACCTTCATTACTGCTCCGCACTTTCTCCTTACCATCATGCTTGCTCTGAATTTTCTTTGGAGCCATACTGGATGTCTGGTACAGTATGTGCTTAAAAAGCACACAAAAAAGCTTTACAGCAAGTGTGCACGGGGATGTACAGTACAGTACTGTACAGTATGTGCTAAAAAGCACACCAAAAAACTTCTCAGTTCTGTAAGTGTCTTCACAGTATACTTTCAGTGTCTGCCTGTGACCGCGATCTCGCCTACAGGAAGACAGGATCACATGTCAGAGCAGGGAAGATGGCCGCGGGTCATTTTGTCAACCGAAGCAGAGTTCGCGTACCGAAACAAATTTTTGCAAACTCTTCTGTTTGCGAACCGAGTTGTTCGTGAACAGAAGCGTTCGTGAACAGAGGTATCACTGTACTCCTGTCAATGTAAAACCAAAGCAATGCCATTCCCCAAACCATTTATCATGTTTTTAACACTTTAAATGCCGCCTCCCAGTGGCTCTTTAAATGGGCTTTAATGCTCAAGAGGCAACATGGCTTCTGCATTATGTTACCACTGTAATTGGGTCTCACAATGGTCACATGATTGGGAGTCATCCTATTGGCTCCCAATCAGAAGCCTTGACTGAGGTGACAATCGGAAGTGCAGTGAGAACGCTCTCAACACACAGCCTCAGGACACCATGGCATGGTTCAGCAGCTGAGCATTAAAGCCCACTTTTCTTGCAGCTGCATAAATGCATTACGTGGTTGACAAGTGGGTAAATTTGCAGCTTTGTTACTAATGTTCGAGCAAAAACATGTCCCTTGCCAAGCCTAGTTAGCAGTTTTAGTTTCTGACAACTCGTAGCCGCTAATCTCTGCTAAGAGCATGGTGACTTGTTGTATTACTGCCTTCTTTTAGCTTATTACAGCAGCACTGCCCTAAGTGATTGAGTCCAAGTGGCAGAGCACCTGTATGGGTCTCATACACAGTGACAGATTGGCAGCCTTTGCTGATGGCTGCATGAAATCTGATGACAATTCAGAGAGCAGCAGTCTGTGAGGGGTACAAAGATGTGGCTGGGAGACACTCATAAAACACATCAGATATGAAAGGTAGCACCTCACTGGCCCCTCCCTTCTGGCGTACAGCCACACTGCGATTTCGACTGCTTAGTGGTGACGCCACCAGCAATATAATGTAAGATTTCCGACTAGTAAGACTATGAATGATAAAAATGCAATGGCCTGTAGACTGTGTTTGGGGAGAGGAAGCAATTAAGACATTAGAAGCTTATATTTAAGAAAACTGTGTACAGTGAGACATAATGCCAAGCATACTTAGGCTCCATGCACACTAGCGTTTTCTTTTTTTTAAGCTCATAGAAGCTATTATCAGAGTGTTTTGTTTCTGCTCCTAGAAACGAAATTGTGTTATCCTATGTGTCCATGCACACTACTTTAGGCATCTTGGAGCAGGAAAAAAAATGTTTTTGTAGAGTTCTTTGGAGCTTTTTTCCAGCAGAAAAAAAAATGCTAAATGCTACTAAAATGCTCCTAACAGCTTTTTTTTAGCTTTTTTCTTTTTCCTCAACATGTACTGTAACACTGATGCTCATAAACGCTTGTGAATGCTACTAAAACGCTACTAAAAACGCTATTACCAGCATTTTTTATCCAGCATTTTTCCCAGTGTTTAGCTTAAAAGAAATGCTAGTGTGCATGGAGCCAGAAAAATAGATATAGAATTTTTATGCTATGTACGCTAAATGTAAGACATGGAGGTTGTTTTACAAAAAGCAGACAGGCTGTTGACTTTACTATTATCAGTCTGAGGGATCCATTAGTTAAAGTAACATGGCAGGTCATATCATTCCAGGACTGCAGCTGGAGTGCTGGGGAGCAGAGCTGTGTCACATGATAGCATCTTCATTCCAGAGATAGTACAAGAGACTACCCGACCAGTGCGTGTTTTCTCACAGGAGAATGTGTCTGACCATATCAAAGCTTTGCAGGTACGTCCCACTACAATAAAATTTGGACTCGTCCTTGTTATGGAAAGCTGGCAAACTGCTTGTATCTACATCCCTGGTGCCCCACCTGTGGCCCGAGGGCCGCATACAGCCCTTTGGTACGGCCCTTGGACGTCAGCAGTCTGTAGTGGGAATATTGATCAGGGTAATAGCATTGATCTCTACTAGCCTCATGTAACATGTTCCCAGTTTTTTTATCTTCTGCAGCCATCTCCAGCCAAATATGTAGCATGTCCACAATCTCTGACCCTCATTAACTTTATTAGGTCTGCAGTTTCTGAAGTCCTCTCAAGCATTACATATATTGAACATTATGTGTGACCCTTTTGGTGATGGCAGGGGCCGCATTTGAGTCCTGCTTTAGCTCATATGTTGACAACCACTGAATTAAACTATATTGATTGCAGTTGGTTGGAAAACAAATCTCTAAAGTGAAATCAAAGAGGCTGCTGTCAACACAAAAGTGTTTCCAGCACAATGAACAAAAACCAAAGTGAATAGTGTAGCGCTGCCCCTATAGTTATCATACAAACTAAATAACACATGACCTGTGTGACAGTTCCTTATATACCCATGTATCTGTGGATGAGAACCGAAAACATATATAAAATTACATAGAATAAAATAAATATCTAAATGAATATATATATATATATATATATATATATATCAGCAACTACAACTGTGTCACTCCACCACAAACATAAATAATACGGTGATTATAATAAACACTCCTGGTGGATAAAAATCCTTAGAAAGTGATAATATAAATACAAAAATATAGAACTAAAGTTTATAAAAGGAAGTCCATGCAATTAATTGTGATAAATTATATTCAATATTCGATATTAAAAGGTACAGTCCATATTAGTGCTCCATCATTTACATGTGCAAAGACACTTTCCTGTGCTGTGCATTTTAATATGTGTACACCAATAGTGCTCTTGGGTGGCGTCTCACCTTCAAGACCATATAGGTCTAATCATACTTTAATCAGAAATCTTCAATGCTTTTGAGCCACTTGTTACACCTACTCCTTTCTCTGGTCATCTAGTAATTCACCAGCCAAACGATCTAAACGCTCCAAATCATAAAATGCTGACCATAGTGTAGTATAACTAAAATCAGGACTTCTTTTAGTTCTGCCCTACCTCTTCCGTGTTACAGCTAATAAAATCCCAGATTGAATATTCAATTCCTGTTAATGTTGCTATAAACATTAGCTGTAACATGGAAGGGGTATATTATCCAGTGCCCATGCAAGAAACAGTATTTGGGCAGAATAAAAGACCATGAAAACTAGAATAGAAGAACATCTGAATAATATAAAAATTGGATTGAAGAATCATCATTTATCAAAAACTTTTGGGCTATATTCATTTAGCTCTTTATTTTATTCTATGTAATTTTATACATGTTTTTGGTCCTCATCCAAAGATACATGGGTATATAAGGAGCTGTCACACAGGTCATGTGTTTGTATGATAACTATAGGAGCAGTGCTGCACTATTCATTTAGGTCCGCCATTCTGTTTTTCAAGCGGACCCGATCGGACGCTCAATTGCTGTCTGTGGAGCAGCGGGTGCTTCCGATCTGATCCTGTCTGTTAAAATTAGATGGAAGGGGATCCGTTCCCCATCCATCTGGCGGATCAGATTGGATGACGGTCGGATGGAAACGGACAGGTGGTCTGTTTCCATCTGACAGCCCATAGAGGAAAGCGGGCTGTGTCCGTGTCCACGCTGCATAAGTGGACCTGTCATCCGCTTGCTTATTGGGGATCAGAGGGCAGATCCCCCACTGGGCAAGCAGATCTGCTGACGGGCCCGCCCCCGCCTTAGAAGGGGGTGTAGAATAGTGTGCGGTTTAAGTTTCTCACAAAGCATTGTATAAAAAGTACGCTTTGTGTGCAAGTTGATATGTGTTATAAAAGGGTTAAAGTTTTTATAAATGCTGCTAATTTTGGTGTCACAAAGCATTACAAAAAAAATGGTTTGATTAGATAGAGATCACCAAGTCTTGTAGAAGTTCAGACTGGATGTAAAAGTTCCAGAATGCATTCTTTAGTGGACATTCATGAAGAAGTGGATAGATGGAGCTGAATTCCCCATAGAAAAATGTATTGTTTCACAGTAGGGTAGAGAACGTTTGGGTGTACACCAGTGTCTGTACACTGGGCTACCATCTTTTACACAACAAATGGCTTTTACAGTCACCTTGGGTTGTGACTGGATAACGTGAATCTAGGACTGAGGTGCCACACGATGTGTCACAGTCTAGAGTCAGACTCAGATACCATTAGCTATAGCAGTAGAGCGGCTCCTACCGACCAACTAGATAATGACAGAAGCAAATCACCCTGGTGGATGACACATACTCACCTGAAGTGTGTATTTACTAAGTGTTCACCAGACAGTGAAGATGGGTTTTTCTTGGTGTTAGTACCAGGTCGTGGCCCTCAGCATCGCCCCACCAGGAGGTGAGCAAGCTGTGGACCAGTAGCAGGTAAGGATAAACAGAAGCATAGTCAGTAAACATGCCAAAGGTCAGTAATAAGTGGTTGCAGTTTGGGATCAAGCAGAAGCATAGTCGAGGAACAAGTCAAAGGTCAGTAATAAGTGGTAGCAAAGATATAGACAGCAGCAGGAATGATAAAAGCGAGATGTTGGCTGGAGAGAGCCTTGGCTGGAGAGAGCCTAATAATCTGGCAAACAGAAAGTGCAAAGGCATGGCTTAAATAGGAAGTTCATGGGAGGAACAAGGAGTTCAAAGTTTAGCAGAAAAAAGACACAAGGCAGGTTTGTACAATGGATTAGACAGGGTGCTGTCCAGCATTTCAGAAAGAAGATACATCATCGGACACAGCAGAGTTCCTGGGTTCAGATCCAGGCCTCATGATATTAGTATAAAATCAGATGGAAACTGTACACACAATCACTGCATTTAGGGATCTAGGAATTGCCACCTTCATCAGGGCTTGCAAGATGGGAAATGTTATATGTGGTAGTAAAGATCTAATTATTATTTGGACTGATTTTTTTAAACAAGGTCACACTCAGCAGCTAGTTGTTACAGTCCTTAGTGGGCAGGGATTTGATTAATCCAACTTATCTTGCTGGTCCAGTCAGCCCTACCAATGCCTGATGGCATTTTGTTAGGCCTTTGACTTTATCTCTTTATCCCTATACTATTAGAATTCAGTGAGTGTAAACATACATAATTTGTATCTCACAGTTAAAGCTTCAATCCAATATAAAAATTGGACCACCCCCTTTTGGCTTTTTGAGTAAACGGACTGAAGATCCTGGAACCAGTTCCGAAGATGATGGATTACCAAGAAGCCCTCCTGAAATGTCTCTTGTACATGAGTCCATCAAAACTAGGGTAAGTAGAAGTCATATCTGTATAGATCTACCAATAAAAGTATGGTTTGTAAAGGAATACATGTTTTTATACTGATTTTTTTCTAATGTTTTTAATTCTTTATTTTAATTTTTGTACAATGCAGCATGAGACACAAATATTATGTAGAAGACAAACTTGTTATAGTATTAGAAGAATGAGACAGTAGTTAGCTGCATATATCACCATAAAAGAACCTTACATTTGTACAATGACTTTTTAACTATGTCATGCCTAATATTAGGTACAGCTGTGTGTGCTTTCATTTTTTTACCTGCCACCTCATGCTGGAATTGTAAAGACGGGAAACTGTATGAAAATAGAAATAAGAAAGAGTTGGAAACAGTGGAGTTGGGGAGAGGGGGAAGGAGTAAAGAGAAAGAGGAAGATCAAATGGGGAGGGGAGAAAAAGAAAACAATGTACAGTATGTGCTTTGGACAAAGGATTCCCAAAGCACTGCGGTGTATATATGCTGTATATACTTCACCAGCCACTTTATTAGGTACACCTTGCTAGTGCCAGGAAAATATGCCCCACACCATTACACCACCAACACAGCCTGAATTGTTGATACAAGGCAGGATGGATCCATGCTCTCATGTTGTTTAGGCCAAATTCTGACCCTACCATCTGAATTTCACAGCAACCAGTCTGCCCATTCTCCTCTGACCTCTGACATCAGCAAGGCATTTTCGTCCACACAGATGCCGCTCACTGGATATTTTATCTTTTTTGGACCATTTTCTGTAAACCCTAGAGATGGTTGTAAGTGCAAAATCCTAGTAGATCAGCAGGTTTTGAAATACTCAGACCAGCCCGTCTTGCGCCAACAATGGTGCCACAAGCAAAGTCACATAAATCCCCTTTCTTCCCCATTTTGATGCTCGGTTTGAACTTCAGTAAGTCGTCTTCACCACATCTACATGCCTAAATGCACTGAGTTGCTGCCCTGCGATTGGCTGATTAGCAATTTGTGTTACCAAGCAGTTGAATAAGTGTACCTAATAAAGTGGCCGGTGAGTGTATATTCCTTAGTGATGAGTGCATAGGACACTAGTGTCACAGAGCTTTTTTTTTTATTTTGTATTCTAGTGTACAGTATTATTTAAATTAGCATGCATTTTTGTAATATTACTAGTATGCTAATAATAAAGTACGAATTTTAATTAATTTATGTAACAATGTAAATCAAATAGAATATCAAGTATTGAATGTGAGACCTCTCTGTCTTGTATTAGATTTTCCTATAATATGAAAAATAATAATAGATTTTGTATTCCCTGCTTTAGTTTTCTGACATTCATAGACATCACAGTTCTCTGAGCTTAGGTGGAACGGGCAGCGAAGAAGATGAACAGGTAGTATACCTTTATGGTTCTTAATATATTGTAATACATTTAAAGCAACATTCCTATTACACTGTTGCGGGTTCTTATTGCTGTAGTGTATCTGAATTAATGCTATTCTTAAAGTGATTCTAAACCTTAATTTTTAAAAAATAATAAACATGTTATACTCACCTGCTCTGTGTAATGGTTTTGCACATAGCAGCCCCGATCCTCTTCTTCTGGGGTCCCCTGCTGGCGCTCCTAGCTCCTCCTTTTTAGTGAGTGCCCCCATAGGAATTCGCTTCCTATGGGGACACTCATGCGGGCTCATGAGCTGCAATGCCTGCATCCATAGATACAGAGAGCAGGGCTCAGACCCAAACCCCTCCCCCTTCCCTCATCACAGGATTTGATTGACATCAGCAGAAGCTTGTGAGGAGGGAGAGAGTGGAGAGAGACACTTCTCTTGGGCACAGTGCTGAATGGAGATCGGACTCAGGTACGTATAAGGGGGGAGGGGCTGGGAGGGCAGACTTGGACACAGCAGAATTTTTCACCTAATGCATAGAATGCTTTTTGTTACATAGCATAGAGTATCAGGTTCCCTCAAGGTGTGTTTCTGCTTATTAAAGTAGAATAGATTTCTAGTAACAGCACACATTTCTACTGTATATTATATGTAAAAATCAGCTCTCAGTAAGAATTTTTAATGGCTTCAAAATGCCAGTGAAAGTTTGAAAACAATTATATGCACAAGGGTGTACTGCTAATAAATGTCATGGGGTAGAAAACTAAATACTTTTTTGCCCCACTGTATATATACAGTATATATATATATATATATATATATATATATATATATTTTTTTTTTTTTTATAATACTTTTTTTCTTTTTTTTTTTTTTTACAAGTGATCACATAATCTCTGTTCTTAGCTGCATAAAGAGCTCAGAGAGGTGAGGGAGAAGAAACAGCACTAAGCTGTCCATGCAGAGGGGACTGGCCTCCAAGTCTGATAAGTTTGAAACAGCATAGTAGGGGGACTGGCAGGATCACTAGATATTTCACACAATGGAAGCAATACAAAGAGAAAAGGATTATTTTTCATACAAGTATATGGTACAACTGAAACATATCAAGAATATGGAATGTTGGGGTAACATATTATTTAATGGAAATATTCCCAACTGGATACAGATGGCAAGAAATAAAAACCTGACGGGTTATAAACCTCCCTTACTCTAACTAAAATTAAAAATACTTGTAGTCCTGCTTTAAAAAGACATATTGCACATAAAAGCACTAAAAGCTAAGGAATAAAAAACAAATTAAAAACTAAAAAACAATTTCTGACTTAGTCTCTTTGGCTGAATATCTTAGGTTTTAAAGGAGGTTAATCTTCAAAATAAAGTAAAGCCCATATAGCAGTGTTCTAGTTGTTCATCTTTATTAGTCAACAGTTGTGTACCATGTATTGCCATTAGATTAGAAGTGACAGCAGATGTAGATCATCATGGCCAGGTATTTTTTTATGCAAGGTGTTGATGTTACTTTGGAAACAAAATATGTCAGCGCATTATTATAACAAACTGCATTTTGGAGATTGTCGGGATTTACTGAGTTTATTGGTGCTATCGTACCTTGTTATTGAATAATTTGAAACTTTGTTTGCAAAACATAAAATTGTAAAATTCACAGGGTGAATTTTGCTACCAATTTAGCAATTCGGTTAAAATTCAGCAAGGGTAAATTCACAGGTGTAATGCTACCACTTTAGCAATTCTGCTTTATAATAACTACAGACATAAGAAGAGTCTAGTTTTAGATTGCAGAAGTTGAGCTGTTTGATTTCTCTTATGAATGCCCATAGGTAAAATGCTTTCTGTCTGGTTGAAATAACATATATTTTAGTATTGTTCTATAAAAGACAAAATTAGAATGTACCTTTTCTGACCACTTAGATTTCATCTGAAACATCTTCAAGGCCGCTTTCTCCAGAAGAAAATATACCGAAGGATGCAACTAAAAGCTCAGTTGAGAGAAGAGACAGCGCCATACTCTCTCCATCTGCAGATTTCAGCAATCCACCTCAGTTTTCTTCCTTTCTAGACAACTCCGCTGCTAGACATAGGCTGTCGGTGAAGCCTAGAAATCAAAGGTCAAGCAAAATAAGGAGGCCTTCTGCGGTAATCACTCAAACTACAAGCTTTTAATATTATTGGGTTATGTTATTGTAATTTGTTGTCAGTTTAACCACTTGCCCTCCACACTATAGCAGATGTACGGCTACAGGGCGGCACAGCTGCGCAAAATCACATATACAGTATATGTGATTTGCATTCCCAGGTAGGGGGCGCATGTGCACCGCCCTACCCGTGCTGCTATTGACTGCTTGGGATGTCAGTCACTGAGTCCCAGCTGGCGACTCCTGGTCGGTACTCGGTGATCGTCGGTAAAGCTGACGTCAACACAGGTCTGTCTCCTGTCAGCATGGACATACTGCTTTACATCTCTCATCAGAGAGATACAAAGCAGCATGTCTCCCAAGTAAGACAGCACACAGCACACAATGTAAAACACACACAGCATACTGTTAACCCTTTGATTGCCCTAGATATTAACCCCTTCCTGTCCAGTGTCATTAGTACAGTCAGTGCTTTTTATTAGTGTCATTCAGATGTCAGTTGGGATGGCAGTTGGTTCCCCCCGTGTCAGAAGTCCCGCTATAAGTCTCTGATCACTGCCATTACTATTATATATAAAAAATAAATTCCAGTATATATACTGCCATTTGTAGACGCTATAACTTTCACGTAAACCAATTAATATAAACTTATTGGAATTTTTCTTTAGCATAGACATGTAGCAGAATACATTTTGGCCTAACTCTGTGAAGAAATTTGATTTTTTACATTTTTTTATTGGATATGTTTTATAGCAAAAAGTAAAAAATATTGGGTTTTTATTTTCAAAATTGTCAGTCTTTTTTTGTTTATAGCGCATACAATAAAAAACAGAGGTGATCAAATACCACCAAAAGAAAGCTCTATTTGTGGGAAAAGATGACATACATTTCATTTATGTACAGCATTGCATGACCGCGCAATTGTCAGTTAAAGTAATGCAGCGCTGTATCAGAAAAAATGGCCTGGTCAGGAAGGGGGGTAAATCCTCTGGAGGGCAAGTGGCTAATATTAGGGGTCTGTGTATAAAAAATTAGCATTGTGAATGTCTCAGCATTTACACAAAAATAATGAATAATACCCATAATGTTTGTAACATGTGAAATGTCAGTTTCTATTGCGTTTTGGAGGGCAACTGTAGCACCCTAACAGTTGATTGTAAGAGAAAAAAAGCCTTACAAACATTTGGCCATAAGGCCTCATGCACACTTCTGCTCCTAAACTGACATTGTTTGTGCTTTTGGCATTTTTTGCCTAAGCCCCTGAAAGCACCTCAATAAAAGAATCGTGTTCAAAGTGCTGATTTTATAAAGCTTTTCAAGAGTTCAGAAAAAAGGGGGCGGGGAGCTAAAGTTACAATCTGCAGAGCTCATTGAGGAGAGCTGATTGGAGGGAAGAGACACATCCTACTCTCCACACAGCATACCGAAATAGAGCTGAGACGGTCAATCTGCCTGAGGTCCCTCCCCTGTTACCTTTTTTCTCTGGGTGTTAGGAAAACTTGTCAGAAGGGACTCGTGCAGATAACAGAGTAACAAAGCAGCAGACCTAAACTACACTCTTGCTGTTAACTAAGACACACTATAGAGCAGGCTTCACTAAATAGCGGACCGCGGTCTGGATCCGGACCCAGTAAAAGTCCTATCTGGACCGCAGCCTCGCCAAATAGTTGCCTGAGTGTCCTCTCCCCGCCCTCCTGCTGCTATCATCCTCAGGGAAGAGCACAACATAGGAGGCACGACAGGTCTACCCCTTCCATAACATCTCAGCACTTCCTTCTTCCTCCACCCTCCCCACACTGTCCTATCTTATTCACACAAGACGGGAAGCACAGCAGGCATGGACAAAGGGCTGGACTTTAAAAAAAAATGAATAAAATGTAATTTGTTTATCTAATTTTTTTTTCTATTTTATTTTTATTGATTGCAGCTTACAAAACATACAAAAGAAAACCTTTTTATACATACTCGTCTATAATTTATTACAGTTTTTTCCAACCCCATTTCCCCTTCCCTTTTCCCCCCAGGACCTCCCTTTTTTCCTTTTTCCTTCTCTTATTGTTCCTCTATGTTCCTTCTTCGTGTCTACATTTTTTCTCTGAACTCCTCTTACCATCTCCCCCATAAGCACAGCGAACGTCTGTGTAAATTAAAACTCATTCCATATCCAATGTGTACCATCAACCACCACACAGTAATACTAAATACGATTACCCTCTATGAGTATTGAAATGCTCAGACAATACTGTGGAAAATTATTCCTCCACATTCTCTTCAAATAATTTTTTCCAAGGTCCTCAGAGAGATAAGAAGGGTCTCAGGACTAGTATTCAAAGCATAGGGATAACTTTTATTCGTCACTTACATTCAAATTTAAAATTATCAGCTCCAGATATGGTTCCAAACTTTTTCTCTCAAACACCATAGAAAACCATGTGTTGAAAACCAACAAAATGGCCGTGGCGACACTTCCGGTCTACGTAAGTGCATCTTGACGTCACTCACTAACGCGTTTCGTCACTTCCGGACTTCCTCTGAAGGGATAAAGATGTCCCACTTGCCGCTCCTTATATGCCCATGCCTCCTAATGACTCGAGGCTCCGACCGCCATTTTACAATGGGGAAAACGGCGATATTTTAAGTCTATAGAGACACGAAACGATGTGCACGCTCCTGTTCTCCGGCTCCGAGAGCCTCTTTTTTTGCACAAAAAGTTTTTTTGAAGTGTATTTTGGTTGCACGGGGTGATTATTGTTATTTTTATTATTATTAAGGTAATGCACTAGATATTATTATATTTTTTACTTCGAGGTGCGTTTTGGATGAAATAGGAGCCAATCCTTTTGGATGAAAAGAGAGGAAAAAAAAAAATTTGGAGATATTTGTGGACACTATTTTGGACTTTCTTTTTGGACACTTTTTTGATCAGTGGGACTTTATTGTATATTATATGTTTAAAATCAATTTATTTATTTATTTCACTTATTTTTGTAATTCACAAAAAGGTTTTATATGTATTATTGCACTTTCTAGGGAGAAAGTATTGACTTTTTGAGGGTTTAAAAAGAAGAAGGGTTTACATTGATTGAATAAAACTCATTCCAACCTTTCCAGATTTTCCTAAATTTACCCATTTTATCTTCTCCACTGTAGTATAATTCCTTTCTTAACCTGTCCTTTAACTGAGGAGTCTCCTTGGCCTTCCAAAACCTAGGTATCAACCCTTTTGTTGCATTTAGTAAATGACGTATCATTGTATTCCTATATTGCTTAACTGTTGGGTCAGTGTTATGGAATAGGCACACCCAGAGGTCTTTACTTATTTCTCTTCCTATAAATTCTCCTATTTGTTGGACTATGTCTCACCAAAATTCCTGTATTTTGGGACACTCCCACCATATATGTATCAATGTGCCCTCCCTCCCACATCACCTCCAGCAAAGAGGTGAATTCTCTGGATGTAACTTATGAGCTCTACTGGGTGTGGGTGTACCATCTTGTTATAAATGTATAATTCATCTCGACTGTGTTCATATCTGCCTCGTGTGCCATTTAAAAAAAAAAATTTCTCTTCTGATCACCTAACTTTGCTTTAAACTTTCTCCCATCTACCTATAAACAATTGTAGTACTGGTTCAGCCATGACAGTCAGTGTCCTATATATACGCGAAGTGCAATGTTTTTGTGCTCCTTTTAAATTCAGTAGCTGCTCTATTGTGTGCAGATTCTTAACCTTTCTCAGTGGTTGTGGGAGTGAAACAACAGAATGTCTCAGTTGAATGTACTGCCACTCGTCCATCCTCTGAAACACTTTTTTCTGCTCAACTCCTGTAAAGTGCTTCGCTCCCCTTCTTTCATAATATCCTTTATTATTATTATTATTATACAGTATTTATATAGCGCCAAAGGGTATGCTCAGCGCTGTACAATAGCAGGGGGGACAGAACATGAGACAAGACAGTAACAATACAATACACGAGGGGTTCGAGGGCCCTGCTCTTTCGAGCTTACAATCTACTTTATTCATGCATTCCCATCTATAATCCAAGTTCCTGTGATAGTGCTCATTCCTGGTGGGAAATAATTTGTTCCCATCAATGGTATTAATGCAGAGTTACACTCCCATCCATTTTGTTTGTGCATTACGTCCCATATCCTAAATACATTCTTAGTAAGAGTGCTCGTATTTACAAAAAAGCCCTCTGTGTTGCTGTGGAACCCATATAACTTTATCTAGCTGTGCTTCACTCAGTGTCTGTTCAATCTCGACCCAAATTTTCCCTTGTGAATTATACACCCAACCCATTATCCGTGACAAAATTACTGCATAGTAATATCTTTTAATCTCCAGCATATAAATCTCCCATTTATTTTATCTTTATATAAGACCTCATATTTCACCCTTGTTTTTTTATTCATTCATACATATCTCATTATCATTCTTTTTAATACCCTAAGAAACTCTTGCGGCAGGTAAATTGGAAGCATTTGGAATTTATACAAGATTTTCAGTGGTATCACCATTTTGACCATTTTAAAGCGGAGCTCCACCCAAAAGGCGAAGTTCCGCTTTAATGCTTTGTCCTCCGCACCCCATTAAGGATAGGTACCTTTGGGGAGCGGGGGGGGACGGGTACCCGAATTTGACAGGTACCCACTTCCGTTGTCCTCCCCCCCTCCCTCCCCGTAGTCTTCTGGGACATGTGACAGGTCCCAGAAGACTACAGGGCCATATACAAAGCGCAGGGCGTCTCACACATGCGCAGTGGGCACCCGGCTGTGAAGCCGCAAGCTGTCACAGCCGGGTGCCCACAGTAAAGATGCCAGCGCCGGGGAGAGATGGCCAGTGAAACCAGCCGTGGTGAGGACACCGCTGGACCGAGGGACAGGTAAGTGGCTGTATTTTAAAAGTCAGCAGCTACAGTTTTTATAGCTGCTAACTTTTTTTTTTTTTTCAGCTGGAACTCCGCTTTAATTCGGCCTATCTAGGACCCAGAGCCTTTTGATATTTTCTTCAACTCCTCTTTTATTTATTTCAATAATGGTATATTCCATAATTTGCTTTGCTCTCAATTGAAGGGGATAACTTTACTCCTAGGTACTTTAACTCTTTACCTGCCATTTAAAGGGAAGTTTTTTTTGTAGTACTTGTCTATCCACTTAATATCTAAGATCTCCTATTTTGTAAGATTTTTTTTAAATGTTATAGTTCTCCATACCATTTTAATGTTTGTATTAAATGTAATTTTGACATTTCAATAAAGTTGAAAGAAAAAAAGGACAAAGTGTGATGCACATAAATGCACTGCCACACCAGTTCCTGGACCTCACACTAACAGGTGCCCACACAGTTACATAGTTAGTCTGGATGAAAAAAGACAAAAGTCCATCCAGTTCAACCAATAAAAAAGTTATAATTCTACACCCACAGTTGATCCAGAGGAAGGCAAAAAAAAAACCCAGCAAAGCATGATCCAATTTGCTCCTGCAGGGAAAAAAATTCCTTCCTGACCCCCAAGAGTCAATAGGATATTCCCTGGATCAACTTTACCTATAAATGTTAGTATCCAGTTATATTCTCCGTTGGAAGAAAATGTTACTGATCAGACCCCCATGAATTTTAATTCAGTACCCCTGCTATAGAGGGATATACTTTGTTCATATTTCATGTCTTAGGTTTACAACTACCCTAACTGGGTAACTGGATGGATAATGGCCTTGCCACAATGCAACATACTGCATCAAACTTAAGGTTTGAGTATAGTAACATTTTTGTTTTTCCTTTCCTCAGGCATTGCAGGAAGAATCTTTTGCTGGGTTGAACTCTATGGAAGAGGATGATGTTACAGCACCTAGTCCAGAAAAAAATGACTTCTCTACTGCAGAAATCATTACTCCCAATAAAGATGACTGTGACAGTAATAGCAGTCCAAGTGCAAATTCCACATTACTGAATGTAGAAGAAAACAAAGAGGTGGCTTATAAGATTACAGTGGGAAATAAATCACAAACGCACCAAGAAAAAGTACAGGACTCAATGGCTGAACTCAAATTACAGTCTGAAATCATTCCAAGTGCACCAGCTAAAGCACCAGGAGAACAGATCAAAGTGCTCAATGAATTGCCAGGTGGGCCAGATTTAAAGACAAAGGAAATGGCTTCTAGCAACCTGTCTGCCATACTGAAAAATGCATCGCCCATATCCTCTTTACCTAGTAGCAATAAACAATCAATAAAAACTGTCAAAGTCCCTGGAGACAATACTGAAAAACAATCTAATACACAGGAAATAGCTAGCCCAATAAAGACTACTCCCTCAGCTCACTTTGAAGAGTCTCTGCAGAGTAGGAGAAGCCTTTTCCGACATTCACTTTCTGAAAGGAGTCAAAATACCTCAGAGCAACTCCTATCAGATAAGGAAAACAATAACAAGCTTGGCAATTTGGATAAAAAGGCAGAAAAATCTCCTACAGAGGCAGGTGCGCAGAGAAAATTCTCTGTATCATCTGCTTGGGAAAGGCCTCGGACTAATAGTTTTAATCTGAAAGGAAATATTGAGGGTGATGCTGTAAAAAACACCAAATTGTCTCTTCCGAAGCCTGGTGTGTCTAAAACTGACAATATGAAAGAAGACGACAAAACTGCTCCTACCGCTCAAACTGAAAAGCTCACAGGTAGGAAAAAGGAGACCTTGGCTGATCCTGAGGGCGCACCTTCAGACAAGCCTTCCTCTGGTAACATTACCTCCATCCAGAGCACAGAGCCAGCTACCAGCGATTTCTCTTTGGCGACAGACATACAGACAGCTACTGAGGACAAGAACCCTTTTTTTAAGTTAAGACCCACATCGCTATCCTTAAGATACAGGGAAGGCATGAGCCCAGTCACTACCACTTTGAAAAGACACAGTGCGGAACTTAAACAGGAAAAAACAGAATTTGTATCATTGTCTAAAGATGAAGTACATGAAACTGGGCGTGTAGACCCCACTGTCAGCTCTAAAACTGAAATCAAAGAAGATGCCATTGAAGTGGCACAGACTAAACCGCCACTGCCCAAAAAACCTGTACTGCAGAATATTACAGTTGCAGACAATAACACAAATAAAGAAATGGCAGAAAAGGAGTCCAGTCAGGAAAAAAAGTCAAAAGCACCTGAGGTGATAAATGAAAGGAGAATGTCAGAGAGAAGACCGAGTGTGCAAAAAAGTATTGGTAAGCTCTAACTTATATATCATTTATAACTTTTTAAGTGTATCTAAACCCCCAAATTCTCACTTTATTCACCTGATTATTCTGAAATAACACACTTCCAGTTCCATCATTTCTATGCTTTCTTCTTTACTGTGTCTTTGGAGGGAGCCATGGTTGTCACACAGGTTGGGCTTCAAATGTATCTGCCTTTGTTCATCTCCATTTCAAGATGGATTGATGGGACTAGTAGTTTGGCACAAAAAAGGTGATTTCTGTTCATTTCACAGGAAGTGACAAGGACACTGAATCCTGGCAAGGGCACCAGGTATATTCTTGAGTCAGTGGTGCTCAAGATGAGCAGAGAAAAAGTGGATTCAAAAGTCAATATCCTTCCAGGAGTAATATTCAGATGTACATATGTGAAAAGTATGGCAAAAAGTGTAGTAACACTGTGCATGCAGAGTGCGGGTGGTTGCACCTGTTGCCCGTCAGGGTTTTCCAGAAATTCTTCCACTGCGCTTGGTTGCAATCAGATCTGGTGAACAATCATAAAAAACATGAAACCCCAAAATGGAACGAGAAGAGGTGCCTATTAAACAAAAGGATGCTTGCAAGTGGATTCTTCAGGAAAGTTGGTATTTATTCATCATAAAAACAGGTTCATGCACCATCAATGCATTTTGTGGTTCATCTTTTCCTGGCGAAGTGGCCACTAAAAAGCCATGAAACGCATTTATGGTGTTTTAATTTGTTTTTATGAGTAAATACCCACCTTCCCGAAGAATCCACTTAAAAGCTTCTCTATGTTTAATGGTCACCTCTGCTGACAACACATTGGTTCCATTTTAGGGCCTCAACCTTTTTACCATGTTCCTTACTTGCTGAACATGTTCATAGCCTGACAAATGAAACTTATGCAGATGCAACATTTAGAAACTGGTAAATTGTAATATATTCCATGTGGTTGCTGCTACAGCCTCAAATTGCCCTCTGTTCATTTTTAATATACACTTGAAAATGCTGAATGCTCCTTAATGCCAAATGCTCCTAAATGCCGCATTTATGAGAGTTTTTTTTCTGCTCAAAAGCTCTTCTCAAAAAAATAAATTCTGAAGCTTTGCATGGACACATAGGCTAACAAAGAACTGCTTCTACCAACTGAAGAAAAAAACACAAGACGCCGGTATCAGCAGATGCTGAGTGTTAAAAGAGCCTGACACTCCCCTTTCCTGATGGGAACCCAATCAGTGCTTGTCACACTGCAAGGTCTCTCCCTTCCCTGCTAGTCCCCGAATGTGGTGCTGGAGACAGGCAGGGAGGTGAGGAGGAGATAAACAGAACAATGTTAAAATCATCAAAAGGTTTTCACATTATATTCAGATTATTTTTTTAATGCAAAAGAGTAAGGCTCCATTCACACATGTGCAACTTGTCATGCGACTTTGGACACTAAAATTGCATGACAGGTCATACCCCATGTTTTTCAATGACAACCATTCAAATATGTACGACTTAAAGTTGCAGCCACTTCAAAGTAGATTATGCACTACTTTAGTTCGACTTTCATGCAACTTTAGTGACACAGATTGCAATGTAACCCCTCAAAAAGTTGTATGAAAGTTGCTCCTGAATGTTATATATGCAACAGTTGTCCATTATCATTACTGAAAGCCAAAGTCATATCCATGTTGCAACCATCCAAAGTTACGTCAAAGTTGGGTCAAAGTTGCACTCCAGGACTTCGTACAAGTGGGAATGGAACCTAATAAGTCTCTAAAATAAGAATTGTTTGGTACACATGTTTTGAAAAGACTGCCAAGTTAGCAGTCCAGTGTTTGCTGTATTTCATTGTAATGTGATTATAGATCATAAATCCTGGGCTGACAGGTATGCAAAATGTACAATTAGTCACACTTAACAGAAGGTGCATATTTCCATAAAGGTTTTACAAAAATGTTAATATAATTATAGAATTCATGAACAACAAACACCCTGCTGACTGTCTCATTTTCTTTAAAGTATTTTAGCAATTTGTAACCAGTAATGGTAGGGAATATAACATAGGCATTGTAGGTTCATAGAATATGTTTGTAATAAAATACATATTTTATGGACATGCTGGCAGCATTATATAAAATAAAATATATAACTCCATTGTGTGGGCTGCATTAGGATGTTTCATTTCACCTGAATGCACCTAAAACAAGAAATATGTACACACAGATTACAATCTGGTTGTACACTCATCAGTTACTTTATTATATACACCATGCTAGTGCCAAGCAAATATCACCCCAACCACTACACCACCAGTCTGAAGCGTTGATGGATCCGTGCTTTCATGTTGTTTATTCCCATTTCTGACCCTACCAGCTGAATATTGCAGAAACCAGTCTGCCCATTCTCCTCTGACCGCTGACATCAGCAAGGCATTTTTGTCTACAAAACTGACGCTCACTGGATATTTTCTCTGTTTTGGACCATTCTCCGTAAACCCTAGAGATGGTTGTGCATGTAAATCCCAGTAGCTCAGCAGTTTTTTAAATACTCAGACCAGCCTGTCTGGCACCAACAACCATGCCATCTTCAAAGTCACTTAAATCCCCTTTCTTCCCCATTCTGATGCTCGGTTTGAACTTCAGCAAGTTGTCTTCACCACGTCTAAATGCATTGAGTTGCTGCCATGTGATTGACTGATTAGCAATTTGTGTTACCAAGCAGGTGTACCTAATAAAGAGACCGGTGAGTGTATGATTTCTGTACTAACCCCTGTAGTCTTACCAACAACTATATAGTGTAAAGACCTGAAAATCCATTTGAATGAATGGCTAGTTACACTGCCTAGATGTTAAATGGATGGATGAAAGGTTGCAGTGTGTGTAATTATTGTAAGTCTGCACAAAACTGAAGTGAGTCCATGATAGGGGTTGTAATATATCTCCATGGCTCCAGTAGTGATTTCCGCATGTATAAATGCCATGGCAACATATTTACACTGAACTGTATGTGATTAAAGCAAAGCAAATCTGCAGTGCATGCTAGGAAGTTTCCAAGGTGATGAACAAGTCTCTTGGAATTGCTTTATTAATATTTGCGACAAGGTAACTATAAAGGCCATATACAAAAAGACTAAGGGAAAGACAATGCATCTAACATACTTTAGCTAACGCAGTGTCTTTATAGGCATGCATTTCAGGTGACAGTTATATGTCACTTTATGTGTTCTTAGCCATGCCAGGACATCTACAATGGAACCCACAATTCAGTGTGGGTAAGATTGTGTTCAGCCCTGAGAGATGCACACTTGCCTGTACCCACAGAGGAACTCCAGTCCAAGCTAAAGGTCCCAAGGTCTGTCTATCTTCTTTGAAGGCTTATTATTGTGTAGAGAAATGTGCACTGACCCTATCCACGCGTTGAGCAGAGTTCCAAGCACAGAGCCAAGGTTACCTATTGTAGTCAAACAAAGAAGATGCTGTAACTAGCAACTTGAAGAATTAATACATTTGTGATTGTTTGCTGATTTTACACTGAAATGCCTTAATATGCTGGCTTTCTGATTTTATGTTACCAGATAAAAGCCCTCCTGCTGTCGTGCCAGCAGAATCTGGTAAGGGAGGTGAGAACAAAGTGAATCAGCCTTCTTGGATGTCCATGGCAAGACAGAAACAGCTCAGCTTTAAGGATGAAAACCCCATTTGCAAACAAAGGACTGCAAATCAAGAGGCTGACAAACAGAACAAAGAGAGAACAGAGGTGATTTCCTTTTCATTCAGACTGCATTTAGTAATAGAACCATATCCTTTGGGTGAAAACTATTGTTCAGGGCTCTGCGTAAAAACTACTTTCTTATTCATCACACAGTTTCACCTTTTATTATGGAAACCGATATGGTGAGAAAAGTTTCAGTAGTTTAAAGAAAACTCCCCTCTCAGTAAACCACTGAAGGGTAGAGAGTTGACTGTACATTATTCTGTCATTAAGACTCATTACATATGTAAGTAATAAATGCACATCCACACAATAAAATGACTACCTCAAATAGCTAAAAATAAACCAAAAACAAGGAAAAAGTTGTGATCAAAGTGTCCAAAGTTCAGTGAACATAAATGTCTCTTTTAATTAGTAATTCCAAACATCATGTGTCTAAATGAAAAAGACCATCTTCCAGTATAGTGAATGCACCTTGGATAAAATGAATGAACACATTGGGGTTGATTTACCAAATCAGGCGCAGTGCTGCAAAGAAACCAATCAGCTTCCAGGTTTTATTTTCAAAGCTTAATTGAAAAAGCTGAATTTAGAAGCTGATTGGCTACCATGCACAAGTGCACCAGATTTTGCACTCTCCAGTTTTAGTCAAGTCAACCCCATTGTGCCGTCCACTGCAAACAAAATAGCCTCTTACCAGATTGCATTGATCCCTTATGTTATAGTGAAGTCACCTTGGATTAAATGAATGAACACCTCGTGCCCTCCACTGCAAACAAAATAACCTCTTTTCAGATTGTATTGATCCCAGGGGCGGACTGGCAACTCATGGGGCCCCCAGGCAATAGGGGATCATGGGGTCCCTGTGTCCTTTCCCACACTCAAAGCGCACCCAAAAAAGCCTATAAAAGGTACCAGGGGCATTTCATGGGGCCCCCTACTGACCCCGGGCCCTCGGGCAGTGCCTGAGTGTTCAAATGGTCAGTCCACCCCTGATTGATCCCTTATGTTATAGTGAATTCACCTTGGATTAAATGAATGAACACCTCGTGCCCTCCACTGCAAACAAAATAGCCTCTTACCAGATTGTATTGATCCCTTATGTTATAGAGAATTCACCCTGGGTTAAATGAATGAACACCTCGTGCCCTCCACTGCAAACAAAATAGCCTCTTACCAGATTGTATTGATCCCTTATGTTATAGTGAATTCGCCCTGGATTAAATGAATGAACACCTTGTTCCCTCCACTGCAAATAAAATAGCCTCTTACCAGATTGTATTGATCCCTTATGCTAAAGAGATCAATACCACGTGTAAGTTGCAGACCACTCCAGGTGCTTGACAGTATTCCAGAACACTCTCCCGCTGTATTATCTAATCGATGCCAGGAACAGCAATCCAGGCATCATCCTAATTTGGGAAAAAGAACAAAGGCTGCAAATATTGTAAAACCACCACCCAGAATTTATTATATTAAGACAGGTACTTACAATTGAGAGGTATAAAGCGGGGCTTGACCAGTAACGTCATCACACCTGCCGAGATGTTGGTGGCACAACGTTTTTTTTTTGCTTTTTTTTTTATACTTTTCAATTGTAAGTACCTGTCTTAATATAGTAAATGTTGGTTAGCAGTTTTACACTATGTGCGGCCTTTGTTCTTTTTCCAAAATGGTAATGATACTTGGCTTGGTGTGCTGTTTCCTGGTGTCGATGACATAATTTAGTGGGAGAGTGCTGTGGAATACTGTCAAGTACCTGGAGTGGTCTGCAACTTACATACGGTATTGATCTCTTTAGCAAAAGGGATCAATACAATCTGGTAAGAGGCTATTTTGTTTGCAGTGGAGGGCACAAGGTGTTCGTTCATTTATTTCCAAGGTGCATTCACTATACTGGAAGATGGTGAAGTCTTTTTCATTTGGACACATGATGCTTGGATGCACTAACTGAAAGAGACATTTATTAACACTGAACTTTGGACAGTTTGCTCACAACTATTTCCCTTTTTTTTTTTAATTTGCATTTATTTATTTGAGGTTGCCATTTTATTGTGCGGATGTGCACTTATTATTTACATATGTAATAATTTCATGTAGTATTTGAGTGTTTAGTGGGTGCAGCTCCTGACACATATTTTTACACTAAGTGCAAACATTTTTTTATATACATTAACACTCATTGTGTATCATTTCACTTTGAATCAATGTGTTGAATATCCCATGTCATGCACCTAGGGGGTCAATTAGTTAGGCTAATAAGTTACAGAGGTGTTTGAAGTGAATATTGAACATTTAGGGTCTGATTGAAAAAGCAGCAGTATGGCTGTAACACAACCATACCACTGCTTTAAAAGGAACAGACAGTGATTTGCACATTCATTAATGTGTTACTAAACCCAGGACCCTGCATCCACTCTATCTGGTCTCCCACAGTACACAGAACATGGAAATGCAATTATTTTAGTAAATAGAAACTGCTAAATACCTTTTCTCATCAGCAGTATATAGCAGTCTTGTGACTTCTATCAGTGTCCAGCCCAGCCCTAGCTAAAGCTTGTAGAATGAGTTTTCTCTCTGCTCTAGGAGTATGCAATACCCCTGACCTCTGTCTCACCAGTCCTGATTGATCCTGTGCTGATCATATGCACTCTCCCAAGAAAAAAAAAAAAATCTCTCTAACAATACACACCAAACTGAGCATGTGCAAATGCCTACGATTCAGTCTGTCTTATCAGGAGATAAGAGATGGTTGCTTGAAAATGGGGAGAAACAGAGAAGAAAGGATCAAAACAACCTTTTTACATGCAGAGGATAAACCCCTTAGGTTGCACGATAAGTATAACAAGCATGCTTACTGCATATACAGGCTGATTTTACTGTTGTGGGTAGAGGGCAGCACAGTGGCTAAATGGTTAACACTTCCACCTGGCAGTACTAGGGTCGTTGGTTAGAATCCCAGCCACGGCACCACCTGCCTGGAGTTTGCTTGTTCTCCCTGTGCCTGCGTGGGTTTTCTCCGGGTACTCCGGTTTCCTCCAACACTCCAAAGACATGCTGGTAGGTGAATTGGCTCCTGTCTAAATTGTCCCTAGTATGTGTATATATGAATGTGAGTTAGGGACCTTAGATTGTACGCCCCTTGAGGGTCAGGGACTGATGTGAATGTACAATATATATGTAAAGTGCTGCGTAAATTTACAGTGCAATATAAGTACCTGAAATAAATAAATAGTAACACTTTAACCACAGCAGTGTGGTTTACAAA
Source organism: Staurois parvus (assembly GCF_062004578.1). Classification (NCBI taxonomy): domain Eukaryota; kingdom Metazoa; phylum Chordata; class Amphibia; order Anura; family Ranidae; genus Staurois; species Staurois parvus. The sequence continues at coordinate 598,337 of NW_028318430.1, forward strand.
TGTGCATTATGCTTCACCAGCGTCAGCACACTGAAACCAGCAGAGGGCAATAGGAGTAAATGAAAGGCATGAAAAAAAAAAACTGGGAGAACCTAATTATGTGTCCTTTCAAAGTCTCATGACCGGCTCTTCTTCAACCACAAAGCTTTCCCTGCTGTGGTAAGCAGCAAAAACCCAGTAATCTACCACAGGCTGCACACATTTTATGAATGGATTGTAAAATGCAGACCCTGATGTACTAATAGTGATATCTGCTCTCCATTATAAATGAGCTCCTTTCTTGTATTGCCAAAGTACTATGGGTTAACTAAAGAGACAGCTCATCTAATGAGGATCACTTTGCATTTCCCTTTTTCTGATTGATTATTAATCTGGGTGTCATTAGGAGTTACTGCAAATGGTAGATTAGATCAAATTGTCCAGTAAATTGGTGGGAAGTCAGATATAAAAGCAAATGAAATTACTTCTAGCAAACTTTCTGTCATAGTAAAAAAAAAACGTATCACCCATGTCCCCAAAAAAACAATATAAATACCTTTTTCAACACATTGGCAAATAGGCTGTGCACTCCAAGTGCTCTTGGAAATGCACTGCAAGTGCAGTTGCTCTAAATCTGACGGGAACACGCAAGGAAAATAACAAAACTGCATTTTTGCTTGCACGTGATTGGATGAAAGAAATCAGCAGAGCTTCGCCTCTTTTCAGAGCTTCCCCTTGGATCTAAAGCAGTTGCAGTACACTTGAAGTGCACTTGCAGTGCACAGTCTATTTGCCTTTAGTAAATCAACCCCTAGTGTTGTAGTTTGCTTTGACATGCTTTTTCAGCTAGAATGATGTCCTTACTTACAAGTTTAAGCCTATATAAGAACACATTCACTGGCAGTAAAGATAAATATTTTTTTGTAATCAAATTATTTTTTATTGAGTTTTGTTAATAAACACATACAGTTACAATAGAACAACACAAAACACATGACCAGAGGCTTTGCAGGGCGAGAACCAAAAAATATTAGGTCTAACATAGACCTTACTAAAGAAGCCCCCTCTCACAGCCAGGCTACCCCAACCTGCAAAATACTGGTCATGCAGGATAGCAAAGCCTCCGTGGGCCACAGGGGAGAAAGATGGCAACAATTTTCCTCCAGATATAATAAGGATAAAGTGGGCCCATTAGATAGGATCCTCATGTGTAGTGTCATCTCTGAACCAGGGGAAAAGAAACATACAATAAGCTTGAGCAAAGAAATATCTGAAAGGGACTTCTGGGGATTATGCCCATAACCAGGGTAAGGAACATATTGAGATTAAAACACACAGTATTAGGCAGAGGTGGAGGGGCTGTCTAGCCAGATTTGCCATACCTTTTCAAATTTTTTTGGGCACCCCCTGTTCCTGTAGATGTCCTTATATAAAGGGATCAATTTATTAACCAACCCCTTCCAGTGAGATAAAAAGGGAACCTCAGGTTTTTTTCCATGATAAAATGAAGGCTTTGTGGGCGTAAAATAGTAGAAGGCTAAGCAAGGTGCATTGGGCCCAAATATAAATAATTTAGCTGCAATTCCTATGAGCTAAACAAACAGCAGACACATCACACTTGGGTGATCAAGACATTAAAGGCTCCAACTTAAATATCTAGGATGTAACTTGCTCTTCCTGAAAATGCTTTTAAACAACTTGTGTTAGTAAAAAAATGTTCTGTTTTTTCCCCATTTAAGGTTAATTTAAAGCAGCAAACTGACCAAATGCAGAACAAAAGTACAATCACGGCAGTTGCTGTTGTTCCTGAAGAAACAAAAACAGAAATGAATGAGCCAAGACGGAGAGCAAACACATTGCCGTATCCTGTCCCTGGTAAGACGGTAGCTGTTACTGGATCCTTCTTCCTTTCTACAGAACAACATTCAGAGAACACATCATTATTATTCTGCCCATTGGCAGACTCGCAGTGCAGATTGCAGAGATAATGTGCAAAGGGCAGTAACCCATAATGACCAATCAGATCTAGCTTTTCATTGATTCAGAGCAGTCGGAGCAATGTAGGATGGTGATGGCCATGGGTTATCACACTTTTCACTTAAGAATTTTAATAAAATAAAAAACTGCACAAGTGTCACACATTCACAGTTACACAGAGCAGCAAACACAGAAGGATATCCCCCCCTCAAACAATGTATGTAAAGAAAGTGTTACCCTAAGGGCTCGTTCACACTTGACTGTTTTTCCAACTCTTGCCAAACGCCACTATATCATTTGACAAGCATTGGTCCGGCGTTTGCGTTTTTAACTCTCCTCAAACGTCGCATGCGCAGGTCAGCAGCGTTGCTAGGCGTATGCCGAACGTTAAAAATGCCCCACAAACGCCTGTAATGAAGTTTGAATGGTGTTAACACTCCGCAAACGCCCCGCAACCACGTCGCAACCGCACTAAAAACGCCAGCCGGGCATTTGCGGAGCAGCACCATAGACTTGAATAGGAGGCTTCAACTCCTCCTGACTCAACCAGAGGTGTCCGTTTTGCCGTGACGCTAACGCTTCCGTTTGAACAGCACTATGTGCTGCAATGTGCAGAATTTTCCCAGGCATTTGGTAAACGGTAAAAACGCTTCCCAAACGCCTGTCTACCGCTTGCTAACAAGGCTAGTGTGAACGTAGCCTAAGGGTGAACAATTTAACCAAACTCAATAAAAATACACAATAAAGTGCACTAATATATAAGTAATGACAGTCCTTGAAGAACCCTAGGTACTCAAAATCCTCATATGAAAAGGATGAAAAGAAAACAAACTTGGTGAATAAAAAAAGTCTCTTAAATGTGCAAAAGATGAAAATTCTTCTTCATTCCAACCAAAAATCACCAACGTGAGTAGCCACCACCGTATAGAGCAAATTGAAGGCTTACCAGATCCCCAGACCTCTTAATTACAGGAGGTCGGGATAAGCTCGATATGAGTATGACTCCGTCAGACAGATGGATTATAATAGGACCCACTGCTCCACTCTGGTGTACTCAACCATTCTGGAATTAAGATCAATGTTGGCTCCCACAGCCGTCCAATTTCCCAGACTCCTGGGAATCCTCCACAGCAGCAGCTGGGCTATAATGGCCACACACAGTTATGTCTGTTACGGTCCTCATTTATACAGGTCATGGTATAGCTAGTAGTAGTCACATGGAGTTTTGCTCTAATGCTAAAGTCGTTTCTCAGTTTATACAAGTCACTTCTTCTAATACACTTAACAAAAATATCCCAGCATTTACAGCCACACAGGTAGAACAGTCATCCTAAATCAGTCGCCGTGGAATGCATCAAGGCACAAGTTGAATATCCAAGAACAGGACGGGAGGTGGGAAAATTGTGGAACAACCCAGTTTAAATTATATAATCTAATTCTTTGGTGTTAGAAAGCCTGAAGGATTTATTAATCCTTGTAGTTACATGGCCGAAGATTGTTGTCAAATTGTTGGAGTAGAGATGTTAAAGTTATACCTACCTGCTCTGTGCAATGGTATTGCACAGAGCGGCCCAAAACCTCCTCTTTTGGGGTCCGCTGCTGGCACTATAGGGTTCCTCCTCTTCTGTATTTACCCCCATAGAAAGCTGCGTACTATGGAGGCAGATATGCAGGCTCGCTCCCAAGCTGGGCTGTGCGTGACACACAATACGGCTTAGCTGTATTGTTTCCCTCAACTCGTTAAGTTTGATTGACAGCAGCAGAAGTCAATGGCTCCCACTGCTATCAGCAAAGCCCATGAGACCAGGAAGAGGGGAGAGAAGACCTGCAGCCAGGCACAGCGCTGGATCAATAAAGGTCTCAGGAAAGTGTTGGGGGGGAGGGGGGGTACAGTGCAAGGCTTTTTTTCCCTAATGCAGAGAATGCATTAAGGTAAAAATATAAACCTTTAGTGCTTATAACAATTTGAAAGCAACAGTTTATGTGGGAAACAGATGGTGTTGAAGGACTTCATCTTTGCTTAGGGCTAGTTACAGTGTGATGTAAATGGTCTCTTTCACGCTTCTCATGAACCAATTGTCCTCTCTGACTTGTTGGAAGAGGCTTGAATAAGCTGCAAAATGTCTTGAATGTTACAAAACATATCCAGTTGAATGTGAATTCTACGACCATATGCAGTCATTGCAATGGTGTTGAATAGAAATCACTCTGTCTAATATGGAATAAGGCTTTTGAGGTTTAACAAGAATAAATACATGCAGCACATAACACATCTGTCATTATTTGTTTCTCTGCCCTTCACAGGTACACAGCTGTCCTTGCTAACAGAGAAAGAAGAAAAGGTCACATACAAGCGTCCAACCCTTTCTGTGTCTGAGGAACCTTCTTGGATGGAGCTGGCTAAGAAGAAATCCCAAGCCTGGAGTGACATGCCACAGATCATTAAATAGGAGAAGAACGCACTCTTCCTTCTCTTCTAATACTGACTGTTGACTAGCTGCCAGCAGACCTCGTATAAGCACAAATACAACTGATCAAGGAACCTCCAGTAGTTTTCACCAATCAGTGCTGTTACTAAAGGTGTAAAGAATATGTTAAATTATAGATATTTGAAGTGTAGGAGCTTCTATATGTACATTGGTTTCTGACGGTGTATGTTTAGAAAGTAAAATGGTTTTACCTTGCCCTAAAAATTTTTTAATATTGGACTCTTTTTTTGATTTTCCAATAGATCACGTGTGGCTTTAGACTGTTTTCCCTGCTGTGCATGAGGATGTCAGTGTAGAGAAATTGTTCCGCTATGTGTGTTCCCTACTGCAATTGTCTATAAACTGCCCCCTTCACTTTTCTGTGATGTATTCCTGCCACTACACAAACCACTCTGTGCTAGACTAGGGTGTATGTAGGACAAGTTTTAAATCTCACTGTTAATTAAAAAAACAACATATATTTTTAAAAAAACAGGCATCTTTTTCCACAGTCAGACTTTTATACTGGCTAAACACAGCCATTGTCAGACAATTTCAACCAGATTTGATAGCAATATATATGAACAGGTAAAAGACACGTACCGTAACCTTCTGTCAACATGGTGCAAGGATTTTATGAATTGGCGGTAGGTTGCCTTAAAGGTTAGTTCACCTTTACCAAAAATTACCTTTGCAGGTAATGGGCATCTGTAGATTAAATAGAAACTGTGCAGCTTTGACTTAACTTGGACAATGCCCTTGTTAAAGGTTGTAATCAATTTACATACCTCCCAAAGCTTGGCAGAAAGCTCCAAGAGATGACATCATCGCATCCTGCCTTGTTTCTAGAACTGTGCTAACCCACTCTTAGCTGTTACTGCTCACCCCCACCATCACAGGAGTGAGCTCTCAAACCCCCCCACAGGTGTGGTCCACTATCTCCTCCATCACAGCATTGCTGAGATCAGAACTATTGCTACTGGGGAAGCGAGAACACAAAAGTTACTGTGCATATAGCCTTGACAAATGATCGCAGGCAAATAACATGCCAAAGGAAAATCTGTCCACATTGCACCACATTTGGAAGACAATAACATAAATATTACTACCTTCATGTCTCATTTGTTGGGGTTCCAGTTCCTTATTTTCAGTGTTCACCAGTAGATTTTTTGGTAGATGCAGAAAAGATTTTAAAGCGGAACTTCACATCTTGATGATCCGAGTTGAAGTTCTCCCCCTCTTCCCCTGTAGCCTTCTAGGATATGTCACAAGTCCCAGAAAGCAGCGAGACAATTCACATAACGTAGCGCTGAAGAGCCGACTCAAGTGAGGACAGCGCTGGATCTCTGGACAGGTAAGTGCCCTATTTTGAAGTCAGCAGCTACAGTATTTGTAGCTGCTGACTCTTAATTTTTTTAATTTTATAGGCTGAAGAACCACTTTAAGAAGAATGAAAATCCCCTATTTGGAAATCTGTATAGTAGCATGGAGGGGATCTGATCTCCCACAGCTCCCTCTGTTTAGTAACATTTTGGGTACCCCATTATCCTACCGCCCTCCAACAAATAATTGTGTTACTAGCAAAAGAATAAACCCTCTGTGTTTATATTGCAACACCCTGAAAAGAGAAATTTCTAGACTGGCTAGCTCAACAATGAACCCCGAAAGTAAGTAGCAGTCTGATAGCTGTCAGCTTTCAGACCATTTTAAGTCTGAGGCCTAAGGCCTAGTTGAAGTTTCAGCTACTGTGACTCAAGTTCGTAGCTTAATGCCTGTATTATGCTTAGTGACCATGTGCTCATGTTAAAGAACAAGAAAGCGTGGTTGAGTTAGGTATTATGAATTCCTTTTTTCATTTCACAGGCCTGTTTATATTTTTCCTACGCGTAAATGTCCAGGAAGACTGACAGTGACAGGAATTGGGATAAACTATAACATATAACTGCCAGCAGAGCTTGAGCAGTTGCAGTCGCACATTTTTTTAAATAAAGACCTAAACAATTACAATAAAAGAATGGTTATAAACACAACTGACATCGTATAATTTGTCCCAACTCCTGTCACTTGTCACTTTTGCTTGACAGCTTGGTCTACATGTAACAACACAAATGTGGAAAAATATATAAATACAGGCATATGTCATGGAAAATACTGAATATCTAACTTTCACTTTGTGGATCCTGATTTACTGACAGCACTGTCGTTAATAAATGAAGAGAGCATATTCTCAGCAGTGGGTATGCCCATATTTTCTCAGTTCATTTTCTAATTACATAACAAGGAAGTCAATCATATATTAGATCATACATTTTTGTACAATGTATTACCATGGTTTTTTAAAGTGTCACAGTAATACAATGAAAAACGTCAGCCTGAAAACCACAGATTTCAGAATTCATTGCAAAGCAAAGAAAAGGCTAAGGTATACATTTATATACAGTAGCTAAGTCTATACCTCAGTAACCTATTAATAGCTCAGTATTGTATGTATTTAATCTACAAAAAGGGATCAAATTTGGTGTTAACTAATGCTGTACAGATTGCTGATGTACAATTTAGATGTATATATTTGATAAAATATGAGTCAGGTTTTATAGTGTCATAAGTGTATATTAGTTTGCCCTGAATTCTTGTATCAATCAACTTGTTTTATACAAGAAAGTAATAAAAGCAATTATTAGACAACAGTGTTCATTATGTGTACATTCTAGTACCTACATGCCATGTTTTCTTCTTTTATCATTCCATAGTTGCCATCATTTTAAAGTAATTTACAAGACTACTTTTTGGCTGAAGAATTTGAACTACATTACGGTTTCAGAGGCCTATAAAACAATACAGTTCCATAATGACATTTATTGGTTTAAATATACCTTTCTGCAGTCAGAAGTACATTTTGCCGAAAAAATTAGATTACCACAGAACAAGCAAACAACTCATATATATGAGCTGTTTTACCTGCCAAAAGACTGTTTAGCCAGTTTTGTGATTCATACGTCTGCTATACTGCACAGCCAGGAAGATGACTCAATTTCCTTATTGAGCTTTATAGCTTCCTAAATCACCTTTCTTGCTCAAAAAATTGTCCAATAAGTAGGCTAAAAGTCACATGTAAAGCAGGAAAAAAAAATAGGGATGTCATCTTCATTGCATGGTGTGTTAAAAGCATGAGAGTCACAAGAGTGCTTTTTTCAAGTTGCTCACATGAAAATTTAAATTATCACCTGTACTTGCTGACACTTTTCAGAGGGCTTTCTATAGTATGCCCTGAACCAGATCTGACATCACCTAGGTGACCAACTGCTGTCTGTGAAGCTTCCAACTTCTGCATTTGTGTGCTATAGATTGCCTTTGCTTTATCATTGACAGCAGTGAGTTCACATCCTTGGCACAGGCACAGAAATCTCATCATGTCGCTCACAGAGTACTGGAGGCTTCTCAGGCAGCAGCCAGACACCCTGAAGTGCAGGGGGGGAGCATTGTGGGCTGTCCAGAATTGTCAGAGGATGAAGAAAATTGGTGCTTGGTGCCGGAATCACCACAAGGCAGGGTAAGGTGGGGTGTTCCTTTTTTCCAAGGGTTGAGGAAGAGGATCCCATTAGTTAAACCATGTGAAATTGACTAAATGATGATGCAGCAAGGAAGGTGGGAGTCAAGAAAGGGAGGAAGTGTGGTCCCCCAGGGTGAAATGTGAGTGGGGGAAAAGGCTGGCACTCAACTGGAGCTGGAGCTGACAAGAGCAGGAACAAATGAGGTGGCACTAGGACCACAATAGGCAAGAACACGGTGTGGAGGATGAGGCTTCTTGATTGATGGCTACATGGAAGTACTGCAGAAGATATATTGTAGTTGGATCAACTGCTGAGAGCTGAGTTTCAAAAATGTTTGCTTTGCAGGAGTTGTTTTAGTGGTTTGCTGGAGGTAGAAAAAGGGAGAAATATTGTTTGATACAGAAGATTTTGAGCAGAAGCAGCAATGGGGCAAACAACATTACAAATACCTTGAGTGTATGGAGCTGTATTCCTAAAAAAATTTTTTTACCAAACTTCAGTTTTAACTTTGCTGAAATTGTTCCCAATTAAAGTAGCTGTCAAGCTATAGAGGAAGGAAGTCAGATGTAGGCTGGTTGAGTTCTGGTCAGATAACACAAGTGCCATGCATGTGATAAACAATTTGTCAAACACGTCATTGGTGGTTGTGAGGATACGCAGATACCTTATGCTGACATGCAACAAACAGCACATTAATAGCCAAGCATATCCCAGGTGACAATAAATGCATAGCAGATGCATTGTCCAAGTTTAGATGAGAAGCATTTTCACAAGCTAGTTCACTAAGTACACAGGCGTGGCCTAAAACAGCCGGAATGTATGTGGAGGCTTGTGACATCATCCTGGAGGAACCTATTGTAGTAGTCATTGGCATGGAAAGCATGGACAACTTACAGGATGAAGTGGCTAAAAGGCTCCCCTTCCACAGCACTTTGGGACCCTAAAGATTGAGAAGGTGCTTTTTAAAGTTGTTTTCCTAATGGCCTTCACTTGGGCTAGTAGGGTTGACAAGCATATGGCCGACAGTATCACAGGATAGCGATGTGTCTGGAGGCAACCAGGCAAGCAAAGGGGCCTGGCTAGTATTGAGCAGAAGAGGTTAAGCCTTTTACCCAGTCAAAGTGGTAAAGCCAAGTATGCCAAGTCACTGCAATACCAGTTTGAATCCCAACTTCTTTGGCACACACTGAATTAAAATTGTAACCACCTCTTTAGTGGAAGGTCAGTGAAGGATATTAATGCAGCCGGGAAACGGAAGGCAGGGGCTTACAAGGCTTACACATAGTTAATACAGATGCTTGAGTGATGGACTTTTCGCTGGAGTAAGAGTAGTTTTTTGGGGCCAAGGAAGTTATTTTTCAAGGCTGCATCTCAAACTGCTCTCTCATTTTAGGTCCTAAGGAAAGTGTTTGGATTCTGAGCCATTAATTCATCTACTTGGACACATCAGGAGGGCCAAGGCAAAAAGTTACTGCACTCATCTGGAGTTAGAGCAAAATAGCTTGCAAGTTCACTGGCTCAGCGAAAGGGGTCTAGAATGGGGGTAAATAAGCAGGCCGGCAGTAATGATCTTATGAGCAGGAATTTTGTGGACTTGATATCTGACATAAATTGGTTATATACGGGGACTTGGGAAGGTGGCTGGGCATGAAATTATTCTGGCCCAGAGTCAGCAGAAGGCCAAGGAGGGGAGCAGCATCTATTATTGCAATAGATAACAATGTATAAAGTGCAAAGCTGTAAGTGCAAATCATAATACAAAGAGTACGTCAACTGAAAAGATACGAAGTAAATCCAAAACAAAAAATAAGCCTTGGTTTTATGTATATGACCAAATAACCTAATGTTCAAGATAATATATACATATACATATATATATATATATATATATATATATATATATAGTATATTCAGAACTTAAAATTAACATGCAAAATTGTCTGTGAAAAATTGTGCTGTTAAATCAATATCCCATGAAAGTTGCATAGAACATATCTTTTTTGACCACCAAGATCTACGAAGTGAAGATTACAGCAGCACTTTGTGGCTTGATGTTCTATGGACACTTTTGGGCTGATACATTGGATGTGCACTTTTATGTTCTATGCAGCTTTCACGGGATACTGATTTAACTGCACAATTGTTTAAGTTCTGAATATATATATATATATATATATATATATATATTTGTTAAGATGAGATAAAGGATGAAAAGTGCAGGAGTAAATAAATATATTTAGAGAGCCAAGACACAATCATTACACACCATATATGCTCACCATTTTACAGGTCACATTTTCTCAACAAGTTAATCTTGTCCATTAACAGGGTTTTCAAGAAGCCAGCACTGGGATTTTCTTGATTATATTTTATATGTGCAATAAATAGGTGGCAATAATGGTTGCAACCTTTCATACATACTGTATCTAATTTATGAGATGAATGGATTAATTCATGACTGGCTTTTTGAACTTCTTGCTAATGCTGGCAGCAAGATCTCCTCCATCATATTTCAGGGTATTCCCCTTTTAAAGGTAGACAGACCACTTATCCGACTTTCGCCTGTCATTCTACCTTATAGGTAAGAACATCGCTTGTGGGTTGTTTCTTGGGCAGGGATTGACCCTCCTACCTGGGGGCTGGTGTGTGGTGCATTGCTCAGTCTGGCTTTAATTTGTAGGCCCTCCCTACAAGTCTGTGGCTCTTTGTTTTTGTTGATAATCTTCCTAGTGGAATATAATATGGTGGTTGGTATTTTCAGTGTTGTCTTTGTCTTTGCAACCACTGGCTGATTTTTAGCCACTGGTCAAATTAGGCCTATTATGATATAACAGCATGTGTCCCTTCTACAGCTACATTATTTTTTTTAAATACTGAAGTGAATCAGATTGGGGTGCTGTTACTGTAATTTTAAGAGAAAAATCAATTCCACAGTCAAATATGCACTTCCAGAGTACAAATTTGTGTAGGCTACAAGATCCCCAATGGCTCTATAAAGAGAACCTGTCACCTGCATTATGTCACAACGTTACCATCCCCCTTGTGACAGTAATAAAGCTAAGTTAAAGAAGAAATCCTGGAAAATATTTTATTTTCCCATGCAGTGGGGCTGTGCCTACACTGCATGGGTTAAATGCTTGCTTTTGCCTTGGGGCTCAGAAAGTAAAGATATACTTACCTAATTCGCCACTCCTGCCCCCCTGAAAGCTAGCTGTCTTGTGATTGGGCTGTTCCTGATGTTATCATGCCCATAGACCAGTTCCTGAAATGAGGACAACAGTCCACCAGTGGACGTGGGGGAGCACGGTTTTTCAGAGAATTGGATGAATGAGTAAGTATAGCTTTACCCTGAGCCCCTAAACAAAACGATCACTTAACCCATGCAGTGAGGGCACAGCCCCACTGCATGGGGAAAAAAAAGTTTTAACTGGAGTTCTGCTTAAAAAAAAGAAAAATAATGTTTTAAAATGTAAGTATTATAGATGAATAAAATAAAATCCTAAAAAGAATGAAAAAGCCCCAGCCCCCACATATGAAAATGACAATTGCACCACACATACTAGCTGTGACCTGTGAGCTGTGAGCTGTGAGCTGTGAGCTCTCAGATCATCACCTTGGGGTATTGTAGTTTCTTACTGTAAATATGGGTTTGATGACCAATTGTGTTAATGTTGTGTGACAATAAAAATTGCTACTGCATTTTATTCTTCAGGGTCTCAGCTTTCAGAAAATAAATAATATTTTGTGGATTGTATTTTATCTTCAGCCTTAAAATATGAATTTGAATTCATAAAATGTTGTAGAAAAATGGCCCCCAGCAAAAATCTCCACTCCCCCAGCTAAACTACCACAATAAAATCTCCACTCCCCTTGCAAACTCCCCCCCCCCCACCACCAGAAAAATTCCACCTCCCCCATCAAAACTCCCCACGAGCAAAAGTAGTTCCCCAGAAAAGCCGCCACCATCACCACTACCCTCTTCCCTTTCCTCAGCGACCCCCTCCTTCTAACAGAACACCTAAAAGGTCTAAGATATAGTCGTGCCTGGCAGAGTGAGGAAAGTCCTTCTTAACTTTCCCTCAGCAGTGTCATGTAACACATTGGAGCTGAGAAGGATCTTAGGAGAGCTTTTCTTGGCTTTGTGCAGCCTCTGTATATGAAGTATGGCAGAGCTGCCAGGGTGATCCTGCAAAGCCTGAGGTATGGCAGAGTATGCACCGGGTGTTATGGTCCTACAGCACCCCCAACTTGGCTGTACCTTGGGTGGACCCTCCACACCAGGTACACCACTGATCCTGGCTATGTAGGGTGTTAAGGGGGTGTGAATCATAAAATCTGCTGTACATAATGGCACATTTTGGCAGGTTATTATTACTATTATACAGTATTTATAAAGCACCAACAGTTTGCTCAGCACTGTACATTACAGCGGCAGGTGAAGTAGTCCACATTTATGCTGCTGTTTGACTAGGGTTCTACCTTACAGTAAGTATTAGCATTGACTTTTTTTCTGAAATATGTAAGCACAAAGGAGCCATTATTATATGATCATTCCACTTGATGCCACAGTCATATTGTTACTTACAATGTTGCACAACATTTTTAAAAGCCTCTACACAGCTGTGATGGAAATAAGTATTTCTTTTAATAGATATTGATTCTGCAAGCCACTGAAGGAGGGAATTGTTTATAAGGCACTAAATGCCGTTTTATCAGTGGTATCACTCATCATTTCATTTTAAATTACTTTTTGTCCATTTTCTGCTTCGGACTTGTATTTTATGTAATTTGTATACTCTTTTCTGATATATGGTGCAATATAATCTCTGTTCCCAAATTGGGTGTGTGACATTTTCAGTGTCATTGTATCTAAAACAGAGAAAATAACAATGTTCAGGAAAGCATAACACATGTACACTTTATTATGGCACATAACACATTTTCATTACAGTCTGTAACATGTTCGTGAACACTAGGTGACACCATAACAAGTAACATTACAGAGTAACAGTATATATTGACCTGTTACAGTACTAGCTGCTGTTCACTATATGGAGTCATAGGTTCAATTCCTACTTATTACTGTGAAATGTTTCAGTTCTTGATACAGTGGGTAAATTAAGTATTGAACATGTCACCATTTTTCTCGGTAAATATATTTGTAAAGTTACTATTGACATGAAATTTTCACCACGTCAGTAACAACCCATGCAATCCATACATACAAAGAAACCAAAACAAATACGTTCATATATTAAGTTATGTGTAATAAAATGGAATGACACAGGAAAAATTATTGAACACGTTAACTGAAATTTATTTGGTACAAAATCCTTTCTTTGTAATGACCACTTCAAGATGCCTCCTGTATGGAGAAACTAGTTGCATGCATTACTCAGGTATAATTTTGACCCATTGTTCCACACAGTCTTCAAATCTTGTAGGTTCCATGATCCTCATCTATGAACTCTGATCTTTAGTTCTTTCCATAGATTTTCTGTTGGATTCAAGTCAGGTGATTGGCTGGCCCATTCTAGCAGCTTTATTTTCTTTCTTTGTGGCTTTGTGTTTGGGATCATTGTCTTGTTGAAATATCCACCCTTTTTTCATCGTCATCATCCTGGTAGATGGCAGCAGATTTTTATCTAGAATGTCTTGGTACATTTTATCCATTCATCCTTCCTTCAACGCTATGAAGTTGCCAGTACCGTATGCTGAAAAACAGCCCCACACCATGATGTTCCCACCTCCAAAGTTCATTGTTGGTATGAAGTTTTGGGGGTGATGTGCAGTGCCAGTTGTCCTCCAAACATGGTGTGTATTATGGCATCCAGAGAGTTCAATTTTGGTCTCACCTGACCAGACTATATTCTCCCAGTATTTCACAGGCTTGTCTAAATGTTGTGCAACAAACTTTAACCACTTGCCTTCCGAAAGGTTTACCCCCCCTTCATGACCAGGCAATACAGCACTGCGTTACTTTAACTGGAAATTAGACGGTCATGCAATTCTGTATCCAAATAAAATTTATGCTATTTTTTTCTCACAAATAGAGCTTTCTTTTGAGGGTATTTAACCACCACTGCATTTTTCTGTGTTATAAAGAAAAATAGACCAGCAGTTTTGAAAAAACCCCACAATATTTGTTTACTTTCTGCTGTAAAACATATCCAATAAAAAAATTTAAAAAATCATATTTCTTCAAAAATGTAGCCCAAAATGTATTCTGCTACATATCTTTGGTAAAAAAAAAATCCCAATAAGTGTATATTGCTTGGTTTTCGCAAAAGTTATAGTCTACAAACTATGGGATATATACTGTAATTTTTATTTATTTATATTTATACTAGTAATGGTGGCTATCAGAGACTTATAGCAGGACTGCGATATTGCGGCGGACAATCTGACACTGACACTTTTGACACTTTGTGGGAACCAGTGACACTAATACAGTGATCAGTGCTAAAAATATACACTGTCACTGTACTACTGACACTGGCTGGGAAGGGGTTCAACATCTGGGGCGATCAAAGCGTTAAATGTGTGCCTATATGTACTATGTGTAGTGCTTTCACTAAGGAATGTGATGGATTTTATTCCCTTCTTTGCAAGGTAAGAAAATCATCACCTTTCCACTGACAGGACAGAGCTCTGCCTTGTTCACATAGGCAGAACTCTGTCCAGCCTCTCTCCTTGACAATCAGAGGGTGTCGGTGGCAATGGAGTCTTGCATGGTGAGCATGCATAAAGGCCATGACGGTTGTGTACAATACTTATCGTGTTCTTTGAAACAATTGTACCTCCTATTTCCAGGTCTTTCTGAAAGCTCTCCACAAGTGTTCCTTGGCTCTTGGACAACTCTTCTGTTAGAAATCCTTCTGTAGCCAATGCCATCAGTATGTTTTGCAACAATAAGGTTGTAAAGGTCTTGAGACAGCTCTTTGCTTTTACGGATCATTAGATGTTTTTTGTGACACCTTGGTTGTGAGACACCTTTTTTAGCCCATCAGTTGAGACTGAACCAACTGATATTAATTTGCACTGACAAGGGGCAGGATTGCTTTCTAATTACTGATAGATTTCAGCTGGTGTCTTGGCTTTTCATGCCTTTTTGCACCTCCCTTTCTTCATGTGTTCAATATTTTTCCCTTTGTCATTTCATGCTATTACAAATAACTTAAAGTGTTACTAAACCCACAAAAGTAAAATCAGTCTGTATATGCAGTAAAGCATGCTACTCACTGTGAAACCTAAGGGGTTAATCCTCTACACTGTGTAAGAACGCTGTCTGATCCTGACTTCTCTGATCCTCCCCTTCTTCCAGTGTCCCCCTCTTATCTCCTGATAAGATATATTGTGTGGAGACACTCTGCACATGCTCAGCTTGGTGTGTATTGCTAGAGAGGTTTTTTTTCTTGGCAGAGTGCATGTGATCAGCACAGGGCCAATCAGCACTGTCCAGACAGAGGGTCAAAGGTTTTGCATCCTCCTAGAGCAGAAAGAAAATTCCTCCTACAAGCTTTAACCAGTGCTCTGCTGGACACTGATAGAAGTCACAAGACTCCTATATACTGCTTGTAAGAAAAGGTATTTAGCAGTTTATATTTACTAAAATAATTGCATTTCCATGTTGTGTGTACTGTGGGAGACCAGATATAGTGAATGTAGGGTCCTTGGTTTAGTTACACTTTAATTTCTGAACTTATTTGTTTTTGTTTCTTTGTATGTATGGATTGCAAAGGCTATTACCCACATGTGGTGAAAATTTCATGTCAATAGCACCTTTAGAAATATAGTTACTGAGAAAAATGGTGACATGTTCAATACTTTTTTTACCCACTGCATCTGCAGAAAGGACACAGGAAACATGTTGCTGCATCATTATATATTCAGCATCTAACAAGAACAAGACAGCTTACCTCATACCCTGATTTTTTTGTAAAGAACTGCACAAACATTTGGCACTATGCAAATCCCATATAATAGTAATAATAACTAACAGGTTATAGCATAACCATTATATATATATATATATATATATATATATACACACAAACACACTAAATTGCCAAAAGTATTGGGACACCCCTCCAAATCATTGGATTCAGGTGTTCCAATCACCTCCATGGCCACAGGTGTATAAAATCAAGCACCTAGGCATGCAGACTGCTTCTACAAACTTTTATGAAATAATGGGTCACTCTCAGGAGCTCGGTGAATCCAGGCGTGGTACAGTGATAGGTTACCACCTCTGCAATAAGTCCATCTGTGAAATTTCCTTGCTACTAAATATTCCACGCTCAACTGTTAGTGGTATTATAACAAAATGGAAGCAACTGGGAACAACAGCAACTCAGCCACCAAGTGGTAGGCTATGTAAAGTGACAGAGCGGGTCAGCGCCTGCTGAAGCGCACAGTGCGCAGAAGTCATCAAATGTCTGCAGAGTCAATAGCTAAAGACCTCCAAACTTTGTGTGGCCTTCAGATTAGCACAACAACAGTGTGTAGAGAGCTTCATGAAATGGGTTTACATGGCCGAGCAACTGCATTCAAGACTTACATCACCAAGTGCAATGCAAAGAGTCGGATGCCGTGGCGTAGAGCATGCCGCCACTGGACTCTAGAGCAGTGGAGACGTGTTCTCTGGAGTGGTGAATTACGCTTCTCTGTCTGGCAATCTGATGGATGTGTCTGGGCTTGGTGGTTGTCAGGACTATATTGTG
The DNA here is from genome assembly GCF_062004578.1 of Staurois parvus. Lineage (NCBI taxonomy): Eukaryota > Metazoa > Chordata > Amphibia > Anura > Ranidae > Staurois > Staurois parvus. The sequence goes on from NW_028318430.1 coordinate 615,035, forward strand.
CCAGGTGTAAAGTTTGGTGGAGGGGGGATTATGGTGTGGATTTTTTTTTTTCAGGGGTTGCCGGCCACTTAGTTCCAGTGAAGGGAACTCTTAACGCATCAGCATACCAAGACATTTTGGACAATTTTTATGTTCCCAACTTTGTGGGAACAGTTTGGGGATGACCCCTTCCTGTTCCAACATGACCGCGCACCAGTGCACAAAGCAAGGTCCATAAAGACATGGATGAGAGATTTTGGGGTGGAAGAACTTGACTGGCCTGCACAGAGCCCCAACCTCAACCCAATGGAACAACTTTGGGATGAATTAGAGAGGAGACTGCGAGACATCACAAATGCGCTTCTGGAAGAATGGTCAAACATTCCCATAGACACACTCCTAAACCTTGTGGACAGCCTTCCCAGAAGAGTTGAAGCTGTTATAGCTGCAAAAGGTGGGCCAACTCAATATTGAACCCTATGGACCAAGACTGGGATGCTATTAAAGTTCATGTGCGTGTAAAGGCAGGCCGACCAATACTTTTGGCAATATAGTGTGTGTGTATATATATAAATATATCATAACCATTTGCACTAGCCTGTTGCAGTACCAACAGGTTATACTTAAGGTAGAACATGCTGGGCTGCCATTAATCCTTAATGGCAACCCTATGCATCTAAAAACACAACACTAAAAACAAAGCATCATGTAATTTTCCAGCTGCTGTGTTTTCAAAATGGTGCAGTAACCCTTTTCCTGCGTGAAGTGCAGGCACAGCAGCCCAATCAAATGAATGGAATGCAGTGCCACCGCATACATGGCCTGCAAAGCCGCAATAGTGTGAACCTAGCCTTTCTCCAGAAATGAAGTTTTTTCCTTTCAAATATTTTTTTATTTTTTATCCCCAGCCCACATCACCAATCTGGCCTAGACCATAATGGTGGGATACTCACATCACATCTCCCAGAAGGTTGCAGGATCAGGGATACAGAGCAGCCGGGAAAGAGTTGGATGGTGGCACAGGATCTGGTCTTTTTACCAAAAAAATCAGTCATGCTTTCCATCACCCCAGCACTTTTCAGATTTTAAAGTGTTACTAAACCCACAACACTCTGTATATGCAGTAGAGCATGCTTGTTATACTCACTGTGGAAGGGGTTAATTCTCTGCATTGTGTAAAAAGACTGTTTGATCCTGCCTGCCCCTGCCCCTCCTCTTGTTCAAATGTCCCTGTCTTATCACCTGATAAGACAGACTGAACCCGTAGTCACAAGCACATGCTCAGATTGGTGTGTATTGCTAGAGATTTTTTTTTTTCTTGAGAGAGTGCATGTGATCAGCACAGGGCCAATCAGCACTGTCCAGACAGAGGATCAGGGGTTTTGCATTCTCCTAGAGAAAACTCCTCCTACAAGCTTTAACAGGTGCTCTGCTGAAGTCACAAGACTGCTCTAACTGCTGATGAGAAAAGGTATTTAGTAGTTTATATTTACTAAAATAATTGTATTTCCATGTTGTGTGTACAGTGGGAGACCAGATATAGTGAATGCAGGGTCCTGGGTTTAGTAACACTTTAACAAGCTGCCGCTTTCTGCTGCCTATCTATGTCCTTCCTGGCTAAGCAGCAGTACAAGCTGAACATTAGAAGTGTGCACTACTCTCTTTCTTGCTTCTTTCACTTCCTTTGACAAGTGGGTTTCGGTAGTAGACATTATGCTGAGAATCTAGCTTTTGTGGTGTTATTCTCTTAAAATACACAGATAGGATGCATATCTTTCTTCAACTTGTTATCTAATCCTGACTTGACAGATATCTCCTTCACGCATTGTTTGGGAAAGATCATTGTTTTGTCTAGTATGTCATATCGCAGTGGAAATGGCTTATCCTGCACGCTGAGCTGGTTAACATTCCTATCTGTATGTAAAATCTTTAAATTAAGAATGTTAAAAAAAACAAAGTGTGGCCTGCCTCAAAAAGTAATTCCAACTTTGCCCATGTGCAGTGTGCTCTCTCACCCCCTAGCAGCAGTGGCTGAGCGGTGCAGGACAAAGAGGTATGGCAAAGCTAAAGGGGCAACGTTTTTAAATATGAAAAGTGTTTTCAAACATGTCTTCCTTTTGTCATCTTCACTACATGGTGGATTGATGTTACTAGTGGTTTAAAAAAGAGAGTTAATATTGTATATGCTGTCTTTTTCAGCTCAAATGAAAGTGACAATGACATTGCAGTTCTTACAAAATCAACAAGTGTTTTATCTACTTGCTAAAAATATCCATAGCATGAAAAAGAAAACGAATGCAAACACCACATCTAAGGACGGGTAAAATGCAATATATTACATATGTGTTTACATACTTTAAAGTGTTACTAAACCCGGTACCCTGCATTCACTATGTCTGGTCTCCCACATCACACCGATCATGGAAATGCAATTATTTTAGTTAATATAAACTGTTAAATATCTTTTCTCATCAGCAGTTAGAGCAGTCTTGTGACTTCTATCAGTGTCCAGCCCAGCCCTAGCTAAAGCTTGTAGGAGTTTTCTTTCTGCTCTAGGAGAATGTAAAACCCCTGACCTGTCTCACCAGTCCTGATTGGCCCTGTGCTGATCACATGCACTCTCCCTAAAAAAAAAAAAAAAACCTCTCTAGCAATACACACCAAACTGAGCATGTTCAAATGCCTACAATTCACTCTATCTTATCAGGAGATATGGAAGTGCAATTATATTAGTAAATATAAACTGTTAAATACCTTTTCTCATCAGCAGTTAGAGCAGTCTTGTGACTTATCAGTGTCCAGCAGAGCACATGTTAAAGCTTGCAGGAGGAGTTTTCATTATCCACTGATTATTCTATGAGGCTGCAGGACCTATGGCCCTCTGTCTGTGCTGTGCTGATCACATGTACTCTCCCAAGAAAAAAAAAAAAACCTCTTTAGCAATACACACCAAACTGAGCATGTGCAGAGTTACTCCACACAATATGTCTTATCAGGAGATAAGAGGAGGACATTGGAAGAAGGGGAGGATCAGAGAAATCAAGATCAAACAGCCTTTTTACACAATGCAGAGGATTAACCCCTTTGGTTTCACAGTGAGTATAACAAGCATTGTTTACTGCATATTCAGACTGATTTTACTGTTGTGGGTTTAGTGCAGGGGTGGACTGACCATTTGGAAACTCGGGCCCTGCCCGAGGGCCCGGGGTCAGTAGGGGGCCCCATGAGATGCCCTTGGTACCTTTTTCATAGGCTTTTGTGAGTTTGGGCATGGACACAGGGGCCCCATGATCCCCTATTGCCCGGGGGCCCCATTAGTTGTCAGCCTGCCCCTGATTTAGTGACTCTTTAACCACTTGCTCTCCTGAAGATTTACCCCTCTTCCTGATCAGGCCATTTTTTGCAATACGGTGCTACGTTACTTTAACTGACAATTGAGCGGTTATGCAACGCTGTACATAAATGAAATTTATGTCATTTTTTCCCCACATATAAAGCTTTCTTTCAGTAGTATTTGATCACCTCTGCATTTTTTTATTTTTTTGTTCTATAAACAAAAAAAGGCTGACAATTTTGAAAAAAAAACCCCACTATTTTTGACTTTTTGCTATACTGTAAAACATATCCAAAAAAAAAAAATTTTAAATCAAATTTCTTCATAAATTTAGGCCAAAAGGTATTCTGATACATGTCTTTGCTAAAAAATCCCAATATGTGTAAATTAATTGGTTTACGTGAAAATTATAGCATCTACAAATGGCGCATATATACTGGAATTTTTATTTTTATTTATTCTAGCAATGGCGGTGATCAGCGACTTATAGCAGGACTGCGGTGGGCATTCTGACACTGGGTAGGAACTGACTAACTGCCACTGACATCCCCAGTGACACTAATACAATGATCAGTGCTAACAAAAAAACACTGACACTGTACTAATGACATTGGGCAGGAAGGGGTGATCTGGGGTGTGTGCTGTTTTACTGCTTGGAGACATGCTGCTCTGTATCTCTTTGCTGTCCAGAGAGATACAAAACAGCATGTCCTCCAATAGCGGCGCAGGTAGGGCAAAGCGCGCCCCCTACCCGGAAATGCAGCTCAAGTGATTTATACGTGATTTTGCGCAGCCCTGCCGCCCTGTAACATTACTTCTGCTATAAAATGGAGGGCAACTGGTGTTAATAGTCATTTAAATTTTGTGTATTTAAAGACACACCGAGCCGATTTGAAGCAAGTTGGCTTCAACCAACACTTATGGCCCGTACACACGATAAAAAAATCATCCGAAAAATTTTGCGGAACCACGGATCAAACGATTTTCTCTTAGTTGATGAGCAGGATGTTTTAACCGATAATGATATTGTGAACAAAAAAATCCGATTGAACAACAGTGAAAAATGTTGTCGTTTCGCATACGAACGATCGATTTTCTATGCGATGGTATGACGGTCGTACAAAAAAATCTATCATGCGCTATCGTGCATAAGCGGAAACAGAAGATGACCCGGATGATTATGTCCAAGGAATCTTTGTAAACACGAATGAAAAATCCAAATGTTAAAAGCAGATTGACCTAATGAAATAATGAAACCAGAATGATGCAGATTATATTTTATGTATCACTATTTATGTATATAGATAATGTAATAAACTATATTATACTCATTGCTGTATATGTGTATATCGCTCATTCTGGCCAGAAGGGTGTGGCTACAAGGTCACACACACACTGCATCACTTCCACTTGTACGGAAGACGTCAACACTACGTATTGCCCAACAAACGATTTTTTTAGATTGGTTAATGTGGGCTACAATTTCGACCAACAAACGAACGCCTCTCGGTCATCGGATGAATTTCTAATCGTGTATTCCCACCTTTATGACTGTAGCTGTCATCTACAGTAGTAGGTGCAATGCTTCAGGCAAAGAGGTCTTGGTTACTCCTCATGACAGCATGGATTCCGTCAGTGTCCTTTTGCAAGCCTAGTGATAGAACATTGGGCTGTGGTTGCTGCTCTCTTTTTGTTAGGTGGTCCTGTGGGGTCAAGGGGACAGAAATGACCCATGGGGGCTGATTTGTTAAAGTAGTATGCAGCCTGAGAATTAAGGTAAGGATTTCACAGTTTTCCATATTATCACCACAGGTTACTGCACTTTGAATGTATTTTTGCTTCCTTTACTTACTCATGAAACAAGCCCAAATACAAAAAAAAAATATTTTATACTGAAAAATATGTAAGCAGTTCATATAGCAATAGGAAAAGTCAACACTGTTTCTATGGGACACAGTACCAGGCAGGGAGCTGTAAACTGCAACACTAGTCTTTGTCCAATCTGTTAGACGCGTAGATGGCCACATACACAGACTTGGTGATAAAATTCCTACATGAAAAGAACAACACACTGACATGCACCTGCCAAAAATCTGCTTTTAATTGTTATCAGGGTAATTCCATTACATGTGCTTATGGCAGGCACAAGCTGCTTTAATCTGTTTGCTGTGCGGCTAAATCTAGTGTACTACATTGTAGTTGTACTGCAATGACTATATTACTTTAAAGTGGGGCAATATATATATATATATATATATATATATATATATAGTTTATTTATTTATTTCATTCATTATATCTGCACATTTTCCATATTTTATCCCTTTATAGATTTTAACACTACCTGGGGACTTTCAAGGGTGCAACTATTAATACATCTGACAACAGTCAAACTGCAAACACGATTCCTAATAAATAACTAAAGTTCACATCTTATTGACAAAATAGCATAAATCCATTTGTTAAAAAAAAAGTGTTATGCACCATATTAACACAATATAAAATATTACCTATTTATCCCTTACAAATAATTTACATAGAGATTACCTGTTGATCTGCCAGAAATCCAGTGAGCTCCTAACTCCTCACTTGAGCAGACAAAACAGTGCCTTTGCAGCATTTAAATTTCAAGAAGTGTTGTCAGATTTGCCCAGGTCTCTCTTGTTGGACTTCAGAACACCTCATGCCCCCTCATGTTCCGTATGTTCACTTTTCATCTGTTCGTTTACGGATGAAAAACTAACACCCATGTATTTCTATGGACTAGCGGATGTAAACACATAAATATCTGTTTACATCCGTTAATGTCTGCATCCGTTAACATCCTTTTTCTACGAAAGAAGCCCCTATTGTTCTTCCGTAAAAAAAATGGAACAGACAAAAAAACAGATGCGAACGGACAAAATACAGATGTAAATGGCAAAAAATGGATGTAAACGGAAGAAAATGGATGTAAACAGAAAAAACGGATGTAAACGGACCAAAACAGATGTAAATGGACAGAAACTGGAATGGATGTAAACTGATGAAAAACTGATGTGAACAGATGCAAACTGATAAAAAACTGATGTCAACTGATCCGTTTTTTTTCTTGGAAAAAACATGACTGAATTGATGAAAAAAAACCAGAACACCGTGTGAAAGGATCCATTCTGTACTCCTCATTTCTATAACATAAGAGGAAGGTATGTTGTAGTCCAGCAGGGGAGAACGCTGGCTGATATTATTGCTTGGGATGTTCATTGGAGCAGAGGCTACTACTTTTTAAGAAGGCACATTTAGGTTGGTGATACACTATACAATTTTCTGTCCAATTTCTGCCCAATTTCCTTTAGATTTACGTTCAACTATGTAGTGCAAGGACCTGCCTAATTGGATACAATTGAAAGTGTTGTTTAGGCTTAACCTCATATTATATGATTTGTGGTAAATCTAAAAAAAAATTATCAAGAAAATTGTATAATGTATGGCCAGCCTTATAATGGGACTTTCAACCAGACCCATTAGCACATTAATATGAGCTCTCTTCTTCACCTCAGGCAGGGTGACCCAACTAGGTGAGTAGACAAGGTTGGTTACAGCTAACATGACAAGCACTGATGCTAATAGGGAGCTGGACACTTTTTCAGGTATAGCATGGCACTGCGTCGACTTGAACATTGCATGCAGTTTTTAACTTCTTGCCGACCAGCCACTGTAGAAATGCGCTTGCAAAACAGGTAGGGGGCACGCGCGAGGCGCGTGCCCACCCTACCCGTCCCACTGATCGCAGCCACGGGTGTCAGTCGCCGGGTCACGGCCGGTCATTACCTACCATGTCCCGGCGATTAGCGGCAATCGCTGACAGCTGTGCTTTCTGTCAGTCCCCTGTCAGCACCTGACATGCTGATCTGGAGAGAAGAGTTTATCTCTCCCAATCAGCGTGTCCCCGTGCAGTACACACCACCGCCCCCTAGTACAACACTCCCCTCACACAGTTAACCCTTTCAGTAAATAAAAAAAAGTTAACCCCTTCCTCCCCAGTGCCATTAGTACAGTGTCAGTGGGTTTTTTTTTGCACTGATCACTGTATTGGTGTCACTGGGGATGTCAGTGACCCCAAGTCAGTTCCCCCCCAGTGTCAGAATGTCCGCCGCAGTCCTGCCACAAGTCGCTGATCGCCGCCATAAGTCACTGATCGCCGCCATAAGTCGCTGATCGCCGCCATTATTAGTATAAAAAAAAATTAAAAATCCCAGTATCTTTCCCGCCATTTGTAAACGCTATAACTTTCACGTAAACCAATTATTTTACCATTTTTTTTTTTAGCAAAGACATGTCGCAGAATGCATTTTGGCAGAAATTTATGACTAAATTTGATTTTTACATTTTTTTTACTGGACATGTTTTATAGCAAAAAGTCCAAAATATTGTTTTTTTTCCTCAAAATTGTCAGCTTTTTTTTATAGCGCAAAAAATAAAAACCGTACAGGTGATCAAATACCACCGAAAGAAAGCTCAATTTGTGGGAAAAAAAGGATGTAAATTTCATTTATGTACTATATTGCATGACCGCGCAATTGTCCATTAAACTAGCGCAGCGCTGTATAGCAAAAAAATGGCGTAAATTGCAGTATCTATACCATAGTTTGTAGATGCTATAACTTTCACACAAAGCAATCAATATACACATATTGGGATTTTTTTTACCAAAAACATGTAGTAGAATACATTTTGGCCTAAATTTATAACCAACTTTGAGTTTACTTTATACTTTTTATAGCTGAAAGTAAAAAATATCATTTTTCTTCAAAATTTTTGGTCTGTTTTTGTTTATAGCGTGAAAAATAAAAAGTGCACAGGTGATCAAATACCACCGAAAGAAAACTCTATTTGTGTGAAAAAAAGGACGTAAATTTCATTGGGGTACAGCATTGCATGACCACGCAATTATCAGTTGAATTAGTGCAGTGCCGAGTAGCAAAAAGAGGCCTGGTCATTAAGGGGGGTAAATCCTCAGGAGGGCAAGTGGTTAACTCCACCTTTTTGAAAATATAATAAGTTCACCCATATAAATAAAAAAAAAATGTGGATTTATTATTTTTCTGCATAGGGGCTGAAAAGCACTGTAACCACGATCAGTGGACCAAGGGTTCAATGCTCTGGTTTCTGCAGACTTTTTCCAGCTCTGGTCACACAGGGTTGGAGAGAGTGTCAGTGGACAAGTGTGGTGACATCACTGCAATTATGCTCCATTGAAAACTACAGGGTTTACTTACTAAAGCTGGTTCACTCAGAATCTCGTGCACGCCTGCATGGAAACCAATCAGCTTCCAGGATTTATGGCTAAAGCTTAATTGAACATGCTGGAGTTAGAAGCAGATTGGCTGCCATGCACAGCTGCACCAGATTCTGAGTGAAGCAGCGTTAGTAAATAAACCCCTATGAGTTCCCCTGCCACAATGACAGGCAGGGCTATTTTCATTCACAGCCATGCCTTTCACATTTGACAGGAGCAGGTAGGGAGAGGTACCCCTGGCTTTTTTAAGAGGCAATGGTGGTGTGAGGGTGGGTTGGCTGAAGATTCTGACCATGCTTCATGTTACATTCTAAGTACAAGTGTAATCCCTGGTTCACATCTATGCGGCCGTGCGGGACGTGTTTTGTGCGGACACAAGAGCCCATTCATTTCAATGGTCTCCCGTGCCCGTGACACGCAGGGAAGAAGTCCCTGTACTTTTAAAAATGCAGCCCGCACGGGAAACTTTGTTCTTAGTACGGTTGCGTTTCACCAGTGCAGGCTGTGTGCCATTAGAACTAATGGCACCCGCCCACGGGTCTGCCTTCCTCTGTGCGGGTGGTGCGGCTGCAAGGATTTTCATGCAGATCCGCAGCCACACCACCCGCACGTAATGTATGTGAACCTAGCCTTAATGTGCTCAGAAAGGTAGATTTAGCAATATGTGTTTTCCAGGATGAGGGAAGGTTTCTGTGCAGCTCTATGCATTGAAATGCATGTACAATATATGCTATTTTTTTTTTATGATCAATCTTTATTAACATTTTCCGATGACATAGAATAAACAATAAGTCAACAGGTATACTTCAATCTTCAAGTAATAAATATAAAAAAACCCCATATAACAACGAAGGTAAACAAACATCTTGTCCATAATTGCACATAAACGGAACATCCATGACACTTAGTATTTCCAATAATTCAAACAAATAAATGAAAGGAAAATAAAAGGAAGAAGAGGAAAGAAGGAGAAAAGAAAAGAAAGAGAAAAAAAAAAATACAACACTAGACTTCCAAAAACATCCAGTAAATCAGTTCCGCAGAAGCAGTATTGACCAAATAGCAACAGGAAATACCCATGTGTACGTATCCACATAGACTGTGAGCACCAAACACAGAAGCTACCCGAGAAGACTCATGCATCTGGCATTTCAGAGGAGTAAAACATCCACCCGTCAAATATCTTTAAATTTCTCCCCCTGACCTCTAATCAGGTGGACCCAACGCTCGGCATCCATTATTTTATCCACTTCCCATTTCCAATCCGAAAGCGTAGGGCATTCAGTCTGTTTCCACTACCTAGGAACTAAAGATCTAGCCGCGTTCAAAAGATGGGGTGTAACACTACGCTTGTAAGCCTTCATAGGGATTGAAGTCAAATGAACAAGGAAACAGAAGGGAGATTGCTCCATATGGCTCAATGTCAGTTTCTGTATCCATGGGAAAATTGCAGTCCAAAAGGGTGCAATTTTAGGGCAGGTCCACCAGAGATGGAGAAAGGTACCTCGATGACCACATCCTCTCCAACAGAGGGGATTAGCAGTAGAGAAAATTTGAGCTAGACGGGACGGGGTCTGATACCATCGAGTAAGAAATTTATAAGAGGATTCCTGAACACGGGAGCTGATAGAGGAAGACTGTGTCATTTTAAGAATCCTATGTATCTGCTGAGGGGGAAAATCAAGGCCCAGTTCTTTCTCCCATTCCCTCAAAAAATATGGAACCGATATGGAATGCTCGCTCAACACCAGGTTATACATTTGGGATAACAGATGTTTAGAATCGGGAAGTGCGGTACACATACGCTCATATGATGTAAGGTTCTGTCTAGAACGAAGCCTAGGGAGCAAAGATATAAAAAAGTAATTCAGTTGGCGGTGTCGCCATGCAGCAAAAGGAAAAGTTCCATATTTAGAGAGCAACAGAGGGAGGGATAGAAGGTCGCCCTCAGGAGCAAACTTAGCACAGGAAAAATCCCCATCAGCACCCCAAGAACGGAAAAATCTAATATCCTCCTCCGGGGAAAACCATGGGTAACCCCCTAACGGGGCCAGTGGAGAAGTATCAGGAGCATACAACCAGGTCCCATTCATTCTGTCCCAAACCATCAGGGTAGTACGTGTCAGGGGAGAGGTCCAGTCGGAAAGGCCTCTACAGGACTTTGAAATCCAAGGGGCACCCACCAGATTCCTACCTGCCATTGATTTTTCTAAGGCGGCCCGTAAGAGTCCGTACGCTATACAAAGGAAAAGACTTGTTGTAATGACTTCTTATGGCTCTGCCATAAGAACCGGAACAGAAAGAAGGGGTCTTGACAGAAGAGGTCATCCGCATATGCCGACAACTTATGCTCCGTAGACCTTATACGGATCCCCGCAATGTCTGGTTGGGAACGAACTCTCCGCAGGAAAGGTTCCAAAACTAAAGCAAACAATAAAAGGGACAAAGGGCAACCTTGCCTAGTCCCATTATGAATATCAAAATGGGCAGATAGCACACCATTCACCTTTACACAGGCACTAGGAGAATTATATGAAGCCAAAACCCAACCCATCATGCGTTCCCCCAGACCAAGGTCCCACAACACATCTGTCATATATGTCCAGTCCACCCGATCAAACGCCTTCCCTGCATCCATGGACAACACTATACAAGGCACTCGATCAGGGCCATATTGGGCCCAATGTAATATATGCAAAGCCCGAATAGTGTTGTCCCGGGCCTCACGGCCCACTATAAAACCAGTCTGATCCAGGTGAACTAGGCCCGCAACTGGATCCTGCAAGCGCAAAGCGAGGATCTTGGCTAATAGCTTAGTGTCAGAATTTAATAAAGAAATGGGCCTATTATTAGCACAGTGTTGAGGGTCTTTCCCAGGCTTAGGCAGAATGGTGATATGAGCCAAAAGCGAAAAAAAAAGAAAAATTATGACAAAAAAAATACAACTTCAAAAAACTCTTATGAAGTACGTCGGACTGTCTACTTTGCAAAAAGGGGTCATTTGGGGATATCTGTACTATTCTGACTTTCTTGGACCTCAAGAAATTAGATTGGCTGTCAGTACTTCAGGACTGATCAATTTTCAGATCTATACCATAGTTTGTGAACTCTATAACTTTCCTACAAACTAAATAATACATCCTAATTTGGGTTATTTTCACCAAAGACATGTAGCAGAATACATCTCGGCCTAAATTTATGAAGAACAATTATTTATTTGTAAACTTTTATAACAGAAACAAAGAAAAACGTGTTTTTTTTTCAAAATTTTTGGTCTTTTTTTGTTAATTTAGCAAAAAATAAAAACCCCAGTGGTGATTAAATACCACCAAAAGAAAGCTCTAGTTGTGTGAAGAAAATGATAAAATTTTAGTTTGGGTACAATGTTGTATGACCGCACAATTGTCATTCAAAGTGTGAGAGCGCTGAAACGTGAAAACTGGCCTGGGCAGGAAGGTGTAAAATTGCCTGGTATTGAAATGGTTAAAATTTGCATAGCTATTCCCCCAGTGAAAGTGCATGTACACTCTTTGCGAATGGAGGCTAAAAACATTTGTTGCTAAACAATTTCCAGGGTTGATCAAATGTTTTTCATTGATTTAAAATGGAAAATACCACATTTGGCCAAAGGATGGTGCCAAGTATCAAATTATTAATTTTGTTAATGTTACTTAGCACTATCTAGTGGACAAGTGCAGTATTTTATATTTTAAATCAAAGAAAAACATTGGACCAGCACAGGGAGTAGCATAATAACATTTGTTTTTCCCACTTTCACACAGAACAATTGTACTTACACTTTCACTAGGCATAGTGCTATGCAAAATTTTTTATAAATACACTAAATATGCAAAAATACCTAACATTTATCAACAGATAATCTTCATATTTATGAGCACTATGAGGGGTTCCAGGTTCTATTTCTGTATGTTTACCATTTAGTATTTAATACAGCTGTAGTGTCCTGACTGGTATACTGCCATATAATCAAAGGACATTTTTCTTCTTTGTTTGGATGAGAAGACGCATGATTCAGGCACATTATGGAGATTCACTTTACATGAAATTAGGGCATCCAACAGAGCACACGGCATTAGAAAACAGATTGTGGAATCTACTGCATAATTTCTTCTCCATCTGGATACTTCTAATGCTTGAGCTTTCTCTCAATGATAATAACAAATTACAAAAAATATGATTATAATGCTTCCATTTTTAATATTTCTACCTTGGACTCAGTAATATCATTTGGTGTATATACGATGGCTGAACAGTTCCAAGGAAAAAACACAGCATTTCTTAGACTAGAAAACATCATGATCACTAAAGTTGGCCATACATTGCTAGATTTTGTTCATTAAGTCTATGAGCTGAAACAGATTCCTCTATCTATGCTATACAGCATGGATGGAAGAATCTCTCACTACAGCTAATTTATTCTGACAGCCAGCACCAGCAGCTGTCAAGAATACCCAAACATGCTGCATCTGATTGTATGCATCTGCAGTTTGGCCGACAATTTTCTACCTGACTCCTTTGATTTTTCAAAGGATGTTGGGTGGTGGGAAGTTGGAGACAGCGCCACCCACAAAGTGAATTTCAGGCAGTTCATCGGGACCTGGTCAAAATTTACTTAGTGTATGGTCAGCTTTACAGCAGAACTAAACTTTGCAAAATACTCACATCTACCTTCCAGTGAGGCAACAATTACATCCCTTAAGGGCTGCTGTTTTCTTCCCGGGCTATTTCCAGGTCCCAGATTTTTAGCCTCCTGATTGGTCGGTAGGGATGACATACTGTACGCACTGGAGTCAATCATTCCAGCACAGCTGCAGTGTAGAAAATTGGAGATTACTCTGCATTTATGATAAGAGAATATACCTAAATTTAAACCAGATGCTGGAAACCTAACTATAACCCAATTATGGATAATAGTAATGCTCTACAATTATTGGAAAAGAGGTGCAGCACTCTTACATAAATAATATACCTAACATTGTGTGCCAAATGGTGAACAAATCAAATGCTGTGCACACAATATTTCCTATATACATATACATATTTTTTTTTAATCATGTCCCTGTACAGTACTATGCCTTTAAAGTACACTTTATAAAGAGTTTTGAACATATAAGACTTTTTTTACTTTTTTTCTGACCTCCGGTAGGGATTAATTGGTTTTCAATGCATTTACAAATTTTGTTTTAATCAGGTCACTGTACAGTATTTATTCCTTTAAAGTGCACTTCATAAAGAGTTTTGAACAGATAAAAGACTTTTTTTTACTTTTTTCTGACCTCTGGAATGGATTAATTGGTTTTCAATGCATTTCTATGGGAAACTACGTTTCAGTTTATATATTTTATTGCAATACGAAAATTCCCACAGAACACATTAAATTTGTAAACCGAGGTACACCTGTGTATATATATATATATATATATATATATATACCACGTTTCCCCCGAAAATAAGACACTGTTGTCAATTATTTTCGGGGTAGGTCTTATTTTTTTAATGTCCAGGTGTGGACAGGGGGGTGCAGAGGTGAGCTGCAGGCAGTTGTGGATGAGGGTTACTATAGGGAGGGCCGGCTGATGACAGTTGTGAGCTGCAGTCAGATGTTGCAGAGGATGTATTGACAGGTGAGTTTCAGACAGGGTGCAGAGATGAGTCACAGACAGTGTGCAGGGGTGAGTTGTGGACAGGGGATGCAGAGGTGAGTTGTGGTCGGGGGGTGCAGAGGCAAGCTGTGGCCAGGGGATGCAGAGCTGTGCTGTGGCTGGGGGTGCAGAGGTGGATTGCAGCTCAGCTCACCTCTGCACCCCCCCAGCCGCAGCTCACCAATGCACCCTGTCTCCAACTCACCTGTAAATTTACCTGTGCAATACCTGACTGCAGCTCACCTTTGCACATCCCCTCCTCTCCCTCCACTGCCCTCATATGGTTAGCTAGCTGACAGGTCCCAGAAGACTACAGGGCCACTCACAAAGCGCAGCACTTCTCACGCATGCGCAGTGGGCAGCCGGCTGTGCAGCCGCAAGCTGTCACAGCCGGGTGCCGACACTGAAGATGCCGGTGCCAGGGAGAGAAGATGGCTGGTGAAACCAGCCGTGATGAGGACACCACTGGACCGAGGGACAGGTAAGTGTCTGTATTTTAAAAGTCAGCAGCTACAGTTTTTTGTAGCTGCTCACTGTTTAAAACATTTTTCCACCTGCAAATCCACTTTAACAACCCTAGGGTTCCCCCACTGACAGCTGAAGTGTAAACAAGTCCTGGCAATTAGGGCAATTGGAGCTGTCAAAAAAAAAAACAGCCTGACAATGTTTATCAACAACATTGCTCAGCCACTAAAATAGAAAGATAAAAAAAACAATGCTTAATTTTGTTTCTTTCTGTTTATTCATCTACAGATCAAAGGGCTGAACTTCCATCTGCAGACAAAGTGAGTTAAAAGCAACCTGGCAAGTAAAAAAAGTTTGTTTGTTTTTTTTAATCAAATGTTTCTCTATTTAACCCCTTTTTAACCCTTAGGCCTCATGCACACAGGACATTAAAGGATAAGTTCACCTTTTAGACAAAAATAATAAATGCACATTTTTTTGCAGGTAAAAAAATGTGCATTTATTATTTTTGTCCAAAGGAGCCTGGAAAGCATTGTACCAGTGATCAGTAGATCACTGATGCCATGCAGGTCTCCTGCAGACCTGTAAGAATATCTCCTTTCCATATGGGATGCAGATATACAAGCAGATATACTGACAGGAAGCTTCAATGAACTACCACGGAACTCCACAGGGCCGTGGTAGTTCATTGAAAACTACAAGCCCACAGCCACTAAGGCTGTTGGGACTTGCAGTTCATTCATTTCCGGAGGTCTGCCCACACGGCAGCGCTGTTTTCAAATTTGCCAGATAGTATGAGAAAACTTCTCCCTGTACTATCTGTCAGAGGAAGGGGGGAAAGTGGCTGCGGCCATGGGAACATGTCACATGTTCCACCCTAAAAATGGGTGGAGCATGTAACATGTTCCCAAAGGTGACCTTATCCTTTAAAAAAAACTCCTAGAAGCCCTCCTCCTGGCAGCAGCATTTTTGCAGACAAAATGCCTGACGCTTGTAAAAGTATCTAATGCTTTTATAAGCATTCAGGTGTGTTTACAAGCATCAGACACTTGGGCCTTAATTCATTTCATTGGCCAGAATAATAATTTTTTCTGCCCATTGAAATTAATTAACGCTCAAGTGCTAATGCTTTTACAAGTGTTTACATGCGTTTATCCGCGTCAAGCGTTTTTTTCTGCCAAACTTCAGCTGCTCCTGGGTGCACTGGCCCCGGGTTTTTTTTTCCTGCTGGTAAACGCTACTGCTACTAAAAACTACTAAATGTCTATGTGTACATGGACACATAGGATAACATAAAGGGCTGTTTGGAAGCAGTAAAAAAATGCCTGACACCCTTAAAAGTGGCTGCAAAAAATCCCTGTGTGCATGAGGCCTTAATTTACTCTAATCAGCCTTAATTAACTCCTTATTCTCCTCCATTTAATTATTATTTTTCTGCTGTTTTTTTTTTCTTTTTGCTAATTTCTGTTCTATAAACTATTAATAACTTATCTTTTTTTTTTTGCTTTTTTTTAAATATTTTTTACACCTTTAACATACATTTACATGTTTCATATTAAAAAAAGATTTAAAAAGTATTTCATTTGCAAATAACTTTCCAATGCTTCGTACCAGATAATAATTTTAATGTCATTTTAAACAGGACAAATTACTCAATAAAATGCACACTTTTTCTGTGCAGTAACACTATTTATTTTTAAACTAACACTGAACAAAAAAAGAGTGCGTGTACCTTAGTTTTGTTACATATAATTGTCTAAAAATTGTGAAAATGTCATTGTTGCAAGACAATATTCACAAAAAAAAGCCTTATTTACCCTATATATATATATATATATATATATATTTACATTTCTATCTTGAATAATGACAAAGTTATCGATGAATAAACAAGTCCATAGCAGAAATTTCAAATTTGCTCTGGTCCATAATGGATGAACAGGTGAGAGCCAAAGTAGTTAAGGAGTGGGGCTTCCACATCCTTAACAACCGATCACTCATTCAGCTGTCAGTGGAGTTCCCCTGCAGAGAGGTGAGGTGTAACAAAACATCTGTAATCATACTCAAAAAAATTGGTATAGGTGCAAAATTCCAGTAGAGATGTGTAAGAAACGTATTGATGGTTATAGGAAGCAATTGATTTCAGTTATTTATTTGATGTGCTACCAAATATTAAATTGAGGTCGCCAATACATTTGTCTAACCCATTTTGGGGTTTTGTGTGGAAAGTGTCAGATTTGGCTTTTTGTTTCTCCACTTTTTTTAGTCATACCAATGCAAACAAAAGAAATAAACATGAGAATGCCTAAACATTTGGAACTGCAACAATTTTCTGGGCTAAGTTTTACATTGTCTGACAGGAATGCAGGGGTGCCAATATTTTTGGCTGTGACTGTATATACAAAAAAACGGGTATTGTAAAGAGTAACTAAAGAAGTAGTTTATGAACAGAACAAAATGATTACTGCTCTGTGAAAGTGATATGACCATAAGGTCATCCCAAAGATTCCCTTTCATTAAGATTCCAAATGAACACAATATATTTCACAGTTTTGGATTTTTCCAGCATTGACCTCCTTTCTGTCTCTCTGCATTAACAAAATATCTCAAAGTCACAATAGAAGTATGGCAGACATCTTTATAATGCCCAAACTGTGGACTTGCTCTGATTAAGCTCTGAATGGAGGAACATCTCCCATTAATCCCTTGGTGCCTCCTTGCCCTTAAGGGGTTTGCCAGGACGCAGGGTGGGATTTCTGATCATGTGACCACCATGATTGCCTGTCACAGCAGTCACATGATTGGAAAGCTTCTGATCGCAAGTAGAGGTTGGGAGCTTTCCGTTAGCCGCCGGTAACTATACCAGGGGTGCACATGGCCCACGCTCTCGGCACAGTTCTGCTTATCTTTAGGAATGCATATATGTAGCCGCTTAGTGTTAAGGCCCACCTGCCAAGAGGCAGCATATATGCGTGTGGCCGGAGGGAAGGAGTTGAATTATAATTTTTTTATTGCTGTCTTCGGCCCCCTTGGACTCTTTACATGGGGAGGGCTTCGCTTGCTCAGCAGGGGATCAGCTGATCCCCCATGGAGCAACACAGTTGGTTGACAGGTCCGTTTCCGCTCCACTTATGCAGAGCAGACATAGACACAGCCTGATCTGACCTATGGGCGGTCGGATGTAAACAGACTGCCTGTCCATTTACACTCGACTGCCCTCCGATTTGATGCCCCTAGACAGAGGGGAATGGATCCCCTTTTGCTTGTTTTCAGTGGATCGAATTGGATCAGATTGGAGTTAAGCAGATATAAACAAACACAAGTCCATTTACATCTGTCACTCCATAGAGGAGAATGGAGGCTCAAATCTGGTCCGCCTGAAAAATGGACAGGTGGACCTGATTGGACACCTGATTGTGTGAAAGGGGCCTTAGGGAGATTCACCCTCTCTCTTTTTTCCTGTCTACTGTTATCACCGAGAGTAAACATAAAAAAAAGTCCCAAACTATGGATTGTCACCAGAATAGGAATAGGTGAATAATTTTCCAATGGGGGCACTACTTCAGGTGACAACCACGGATTCCCTCACTTTGGAGGGATATCCTCTCACTTCATTTATCGACCATGGGACAGAAAGTGAAGGGAAATCTACCCCAGAGTGTTATTCAAAAGTAGTACATGCACTGCTGTTCGGCCTGGTACAATTTGCAGCCCATTCAAATGAATGGACTGCCAAATCATACTGCAGGTGATCACACAGGAATGAGGACCATGTCCCTTTTATGATTCTGGTGTTAACTGACCCCAAATTACAATATGACTTGTATTGCAATTGTATATGATATATATACTGTAATATATATATATATATATATATATATATCTTCTTATTTGCTAGATTTTTTTTTTCTACGAAAGTTACCCTTTAAGCTGGCCATAAACTAGTAGAACTTCATTACAAAATGTTATTTTTCAAAACTTTTGATTTTCTAATGGTTGCTGGTGTCAAACTGATGATCATTTTTTAGCACAGTGGCAAGAAAATTCTAAGGAAAAGGATGGAAAATTTTTCTTCAAGTTAATTTCTAACAGTGAACATGGTTTTCATTCAGTGAAATTCCATTGATTACAAAATTAAATGTTAAAATCAAGTTACACTTTGAAGTACTTTCGAACAACATTCATCAAGTCTCTGATGGTATTATCCAGTATATGCTTAAGGGGGCACTTCGATAGGGAAAGCTGATATAAAGGGGCACTCTGATGGGGACATCTGATGTAAGGGGGCACTATGACGGGGACAGCTAATGTAAGGGGGCACTCTGATGGGGACAGCTAATGTAAGGGGGCACTCTGATGGGGACAGTTAATGTAAGGGGGCACTCTGATTTCGTCTTGTCTTCCATTCACGCAGACATTACCATCCAAATTGCCACGGCAGCTGGTGTTGTTGAGAAACCCCTCTGTGTCCACGACTATAACCTTAACATGGGAGGGGTGGACTTCAACGACCAGATGATGAAGCCGTACTTAGTCTCCCGAAAATCCAGACGCTGATCGAAAAAAATGTCTGTTTATTTATTTCAATTGGCTCTATATAATGATTTTGTGCTTTACAAAGCAACTGGAAGAGATCATCATGGCACTTTTGTATCCAGAAGGTGCTATGGCCCAAACCCCCAACCCAGATACAGTTAGCCAGCTGCATGAGAGGCATTTTACTGATGCCATTCCTGGTACCCCAAACCAAAGGACACCCCAAAAAAGATGTTGTGTCTGTAGCAGACATGGTATTAGGTGTGACACCCGCTTTTTTGTGTCCCGGACAACTTGCCTCAAGGACTGCTTCCATCGCTACCACACTAGTGGAGTATTAGTATAGGGTACAGCACGGCACAGTTCAGGGCACATAATTGCACAAGGTCTCAAAAGATGTTAGGTAGTCAGGAAACTGGCTGTCGCATTTTGAGAAACCCTACAGTATTGTTAAGTAAGTTCAAGTTAAAAAAAAGTAAAAAACACATAAAAATAAAAAGTACAAGCACAAAAAAATGTAAAAATGCTAAAAACCGAAAATAGTTGTAGTTTTTTTGTTGTTGTCATTGTTGTTACTGTTCTACTGTTATAACTTTACTGTTTTATTGTTACTGTTTGATTGCTAACCATTGCTGTTTTCTTTGCAGGAATGTCATTCAGCTGTAGCACCGACTTGTTTATTCTGACAGCAACAGGAACTTGCTCTCAGAATCTAAATAAGTCAGTGTGTGCAGCACTGTTGGATGAGATTTTTCATCCGCAGTTAAAAAAGAGCATATAAGCTGAAGCATGGGGGCCTGGGGTGGCCAGTGGGTGGATGGCCCCAATGCTTCCGCATATATATTTTATAACATTTTTGGGCACATATATCAATAGAAAAGTTGTTTTATTGAGCTACTGTTTTATTGCTAACCAATGCTGTCTTCTTTGCAGGAATGCCATTCAGCTGCAGCACTGACTTGTTTATTCTGACAGCAACAGGAACTTGCTCTCAGAATATACATATGTAGGTGTGTGCAAAGCTGTTGGATGAGATTTTTCATCCGCAGTTAAAAAAAAAGAGCATATATGCCGAAGCATGGGAGCCTGGGGTGGTCAGTGGGTGGATGGCCCCTATGCTTCGGCATATATTTAAAAAAACATTTTTTAGCAGAGATTTCTTCATCCACATTGACCTTTGTGAATAGAGGAATCTGTTAAGGTCTTTTTTTTTTTCGTTCAGCCCATGGACTGAAAAAAAAAAAAGAACATTTCATGTGTGCTCACCATTGAAAGTGGGTGGATGCAGGTACAGTCAGGTCCATAAATATTGGGACATCATTACATTACATTACATTACATTGAGTTTATATAGCGCCAAAGGGTTTGCTCAGCGCTGTACAATAGAGGGGGGGACAATACATGAAACATTACAGCAGCTACGAACAGCACACGAGGGGTAAGAGGGCCCTACTCTTTCGAGCTTACAATCTGGGAGGGAGGGGGTAGTGGTACAGGAGGAAGTGGCTGTGGGTGATGGAGTGGTAGGAGGAATGAAGGAGAGCAGCAGTTAGGTGAGGGTGGGGTAGGCTTCCCTGAAGAGGTGGGTTTTCAGGGAGCGCCTGAAGGTGAGGAGGGAAGGTGACAGTCTGATGGATTGGGGTAGTGAGTTCCAGAGGATGGGGGAGGACCTGGAGAAGTCTTGCAGACGTGCGTGTGAGGAGGAGACCAGGGAGCAAGATAGAAGGAGGTCCTGTGAAGAGCGAAGGGTACGGGTAGGGTGGTACTTGGGAATCAGGTCGGTGAGGTAGTTAGGGGCAGTGTTGTGAATGGCTTTGTAGGTCAGAGTGAGTAGTTTGAATTTGATGCGTTGGGCGATAGGGAGCCAGTGGAGGGAGAGGCAGAGGGGGGTGGCAGAGGTGGAGCGGCTGGTGAGGTGGATGAGTCTGGCAGCTGAGTTCAGGATGGTCTGAAGCGGGGAGAGTTTGCACTGGGGTAGGCCGGTGAGGAGGGAGTTGCAGTAGTCAAGGCGTGAGATAATCAGGGAGTGCACAAGTAGTTTAGCGGTGTCTGGGGTAAGGAAGGTGCGTATTTTGGCGATATTGCGGAGGTGGAGCCTGTATGTGTTTGTCAGTGATTTGACATGAGGTTGGAAGGAGAGGTTAGAGTCCAGAATGACCCCAAGGACTTTGGCTTGCGGGGCGGGATTGATGGTGGTGATGTTAGTAGTGATGGATAGGATGGGGGGGGGGGCGCGGGCAGGAGGGAAGACGAGAAGCTCGGTTTTGGAGAGGTTGAGTTTGAGGAAATGGAGCGACATCCAGTCAGAGATGTCGTTTAGGAGGTGAGTGATGCGGGCGGAGAAAGTGGAGGTGAGGTGAGGGGTGGAGAGGTAAATTTGAGTGTCATCAGCATAGAGATGGTAGTTGAAGCCGTGGGAGTGTATGAGTTTGCCAAGGGAGGAGGTGTAGATGGAGAAGAGAAGGGGTCCAAGGACAGAGCCCTGGGGGACCCCAACAGAGAGGGGGAGGGAAGGGGAGGTGGCACCATTGTAGGAACGCTGAAGGAGCGTCGGGATAGGTAAGAGGAGAACCAGGAGAGAGCGGTGTCTCTGACGCCAAGGGAGAATAGTTTATTAAGGAGGAGGGGGTGGTCAACTGTGTCGAAGGCCGCGGAGAGGTCCAGGAGGAGGAGGACAGAGTAGTCGCCTTTGGCTTTGGCGGTAAGTAGGTCGTTGGTGATTTTGAGGAGGGCGGTTTCGGTGGAGTGTAGGGGACGGAAGCCGGACTGTAGTGGATCAAGGAGGTTGTTGTCAGTTAGGCGGTTGTAGACTAAGCGCTCCAGGAGTTTGGAAGTGAGTGGCAGCAGGGAGATGGGTCTGAGGTTGTTTGGGTCAGAGGGGTCCAGGGAGGGCTTTTTGAGTATGGGGGTGATGTGCGCATGCTTTAGGGGGGAGGGGAATACGCCGGTAGAGAGGGAGAGATTGAAGATGTGGGTGAGGGAGCAGATGAGGGAAGAGGGGGGTGACTGGAGGAGTCGAGAGGGGATAGGGTCTAGGGGGCAGGTAGTGAGGCGGGCTTCAGAGAAGACCCTGGTGACTTCCTCAGTGGTAGCGGGGCTGAAGGAGTGCAGAGCTGGTGGGGTTACGGTAAGCGGGGTCTTGGGTGTGGAGGGGGGCAGTGCGGTTGCGAGGTCAGAGGAGGGAAGAGATGAGGGGGAGATAGGGGGGGGGAGGCTAGGTGGGGAGGTAGATTGCGAGTTGACTATGTCCTGACGTATAGCATCAATTTTATTGTGGAAATGAGTGGCAATCTCGTGGGCGGTGAGTGAGGTACTGAGTGGAGGAGGGAGGGGAGAGAGCAGGGAGTTGAAGGTGGAGAAGAGTCGGCGAGGGCAGGAGGAGAGGGTGTTAATCAGGTTTACGAAGTAAGCCTGCTTGGCGGCGTGGAGGGAGGAGGTGTAAGTGAGGAAGGCAGATTTGTAGAGGGAGAATGAACGGGGGGACCTGGTTTTGCGCCATAGTCTCTCCAGCGCACGACTGCGACGTTTGAGGCATTTAGTGTGGTCGTTCTGCCATGGTTGGAGCGGTCTGGGTTTGATGTAGCGTGTGGTTAGGGGTGCCAGAGAGTCTAGGGTAGCTGATAGTGAGTCGTTGTACGTGTTAGTGGCTAGGTCAGGACAAGACAGTGGAAGGATTCTGTCGTGTAGGCGGTCGGCAGCTGAGTGGATGGGGGCCGGGTTCAGGTTGCGAAGGTTGCGGCTGGTGATGGTTTGGCGCTCTGGGGGGGGGGAGTTAGGGGAAGGGGAGATGGAGAACGTGAGGAGGTGGTGGTCGGAGAGAGGGAAGGGGGTGTTAGAGAACTGGTTGAGGGTACAGAGGTGGGAGAAGACGAGGTCCAGGGTGTTCCCAATGATGTGGGTGGAGGATTGAGTGTGCTGTGTGAGCGCGAAGGAGGAGGTTAGGTGGAGGAATTGGGAAGTAGCCGGGCTGTTGTCATTGATGGGGATATTGAAGTCCCCGAGGATGATGGTTGGTAGCTCAGAGGAGAGGAAGAAGGGAAGCCAGGCAGCGAAGTCATCCAGGAAGCGGGGTATGGATCCGGGAGGCCTGTAGATCACTGCGATCCTTAGGGGGGTGGGTGAGAAGAGCCGGATGCAGTGAGCCTCGAAGGAGGAGAAAGTTAGGGAGGGAGGATTAGGGAGGACCTGGAAGGTGCTCAGCGGTGATAGGAGCAGGCCGACCCCACCACCTTTGTGACCGCTCAGTCTTGGTGAATGGGACCAGACGAGACCTCCATAGGAGAGTGCCGCAGGGGAGGTGGAGTCAGTGGCCTGTACCCAGGTTTCGGTGATGGCTAGGAGGTTAAGGGAGCGGGAGATAAAGAGGTCATGGATGGCAGTAAGTTTGTTGCAGACCGAGCGGGCGTTCAGGAGTGCAACCGAGAGAGGGGGGATGGATGCGGGGAGAAGGGGCACAGATATGAGGTTGAGGGGGTTACGGCAGCTGGCGGGAGCAGGGGGGTCCCTAGAGGAGGGGTGAGGTGGCGAGGGGCCAGGGTTCGGGGAGATGTCCCCAGCAGATAGGAGAAGGAGAAGGGTGAGGAAGGTGGCATGGGAATGGGAAGTGTAGGAGCGTGTGGGTCTGATAGTGGTGGCACGTGGGTCGACGGGGGAGTGGAGTAGCAGGAGGAGGTGGTGAGTGCCGTAGTGGGGAGAGGGGAGTAGTGAAGGGGCAATGTAGAGCTGTTTTGGGGGGGTAGGCGGGTAGAGGGAGGCGATTTTTGGGATGGTGGAGAGGAAAATGAGGAGGAGGAGTGCAGGAGGCATGTTGGGGTGGGTGCGGTGACAGTTGGGTCAGGGGAGGTGAAGGGATACAGGTCAGGGCAAGGTGTGTGGGGAATCTGTGTTACCATGGGAGAGTCATTTGAGTCCTTCTGTAGGGGTAGAGTGAGGGTGGAGGGCGGCAGCTGGTTGGCAGCAGTCTGTGGGTGCAGTAAGCTGGCGACCATGGGTGCTGTGGCATGTCTTCAGTGGGTACAGTGGTTCGGCTAGTGGAGGGGTCGTAGGGTGCGATGGCTGGGGGTGATGGTAGGCACGGCGACTGGTGATGCTGGCGGCTCGGTGACTGGGGTTGTTGAGGCCAGGCGTCGGGTGCTGAGGGCTCGGCGTCGTGAGGCGCTGAAGGTGTTGAAGGATCGTCATCAGAGTCGAGCGGGGCGTTGCGACATCAACACAATTCTAACATTTTTGGCTCTATAAACCACCACAATGGATTTGAAATGAAACAAACAAGATGTGCTTAAACTGCAGACTGTCAGCTTAATTTGAGGGTATTTACATCCAAATCAGGTGAACGGTGTAGGAATTACAACAGTTTGCATATGTGCCTCCCACTTGTTAAGGGACCAAAAGTAATGGGACAATTGGTTTCTCAGCTGTTCCATGGCCAGGTGTGTGTTATTCCCTCATTATCCCAATTACAATGAGCAGATAAAAGGTCCAGAGTTCATTTCAAGTGTGCTATTTGCATTTGGAATCTGTTGCGGTCAACTCTCAAGATGAGATCCAAAGAACTGTCACTATCACTGAAGCAAGCCATTAGGCTGAAAAAACAAAACAAACCCATCAGAGAGATAGCAAAAACATTAGGCGTGGCCAAAACAACTGTTTGGAACATTCTTAAAAAGAAGGAACGCACCGGTGAACTCAGCAACACCAAAAGACCCGGAAGACCACGGAAAACAACTGTGGTGGATGACCGAAGAATTCTTTCCCTGGTGAAGCAAACACCCTTCACAACAGTTGGCCAGATCAAGAACACTCTCCAGGAGGTAGGTGTATGTGTGTCAAAGTCACCAATCAAGAGAAGACTTCACCAGAGTGAATATAGAGGGTTCGCCACAAGATGTAAACCATTGGTGAGCCTGAAAAACAGGAAGGCCAGATTAGAGTTTGCCAAACGACATCTAAAAAAGCCTTCACAGTTCTGGAACAACATCCTATGGACAGATGAGACCGACATCAACTTGTACCAGAGTGATGGGAAGAGAAGAGTATGGAGAAGGAAAGGAACTGCTCATGATCCTAAGCATACCACCTCATCAGTGAAGCATGGTGGTGGTAGTGTCATGAAGTGGGCATGTATGGCTGCCAATGGAACTGGTTCTCTTGTATTTATTGATAATGTGACTGCTGACAAAAGCAGCAGGATGAATTCTAAAGTGTTTCGGGCAATATTATCTGCTCATATGCAGCCAAATGCTTCACAACTCATTGGGCGCCGCTTCACAGTGCAGATGGACAATTACTCAAAGCATACTGCAAAAGCAACCAAAGAGTTTTTTAAGGGAAAGAAGTGGAATGTTATGCAATGGCCAAGTCAATCATTTGACCTGAATCCGATTGAGCATGCATTTCACTTGCTGAAGACAAAAGTGAAGGGAAAATGCCCCAAGAACAAGCAGGAACTGAAGACAGTTGCAGTAGAGGCCTGGCAGAGCATCACCAGGGATGAAACCCAGCGTCTGGTGATGTCTATGCATACCAGACTTCAGGCTGTAATTGACTGCATAGGATTTGCAACCAAGTAATAAAAAGTGAAAGTTTGATTTATGATTATTATTCTGTCCCATTACTTTTGGTCTCTTAACAAGTGGGAGGCACATATGCAAACTATTGTAATTCCTACACCGTTCACCTGATTTGGATGTAAATACCCTCAAATTAAAGCTGACGGTCTGCAGTTAAAGCACATCTTGTTCGTTTAATTTCAAATCCATTTTGGTGGTGTATAGAGCAAAAAATGTTAGAATTGTGTCGATGTCCCAATATTTATGGACCTGACTGTATATTCTAATGGTGGGCATACCACACACTTTTTCTGACAGAGATTTTTTTCTCTTTTTTCTTCATTCAGCCCACAGGCTGCGTTAAAAAAAAAAAAGAACATAGCATATATACCCAAAAAGGACCAGCAATGTACTGGTACATCACTGGACTTTGAGTGGTTATACCAGGATGATGCCTGCAGCTGCAGGCATCATCCTGGTATCATTTTTTGCAGTCGGCCATCAGCTTTCATGTAAAAGCAATCCTAGCGGCTAATTAGCTGCAGGATTGCTTTTACAAGCAGTGGGAGAAGATGACCCCCTCCCCCGCTGCCTTCCACGGTCTTCTCAGGCAGTCACGTGCCATCGGAGGAACCTGAGAATGCAGCTGGTGTTTCTGTATGTATGCAGTTTTTCGCCATTGCACAGGGCATGCGCAGTTTTAAAGCATGTCATGTTTGGTATCTATTTACTCAGCATACCATCATATTTTATATTTTACCAAATAATTGGCCAATATATTGTGTTTTTGTGCATTAAAGTAAAAAAGTGTATTTTTATCAAAACATTTGCATTTGATCGCTGCACAAGTACTATGTGGCATAAAAAATTGCAGCACCCACCATTTTATTCACTAGGATGTCTGCTTTAAAAAAATGTGTCAGGAATGGACTGGCCAGCAATGGTGGGACTCACCTGCCTTTTGATCTGCAGTACCAGGGCTGGCCAGCGGGTGCTCCCAGCAATCAGAGACTCAACCTTTCAGCCAGCTAACACCTGGAACTGATGATACTGGTGTATTTAAGGGATGGCCAGACTTGCAGACTCTGCCTTGGTGTTGTGTTTGTCCTGGGCCCTGTATCTGTCCTGCATCCTGTATCCTGTTCCTGCTCTCTGTTCCTGTCTGATTCTCTGCTGACCCTGTTCTGATCCCTGGCTTGTGACCCTGACCATCCCTCTGCCTGACCCTCTGTACCACGCTGCTTGCTACCTGTTCTGATCCCTGGCTTGTGACCCTGACCATCCCTCTGCCTGACCCTCTGTACTACGATGCTTGCTACCTGCTGAACCTGGCCTGTGACCCCGACCATTCTCTGCTTGCTCCCCCTGTACCTACCTGCCCTATTGATATTGACCCGGCCTGCCTGACGACGCTTGCTTGTTTGTACTGTTATCTGTGGGTGGTTGGTTTGGTTTGTTTGCACTGTATTATGTTTTAGTATTGCACTGCGTTTATGGTTGTATTGTTAGTGTTAATAAATTACATTGTTTATCACATATCTGAAGTCTGCGTTTCCCTGCGTCAGTCACACATCTCTGGTCACACCTGGGAGCCCTGACATTACACCAAGGCCAATCCTGACCAGAAGTGGCTGCACAGGGAAGCCATCTTGGCTTGTTGATGGGAAGGATGGATCTGGATGAGGTTGAGTATTCATCTCTGCTAGTGCTTGATGACAGAGAGTATGCTTATCAGACTCTGAAGGAGTATCCCCGGGATGAACTGCTAGAATGTATACGGCTCGCTCATGTTCTAGTAGATCAGGGCACAGAGTTCTCTATGGTGCAGCCATTGATTCAGGTTTGTGTTGAGTTGGTTTCATCTGGTTCCCCCGAATGCAGGGATGAATTTTTGCCACCATTTAGTGCAGACCAGGTAGAGTCCCTGGTATGGTTATTAGAGGATGATGTGGGTTACTTTCTGGAGCGTTATTCCACATGTTCACCACAGACACTAAGAGATTGTATAAACGCAGTGCAGTCATTGACCAGACAGGCTTTGTGTAAACTCAGCTTTGTTCAACCCCTACTGCAGACATGGACAGACTTGTTGCACCCAGCCTCAGTCAGCTTACAAAGACCCAGTCCTGCTTCTAACTCTACTCCTGTATTCCCAACAGCTCCTCCAGTTACAGCCCAGTATACTTGGCTATCTACCGCATGTCAGTACCCTGTTCCCACTCGCTGCACCTATCCTGCCTTTAACCCTGTAAAAAAGCCCTCTGTAGCAACTGCTCCCTCTTCTGTTCCATCCTCCAGTTCTTCTCTGTCTCCAGCTGCTCCATTCGTTTGCAGACCTGCGTTTACTTGCAGTGCTCCAGTAGTTAAAACCAGAAAAAAACGAAAATTCTTTCCAACCAATACCATCCTGCCAGTATCCAAACCGGTGAACCTGCCTTCCGTGACTCGGCCTGAAGCCTCTACTCGGCCTGAAGCCTCTCTTCGGCCGGATGCCTCTCTTCAGCCGGATGCCTCTCTTCGGCCTGAAGCCTCTCTTCGGCCTGAAGCCTCTACTCGGCCTGAAGCCTCTACTCGGCCTGAAGCCTCTACTCAGCCGGACGCCGGCATTCAGCCTGATGCCTCTACCCAGCATGATGAACTGATCCAGCCTGACGATCCTATTAGGCCAGTTGACTCGATGCCCGCTGTTGATCCAGATGATCCGGTACCTGATCCGGTGCCCGCTGTCGTGCCAATTGACTCAGAGCCCGCTGTCGTACCTGGTGACTCGGTGCCCACTGCCTTGCCAGATGACGCGGTGCCCGCTGGCGAGCCAAATGACCTGATGCCTGGTGACCCAGTGCCCGCTGTCATACCTGGTGACCTGATGCCCGCTGTCGAGCCAGACGATCCAATGCCTGGTGACCCGGTGCCCGCTGTCAAGCCAGACAATCCGGTACCTGATGATCCGGTGCCCACTGTCGTGCCTGTTGACTCGGAGCCCACTGCCTTGCCAGATGACGCGGTGCCCGCTGTCGAGCCAAATGACCTGATGCCTGGTGACCCGATGCCCGCTGTCCAGTCAGACGATCCAATGTCTGACCCAGTGCCCGCGGTCATACCAGTTGACTCGGAGCCCACTGCCTCGCCAGATGACGCGGTGCCCGCGGTCGAGCCAAATGACCTGATGCCTGGTGACCCGATGCCCGCTGTCCAGCCAGACGATCCAATGTCTGACCCAGTGCCAGCGGTCATGCCAGTTGACTCGGAGCCCACTGTCGTGCCTGGTGACTCGGCGCCCGCCGCTCCGCCTGAGGGCCCGAGACCTGTCGCTCCACCTGGGGGTCCGGCGCCCGCCGCTCCGCCTGAGGGCCCGAGACCTGTCGCTCCATCTGGGGGTCCGGCGCCCGCCGCTCCGCCTGGGGGCCCGAGACCTGTCGCTCCGCCTGAGGGCCCGAGACCTGTCGCTCCGCCTGGGGGTCCGGCGCCCGCCGCTCCGCCTGAGGGCCCGAGACCTGTCGCTCCACCTGGGGGTCCGGCGCCCGCCGCTCCGCCTGAGGGCCCGAGACCTGTCGCTTCACCTGGGGGTCCGGCGCCCGCCGCTCCGCCTGAGGGCCCGAGACCTGGCGCTCCACCTGGGGGTCCGGCGCCCGCCGCTCCGCCTGAGGGCCCGAGACCTGTCGCTCCGCCTGGGGGTCCGGCGCCCGCCGCCCCGCCTGGGGGCCCGATGCCCGTCGCCCCGCCTGGGGGCCCGATGCCCGTCGCCCCGCCTGGGGGCCCGATGCCGGTCGCCCCGCCTGGGGGCCCGAAGCCTGTCGCCCCGCCTGGGGGCCCGAAGCCTGTCGCCCCGCCTGGGGGCCCGATGCCCGTCGCCCCGCCTGGGGGCCCGATGCCCGTCGCCCCGCCTGGGGGCCCGATGCCCGTCGCCCAGCCTGGGGGCCCGATGCCGGTCGCCCCGCCTGGGGGCCCGAAGCCTGTCGCCCCGCCTGGGGGCCCGAAGCCTGTCGCCCCGCCTGGGGGCCCGATGCCTGTCGCCCCGCCTGGGGGCCCGATGCCTGTCGCCCCGCCTGGGGGCCCGATGCCAGTCGCCCCGCCTGGGGGCCCGAAGCCTGTCGCCCCGCCTGGGGGCCCGAAGCCTGTCGCCCCGCCTGGGGGCCCGGCGCCCGCCGCTCCGCCTGGGGGCCCGATGCCTGTCGCCCCGCCTGGGGGCCCGATGCCTGTCGCCCCGCCTGGGGGCCCGATGCCTGTCGCCCCGCCTGGGGGCCCGATGCCTGTCGCCCCGGCCGGGGGCCCTTTGCCTGTTGCCCCGCCCGGGGGCCCTTTGCCTGCTGCTCCGCCCGGGGGCCCGGTGCCTGCTGCTCCGCCTGGTGGCCCACTGCCTGCTGCTTCGCCTGGTAATCCGATGTGCCTCTGCCCGGAGTCCTACCCGATGTGCCTCTGCCCGGAGTCCTGCCCGATGTGCCTCTGCCCGGAGTCCTGCCCGATGTGCCTCTGCCCGATGTGCCTCTGCCTGATGTGCCTCTGCCCGGAGTCCTGCCCGATGTGCCTCTGCCCGATGTGCCTCTGCCCGATGTGCCTCTGCCCGGAGTCCTGCCCGATGTGCCTCTGCCCGGAGTCCTGCCCGATGTGCCTCTGCCCGG
Organism: Staurois parvus; assembly: GCF_062004578.1. Taxonomy (NCBI): domain Eukaryota; kingdom Metazoa; phylum Chordata; class Amphibia; order Anura; family Ranidae; genus Staurois; species Staurois parvus. The sequence continues at coordinate 645,457 of NW_028318430.1, forward strand.
AGTCCAGCCCGATGTGCCTCTGCCCGGTGTGCCTCTGCCCAGAGTCCAGCCCGGTGTGCCTCTGCCCGGAGTCCAGCCCGGTGTGCCGCTGCCCGGAGTCCTGCCCGGTGTGCCAGTCTTTGATATCCCGCCAGTTACCAGACCCGGGCGGTGGAACATTTTGCCCAGCTAGGACTGTTTGGAGCGTCCTGAGGCCGCTCCTTGAGGGGGGGGTACTGTCAGGAATGGACTGGCCAGCAATGGTGGGACTCACCTGCCTTTTGATCTGCAGTACCAGGGCTGGCCAGCGGGTGCTCCCAGCAATCAGAGACTCAACCTTTCAGCCAGCTAACACCTGGAACTGATGATACTGGTGTATTTAAGGGATGGCCAGACTTGCAGACTCTGCCTTGGTGTTGTGTTTGTCCTGGGCCCTGTATCTGTCCTGCATCCTGTATCCTGTTCCTGCTCTCTGTTCCTGTCTGATTCTCTGCTGACCCTGTTCTGATCCCTGGCTTGTGACCCTGACCATCCCTCTGCCTGACCCTCTGTACCACGCTGCTTGCTACCTGTTCTGATCCCTGGCTTGTGACCCTGACCATCCCTCTGCCTGACCCTCTGTACTACGATGCTTGCTACCTGCTGAACCTGGCCTGTGACCCCGACCATTCTCCGCTTGCTCCCCCTGTACCTACCTGCCCTATTGATATTGACCCGGCCTGCCTGACGACGCTTGCTTGTTTGTACTGTTATCTGTGGGTGGTTGGTTTGGTTTGTTTGCACTGTATTATGTTTTAGTATTGCACTGCGTTTATGGTTGTATTGTTAGTGTTAATAAATTACATTGTTTATCACATATCTGAAGTCTGCGTTTCCCTGCGTCAGTCACACATCTCTGGTCACACCTGGGAGCCCTGACAAAATGTATACTGTTTGGGGGTTCAAAGTAATTTCCTAGCAAAAAATACAGATTTTGTCATGTGAACAAAAAGTGTCAGAAAAGGCTTGGTCTTCAGGTGGTTAGTAGAGTGATGTGTGGCCTAAACTTCTAATACTGGGCATGAAATACCCCCACCCACCCCCAAAATCACCCCTTTTTGGAAAGTAGACACCCCAAACTATTTGCTGAGAGGCATGTTGAATCAATAGAAGAATTTATTTTTTACCACAAGTTTTTGGAAAATGACAAAAAAATATTTTTTTTTCACACAAAATTGTTACTTAAATGATTTATTGCTCACACATGCCATGGGTATATGTGGAATTACTCCCCAAAATACATTCTACTACTTCTCCCGAGTATGGGGATACCACATTTGAGAGACTTTTTGGCAGTCTAGCCAAGTACAGGACTCCAAAATCCAATCAGCACCTTCAGGCTTTTAAAGGACTTTATTTCCTCATTACACTTCCAGACTACCTATCACAGTTTCGGAAGGCCCTAAAATGCCAAGATAGCACCAAACTCCACCAAATGGCCCCTTTTTGGAAAGTAGACACTCCAAGGAATTTGATAAGAAGCATGGAGAGTATTTTTCAGATCTCGTTTGTTGCCACAAGTTTTTGGAAAATGAAGAAAGAAAACAAAAACATTTTTTCTTTAACTTTTTATATATAAAAAAACCTTGTGAGAAAAGATGAGATCTGCAAAATACTCACCATGCCTATTTTTAAATTCCATTGGGGTGTCTACTTTTCAAAAATGGGTCATTTGGGGGGGTTGGTGCTATCCTGGCATTTCAGGGCCTCCGAAACTGTCATAGGTAGTGAGGAAGTGAAATGAGGACGTTATGCACCTTCAGGCTTTCAAAGTGGTCATTGGATTTCAGGTTGCTGTATGTGGCTAGGCTCCCAAAAAGTATCCCTATACTCGGTAGAAGTAGCAGAATGTATTTTGGGGTGTAATTCCACATATACCCATGGCTTGTGTGAGCAATATATCATTTAAGTGACAACTTTGTGTGAAACAAAATGTTTTTGTCATTTTCCAGAAACTTGTGGAAAAAAATAAATCTTCCATGGACTCAATATACCTCTCAGCAGATAGCTTAGGGTGCCTACCTCCCAAAAAGGGGTCATTTGGGGGTGTTTGTACTGTGCTGGTATTTTAGCACCTCAAGAAATGTGAGGCAGTCAGAAAGTAAAAGCTGTGTAAATTCCATTATCTATACTATAGTTTATAGATGCTATAACGTTCACACAAACCAATTAATATGCAGTTATTGGGATTTTTACCAAAGACAAGTAGCAAAATACATTTTGGCCTAAAATTATGATGAAAATTTAGTTTTTTGGATAATTTATATGACAGAAATGAGCAAATATTTTTTCAATTTTTTTTTTTTTGTTTATAGTGAAAAAAAAAACCCAGATGTGATCAGATACCACCAAAAGAAAGCTCTATTTGTTTGAAAAAAGGACACAAGTTTCATTTATGTACAGCATTGCATGACCGTGCAACTGTAAGTTAAACTGGCGCAGGAAAAAATGTCGTAAATTGCAGTGTCTATACCACAGTTTGTAGATGCTATAACTTTCACACAAAGCAATCAATATACACTTATTGTGATTTTGTTTTTACCAAAAACATGTAGCAGAATACATTTTGGCCTAAATTTATGACTAACGTTGAGTTTACTATATATTTTTTATAACCAAAAGTAAAACATAATAGTTTTTTTTGTTTAATTTCGGTCTTTTTTTGTTTGTAGTGCAAAAAATAAAAAGCGCACAGGTTATCAAATACCACCAAAAGAAAGCTTTATTTGTGTGAAAAAAAGGACATACATTTTGTTTGGTTACAGCATTGCATGACCGCGCAATTACAAGTTGAATTAGTGCAGTGCCAAATAGCAAAAAAATGGCCTGGTCAGGAAGGGGGGTAAACCCTCAGGAGGGCAAGTTGTTAAAGAAGGGTGAGAAATTACTGTAATAGGATTTAAAGGTTTAATGAAGGAATTCATATTTATGATTTTAATTTAAAAAATATTGATATTATGTGCAAATTAAAGAAAAATCCCCAGATCAGATAGGCTAGATCCGGCCCTGTAGATGAGTAAAAGTCTTCTTCTTTGCCAGTATTTTAATTTAATCCTTTATATTCATGTAAACAAGTAAATGATTAAAAACACAATTACATTTCTGCACTCAAATGAAACATTTTCTGTTTTGTTTTGTTTTTTTACTGCTCTGTACTCATCGCTGTATTACTAAACTTTACTCAGCTGTGTGCAATGTCCCTTAGACAATAATGCATCTCATTTCAGATCAGTAAAAAACTCATTTTTTTACTTCCATGTGCAACAGGCTTAAAGGTATATAAATTAGGGAACTGCGAATGTATTGCAGAGATGTATTGCATATATTTTGACATGGGCTTTAACAGTGGTCCCCAGTGCATTTGAAGTCCTATATTGTGCACACAGGAAGTAATTAGAAAATGTGTGATACAGGGGTGAAAGCTGTGTGAATCCTGGGTGAAACATTAATAAATGACATCCTAGTTCTTGTATTGAACTGTTTTGTTGCTGTATTGTCTCCCGTTATATTGTAAAGCGCTGAGCAAACTGTTGGCGCTATATAAATCCTCTATAATAATAATAATAATAATAATAATAATATATTAAATGCTAAAATCTCAAAACAATTAAAAAGTAAACAAAACAAAGACAACCAAAAAAATAATTAAAAGAAAGTGAGAAATTACTGTAATAGGTGTTAAAGTTTTAATAAGGGAATTCGTATTTATGATTTTAATTTAAAAATATTATGTGCAAATTAAAGAAAAATCATTTGAATGTATATTAAAGCACTAAATGAATATACTGTATATTGGAACAATAATATTACTATATATTTATACAGTAATTAGGAACACAGTCTGCAAGTACTGTTTGCAAAGCTTTGTCCTTACAGGTCCACTGTCAGCACATTTGAGTACAGACCTACATTGGCATTGACAGCTTTGGAGCAGATGGGCCTTGGCAGAGGAGGAAGCCCTAGGTACTTGTCTGAATTTTTGGGGGCATGCCTTGTACACTGAAGGTTTTAAATTGATAAACCCCTTGTTTGCGTAAACCTTTGTTTACAGCTTTGGAAACTTATGCATACTAGGCGTCTATGTATTTGGTCTTTACATACTTAGACTGTGCTTACTGCTCTTTATTGCTTGTGCTTTACCATTCCTTTCTCCAATGCAGGACTAACAGTCTGCTCAGACTATGACAATGGGACTGGTTTACAAAAGGAATGAAAAGCAACTTGCACAAAATTCTGTTTTCATTTCAAATAATCAATGATGTTCAGAGGAATTTTAAAAATGGAAAATTTCCTGTATAAGAAAAGGCAAATGTTTTTTTAATTTTAGTTTTGCATAAAATGGAGAGGGATTAGAATTCTGATCAGGTTTTTTTTTTTGCTCTTTGTGCCCTCTTAGGGAGATTCACCCTCACTGTGTATTCTGTTTACCAATATCATTGAAAATGAAAGTAAAGGAAAAACCCAAATTTTGGGCTGTCACCAAAACAGGAATAGAGGGGAAATTGTCCAATGGAGACATTAGTTCTGGTGACCCTGATGAAAACCAGGGACTCCATCACTTTTCCTCTTTTGGCTATGTGACAGAAAGAAGTGAAGAGAAATCTCCCTAATTGGACAGAGATGGCAAAAAAAAAGCTGACAGGGCTTATAACCCTCTCTTTCTCTATCCAAAATGAAAAAAAAAGTTTAGCCTTTAGTTCTACTTTAACCTGATTAGTATTTGACATCAACAATAACACAAAATACTGCAGCTTCAGGCCTCACGCACTCAGGACATTTTAAAAATGCGCATTCCCTTGGCATCAACATTTTGGCAGAAAAAAAGCCTGCTGCTTGTCAAAACATCTAACGATTTTAAAAGCGTTTAGGCGCGCTTACAAGCTTCAAACGCTTGGGCATTAATTTCACTGGCCAGAAAAATAATTTATTCTGGCCATTGAAATGAATTAACGATCAAGCGCTAAACTTGCCTAGCGTTAACACGTGTTTAGACACATTTAGACGCATCAAGCGTTTTTTTCTGCAAAATGCTGCTGCTCCTGGATGCACTGGCCCTGGGTTTTTTTTCCTCCTGATAAACGCTACTGCTAATAAAAGCTTCTAAAAGCCTTTGTGTGCATGGACACTTAGGATAATATAAATGGCTGTTTGGAAGCTGTAAAAAAAATGCCTGATGCCCTTAAAAGTGCAAAAAAGCCCTGTGTGCATGCAGCCTGAATGTCCAGTGGATTTTATCTCCATTTCCATCTTAGTGATAACTAACCAGGCATCTGCTAGATACAGAGTCTACAAACCTATTAATAAAAGATCCTCATAAAAATGTGGAAAACCAAGCCTATAAAATTAAATGACATTTTATCTACAACTAAACATGTACTATACATACTATGGTATAACAGTATCTACATTTACAGAGACTGCACACTCAGTAATCTGCTGCTATTTGTATGTTAATTATTATGCAGCACACTGAGATTTCATATAGCTTAAACTCACTGGGTGTAGTCACTTGATGTCTTCTTATTTCTCTTGGGGACACCAGTCCTGGGATCTCCCTATAGATTCAGTCTCAATATCTATTGGATAAAGCGAGACCTTAGACATGGCAGATGTGCAGTCCTATGAAATCTAAAGTAGACAAAATTGGACAAAATTATGGAAACATTACATGAGTTGCAGGATTGAATGCGATGTCGTTTCACATTGAAATTGGAAGTGATGTAACATTCTTTTGCTTCCACTGTGTGATGAGACACCTAGCTATCAGGTGGGAAGCCTCACTTTCAACATTCACTGTGTGCACTGCTAGTAATACAGAGTCATGTGAGAGCTTATTGAGCTTCAAAGTGGGCAAACTATTGGTGCCGGCTTAGGAGGTGCCTCTGTGACTGAAGTTGCCAAATGCTGCAAAAGTGACTGCATAGCTCAATCTCAGTCTCCCAAGGCCTGTGTCCACAAAAACTAGGTGGAAAGAAATCCACAACCAAAACATTCACAGGCTAGCTGCAATTGCCAAACTACTAGTGACTGATATTAATGCTCAGAAGAGGGGAGAGTGGTGCAACACCCATAAATCGTGGGCTGCCGATCACTGGAAGACGGTAATATGGTCCAATAAATTGAGCTTCACACTGTCCCCAACCAAAAGATGTGTTTAGGTGTAGTGGACACCATCCCAAGCTTATGACCAGGATGGTAAAGCATGGTGGTGGTGCAATCATAGTTTGGGCAGCCATATCTTGGTATTCTGCAGGCTCTATTAGCACTTTGAAAAGTAGAGTCACAAGAACCATGGACCACTTGTGGAAAGCTTCAGAAAGACCTGGAATTAGCAGGTACAATTGTTTCAAAGAAAATAATAAGTAATGCACTCAAATGCCATGGCCTGTATGCATGCTCACCACGCAATACTTCATTTAAGTAGAAAAAGCATGTTGAAGCTTGATTTAAAGTTTGCTGTACAGCATTTAGACAAGCCTGTGAAATTACTGGGAGAATATAGTCTGGTCAGATGAGACCAAAATTGAACACTTTGGAGCCATAATACACACCATGTTTGGAGGTCAAATGGCACTGCACATCACCCCCAAAAACACCATACCAACAGTGAAGTGTGGAGGTGGGAACATCATGGTGTGGGGCTGTTTTTCAGCATACGGTACTGGCAAACTTCATATCATTGAAAGAAGGATGAATGGATAAAATGTACCAAGACATTTTTGATAAAAATCTGCTGCCATCTACCAGGATGATGGCAATGAAACGAGGGTGGACACTTCAGCAAGACAATGATCCCAAACACAAAGCCAAGGAAACTCTCAATTGGTTTCAAAGAAAGAAAATAAAGCTGCTAGAATGGTCCAATTATCTGACTTGAATCCAATAAAAAATCTTTGGAAAGAACTAAAGATCAGAGTTCATAGAAGAGGCCCACAGAACTTTTTGAAGATTTGAAGACTGTTTGTGTTGAAGAATGGACCAAAGTCACACCTGAGCAATGCATGTGACTAGTTTCTCCATACAGGAGGCATATTGAAGCCGTCATTACTAACAAAGGACTGTTTTCCTGAGTGATTCCATTTTATTACACAGAACTTAATTTCTGAACTTATTTGTTTTGGTTTCTTTGTATGTATGAAAATTTCATGTCAATAGCACCTTTAGCAATATATTTACCGAGTAAAATGTGATGTATTCAATACTTTACTTGCTGTCTGTATATATATATATATATATATATACACAGTTGTGTTCAAACTAATAGCAGTCAGACATCACTAACCTGATCAATCACTGTTTTTGGTAGAAATTATATTTCTACATGGCAAATAATTTATTAGCAGGTGTAGTAGAGTAATAGAAATCCAACAGACCCAACATTCATGACATGCATACTGCTAATTCTGTGTAATTGACTCACTAATTGAAAGGGGCATGTTCAAAATAATAGCAGTGTGGAGTTCTATTAGTGAGGTCATTCATTATTTGAAAAACAGGTGGCACATATTGCCCTTATTTAAGGAAGGAAGGCAGCAAATGTTGTACATGCTGGTTACAGTGCATTTCTCTCTGAAATTCTGAGGAAAATGGGTCCTTCCAGACATTGTTCAGAAGACCAGCGTACCTTGATTAAAAAGTTGATTGGAGAGGGGAAAACATATAAAGAAGTGCAGAAAATGACAGGCTGCTCAGCTAAAATGATCGCAAATGCTTTAAAATGGCAACCAAAACCTGAAAGACGTGGAAGAAAGTGAAAAACTATCATTCGAATGGATAGAAGAATAGCCAAAATGGTAAGGACTCAGCCAACAATCAGCTCCAGGAAGATCAAAGAAGGTCTAAAGTTACCTGTGAGTACTGTTACAATTAGAAGACGCCTATGTGAAGCCAAGCTATCTGCAAGAAGCCCCCGCAAAGTCCCACTGTTGAAAAAAAAGACATGTGCTGAAGAGGTTACAATTTTCCTAAGAGCACATTGACTGGCCTAAGGAGAAATGGCGCAACATTTTGTGGACTGATGAAAGTAAGATTGTTCTTTTTGGGTCTAGTGGGCGGAGACAGTTTGTCAGACGACCCCCAAACACTGAATTCAAGCCACAGTACACTGTGAAGACAGTGAAGCATGGTTGCGCAAGCATCATGATATGGGGATGTTTCTCATACTATGGTGTTGGGCCTATTTATCGCATACCAGGGATCATGGATCAGTTTGAATACATCAGAATACTTGAAGAGGTCATGCTGCCTTATGCTGAAGAGGAAATCCCCTTGAAATGGGTGTTCCAACAAGACAACGACCCCAAACACACCAGTAAAACGTGCAACATCTTGGTTCCAGACCAACAAGATTGACGTTATGGAGTGGCCAGCCCAATCCCCGGATCTTAATCCAATAGAAAACTTGTGGGGTGACATCAAAAATGCAGCTTCTGAGGCAAAATCAAGAAATAGAGAACTGTGGAATGTAGTCCAATCATCCTGGGCTGGAATACTTGTTCACAGGTGCCAGATGTTGGTTGACTCCATGCAACACAGATGTACAGCAGTTCTCAGAAACAGTGCTTATACAACTACAGTTGCAAGAAAAAGTATGTGAACCCCTTGGGATTACGTGGAGTTTTGCATGAATTGGGCACAAAATGTGCTCTGAACGTCATCTAAGTCACAACAATAGAAGAACACAGTCTGCTGAACATAATACTACACAAACATTAGATGTTGCCATGGTTTAATTGCACATAACATGTAAACATTCACAGTGCAGGGAGGAAAAAGTATGTGAGGCCCTAGCTTAATGACTTCTCCCAGAGCTAATTGGAGCCAGGAGTGAGCCAACCTTGACTCCAATCAGGGTGATGATATTGGATGTGTTGCTGACAGCTGTCCTGCCCTTAAAAAACACACACCTGTTTTGGGTTTACTGGTTTCAAGAAGCACTGTCTGATGTGAACCATGCCTCGCAGAAAAGAGTTCTCAGAAGACCTACGATCAAGAATTGTTGACTTGCATGAAGCTGGAAAGGGTTACAAAAGTATCTCCAAAAGCCTTGATGTTCATGTGTCCACGGTAAGACAGACTGTCTACAAATGGAGAAAGTTTAGCACTGTTGCTACTCTCCCTAGGCGTGGTCGTCCTGTAAAAATGACTGCAAGAGCACAGCGCAGAATGCTGCATGAGGTAAAGAAGAATCCCAGAGTATCAGCTAAAGACCTACAGAAATCTCTGGCACATGCTAACATTTTTGTTGACACATCTACAATAAGGAAAACATTAAACAAGAATGGAGTACAAGGGAGGACACCACGGAGGAAGCCATTGCTGTCCAAAAAGAATATTGCAGCACGTTTGAAGTTTGCAAAAGAGCACCTGGATGTTCCACAGCACTACTGGCAAAATATACTGTGGACAGATGAAACCAAGATTGAGTTGTTTGGGAAGAACACACAACACTATGTGTGGAGAAAAAAAGGCACAGCACACCAACATCAAAACCTCATCCCCACTGTAAAACATGGCGGAGGGAGCATCATGGTTTGGGGCTGCTTTGCTGCCTCAGGGCCTGGACGGATTGTTGTCATTGATGGGAAAATAAATTCCAGAGTTTATCAAGACATTTTGCAGGAAAACATACGACCATCTGTCCGCCAACTGAAGCTCCGCAGAGGATGGGTGATGCAACAGGACAATTACCCAAAGCATACAAGTAATTCAACAAAACAATGGCTGCGACAGCACAGAATACGCCTTCTGGAGTGGCCCAGTCAGAGTCCTGACCTCAACCCGATTGAAATGCTGTGGCATGACCTTAAGAGAGCGATTCACACCAGACATCCCAAGAATATTGCTACACTGAAACAGTTTTGTGAAGAGGAGTGGTCCAAAATGACTCCAGATCTTTGTGCAGGTCTGATCTGCAACTACAGGAAACGTTTGGTTGAGGTTATTGCTGCCAAAGGAGGGTCAACCAGTTATTAAGTCCAAAGGTTCACATACTTTTTCCTCCCTGCACTGTGAATGTTTACATGTTATGTGCAATTAAACCATGGAAACATCTAATGTTTGTGTAGTATTATGTTCAGCAGACTGTGTTCTTCTATTGTTGTGACTTAGATGACGTTCAGAGCACATTTTATGCCCAATTCATGCAAAACTCCACGTAATCCCAAGGGGTTCACATACTTTTTCTTGCAACTGTAAATATTCATTAAGTGATTCAAAGGAAAGCAAAATCTTCAAACATTTTTCAGTTTATATAGTGAATGTTTGAGTTTGTAAAGAAGAATACAAACACTGCTATTATTTTGAACAGTCTAATATTCACTTGTCTTCAGTTTTTTTTAGAGGAACCACACAAATTTGATATATTTTTCTTCATGTTTTGATTTGGAATAGAATGTGTAGTGTTCCCAATGCATTTGTGTGTATGGAAATAAAAGCTATTAGAAGGATTTTGAGCTTTATTCACTTTTTTCAACACACTGCTATTATTTTGAACACAACTGTATATACACACTGAAGGAAATAGGTATTTTATCCCCTGCTGATTTTGAATGTTTGCCCACTCACAGAGAAATGATCAGTCTAAAAATCGAATGGTAGGTGTATTGTAACACTGAGAGACAGAATAGCAACAAAAAATTCAAATCATTGACACTCCAGAAAGAGCACCAGACCTAGGGAGACTGACAGTTGATTTGTGTTTCTTCCATTTGCGAATGATTGCACCAACTGTTGTCACCTTCTCACCAAGCTGCTTGGAGATAGTTTGGTAGCCCAGTCCAGCCTTGTGTAGGTCTACAATCTTGTCCCTGAACATCCTTGGACAGCTCTTTGGTCTTTGCCATGGTGGAGAGTTTGGAATCTGATTGTTTGATTGCTCCTGTGGACAGGTGTCTTTTATACAGGTAACAAAATGAGATTAGCAGCACTCCCTTTAAGAGACTGCTTCTAATCTCAGCTTGTTACTTGTATGAAAGACACCTAGTAGTCAGAAATCCTGCTGAATAATAGGGGATCAAATACTTATTTCCCTCATGAACATGCAAATCAGTGCATCATTTGTTAGACATGCATTTTTTTTTAATTTTTTGTTGCTATTCTGTCTCTCAGTTTTACAATACACCTACCATTCGATTTTTAGACTGATCATTTCTTTGTGAGTGAGCATCCAAAATCTGCAGGGGATCAAATACTTATTTCATTCACTGTATATATACTGTATATATATATTTGTATTTTTATACAGTTCCTTGAAAAAGTATTCATACCTCTTGAAATATTCCACATTTTGTCGAGTTACAACCAAAAACATACATTTACTTTATTAGGATTTTATGTGATAGACCAACACAAAGTGGCACATACAGTTGCAAGAAAAAGTATGTGAACCCCTTGGGATTACGTGGAGTTTTGCATGAATTGGGCACAAAATGTGCTCTGAACGTCATCTAAGTCACAACAATAGAAGAACACAGTCTGCTGAACATAATACTACACAAACATTAGATGTTGCCATGGTTTAATTGCACATAACATGTAAACATTCACAGTGCAGGGAGGAAAAAGTATGTGAGGCCCTAGCTTAATGACTTCTCCCAGAGCTAATTGGAGCCAGGAGTGAGCCAACCTTGACTCCAATCAGGGTGATGATATTGGATGTGTTGCTGACAGCTGTCCTGCCCTTAAAAAACACACACCTGTTTTGGGTTTACTGGTTTCAAGAAGCACTGTCTGATGTGAACCATGCCTCGCAGAAAAGAGTTCTCAGAAGACCTACGATCAAGAATTGTTGACTTGCATGAAGCTGGAAAGGGTTACAAAAGTATCTCCAAAAGCCTTGATGTTCATGTGTCCACGGTAAGACAGACTGTCTACAAATGGAGAAAGTTTAGCACTGTTGCTACTCTCCCTAGGCGTGGTCGTCCTGTAAAAATGACTGCAAGAGCACAGCGCAGAATGCTGCATGAGGTAAAGAAGAATCCCAGAGTATCAGCTAAAGACCTACAGAAATCTCTGGCACATGCTAACATTTTTGTTGACACATCTACAATAAGGAAAACATAAAAGAGGAATGGAGTACAAGGGAGGACACCACGGAGGAAGCCATTGCTGTCCAAAAAGAATATTGCAGCACGTTTGAAGTTTGCAAAAGAGCACCTGGATGTTCCACAGCACTACTGGCAAAATATACTGTGGACAGATGAAACCAAGATTGAGTTGTTTGGGAAGAACACGCAACACTATGTGTGGAGAAAAAAAGGCACAGCACACCAACATCAAAACCTCATCCCCACTGTAAAACATGGCGGAGGGAGCATCATGGTTTGGGGCTGCTTTGCTGCCTCAGGGCCTGGACGGATTGTTGTCATTGATGGGAAAATAAATTCCAGAGTTTATCAAGACATTTTGCAGGAAAACATACGACCATCTGTCCGCCAACTGAAGCTCCGCAGAGGATGGGTGATGCAACAGGACAATTACCCAAAGCATACAAGTAATTCAACAAAACAATGGCTGCGACAGCACAGAATACTCCTTCTGGAGTGGCCCAGTCAGAGTCCTGACCTCAACCCGATTGAAATGCTGTGGCATGACCTTAAGAGAGCGATTCACACCAGACATCCCAAGAATATTGCTACACTGAAACAGTTTTGTGAAGAGGAGTGGTCCAAAATGACTCCAGATCTTTGTGCAGGTCTGATCTGCAACTACAGGAAACGTTTGGTTGAGGTTATTGCTGCCAAAGGAGGGTCAACCAGTTATTAAGTCCAAAGGTTCACATACTTTTTCCTCCCTGCACTGTGAATGTTTACATGTTATGTGCAATTAAACCATGGAAACATCTAATGTTTGTGTAGTATTATGTTCAGCAGACTGTGTTCTTCTATTGTTGTGACTTAGATGACGTTCAGAGCACATTTTATGCCCAATTCATGCAAAACTCCACGTAATCCCAAGGGGTTCACATACTTTTTCTTGCAACTGTAATTGTGAAGTGGAAGGAAAATGATAAATGATTTTCAAAATTTTTTACAAATAAATATGTGAAAAGTGTGGCGTGCATTTTTATTCAGCCCCCCTGAGTCAATACTTTTTAGAACCACCTTTCACTGCAATTACAGTGTTTTTGGGGATGTCTCTACCAGCTTTGCACATCTAGAGAGTGACATTTTTGCTCAATCTTTGCAAAATAGCACAAGCTCTGTCAGATTGGATGGAGAGTGTCTGTGAACAGCAATTTTCAAGTCTTGCCACAGATTCTCAATTGGATTTAGGTCTGGACTTTGCCTGGGCCATTCTAACACATAAATATGTTTTGATCTAAACCATTCCATTGTAGTACTGTATGTTTAGGGTCGTTGTCCTGCTGGAAGGTGAACCTCCGCCCAAGTCTCAAGTCTTTTGCAGACTATAACAGGTTTTCTTCTAAGATTGCCCTGTATTTGGCTCCATCCATCAACTCTGACCAGATTCCCTGTCCCTGCTGAAGAAAAGCATTTCCACAACATGATGATGCCAGCACCATGTTTCATGGTGGGGATTGTGTGTTCAGGGTGATATACAGTGTCAGGTTTCCGCCACACATAGCGTTTTGCTTTTAGGCCAAAAAGTTCAATTTTGGTCTCATCTGACCAGAGCACCTTCTTCCACATGTTTGCTGTGTCCCCCACATGGCTTCTCGCAAACTGCAAACTGAACTTCTTATGGCTTTCTTTCAACAATGGCTTTCTTCTTGCCATTCTTCCTTAAAGGCCAGATTTGTGAAGTGCACGACTAATAGTTGTCCTGTGGACAGATTCTCCCACCTGATCTGTGGATCTCTGCAGCTCCTCCAGAGTTACCATGGGCCTCTTGTCTGCTTCTCTAATGAATGCTCTCCTTGCCCGGCCTGTCAGTTTAGTTAGACGGCCATGTCTTGGTAGGTTTGCAGTTGTGCCATACTCTTTCCATTTTCAGGTGATGGATTGAACAGTGCTCTGTGAGGTGTTCAAAGCTTGGGATATTTTTTTATAACCTAACCCTGCTTTAAACTTCTCCAAAACTTTATCCCTGACCTGTCTGGTGTGTTTCTTATTCTTCGTGATGCTGTTTGTTCACTAATGTTCTCTATCAAACCTCTAAGAGCTTCACAGAACAGCTGTATTTATACTGAGATTAAAATACACACACAGGTGAATTCTATTTACTGATTAGGGGACTTCTGAAGGCAATTGGTTCCACTAGATTTTAGTTAGGGGTATCTAAAGGGGGTCGAATACAAATGCACGCCACACTTTTCAGATATTAACTGTATTTGTAAAAAATTGTGAAAACCATTTATCATTTTTCACAATTATGTGCCACTCTGTGTTGATCTATAAGATTAAATCCCAATAAAGTAAATTTACATTTTTGGTTGTAACATGACAAAATGTGGAAAATTTCAAGGGGTAGGAATACTTTTTCAAGGCAATATATTTATATATATAATTATATATACATACACATATATATATATACACATGTATATATATATATATACATAATATATATACATATATATATTTATATATATACATATATACTATATATATATATAGTAACAGTTTTGTTCTTTTACCTGGTCGTTCCATAATTTTGTCCATCCCCTGTATGTCATCCGGGGTATATCATGGGGTATAAGAAAAGTTACACCTTTTCTTATACCCCATGATATAAGAAAAGGTGTAACTCCCCAGCACTACCAAAATACTGAAATAACAATTTTGGAAGGACTGATCCTTTAAATTAGTACATAAATAAACCGGAGCCCTGGCACTGTTACTTCACTACTGTTCTTCACCAATGTACTTCTACAAAGCATTGCCCCAATCCGGGTACCACAATAACCCTTCTCATCAGCATCCCTCCGCCTGCCATCTGCCCCAACCACGCCACACAGAAGGGAGGCGGAGTCTCTTTGACACTCCAACGCGCCGGCTCGACAGATGACAGCGGCCGGCTCCTCCCTCTGCCCGCTGTGGTTGGCCGCGTTGGTCCGATGGGCGGATTGTGGGAGGTGCTGGTGGTCTCGGTGTAGGTGTAGACGGGGGCGGTATTGAGGAGCGGATCCGGGGTGACAGTGTACGGGGACGGCATGGGAATCACGGCATGGGGTGGCCGGAGATCGGACTGAAGCCGCAGTGTGCCCGCACTCCGCCCATCGCCCGGCACGGAACTGGGACTATGGCACTGTGGTGACCGGGGGAAGCCGAGGTGAGTGGCAGAGGAGAGCCTGGCAGCCATTCAGGGCTGAGCTGTGTGGCACAGGGAGGGCAGTGTGCTGTGTG
Source organism: Staurois parvus (assembly GCF_062004578.1). Classification (NCBI taxonomy): domain Eukaryota; kingdom Metazoa; phylum Chordata; class Amphibia; order Anura; family Ranidae; genus Staurois; species Staurois parvus. The sequence goes on from NW_028318430.1 coordinate 660,783, forward strand.
TGATCAGGGGGGTCACCTGGCAGGATCAGGCACTGGCAGGGAAGGGCTTCCTGTTCCTTGTCTACCCTGGGCTGTCACTTGTCCTATTGTGTCCTACAACAGGGGCTGGTGTCATAGAGGACAGAGGATCCATCACTTCTATGGGAGCTCCACTTCCTCTCATCACCCTCCAAGTGGTCTGCTATGCCAACTAGACACTGCTGCCAGCAGTCCTTGTTTATCCCTGCATACAGCCCTGGTGCCTCTTTGACACTTACTGTGTGGCCCTTGGGGGCCCCTGCAGAGAGTGGTCTGTGTTTTCAATAGATCCCTCTTTAGACAAGTGAAGGAAGCATCTTTCATAGATTGGCTATATAGTGACATGTTTTGCTGGATTTCTTTCTTTTCCAGATCGTACTCTTTTTCTGTTTATTTCCCCCATTATAAGGGATCTTAATGAGAGAAATCAAAGGTGCTACAAGTCATTATTAGGGGGCTGTAGGGAGCACACAGGTGGGAGCTAGGATTTGCAAAGTGGCTGGGATGGTCATTTCTAGCAGTCTCCTGTAATGTGTCTGACATCTAGGACTGTCTCCTGGAGCATCTCCAACCATTCCCATATCAAGTTCTCTGACTGTCTCCTGGAGCACATCTGTTGTCTCATTCCTGTAGCATGCCTCTGACCACCTTTTATAAGATGCCTTTTGTTTCTGACCATCTGGTATAGCATATCCCCAATCTCTGAGCATCCCCTATCTCTGAGCATCCCCTGTAGCATTTCTCTTGTCTCTGACCATCTTCTTTAGCATGCCTGTTGTCTCTGACCATCTGTTCTAGCATGTCTGAATGTATTTATTTATTACAGGTACTTATATAGCGCCGTCAATTTACACAGCGCTTTACATATATATTGTACATTCACATCAGTCCCTAACCCTCAAGGGGTGTACAATCTAAGGTCCCTAACTTACATTCATACATACACATACTAGGGCCAATTTAGACAGGATCCAATTAACCTACCAGCATGTCTTTGGAGTTCTATTGTAGCATGCCCCCAGCCTCTGACCATCTCTATTAGCATGTGCCTAGTCTCTGACTATCTGTTGTAGCATGTGCTTAGTCTCTGACCATCTCTTTTGGCATGTGCCTAGTTTATGACTATCTCCTTTAGCATGTCCCTAGTCTCTGACCATCTCCTGTAGCACGCGCCTAATCTCTGGCCATCTCCTGTAGCACGCGCCTAGTCTCTGGCCATCTCCTATTGCACGCGCCTAGTCTCTGGCCATCTCCTGTTGCACGCGCCTAATCTCTGGCCATCTCCTGTTGCACGTGCCTAGTCTCCGGCCATCTCCTGTTGCACACGCCTAGTCTCTGGCCACCTCCTGTTGCACGCGCCTAGTCTCTGGCCATCTCCTGTTGCACGCGCCTAGTCTCTGGCCATCTCCTGTTGCACGCGCCTAGTCTCTGGCCATCTCCTGTTGCACGCGCCTAGTCTCTGGCCATCTCCTGTTGCACGCGCCTAGTCTCTGGCCATCTCCTGTTGCACGCGCCTAGTCTCTGGCCATCTCCTGTTGCACGCGCCTAGTCTCTGGCCATCTCCTGTTGCACGCGCCTAGTCTCTGGCCATCTCCTGTTGCACGCGCCTAGTCTCTGGCCATCTCCTGTTGCACGCGCCTAGTCTCTGGCCATCTCCTGTTGCACGCGCCTAGCCTCTCGCCATCTCCTGTAGCATTTGCCTAGTCTCTGACCATCTCTTGTAGCATGTCCCTAGTCTCTGGCCATCTCTTTTAGCATGAGCCTAGTCTCTGACCATCACTTGCAGCATGTCCCCAGTCTCTGACAATCTCTCGTAGCATGCCCCCAGTTTCAGACAATCTCTCGTAGCATGCCCCCAGTTTCAGACAATCTCTCGTAGCATGCCCCCAGTTTCAGACAATCTCTCGTAGCATGCCCCCAGTTTCAGACAATCTCTTGTAGCATGCCCCCAGGCTTTGGCCATCTCTTGTAGCATGTCCTCAGGCTCTGACCATCTATTGTAGCACATATGCAGTCTCTGACCATCTCTTTTAGCATGCCTCCGTTCTCTTTTTACATGACTGCAGTTTCCGACCGCTCTCTATAGCATTGCATTCACTGGGTAATATGTGCGGCCCTCTGTTGATGTCAGGGGCTGCATTTGAGGCCCCCCATATCCATCACTAAGGTAGAGATGCATCCATCATTCTCATTGAACCTTGTGCCAGTATACAGCATGCTGCATTACACTAATATTTTCAGCTCCCAGAGGAATAAATGAAAGCTCACTTTAAACAGGAAAATGCAGGTACATACGTATTACACACATTGTGCAAAGTTCTATGGATATTATAAAGCAGGAAAGAGCTTACAGAATGCTGATTAAATATGTAAAATGTATACAAAGTGCATGGCACTGTATTAAATGTGTGTATACTGTATGTTCCTGTATGTTTTGGAAACACGCCGTGTAAATGAGCCCTTTAAGAAAATCTAAGTAGTAGAAGTGTGGGATCTGATGCTGAACCTATTCCAGGGGAGTGTAGCAGGTTAGTCACATACACTCTGCATAGTAGACCTCATATTTATATATGCCTATAGGAGAACATTGGACAGAAATGCATAGATTCATCTGCATTGGACAGAAATAGACATTTTCAGGTCTTTTTAAATGATGGAAAAATCAGAGAAGCCGAGATTTGTGTTCTACACTCATCTTTACCAATAAACAGAGCTCCTCGGGGCATAGGAGTACATCATGCAATGGCTATACTCACGGAGCTGTCAGCTCTTCTATTTCTCCTTGTCACATCTGGGAGAGATGCTGTGGATGGAGACACCTAAAACATACGTGTACCCCATGGCTGGGGGGCATACCATTGTATCAGAGAGCTAGACAGTGTCTACACAGTCTACCTTTTTGTCTTTTCTGTGCATGTGGTTTTTTTTTTTTTTTTTTTTTAATTTTGAAAAGTGTGCACAAGCAGAAACATGGGAGGAGATGGCCATTTGAACATAGACTAAAGATGATCTTCACTATGTTCTGTGGGAAGTCATGCAAACTGCTGCACTCACAAATTTTTAAAGAATACGTAAATCCAACATTTCATACTCCTGATATGAGCCTGCTGTACCATGTACTTGTATGAAAATGTAGCAAAATAGCCGGCAACTCATTTCTTCATCAAAATGCCTTTATTGGCACACAGTAGAAGATATAAAATCCATGAAAACTGACGCGTTTCGGCCACAGCCTTTCTTAAAGCTTACATTAGAAAACTAAAATACAAGCTTATGTAGCATAACAACCCACAACAAAATGGGGGATGTACACACTTAATTAAAACCATCATTTGATCAAATAGTTGCAGGTGGAGGTGAATCAATGAGATTTTAAAAAGAAACGGCCTCATCCCGCATTTGGTTGTATCAAAATGTATTCTGCTCTCTTTGTATTGCTTCCTTTATGTGAAATCACTGGTGTTCTGTCTCTCCAATCTAAGCACTGATAGTGTAATCTCTGTAACTTACAGTTGTGATGAGATAGCAATAACTCCAATCTTAGTTGAATAACACAGGCAGTGACTCCATCTAGATGACACCTTGTAGATCTTGTGAAGTTTATTCCATAACATATCTTACAACAATGAACATCTGATAGGTCAAAAGATCATAATGTGTCCTGCTTCATGACATGAGACTTGAAGCTGAAATGCATTACTGGGAAAAAGGATGGGCTAACTATACAGCAAGAACTAAACCAAAGGAAAGACACAGACAAAATACAAAGAACACTTATAGGCATATCACAGTCATGTGCAACATGACAACCGGTGTTCCTGCAGGTCGCTCTGCTATCCTATTAAAAACTGACCACATTAGGCATGAGAGCACAGCACAGTCAGTTTTCTGGCTGTGCTGGGATCTCATCCTGCTCTCTTCCAATGATCAGACTTGTCCTGACCCCCCAACTTCCTCACACTGCCTTTCACTGGAAAGTTCAGTGTCCTGCTGTTTCTCTTCCCCCAGCTCCCATGCAGTTGAGATCAGAGGAAATGTTGTAATCGCTTATAAAAAAGGGGGAAAAAAGGTATTTATAATGTTTTTTACATCTATACACAAAGGTTTTGCCTTTCATTTCATTTTTAAACTGAATGGGTTGTTTTACAAGGTGAGGGCTTACAATCACTTTAAGTGTATTTCCACTTTTGCAGCCAAATTAGGACAATACCTACTTTATATTTGTTACATGTTCCCAATAACATAGTATAACTTGAAAAATATTTTTAAATATTGCTGGTTACATTTTTAAGTGCGTTTTACTTGTTTAAAAACTCTTACACTCTCTTCCTGCTTTGTAATGTTTTGAAAGGGGGCTGTGGAGTAATGTTTTACACAGTTAACCCTTGCTGTGCTGCAGTTCTTCGTTATGAGCTATAAAATAGATTTGAATGCTGCCTGTCCTAACGAAGGGTTAAAGATTTAGAACCCACCCTCCTGCATAGTTCGGTCTGTGTGGGGGCAAAAGACACAGTGAGACTGACCAGGAATTCCTAGAACCAGCCATGACACATTTTTCTTAGAAAGATCTAGAAGGAAGGAAATGATATATATATATATATATATATATACAGTTGCAAGAAAAAGTATGTGAACCCCTTGGGATTACATGGAGTTTTGCATGAATTGGGCATAAAATATGCTCTGAACGTCATCTAAGTCAGCGTTTTTCAACCACTGTGCCGCGGCACACTAGTGTGCCGTGAGATATTGTCTGGTGTGCCGTGGGAAAAATTCCAATTTCATCTGTAACATGTGGCTTCGGCTCACAAATAGACCAATCATTAGAATCTAATGATTCAGTGGTCGGCAAGCCGCGGCTCGCGAGCCACATGCGGCTCTTTACCCAGTCTAATGCGGCTCTTCTGTGTGCCGGGCGCCTGCTCCCCTCCCTCCTCTCGGTCGGCCGCTCCCCTGCCTCCTCTCGGTTGGCAGCCCCAAAAGTCCGCGCGGACCTTTTAATCCGGCTTGCGGATGTGGCTGTCAGGATGTGTGTAGGCGGGGCAGCGTGCCGAACGTGAGGGGAGGGGAGCTAGGCTCCTCTCACAGTCCGCCCTGAAGACCCGAACGGCGCGGGAAGACAGCGAGAGGAACGCAAAAGGTAAGTGAATTGACACGGGGGACTTGGCTTACTAGAAGGGGGGGGGGGGGAATAGTACTGTGGGGGATGAAATACTATATGAGGGATGAATTACTTTATGAGGGATGAAATACTATATGGGGGGATGAAATACTATATGGGGGATGAATTACTATATCAGGGATGAATTACTATATGAGGGATGAAATACTATATGGGGGGATGAAATACTATATGGGGGGATGAAATACTATATGGGGGGATGAATTACTATATGAGGGATGAAATACTATATGGGGGGATGAAATACTATATGAGGGATGAAATACTATATGGGGGATGAATTACTATATGAGGGATGAATTACTGTATGAGGGATGAAATACTATATGGGGGGATGAAATACTATATGAGGGATGAAATACTATATGAGGGGATGAAATACTATATGGGGGGATGAAATACTATATGGGGGATGAAATACTATATGAGGGATGAAATACTATATGAGGGATGAAATACTATATGAGGGATGAATTACTATATGAGGGATGAAATACTATATGGGGGGATGAAATACTATATGGGGGGATGAAATACTATATGGGGGGATGAAATACTATATGAGGGATGAATTACTATATGAGGGATGAAATACTATATGGGGGGATGAAATACTATATGGGGGGATGAAATACTATATGAGGGATGAATTACTATATGGGGGGATGAAATACTATATGAGGGATGAATTACTATATGAGGGATGAAATACTATATGAAGGATGAAATACTATATGGGGGGATGAAATACTATATGAGGGATGAAATACTATATGGGGGGATGAAATACTATATGAGGGATGAAATACTATATGAGGGATGAATTACTATATGGGGGATGAAATACTATATGAGGGATGAAATACTATATGGGGGATGAAATACTATATGGGGGATGAAATACTATACGGGGGATGAAATACTATACGGGGGATGAAATACTATACGAGGGATGAAATACTATACGGGGGATGAATTGCTATGGGGGATGAATTACTATATGGGGGATGAATTACTATGGGGGATGAATTACTATATGGAGGATGAATTACTATATGGGGGATGAATTACTATATGGGGGATGAATTACTATGGGGGATGAATTACTATGGGGGATGAATTACACTATGGGGGATGAATTACACTATGGGGGATGAATTACTATATGGGGGATGAATTACTATGGGGGATGAATTACTATATGGGGGATGAATTACTATATGGGGGATTAATTACTATGGGGGATGAATTACTATATGGGGGATTAATTACTATGGGGGATGAATTACTATGGGGGATGAATTACTATATGGGGGATTAATTACTATGGGGGATGAATTACTATGGGGGATGAATTACTATATGGAGGATGAATTACTATGGGGGATGAATTACTATATGGGGGATTAATTACTATGGGGGATGAATTACTATATGGGGGATTAATTACTATGCTTACTATGGGGGAATATTACTATACTTACTATGGATGACACATACACATCATTCATCTACTCTTGGTCCGGCCCCCGGGTCCAATTATAAAATACTTTATTATTTCATAATAAAGTAATTATAAAATAATTTCTTTGTGTTTGATTCCTATTCAAGAGAATTACTTTATATATAGTCAATATAGGCACAGAGGTAAATTTTTTTAACATTTTCTAATGGTGGTGTGCCTCGTGATTTTTTTCATGAAAAAAGTGTGCCTTTGCACAAAAAAGGTTGAAAAACACTGATCTAAGTCACAACAATAGAAGAACACAGTCTGCTGAACATAATACTACACAAACATTAGATGTTGCCATGGTTTAATTGCACATAACATGTAAACATTCACAGTGCAGGGAGGAAAAAGTATGTGAACCTTTGGACTTAATAACTGGTTGACCCTCCTTTGGCAGCAATAACCTCAACCAAACGTTTCTTGTAGTTGCAGATCAGACCTGCACAACGATCTGGAGTAATTTTGGACCACTCCTCTTCACAAAACTGTTTCAGTGTAGCAATATTCTTGGGATGTCTGGTGTGAATCGCTCTCTTAAGGTCATGCCACAGCAGTTCAATCGGGTTGAGGTCAGGACTCTGACTGGGCCACTCCAGAAGGCATATTCTGTGCTGTTGCAGCCATTGTTTTGTTGAATTACTTGTATGCTTTGGGTCATTGTCCTGTTGCATCACCCATCCTCTGCGGAGCTTCAGTTGGCGGACAGATGGTCGTACGTTTTCCTGCAAAATGTCTTGATAAACTCTGGAATTCATTTTCCCATCAATGACAACAATCCGTCCAGGCCCTGAGGCAGCAAAGCAGCCCCAAACCATGATGCTCCCTCCGCCATGTTTTACAGTGGGGATGAGGTTTTGATGTTGGTGTGCTGTGCCTTTTTTTCTCCACACATAGTGTTGTGTGTTCTTCCCAAACAACTCAATCTTGGTTTCATCTGTCCACAGTATATTTTGCCAGTAGTGCTGGGGAACATCCAGGTGCTCTTTTGCAAACTTCAAACGTGCTGCAATATTCTTTTTGGACAGCAATGGCTTCCTCCGTGGTGTCCTCCCATGTACTCCATTCTTGTTTAATGTTTTCCTTATTGTAGATGTGTCAACAAAAATGTTAGCATGTGCCAGAGATTTCTGTAGGTCTTTAGCTGACACTCTGGGATTCTTCTTTACCTCATGCAGCATTCTGCGCTGTGCTCTTGCAGTCATTTTTACAGGACGACCACGCCTAGGGAGAGTAGCAACAGTGCTAAACTTTCTCCATTTCTAGACAGTCTGTCTTATCGTGGACACATGAACATCAAAGCTTTTGGAGATACTTTTATAACCCTTTCCAGCTTCATGCAAGTCAACAATTCTTGATCGTAGGTTTTCTGAGAGCTCTTTTCTGCGAGGCATGGTTCACATCAGACAGTGCTTCTTGAAACCAGTAAACCCAAACGGGTGTGTGTTTTTTAAGGGCAGGACAGCTGTCAGCAACACATCCAATATCATCACACTGATTGGAGTCAAGGTTGGCTCACTCCTGGCTCCAATTAGCTCTGGGAGAAGTCATTAAGCTAGGGCCTCAAATACTTTTTCCTCCCTGCACTGTGAATGTTTACATGTTATGTGCAATTAAACCATGGCAACATCTAATGTTTGTGTAGTATTATGTTCAGCAGACTGTGTTCTTCTATTGTTGTGACTTAGATGACATTCAGAGCACATTTTATGCCCAATTCATGCAAAACTCCACATAATCTTAAGGGGTTCACATACTTTTTCTTGGAACTGTGTATATATATATATATATATATATATATATATATATATATATATATATATATATATATATAATTTGTATTGTTTTTATCTTTAGGTATGTTATGGGAATACAAAGCAGATTGTGGAATTTTGTCAAATTTGACTGCAAAAGTGAGAAGACCCTTTAAACCCACTTTAATGCTGCCTAGATAATGTGGCTCTTAGGACCATAGTGATCAGTAGGCTTAGGCCCCACCAGGAGCGGACTGACCATTTGGAAACTCGGGCACTGCCCAAGGGCCTGGGGTCGTTAGGGGGCACCATGAGATGCCCCTGGTACCTTTTTCATAGGCTTTTTTGAGTTTGGGCAAGGACACAGGGGCCCCATGATCCCATATTGCCCGGGGGCCCCATGAGCTGTCAGTCCACCCCTGGGCCCCACTTTATCATGGGTGATCTAATCAGGTCTGCCTGTTAGTTTTTCTGGAAGGCCTGATCAGATAGTCCATGTAGTCCTTTTATACCCACCTACATTCAATCTGATCGGGTCTGCTAGAAAAAAAAAAACTGTACGACATCTGGCCTCCTTTTGTCTAGGCAGATCAGATTGGAGATCTGCTAAAAAACAAAAAAAAAATGGAGGGCACCTGTCCTCCTTTGTCTAGGAGAATCAGATTGGAGGTCTGCTAAAAAAACAAAAAAAACTGGAAGGCATCTGTCGTCCTTTGTCTAGGAGGATCAGATTGGAGGGCTGTTGGGTGTAAATGGACAGCTGATCCATTTACACCTGGGCACCCATAGAGCAGAGTGGGCTGTGTCCATGTTCAGTCTGCATAAACTAAGCGGACACAGACCTGTCATCCCCCCACTTCGGTTTGATCAGTGGACAGATTCCCTGCTGAGCAAATTGGATTCTGCTCTGTCTGAAAGGGGCCTAGGAGTCAACAAACTCCGGATTTAAAAAAAAAAACTCTATTGAAGTATGTGTTCTTAACTAAAAATATTACCTTCTATTAGAATAGATAAGTTAGTGCAGTGCTAAAATTATAAAAAATATATAAGACGATAAACTGGTAATAAAAGTTCAGTATAAATGACAGTCTGTGTGACTCTAAGGTGCCTGGTGACTGGTTAAATTCAGTGGTGGTGCTCCGTGAAAAATGGCAGAATTACGCACTCACCAGATGCGCAGTAGTTATACACATTAAGTATCACATCCAGAGGTTTCCTCATCAGATATCGGTCTGGTCAAGGCTTAGGTGGTCCTCCGTCAGGGTAGTAATCAGCAATTGCCCAGTAACAAATTACTCTGATCCAGGTAACCAGAGGTCCCTTTAAGGGATAGGTAGAAGAGGCTGCCTGCTTACAGAATAACTTCCTTCTCTGGATAAGAATCATGGATAGGCAACTGGATCACAAAACAGGCTCTGCAAATAAATACTCCTATCACCAGGGACAGCGTCCAGCAGTGACAAGGACTGGCAGGTCAGGAGACATTCCACTTTTCTATCAGAGTTCCCGGTAGTCAAAGCAACAGCTCAGCCCCCAGCAGGACAGAGGCATCTTGATCTGCCTGGCACACACCATCTCATTTTACTATATTACCTTCTATTGCTTGCAACCATCTCTAAATCTCCAAATTTCTTTTTCTTTTTTTTTCTGCTGTGATCTGACTTCCTGTTAGAGGGTGGCTACATTCGCTCTCCATGGTCCCACTGTATGTAGGAATGTAGCCACCCCCTCTTGCTTGCTCCTGAGATGGACTAAGGACTATGGACTATAGGATTTGTAGTGTGAGTAGTGCGCGTGATTGCAACCAGTGTGCACGGCTTGTTACAAACGATTGGAAGTGAGGGGGAAAGGAAGAGGTTTGGGAGCGCACTCTAAGGACATTACAAGGAGGTGGAAAAACACTGTAAGAAGCTATTTCATGAAAAACAGATTACTGGGGCATAAAGTAGTGGATGTGTGTGGATTATTTTTGAAGAATAAGAATATCATTTAGTGTGACTTTAAAGATTGTGTACTTCTTACTGTACAAGAAGTCTGTCTGCTTGGACTCTATGCAGCAGAGCTAACTGCAAGTCCGTGTACAGTATATGATAGGATTTGTGTTGGCATGTGCAGGGGCTGACTGACCATTTGGGAACTCGGGCGCTGCCCGAGGACCCAGGGTGAGTAGGGGGCCCCATCAGATGCCCCTGGTACCTTTTTAATAGGCTTGTTTGGGTGTGGTTTGAGTTTGGGCAAGGACATAGAGGCCCCATGATCACCTATTACCCGGGGGCACCATGAGTTGTCAGTCCACCCCTGGTGTCATCATACACTTACCAATGTGTGGGTTGTAGACTTCAATGTATTGTACAAGTAGTACTAGCTGAGCTACATGTGCCCTGCAGGAAAAGAAGCAGACTGCCAATGGGTCCTTTTATTTTACCTGGATGTAAAAATCATGCAGTTCTAGGAATCCGGAATATGGTATAATACCTTGACAAGATTGGCAATCTTACGTTAGTATCTAAAGGTACAGTCCGACTTAAAAAAAATATAAATGTACCCGCACTGATGAAAGAACAAAGGTGCCCTTATTTTTTTTTTTTGTATTCAAGCCTGCAGAGCATTGCAACCATTATAAGTGCTTCAGGGGTGCAATGCAGAGGCTCCAGTGACTCTTCCCCCAGCCCCAGAGTGAGTTACAAACCCGCAATTATAGTGACGGAGCAATTAAACAATGGAATACATGTGCCATGCTCTTGTGCTCTGTTGAGAGCTCTGAGTCCCCGTCTCTGTGGCAGATGGGACTTGTAGTCATTTTATTCCTAGATCCCTGTGAGATGATGACTTAGCTGTGCGAATTAAAACACAGACAGAAGGTTGAGGGGAGAAAGAACCCCATAATTCAGGTGAAGGGTGTGTGGGGGGGTTTGGTGTATGTGCCCATAAACTATGGATGTAATGTGAGATGTAGTCCCAAAGGTGCACTAAAACTGGCCGTAAACTAATAAAATATTGAGCGAACCTGTGTACAAACATTTCTATGAAAATTCTCAGTACATTTGATGACCTGAGAAATGTTGTTCGAAAGTACTTAAAAATGCTGTGTAAAGAGTAGATGTGGTGGCTGCATTTGTTTGCTTTTTTTAGGCTTTTTTCATCTGTGTTCACCTTGTGATCTGGCCAGTAACACACCTTCTATATTAGAGTGCCTGCACTCTGGATGAAATAACACAGGGGCACCTTTGGACAGCAGCATTGTCAGTCTGGGGGTAGGGTAATGCTAAATGTACTAGCAGATTTAAATACACTAACACATTGCAGCTGAACTCCAGCTCTTACTTTATAAGCAGGAGCAACAACCGTTTTTCCTTTTGGGATCAGTGGTGTATTTTGTTTTTGTGCTGCCTAGGCAACACTAAAATCTGACGCCTCCCCACACAATCTAGAAAAGGAGGGGGTGAGAGAGACGTTCCTCCAGCACTCACCTCTGGAATTAAAGCAGCCGGCCATCCCCAGGAAAGGAAAGCCCTGTCGTCCTTGTATGGGAATGAGAGTTGGCCTCTACCTGCACCCTCCAGCAGCCCACACCCTCTCAAACCATGGCAGAGCTCAGGCAGTGCCTCGCCTGGTCCCCATCCTCTGTCACCTGCCACACGTGGCCTCTCTTCCTGGGAGGGGGGGTGGTGCCACTCTCCTGAAAAACACCGCCCAAGGCAAACACCTTGTTTGCCTTGTGGTACATACGCTCCTGTTAGGGATAAAGATAAATAAAGGCTGATCATTGTAAGCACCCATGTTCGTGGTTAGTCCCATCCCTGTAGACTGATACATTCTGATGGAGAGCTTGTTCTTTTGTAAGGCAACAGACTTACTAGCTGGACCACCAGAGGAAAATAAAAGAAACAAAGCCTAAACAAAAAATGAATGCAGCCATCACATCAGAAAAACAGTAAGCTGCAATAAAATATATATTTGCTTGTGGGTTTAATACCGCTTTCATGTTAACAATTGATTTTGGATTTTGCCCAATGAAAACCACATACCCTGTTAGGTATTGTTTAGACTCACTTTACATTTTAAAGTGCGATCTGACGCACACCCCCAGCCGCTGCCTCAGCAGCAACAGTAGTAGTGGTGGAAGAGGAGGTAAAAAATTTTGTTCAACTGCAGGGTTTTACTGCCCCTGAATTGAAAGTGTAAGCGAGGCCCTAGAAATTTGTTTGTTCTTAAATTATTTTTTTCCATCCTGCACCTTTGAACTTTCTCATCACTGTGGTTGAAACTGAGTGTAGATTTTAGCCCACTAACCATTAGAAAATCAAAGAAACATTCCTAAACAGGGGCAGACTGATCATTTGGAAACTCGGGCACTGCCCGAGGGCCCGGGGTCAGTAGGGGGCCCCATGAGTTGCCCCTGGTACCTTTTTCATAGGCTTTGTGGGGTTTGGGCAAGGACACAGAGGCCCCATGATCCCCTATTGCCCGGGGGCCCCATGAGTTGTCAGTCCGCCCCTGTTCCTAAAATGAAACATTTGGACTGAAACATATGGCCAGCTTTAGCCTTTCGTTTGACAATTGCCCTAGTAAGAAGTGGGCAGCTATGGGATAAGATAACTGTTATGCCAAATTCTACTTGTATACTTAACAGGGAAAAATGACTCCCAGCATTGTTGTTTGTACTGTCAGCAAGCAGAGGCTCCTGCTGGGAATATACTACATCACTTTAGACTGATCTGCATAATGTTTTGAGATCTAGACTAGATATGTTCCATGACAAAAAATGTACTTCAAAGTCTTTTTTTTTTTGTTTAAAGGAGGAAGCTGATAGACATTATTATTATTATACAGTATTTTATTGGACATCATTTACATTGGCATTTAAGACTGTAAATCCAAGAATTTTGCTGAAATTAAGAAGCCTTATCTACATGTGATTCTATTTTATCATCAATTTAAGTGACCCCAGCTATCTTGTGTCAAAAAACGAAAAAAAAAACCCCAAAACATTTTTTTGACATTTACTTTTCAGAACTGTCTCCATTCTACTTTTTTCTCATGCTGAATGTTTCGTGCTGTTTTGCTTCTGGTCTGAATTATCCGTCACTCGGTATGTAGATAATACACTGCAAAAAGTTTTAAGTGATAACTTTTATTCCCTAACCTAAAGCAGAACTCCGGTAAATGGACAAAATCTACCTTTACACTGTCTCTTGTTCTGCCTAGAGGTGCAGGGATAGATATAATAGCTTTATTCCTGACTCTATCCAGCACTCTCTAAGGCACCCTCAGCCATAGTTGCATGCTTACCACCTCTATGTACAATGAAGGATTAATATCAGAATACAATAGCTCAGCTGAGAGGATTCCCCCATCCACACTGACTGTGTGGATGGGGGAATCAAGTCATTTTTTTTTTCATTAAACCCACTGGTTGAAAGAAGAAAAAAATGACTCCGCTGGGGGCTTCCTTAGTATGACAGTATGTACAGTATGTCCTGAGTCTGAAGCATTTAAAACAAGCTCATAAATGCTGTAACCGTGCGAACAAATGGTAACCACCCCAACCTCTAACTGGCCTTTGCAGCAAGGAGCGCATGGAAAGGTGACGCATGTTAAAAACAACAAACAAAAATTCTCAGCTCAATTACCAGCCAGCAATCAACAAACTGAATTACCCTGTCTAATAGTTCACGTTAAAACAAGGGGTTTAGTTTGCACACATTTGCAAATACTATATGTGCATAAGCAGCAGGGCCACGTCACAGCACCCCAGTGTACGGCAGTCCTAACTCTATAAATTTTGAGTCTCCAAAGTTGGAGCAGCGCTGCCAGCTTCCCCTCCTCTCCCTCCAGCCGGCTGGTACCTATTGTTCGGTATTCAGTGTGTTGCATACCTGCCCTCAATCTAACCATTATTTTACAGTATACAGTATGTGCTCCAACTTTGGAGACTCTCAAAATGTATAGAGTTAGGACTGCAGCACACTGGGGTACCATGATGTGGCCGCTGCAGCTTACTGTTTGCAAATGTGTGCAAACTAAACCCCTTGTTTTATTGTTAACTGTTAGGTTAATTTGGTGTGTTGCAGGCTGGCTGGTAAGTGAGCTGGGATTGTTTGTTACCATTTGTCTTTAATGCAGTAGCAGCCATGAACTTGTATCTGTTTTTTCTTCAACCAGCGTCCGGTTTTAATGTAAAATGGATCTGTGTGGCTGTATAGTCGCTTGACCACATTTACAGTGCTGGTGTAGTGATTCTGTGTGATTCTGTGGTTTCTGGCCCCTCCCACTCTTCCTGGGAGCCCGGGACCACGACAGATATGTTCAGGATGGCGAGCTGTTTATGAAGCTAGAAGTGCTCAGCTCTGAGTCTTCAGAGCTGTCATTCCTTGGCTATTGTGGTTGCGGAGGCAGCTAATTAAGCATGACCCATGCTTGATTGGATACAGTGGAATGTAGGGGAGAGATTGAAAGTCCAATAGATACCTCTATAAAAAAGACCTGCCACCTGCTCAATGCTGACACAGAAAGGGCAGAAGCCATGATCAGTGTATTCTGACAGTAGCGAGCCCCGCTCACAGAATACAATGTCCTGACGGGGATTCCCTTATCCACCTAGCTTGTGACCAGCTTATGCAGGCCATAGACTGGTCGAAAATCGGCCGATTTTTGCACCGTTAATGGGTTAATTGGTAGGCCGTTTTTCAGGGTTTTGGCACATTTTTTTTATTGGTAAAGTTGGAAAAAGATCAGCCGATTTTCCCGGCAATCATGGGCAAATTGGCCGATCGTTTACCAATAAAAAATCTGCGCATGAGCCGTGACCTGCAAGAAGAAGAAAAAGAAGAATTCCAGTCCGCTATTATATTTGACATGAAAAAGTATTGCGGTTGCAACAATCTATCTATTTGTATCTGAATAAAAAACCTCGGTATCTGAAATGGATACAAATAGATACATTGTTGCAACCACAAGACTTTTTCATGTCAAATATAATAGCGGAGCTCTCTGCAAGGGACAGAAGTAATTAAATGCCGGCCGTAGACGGGATGAAAATCGGCCAATTGTTTGTTTGTTTTTTTTTTTTTTTTTACCGTTGGTGGTAACGTTGGCCTATTGAACGACCGATTTTTTAGTTTTTGTTTTTTTTTAAAACTGACGGTTTTCGACCTGTCTGTGGCCTGCATTAGTTTGCACCATCTTTGAGATTGTGACATTCTTAAGCTAGCCATATATGGATCAAAATTCGGCCATTTCAGCAGGGACCTACAGTGGATATAAAAAGTTTACACACTCCTGTTAAAATGTCAGGTTTCAGTGATGTAAAAAAAATTAGACAAAGATAAATCATTTCAGGACTTTTTCCACCTTTTTAATGTAACCTATGTACTATACAACAAACTTCAATCTTTTAGGTGGTGGGAAGTAATAATAAAAAACTAAAATAATATGGTTGCATAACTGTGCACACCCTTAAACTAATACTTTGTTGCAGTACCTTTTGATTTTATTCCAGCACTGGGTATGAGTCTATCAGTATGGCACATCTTGACTTGCCAAAACACTCCAAATCTGTCAGATTGTGTACAGCCCTCTTCACATCACCTCACCGATTTTCTATCGGATTTAGGTGTGGGCTCTGGCTGGGCCATTCCAAAACTTTAATCTTCTTCTGGTGAAGCCATTCCTTTGTTGATTTGGATGTATGCTTTGGGTCGTTTTCATGCTGAAAGATGAAGTTCCTCTTCATGTCCAGCTTTCTAGCAGAAGCTTGAGGGTTTTGTGCCAATATTGACTGGTATTTGGAACTGTTCATAATTCCCTCTATCTTGACTAAGGCCCCAGTTCCAGCTGAAGAAAAACAGCCCCAAAGCATGATGCTGCCACCACCATGCTTCACTGTGGGTATAGTGTTCTTTTGGTGATGTGCAGTGTTGTTTTTGCACCAAACATATCTTTTGGAATAAGGCCAAAATGTTCAACCTTGGTTTCATCAGACCATAACACATTTCCCCACATGGTTTTGGGAGACTTCAGATGTGTTGTTGTAAAATTTACCCCAGCTTGGATGTTTTTCTTCATAAGAAAAGGCTTCCATCTTGCCACTCTACCCCATAGTCCAGACATATGAAGAATACGGGTGATTGTTGTCACATGTACCATACAGCAAGTACTTGCCAGATATTCCTGCATCTCCTTTAATGTTGCCTGTAGGCCTCTTGGCAGCCTCCCAGACCAGTTTTCTTCTTGTCTTTTCATCAATTTTGTAGGGACGTCCAGTTCTGGATAATGTCACTGTTACGCCATATTTGTTCCACTTGATGATGACTGTCTTCACTGTGTTCCATGGTATACCTAATGCCTTGGAAATTATTTTGTACCCTTCTCCTGACTGATACCTTTTAACAATGAGATCCCTCTGATGCTTTGGAAGCTGTCTGCAGAGCATGGCTTTTGCTGTAGGATGCAACTAAGAAAATGTCAGGAAAGACCTACTAGAATAGCAGAACTTTTTTTGGGGTTAATCAGAGGCACATTAAATGATGTCAGATGTGTACTGACTCCTATTTAACATGATTTTGAATGTGATTGCTTAATTCTGAACACAGCTACATCCCCAGTTATAGGAGGGTGTGCACACTTATGCAACCACATTATTTTAGTTTTTTATGTTTACTCCCCTCCCCCCCAAAAGATTTCAGTTTATTTTGCAATTGAGTTGTACAGTTTATAGGTCACATTAAAGGTGGAAAAAGTTCTGAAATTATTTATTTTTGTCTAATGTTTTTACATCACAGAAACCTGACATTTTAACAGGGGTGTGTAGACTTTTTTTTAACCACTGTACCTTATTTTGATCCATATATGGCTGGCTATTGCTGTTCATGAGAAGTCAATCTGTCAATTCACTCTTCATGAATGGGCTTGTTGGCATATTTTTGCTCAATCACCGCATGCAACCAGTTAGCTGCAGCTCTGATCAGTGTATTCTGACAGCAGGTGAGTCCCACTGTCAGAATATAAAGACACAGCCAGGAGGATTTCCCCATCCACCTCAAATGTGTGAATGTGGAAATCGGTTCAGTTTTTTTTCATTCTGCCAGCTCGCTGTAAAGAAAAACTGAACCATGTATGGCCACCCTAATAGAGTTACATCGATACCTATCTTAAGCCCTAATGTCTGAACCTTCCAACAACACCAGCTATGCTAACTATGACAGCTACAGTATAATGGCCTGATTTGTGAACAGTGAAGTGTTATTGTGGATTTCAACTTCATTCTCAGCTTCACCTTCAGAGAAGCACCGAGAGTGAAGAAACCATATTTACATATTATGTAACATAATGACTTTAAAGTGACATTAAAAGCAGATTTTTTTGTTTGTTAAAAAAAACCCAAATATGTCATACTTACTTGCTCTGTGCAATGGTTTTGCGCAGAGCAGCCCTGATGCTCCTCTACTCAGGTCCCTCGCTGGCGCTTCTGGCCTCTCCCTTCTGCCTATTTCCCCCAGAGCAAGCAGCTTCCTATGGGGGCACCCAAGCAGGCTCGCTCCCGAGCTGCTGCTCTGTGTGTCCATTCACACATGTAGCGTGGCTCAGCTCCACCTCCACTCTCTCCTCCCTGGCTGTGATTGGTAGTAGCGAGAGCCAGTGGTTACCTCTGCCAGTGAGGTGGGAGAGACCCGGGAGAGTTGAGGCTCTCGTGCACATCGCTGTATCATGATGGGGCTCAGGTAAGTTTTAGGGGGGCTGCACACGGAAGGTTTTTTGCCTTCCTGCATAAAATGAATGAAGATGAAAAACCTTGAGCCTTTTCAACCACTTTAAGGCAGTATTCACACCAGTGATTTAGGCCGGTGTGAATTGTAGTGGAAGGAATCTTCTGATTCCTGCCATGGCTTTTAGTGACTAGGCACAGCTATTTGTGACTCTCTGCACAGCCAGCAATTACCTGCAGTGATCGCTACTGGAGAAAGTTAAGTGTTGGGGGTGGTTTACTGTTAGGGACAATTCTGGGAACTTTAGCGGGGATGTGTCTTGAACTAATATCAATGTCCGCGTTGTGGCACCATCACAAAATATATACCAAATGTGTAACAAACCTGGAGTGGACAGTCAAATCATCATATCAGGGTGGTCATGTCCTCTCTCCAGTAAGATGGGATTTTGTGTGTGCCTGAACAACGGGAAAGAAAAGTATTTGAGTACAATTCAAAATACTAAAATTAAAACCTCTTTCTTGGTTCAGCAATTAAAAGTGAAGAAAACCAAGCAGTCTATGGGTGTCACATCAGCATATGGTTAACAACGGTATTGCAAAAATGCATAATGAGTGTATAGGATCAACGCGTTTCGCTGTAATTGCTTCTTCAGGATCCAAGCTTTTGATGAACCACTGCAATCACTATAAAATATACATAGCAAAAAACAAAAAAATTATATAATATACATACATCAAATAATCTGATAAGTAACGATTACTGGACAAAAGTTGCTTAAAAGAGAGGGTGCCCCGGGGGGGGGGGGGGGGGAACTGTGAGAGGAGGGCAAAAAGAGGCGATCACCTACAGCACATGGTCATGTATCTCTGTACTGATGCCTTAACACTTACCTCTATCGCCAGCAGATATTTTAAAAGGTCAGGCCCTTATGTAGAAACATTCATTTGTATGGAGGGGGGAGTGTATTCAAACATTTTTCTTTCCCGTTGTTCAGGCACACACAAAATCCCATCTTACTGGAGAGAGGACACGACCACCCTGATATCAGGATGAGACTGTCCACTCCGGTTTCGTTGCACATTTAGGAGTCAGCGTGTGTATTGGAGCAGAGCTTGATGGTCTTCTAGACCAGCGTTTTTCAACCACTGTGCCGCGGCACACTAGTGTGCCGTGAGATATTGTCTGGTGTGCCGTGGGAAAAATTCCAATTTCATCTGTAACATGTGGCTTCGGCTCACAAATAGACCAATCATTAGAATCTAATGATTCAGTGGTCGGCAAGCCGCGGCTCGCGAGCCACATGCGGCTCTTTACCCAGTCTAATGCGGCTCTTCTGTGTGCCGGGCGCCTGCTCCCCTCCCTCCTCTCGGTCGGCCGCTCCCCTGCCTCCTCTCGGTTGGCAGCCCCAAAAGTCCGCGCGGACCTTTTAATCCGGCTTGCGGATGTGGCTGTCAGGATGTGTGTAGGCGGGGCAGCGTGCCGAACGTGAGGGGAGGGGAGCTAGGCTCCTCTCACAGTCCGCCCTGAAGACCCGAACGGCGCGGGAAGACAGCGAGAGGAACGCAAAAGGTAAGTGAATTGACACGGGGGACTTGGCTTACTAGAAGGGGGGGGGGGGAATAGTACTGTGGGGGATGAAATACTATATGAGGGATGAATTACTTTATGAGGGATGAAATACTATATGGGGGGATGAAATACTATATGGGGGATGAATTACTATATCAGGGATGAATTACTATATGAGGGATGAAATACTATATGGGGGGATGAAATACTATATGGGGGGATGAAATACTATATGGGGGGATGAATTACTATATGAGGGATGAAATACTATATGGGGGGATGAAATACTATATGAGGGATGAAATACTATATGGGGGATGAATTACTATATGAGGGATGAATTACTGTATGAGGGATGAAATACTATATGGGGGGATGAAATACTATATGAGGGATGAAATACTATATGAGGGGATGAAATACTATATGGGGGGATGAAATACTATATGGGGGATGAAATACTATATGAGGGATGAAATACTATATGAGGGATGAAATACTATATGAGGGATGAATTACTATATGAGGGATGAAATACTATATGGGGGGATGAAATACTATATGGGGGGATGAAATACTATATGGGGGGATGAAATACTATATGAGGGATGAATTACTATATGAGGGATGAAATACTATATGGGGGGATGAAATACTATATGGGGGGATGAAATACTATATGAGGGATGAATTACTATATGGGGGGATGAAATACTATATGAGGGATGAATTACTATATGAGGGATGAAATACTATATGAAGGATGAAATACTATATGGGGGGATGAAATACTATATGAGGGATGAAATACTATATGGGGGGATGAAATACTATATGAGGGATGAAATACTATATGAGGGATGAATTACTATATGGGGGATGAAATACTATATGAGGGATGAAATACTATATGGGGGATGAAATACTATATGGGGGATGAAATACTATACGGGGGATGAAATACTATACGGGGGATGAAATACTATACGAGGGATGAAATACTATACGGGGGATGAATTGCTATGGGGGATGAATTACTATATGGGGGATGAATTACTATGGGGGATGAATTACTATATGGAGGATGAATTACTATATGGGGGATGAATTACTATATGGGGGATGAATTACTATGGGGGATGAATTACTATGGGGGATGAATTACACTATGGGGGATGAATTACACTATGGGGGATGAATTACTATATGGGGGATGAATTACTATGGGGGATGAATTACTATATGGGGGATGAATTACTATATGGGGGATTAATTACTATGGGGGATGAATTACTATATGGGGGATTAATTACTATGGGGGATGAATTACTATGGGGGATGAATTACTATATGGGGGATTAATTACTATGGGGGATGAATTACTATGGGGGATGAATTACTATATGGAGGATGAATTACTATGGGGGATGAATTACTATATGGGGGATTAATTACTATGGGGGATGAATTACTATATGGGGGATTAATTACTATGCTTACTATGGGGGAATATTACTATACTTACTATGGATGACACATACACATCATTCATCTACTCTTGGTCCGGCCCCCGGGTCCAATTATAAAATACTTTATTATTTCATAATAAAGTAATTATAAAATAATTTCTTTGTGTTTGATTCCTATTCAAGAGAATTACTTTATATATAGTCAATATAGGCACAGAGGTAAATTTTTTTAACATTTTCTAATGGTGGTGTGCCTCGTGATTTTTTTCATGAAAAAAGTGTGCCTTTGCACAAAAAAGGTTGAAAAACACTGTTCTAGACATTGCAGTATAGCCTGACACATTTAATTTGCAATTAAAAATACATTGAATTTTAAGAATAAATAACAGCATTGATCTATGTTTTAAAATTGTGCTTTAGGATTAACGTTCTCATTTTTATTTCTCATGATTTCGAGGGCTGCAGAGTTTTGGGATTGCTCAGTAGTGGTAGGATGTTTTGTTTTCTAACTGCTCCAAAAAGAATCAGATACGTCTGACTGGTAAATCTTTTCATTGTTCGCTGGAGCCTGATTTCAGATAAGGAGGCTATTACATCCAGTACAGGCATGTTTAGTGAATGATGCTTTCCTGTACTTCACTCCGAAAGAAGAAAAGCATTGGAACCCAGTCGTATTATGTACTGCTAACAATACACTCTAGCATTGACAAATGTTTGACTCTTCACCCAGGGCTCAGCGTTTCCAGAGCATCTCAGAACATGATCTGGATTGGAAATATTTTTTAAAAAGCACTTATCCTGTATTAAATCATACATAATTTACTTGTATACAATGTGGATAAATGACCAAGAGCAACATCTAGCTGTGAAGTGTCTACCTTACCTGTGTGTTCTGGACACTTTTCAAGGAACCAACTCAGTAAATGTGATTTCTTGTTAGGCAGCTACCACGTTTATTTTCATCTGTGCTGTGAGTAACTATTTGTTTTGCTTATTTATATTAAGCCCTCATTGTCCTGTGCACCCTGTGAAATTTCAGATCAGGCTGGCAGTGGGAGTGGCTGCACTGGCTATTGAAATATGAAAGAAGAGACAAGGCAAGGACAAATGATACAAAACTCCTATCTTTCTTACTACATTTTTCATAGTATTCTATTATCTATTATGTGTGCTGGTGTCTGGCAGGGAAAGCCTTTAGAATTCATGCTAATGGCCTAAAAAACTGAGTGCAGATGAATTAAAGCAGAGTTCTGGCCCCCGCCTCTCAAAAATGAAAAGTCAGCCGTTACAAATACGGTGGCTGCTGACTTTTAATATTAGGGCACTTGCCTGTCCAGGGGTCCAGCGGTGTCCTCACCCCAAGCTGATTCTTCTATCAGCTGTCGGGTGCTGGCGCCGCCATCTTGACTAAGGGAAACTGGAAGTGAAGCCTTGCAACTTCACAGCCGGTCTCATACTGTGCATGCATGAAGCGCGTTGTGCTTTGTGAATGGGCCGCAGTCTTCTGGGACCTGTGAAGTGTCCCAGAGGCCTGCAGGGGAAAGGGCTGGTTTTGACAAGTACCCGCTCCCACTTTCGGCTCAGTCCCCCCCTCCTCCAAAACTCTGCAGCCCTCAAAATCATCAGAAATAATTGGGACTTGTCAAAACCAGATACCTGCTCCCCCTCCCTCTCAAAAGGCGCCAAATGTGGTAGCGGAGGGGGGAGGTGGCAGATAAGCAGAACTTCCACTTTTGGTTGGAACTCCGCTTTAAGCTCACCATACATCATACCAAGTAGATTTTTGAACGAGCATTCGTACAAACATTCCTATGGAGATTCTCAGTACATTTAATGACTTAGGAATGTTGTTCAAAAGTACTTCAAAATTTTGTTTGCTTTGAGCCCCAGTTCACACCTGGTGCAGCTTTGAAGTCGCGCTACTTTAGCGTGATTTCAAAGCCGCCGATCAGTGTGATTTCATGTGTGGCTTGCTGACACCTGTGCGACTTCATACGCAGATATCAATGCAAATTGCACATGAAATCGCACACAAAAAGTTCAGTAACCTTTTTCAAACTCACTCACAAGTCACACCGATTTGAATGGTTTCATAGGGACTTGTCATGCGACTTTGTCAAGAAGCATCCAGTGTGAATGGGGGCTTAATATTTGATTTTGGAATGAATGGGTTTTTTCCCAAGTGATAACCACATTCACTGTTAGAAATCCCTTCAAATTTTCTAATCACTGCGGTCACAAACCAGTGTAGTTTCGAATCAACTTATGATTAGAAGATTGAAAAAAACTTTTTTTAAAATGAAAAATTTCAAACCAAGCCCTACAAGTGTATGGCCAGCTTTAGCAGCAGAGTTGCGACACCTTGTGACAACTTGAATATGTAAACGCAACATTTCATATTCTTGATTTGTGCCTGTTGTACCATGTACTTGTATGACAAAGTATCCTGTTCACTTTGTAGTGCTTCCTTTGTGTGCAATCCCTGATGTTCCTCCTAGTCTGTCTGCTTTCCTATTAAAAACTGACCACACTAGGCATGAGAGCACAGAGTGGTCAGTTTTCTAGCTGTGCTGAGAACTCTGCCTGCTCTCCTCTAATCATCAGACTTGTCCTGACACCCCCTGTCCCACCACACAGCAATTCACTGGGAAGATCAGAGTACTGCTGTTTCTCCTCGCCCAGCTTTTATGTAGCTGAGAACAGAGGGAATGCTATCACTTATAAAAAAGGAGAAAATAGGTTTTTATAAGTTTTTTTTTTTTTTTTTTTTTTTTTTTTTCTATAGCTATACACAAATGTTTTGCCTTTCATTTTGTGTTTACAATTGCTTTAAATAAAAAATGTTAGAATCAGAAAATGGAAGTCTCTGATTTTAAAATTGCAATGATCAAACAAAGAGAAGAAAAGACTTGACTTTTAGACTGTGGCTGTGTGGGATGCGTAAAGGTTTTTACATGCTTTTCTTTTTGACTGGAATGTTTCACAGTTGGGTTGTGGGGGCGTCATTCTGCCTAAGCATAAAATAAATGGTCAGCTGAATGACATGGGTGTTGGGTTTATATATTGAAACAGCTTTTTTTAAATTTTATTTCTACCCGAAATAGTGATTTTGCAGAGAGAAGCACAATTAATCACCAGTTACAATAATATATTATGTTGTTTTGAGAACATTGGGATACTTTCATGGAAAAATATGTGCAAAGGGCATTTCAAGTGTAACCTCTCTCCCTATATTTATACACAGCTATTTTAGGCTTTACTATTTATACTTGACTGTAGTATTTCATGGGAATATGAATTTCTCTTTTACTAGAAATCTGAGCATAGCTTCTTAAAAACACATTCCTCTAAATCCTGTATTATGTTAGTATCTAATATATTGAGAATTAATATTGAAGTTTTATGTTATGTTGAATTAACAATTGGGTAACTAACACATTTTATAGCAGTTGACCTTATTTGATTCCACACCATCCTAGTTACAAGGGACAACCTTTAGAAATAAACATTGTTTCATTTATGTAAATTCGTGTATATTATAGTAACCTGTGTAAAGGGCACTGTTGTGCCATCCATGGCATCCCATCAAATCCAATCTTCATTAGTCTGCCCAATATAGGCTATGAAATCTAATTTTTGATTAGGCACGACGACAAACACTTGTTTGTTGCAATTTTTATTAAAGTCATCTTTTATGTCACAAATTATTATTTGCTATTTATTTATTACGGGTACTTGTATGTCTTGTATTCAAATCAGTCCCTGCCCTCAAGGAGCTTACAATCTAAGGTCCCTAACTCACACACATACACATACTAGGGCCAATTTAGACAGGAGCCAATTAACCTTCCAGCATGTCTTTGGAGTGTGGGAGGAAACCGGAGTACCCAGAAGAAACCCACACAGGCACATGCATGTTTATTTAGCATCGATATATAACACAGCAAGAATAAAAATGCACTAATTTAATTTACTAAAAGTAACAAGTCATATACAGGTGTACCTCGGTTTACAAACGGCTTGGTTAACGTAATTTTCGATTTACGAATGAAAATCCATTGATAATGCCTCGGTTTACAAATTTGTTACGAATTTTTTTCGCAATACTAATGCAGGCCATAGACGGGGAGAAAAACGGCCGATTTTTCTTTTAGAAAACGAAAAATCGGTCGTTCAAGCGTCCGACGTTACCAGCAATGGTAAAAAAAATCGGCCGATTTTCATCCCGTCTACAGCCGGCAAAAAGTGTCCCTGCAGAGAGCTCCGCTATTTCTTTGACAGTTCCTTGACATTTACAGTGGTTGCAACATTGTATCTATTTGTATCCATTTAGGATACAGATGTTTTTATTCGGAAACAAATAGATACAATGTTGCAACCGCTGTAAATGTCAAGGAACTGTCAAACAAATAGTGGAGCTCTCTGCAGGGACACTTTTTTGCCGGACTGGAATTCCCCTTATTTTTCATTCTTCTTCTCCTTCTTCCTCTTCCTCTTCTTCTTCTTCTTCTTATTCTTCTTATTCTTCTTATTCTTCTTCCTCTTCTTCTTCCTCTTCTTCCTCATCTTCTTCTTCTTCCTCATCTTCTTCTTCCTCCTTATCTTCTTCTTCTTCCTCATCTTCTTCTTCTTCATCCTCATCTGCTTCTTCTTCTTCTTCATCTTCATGTTCTTCTTCTTCGTCATCCTCATCTGCTTCTTCTTCTTCATCATCATCCTCCTTCTTTTTGTCTTCCTCTTGCAGGTCACTGCTCATGTGCAGATTTTTTATCGGTAACAAATCGGCCGATTTGCCCATCATTGCCGCGAAAATCGGCCGATCGGCAAAATCGGCCGATTTTTTTTTCCAACTTTACCGATAAAAAAAATCTGCCAAAATACCGAAAAACGGCCGAACAAATAGCCCACTAACGATCCGAAAATCAGCCGATTTTATTTTCGGCCGAAAAATCGGCCGATTTTCGACCCATCTATGGCCTGCATAAGTGTATGTTGGTGCCAATTTTTTTTTAAATGCAATTTTCGGCTTTTTTTTTCTTCACTATACCTCACAGAGCTGTTACTTTCTCTGGAGTTAAAGGAAGCTTTGTTTATTTTAAGAAACTAAAAGGAAACATTCCAGAAACAGGTTGCGCTTAAATATATACAAATCAATATATATCAATCAAACAAATAAAATATAAATAAAGTCCAACAAACAAAAAGTCCAAAGTGCTTGTGGTATTCAAATAATCAGTTGTGTCCAAAAATATATCACCAAGTGAATCCACCACCCAAATCGGTTAGATAAAACTCACCAGAGCAATATGCTGATCATGTGATAAATCAGCATATAGCGCTTGTTGCTCTGGGAGCGATGATCTGTATCTGGTCGAGGCAACACTGGCAACTTTAAGACTGATCTCCAAGGAGTGATATTCTGCAGGACTGAGTGTCCTATATATCCACTTCAAAACTTTAGAAACGTATAGACTCATGGTGCAGTACGTAGTAAAATCATCAAATTTAATAAAAAAATTGCACTTACAGCAAATGGTGTCTAAACCGACACCAGCATAAACAGCATGTTGAATAAAACAGAGTAACGCAAACCCAGCCTGGCTTGCGTTTGCGCCGTACCATCGGACCAGGAGTGTCCTAACATCACATCCAAAGGCTCCGCCTTACGCGTTTCGTCGTCGACGTCTTCACGGAGCGGATGGATGTGAGACTTCAGAGCTTCATTAAATATTCACTGCACTTAAAGCGGACAGCTGATTTATAATGGGGATAAATTCACCGCACACTCTAATCCTAATAATTAGCTTCCGCATACATAAGAGGAAACATTGTTTATTTTAGGTTGGGGAAATCAACTAAAAAGAAACTTTCTCTTTTAGCTGGGGGGGGGAGTGACAGCTGAATTTCTGAGCTAGTGCAAGTGCCCCCCCCCCTCCTGAACCATACCAGGCCACACGCCCTTAACATGGGGGGGTGCTTTTGGGTAAGGGGGGCTCCCCACCACCACCAAGCACCTTGTCCCCATGTTGATGAGGACCAGGGCCTCTTCCCCACAACCCTGGCCGGTGGTTGTGGGGGTTTGCGGGCAGGGGGTTTATCAGAATCTGGAAGCCCCATTTAACAAGGGGGGCCCCCAGATCCCAGCTCCCCTCCTATGTGAATGAATATGGGGTGCATGGTCCTGATACTCATTCACAAAAAAAACAAAAAATGTAGTGTGAAAAAAACAGGATACTGTCTTTGACAAGTCCTTTATTAAAAGAAAAAACTAAAAGAATGTCCCCCCGCAGTAGATCCAACGTCAATCACGATGCCCGCCACCGCTGCGGATTCGAAAAAAAAAGAATTTAAAAAAAAAGGCTCCACTTCTGACGACGGCTTCCAGCCATCTGCCTGCTCTGGTGGTTTGACAGTTCTTAAATAGGTAAGGGGCGGGGCTACCCGGGGACATCATACATGTGACCCTACCCCATGTGACATCACTCGGTTGATGTCCCCAGATGGCCCCGCCACTACTTAAATACTACATGACTTGATAAAATAACTTGTGGTATTTTAGTAGGGTTTACTTTTTTCTGACCTCAGGAACGGATTAATTGGTTTTCAATGCATTCCTATGGGAAACGGCGTTTTGGTTTACAAATTTTTCGCTATAAAAAAAGTCCCGCAGAACGAATTAAATTCGTAAACTGAGGTATGCCAGTATATGATCTGCATACCCAAATAATTTAAAGAGAAAATGCCTTTTGTTTGCAATGTGTTATGTATTGTTCTGCAGAGTTATCTTATATTGCTACAGAAAATATGAATTCAGTTCATTACTATGCTGAAATGCATGAACCAGTTCAGCTGGTCCTTTTGCTGGCCCAGGTATAAAAATACAAATGCTGGAGGGAAAAGAATGTGTGAACCAGTTTACAATAAAAGTGAAAGGCAAAACAATTATGTATGCATATAAAGAAACATTATAAATACCTTTTTTTTCCCCTTTTTTATAAGTGATCACATACCCTTTATTCTCGGCTAGGGGGGGGGGCTGGGGAGGAGAAACAGCCTTACACCGATCTTCCCAGTGAACTGCTGTGCAGAGGGAGGCGTGTCAGCACAAGACTGACCAATGGATTAGCTCCCAGCACAGCCAGAAAACTGACCACTATGTGCTCTCATGCTGTGGTAAGTTTGTAATAGGAAAGCAGGGGAACTGGCAGGAACACCAGGGATTTCACACAAAGGAAACAAATACAAAGAGAACAGGATACGTTTTTATACAAGTACATGGCACAGCAGGCACATATCAGGAATAGGAAATGTTGGGTTTACATATTCTGTATTTTGGCCATAAACTAATTGAAATTCAGTCTGTTCAGCAGGTACAGTGTGCAGTGAGAAAATGGCTTTCTTGCCCTGGTGGTTGAAACCATGCAAATAGGCTGGTGGTTCATGAGAAAATTGCCCATGTCATTAGTGTCCAGTGTAGGATCCCAATAAATTGGAGAACAGCGAGAAGAATACTCCTTACAATGATGGTCAGTGGACATGATCATTTTGTATGAGCTGCTCACCTGAGAAACCAGAGAAGCTCCACTGGTCCCATTCCAGTGGTTCTGCTGATTGGTGTTGGTGCCTATGTGGGTACCATCAAGCAGAAGATCTATCAAGTAATTCTCAAGAAACCTCTATGAACCTCTGGAGGAGTCTTAGGAACCCTGTTTGAGAAAGGCTAATCTAGAGACATTATTTGTGGGCTTGGAGAGGCACATTGTAAAGAAATAGAAAAAAAACACTATAGGTGTACTGCAATCATTAAAAAAGCATGCAACAAAAATGTAATTGTTTTTTGTTCTGGAGTGCCTTTTAACCCCCCCCCCCCGGGTCACACGATCCGACTTAGAAATAATTGTGACTTCCAGTGAAGTCGCACAATTTCATCGTCGCATATCATTCTGAATTGAGGTGCGACTTGCAAGACGTCTGCTTAGAGGTCTATGCAAGTCGCACCTGAAGTAGTGCATGCACTCTTTTAGAAATCTGTGTGGCTCTGACCAAGTCGGAATCACACCGATATGACCGCTTTAATTGCAGATAATAGGGTGCGACTTGCCATGCGAGTTGCAAGTTGCATTACATGGCAAATCGCATGGCAAGTTGCAACCAATCTGACAAATGTGTTAGGGTCAGTTTCAAAGGACTTGTCCATGGAAATGCAGAAGCAGGTTGAAGTAGATCAACTGCGCCTGCATTGAGTTCTGAATGATCTCGGAAGCACCTCAAACTGGTATCAAAATTATACTACATTTACCCACCGAGGCCTATCACGTGAGGCCTTAAGAGTGCCGAAATGCTTCTGTGCTGCCAAGTAACTTTTGTGTTCTTCCAAGACAAAACCCTTTATAATAATTCATCTGTATAGAATTCTCTGAATATGTCTGTGATCGTAGTCTTGATTTTACTGAATATTCCATCTTTCTGTGTGTTTGTCTTTTGATAGGGAGGAACGTAAAGCCACAGAGGAGAATTAAGGTGAAGGTGCCAGGACTGGTCAGGAGATGTGAAAGAACGTCATTATGTTGTGCATAAACAGAGGAGCTGAATGTCTTTCCCGGCGCCAGATGAGGCAGGACCGTTGATGTATCCCCAGCTGTGCATAAACAGACTTGGATATTTAAGTTCTTTAATGTTAATGTAGGCATTACAGAACCAGTGTGATGGTGCAATGAAATGAGGCTCCGAAATGGAACTGTGGCCACCGCATTAGTGTTTATCACTTCTTTCCTCAGCCTGTCCTGGTACACAGCCTGGCAAAATGGGAAAGGTAGGTCCTATCTTTCACTAGGCACAATTTCTTTCTCAGAACATGTTCCTTCATAATACACAATGGCTATTTCTCTACAGTGCAAGAACATCAAATTGTAATATTATATAATGCTTATCTTGCATATGTCTTTCTGTGGCAGATGGTAATATATATATTTTTAATGGTGTTTTTATTAAGTTTTATAACCAACAAAGCAAGAGAAAATGGGACAGGGTACATACTGGCAGACCGGGAGTGCAGACTGAGATAAAGCAAGTGCTTCGATTTTTACATAAACACTGCACTTAGAGCCTATCAGAAATACAACTCTAACAACACAGTTGGTCAGTTTCCAGAATATGCACATTGGGTACAGAAAATAATGTATTCAAAGGGTAAGGCACAAAAGCCACAAATCTTACACAAGACCACCAAAGCAACAGGGTGCAAGACATAACCTAAGGGAGATCAACAGACATTACATTTCTATATCACCTGAGACTGCAGAGGTCCAGGACAATAATCAAACAGCCCCTCCCAATGTAAGTCATTTTATACATAGGAAGGCACTATTTATTAAATCAATCCAAATATGCAAGGTGGGGGGGTCATGATTTTTCCATCTTAGGACAATGGCATTTTTTGCATATAAAAAAAGAAATCTAAGTAACGATTTTTGAGAGACACAAAGGTCCTCCTCCTCAAGGTCTCTGAGGATACATCGGGCTGAGGTACATACACTCACTGGCCACTTTATTAGGTACACCTTGCTAGTGCCAAGAAAATATCCATGCTTGGATCCATGCTTCTATGTTGTTTACACCAAAATCTAATCCTACCATCTGAATGTCGCAGCAACCAGTCTGCCTATTCTCCTCTGACCTCTGACATCAACAAGACATTTTCGTCCACACAACTGCAACTCACTGGATATTTTCTCTTTTTTGGACCATTCTCTGTAAACCCTAGAGATGGTTGTGCTTGAAAATCTCAGTAGATCAGCAGTTTTTAAAATGCTCAGACCAGCCGTCTTGCACCAACAACCATGCCACGTTCATAGTCACTTAATTCCCCTTTCTTCCCCATTCGGATGCTTGGTTTGAACTTCAGCAAGTCATCTTCACCACGTCTACATGCCTAAATGCATTGAGTTGCTGCTATGTGATTGGCTGATTAGAAAATTTTGTTACCGAGCAATTGAACAGGTGTAGTTAATAAAGTGGCCAGTGAGTGTATATTAGGCAAAGCCAACTTTTTCTCTATGAACGAGGTGAGACTAGACAAAAATGGCCTCACCCCAGGACAGTCCCATATCAGATGGAAGAAGTCTCTAGTGGCAACATGACAATGGTAGCATTCTGGAGAATCCAACCTACCCATGGCACACAATTTAAGTTGAGTACAGTAGATTCTATGCATATATTTTAATTGAATCACCTTATCCCCTATTGCTATAACCCCAGGAAGCTGATTCCCTAATACTGCCATCCAAATCTCATCTTGCAATGTTGGGATATCAGCCTGCCATTGGGTTTTGATTTTGTCTATACGGGAAGTAAAGGCTGCAGAATGTATGTTGTGAGGAAACTATGTCTCACTTGTCTGGCATTTCTATACCCTTTGGAGCCCTGTATAGTGATCCAATTGTTGTCAAGTCGACATCAGCATCAGGATACCTGGTGTGACATGGACTGTAAGCAGGACCTTTACTAAAACAGAGTGTGGTGCCAGTTGTTGCCAACAACAGACTCACTAGTGTGACATAAAAACACTACAAAACTAGTCCTTTACATATTTGTCCATTTTAGGCCATTTACATGTAATGACTCAAAGCAGAGCCTAGTGGGTGAGGTATATTCCTAAAGGAGTTGGGGCTAAAGGGTCACTATAATTGAAAAAAAATATATTCAAGTTTTTCCTAAATGAAAAACAAGATTTGGCTTTTTTTTTTTTTTTCAACATCTGTGTCCCATTTCATAGAGGTATGCCTACAAGTGGTTGTAAAGGTTGAACGTCTTTTTACCCTAATGCATTTTCTGCATTAAGGTAAACACATTCAGATGCAGCTTGCACCCCCCAAGCCCCCCTTGTGTCCATAGGTACTCAGAGCCGGCTGGGGAGCGAGCATGCACCAGTTCTCCCATAGCAAGCGGCTTGCTAAGGGAGCACTCAGCATAGGGGAGGAGCCAGGAGTTTTGGTGAAGGACCCCCCCCCCCCTTAGACAGCTGTCATGGAAACAAGTGTCTACATTGGAAGATTTCCTTTATTTCAGGTGCTTGTATAGCACTGTCAATTTACGCAGCGCTTTTACATACAGTACATATATTGTACATTCACATCACTCCCTAACCCTCAAGGGGCGTACAATCTAAGGTCCCTAACTCACAGTCATACGTACACATACTAGGGACAATTTATACAGGAGCCAATTCACCTACCAGCATGTCTTTGGAGTGTGGCTGGGATTCGAACCAATGACCCTAGTACTGCCAGGTGGAAGTGCTAACCATTTAGCCACTGTGCTGCCCCTTTCTATTTTTGTCCTGGTGGCAACTCAAGATTTTAGATTTACCGTCACTTTTGTTTCCCGTGACATTGGTTATTAGGACAGTTAGAGGGAATGAATCTCCCTAGCTGGGACACAAACAGCAAAAATACCTGATGGTGGTTCTATCCATCACAACGTTTGCTTTTAGTTATCCTTTAATAATACAAAGTTACTAATCCAAAGTTTCTTGCCTTATTGTGGCTTCACTTCCAGTTCTTTCTGTTCTTTACAAGTATTGTGAAATGCAAGGGAAGTGAGGACATTTCTATTACTCTGCTGTCAATCTAAGCAGAGAAGAGGAGCCCATCCATGATCCTGAAATCAGTAAGTGTTATACTGGCCACAGACAGATCGAAATTCAGTTGGTTCAGCAGGAACCGGACAAATTTCAATCCATTTATGGGCAGGCTGGCTGTACTGAAGTTGATCTGTTAATTAACTTTAGTACAATCAGCCTGTCATTTTTTTTTTTTGTTTGATCACTGCTGGGGGCTATAGCTGGCAGCAGTAATCACTGTGTTCTGACAGTGGGGAAACCTCCCGCTGTCAGAATAAAACAAAGCAGTGGGAGGGATTCCCCCATCAACACTGACTGTGTTGTTGGGAAATTGAGCAATTTTATTTCCTTCCACCCGTGGTTGAAGGGAAAAAAATGCTTACTGTATGATCAGCCAATGAAAAAAATATACTGTATGCAACAAAAATGACATCAAAGTGCATTACAGGAACCTGGGCTTCTCACTGCAGAGCAAGTGTGATCAGCATGTTTTTCCCAGCACTATTGATGCCCTTTAATTGATCACTTGAATACATTATAATAGTGCTGTGTCTATTACTTGTATTTACTAGTCCTGGTACTTTAACTTGTGAATGTCCGTTTTGCACTGTAAGCTTAGTGGAGAAAAGAAGGAACTGCTTACATGTTATATTTATTAGGCTAGCTGGCTACCAAGTGATTCCATAAATACAAATTACTGTACCTATCACACGTGGAGTGCAATGAAGGCTCCTGGGTCTACCATGGAGACTTAACCAGCCTGTTGCTATTAAAATAAGAGATATAGGCAACATCTAAGTTATCTGTATTCTTTATGTCCGAGAACATTATGTATACTAATAGCATGTTTGACATTGGGCATTAAGAAGAGAAGTGGTTCAATATGTGATTCCATAAGTACAATAAAGAACACTACTGATAGTACAGCTAGCATAAAGTACAAAAGAAGCATTCATACATACAGAAATAGCTACAGATTGGTGTGTTCAGAATGCAGAACAGAAGCCCTGCTCATAATTGTACAAATACCACAATGCATTTTTTGTGAATTGAAGAATGGAATGTGTTTCAGAATAGGATGCAGTCATACACTAATATATAGAGAATATACAGAATATGTTGGCAGGCTGGTCCACCCGCTGTGCAATTAATAATATACAATTATAATGAATACTATTAAAAACAACTGATCAGTACAGATGGGTCACAATTACAAGTTGCAACACAAAATAGTGGGTGGTGGACTAATGTCAGAATAAATGTTTCACAACAAATCTCACATACTGTACATGTACCCAAGAATCATTGTTGGCCTTATGTAAAATGTGTGCCTTGGCCCAGATCTGGCTGTAACAGTAACCTTAACCACTTCAAGTCCGGACACTTTCACCTCCTTCCTGTCCAGGCCACTTTTCAGCTTTCAGTGCTACCACACTTTGAATGACAATTGCGCAGTCATGCAACACTGTACCCATATGAATTTTTTAACATTTTTTTGAGACAGATAAAAGTTTATTTTGGTGGTATTTATTCGTCACTGGGAGTTTTATTTTTTTTTTGCTATATAAATGAAAAAGTCCAGAATTTTTGAAAAAGTGTTTTTCTTATCAAATTTTGCAAATAAATAATCTTTCTTCATAAAACTTGGCCAAAATGTATTCAGTTATCTTTTTAGTAAAAAAAAAAAATAACCCAAATTAGTTTATAACCAAAAGTTATAATTTTTCTACATTTTTTTTTTTGTACATTTTTATTTTATATATTTATATTATTATTATTTTTTTTTAACATACTGTCACCCTAGCAGTACAGTGTCATCATCGTGACAGTGTACTACTTGTGGGGGGTGGTCAAGATTTTTTTTATTTTTTTTTAATTTTTTTATTTTATTACACTGATTACTTTTACACCCATAAAGGCTGTAAAAGCAATAATTTCTCCTTCTCTCTGACTGCATTCTTGCAGCCATTGAGACATACTGTGGTAGCTGTGATTGGTCACAGCTTGTCACATGGTACAAGGCAGTTGTGAATAGCCTTGTACCATGTGACCTCTGTGATCATTCACAGATTTTACTAGTAGAAAGCAAGGATGTCACAAGTGACATCTTGCTTACTACTATTCATGTGATAACTGATTGGCCGAGCAGTGAATGCATGATCGGGACCACACACAGAGGTCCCGTACAGGTCCTCCGGACACAGTGGGCACCAGAACGCGGTGCCATGCGCTCCCAGGGAGCACGCACAGGCTGCAAATGCGGGCGCCATTTATGAACGGCAACCTGCTCCTGCACTGCTCCCAATCGGCCGTTTTATGTACATGGGCTGGACGGGAAGTGGTTAATGCATAACGGTAACAAATCTGCCATGATCAGCCTCCCCTTACTTACCTGGCTGATGCTTTGATTCAGCATTGTGCCTGTCTGCAGCAGAGCTCTCCTCCTGCATTAAAACACAAGATGTGCAAAATCCTAAAGTTTGTTTTCTTTAGAAAGCAGATACAGCCTGAGTAGAAAGGCCTGTCCCTGGCCAGTATGATGTCTGTGTGGAAGCAGGAGTCTCCCTGCAGATGTGTGAAACACACCCCGCCAAGTCCATTCTAGAGCTCTCAAATTAATACAGAGCTTTAGCTTCAGGTAAGACCAGTGCTGGGCCACTGCAGACAGACTACTGCTTCCCCACAGACAGAACGGTCCTTTTGTAGTTTGCTATAAAAAAAAATCTAAGACTTTGTACGTCTTTTGTTTTGAATTACCTGGAATGTATTTGGCTGATTTTAAACTGAGTGTTCTTTTGAGCTTTAACCACTTCAGCCCCACAAAGTTTTCCCGCCCCCCCTTCCTAACCAGGCCACTTTTTTCTATTTGGCACTGTGCTATTTCAGCTGGCAGTTGCGGTGTCATGCAATGCTGTACCCAACTAAAATTTATGTCCTTTTTTTCACATAAATAGAGCTCTCTTTTGGTGGTATTTGATCACCACTGTGTTTTTAATTTTTTGCGATAGAAACAAAAAAATTTTTTTTGAAAAAAAAACAATATTTTCTATTTAATGTAAAGAAAAAAAAATGCCCAATAAACTAAAATTTAGTCATAAGTTTAGGCCAAAATTCTGCTACATGTCTTTGGTTTAAAAAAAAAAGAAAATCCCAATACGTGTATATTAACTTCTTGGCGCCAGCCGAACGCAAATGTGCGGCCTTCCGGGGTCTGGGCCTAGACGCCGAGCATCCGAACATTTGCGTTCTATTGAGAAAAAATGGGTTGACTACGCGCCATGCGCGCTCCCAGCACACATGTCCGGTACTCACGGAAAGGTCCCGATCTCCTCTTTCGATTGGGACCTTTCCCAATCATGTGACCGCCATGATGTCGTGTCACAGCGGTCACATGACCCTAAACCCCGCCCCACCTCCTGGCTTCTGAAACCCTTAAAGGGCCGGGAGGCGCTGGCGCCAAGGGGTTAATTGGTTTGTGTGAAAGTTATAGCATCTACAAACTATGGTATAAATAATGCAATTTACTCAGCTTTTACTCTGACCGCCTCTCACAATTCTTGAGGTGCTTAAATGCCAGAGCAGTACAAACACCCCCCAAATGACCCCTTTTTGGAAATTAGAAACACCAAGGAATTTACTGAGACTCAAGTTGTCACCTAAATGATATATTGCCCACACATGCCAAGCAATTACAATGACACTGCAGCTCTTGTTGGGGGTTAAATGCAAGTGCTGCCAGCGAACAAGGCTGATCCTGCGAACACTGCGTTTTTAGGAACATTATACTAAGGGTACTAGTATAGTTCTGTTCATGATCAATATATTGATTTGTACAAACAATATACTAGTAATGGCAGTGATCAGCGACCTATAGCATGAATGCGATAGTGTGCAGAAAATCATTTATGTTGCATGCTATTTAAATTTATTTGACTTGTACGCAGGAAAAGCTTTCAGATGCAGCACATGTGCAGGCAATTACTTGAGAGTAGGAAAGTCAATGAACTACAAGAGTGTTCACTAGGGTTGTCGTAGTTGATTGAGACCAATTAGCTGTCAGCTGCAATGGCTCACGTTACTTGTAGTCTACTTATTCACAGGAGACTGTTACTGAATGACACAGCCGTGTGAGCAGAGCCCTGAACTGCCGCACTCTTTTTTCATATTATATCAGTGGGTGCAGGGAGATGATCCCCTTCCCGCTGTCACAGGAAGGGGGGAATTGGGGGTACATTCTGAACATGTTACGTGTGTGTTGAACTTTGATATTTTCAGCGAATAAACACAATTTTTCTAGTTCAAGCAAATTACATTTTGAATTACTTTCAAGGCCGGTTCACACCATAGAAACACAGTCCAGATGCTTTCCGGATCTTTTTCTGCATGCGTGTTTTTGATGCGTTCCATTGCAGTTTTGAGGCGTGTTTTTATGCGTTCCAGTTAATTTTTTTCACTCTATTTTTTCTTCAACTTAATAAGGATATGTGCATTCCACTGCATTTTTGGTGCTTTTAGGTGCGTCCCAGTACAGTTCAGTGCAGAAAAAAATGCTGCATGTTCTGCTTTTTTTTCTCAAACTGGAATGCACTGGTATTGACTGCACTGGTGTGAACTACGCCATTGGAAACCATATAACCTACCATCCATGTGTTTCTGAAGAAGAAAAAAAAATGCTCTGGACTGTATGTAGTGTGAACTGGCTCTCAAGCAAAAAAAATCTTCAGGACTTGCCTCTACTTAATCAACTTAAAATGGGTCTTAGTTGCGTGTATTTTTAAATAGGGATGCTGCACACGCATCCAGGTACCTTGATCTCCTGTAATTCTACGTCAATCTATAAAAGCAATAGCAGTAGGACAGGTGGATTGGGAAGTAGGCTACCTACAGGCTCTTAGGCTCCATGCACACTAGTGTTTTTTTAAGCTAAAAAAACTCTGGATAAAAAACGCTGGTAGTAACGTTTAGGAGCGGTAGTGCTTTTATTAGCGTTTTTACAGTACATGAAAAAAAAAAATAGCTAGAAAAAAGCTGTTAGGAGTGTTTTTAGTGGTGTTTAGCATTTTTTTCTGCCACAAAAAACGCTCCCAAAAGACTCCATAAAAATGCTAAAGCTTGAAAAATGCCATTAGCCTAAAATAGTGTGCATGGACACATAGGATAACACTAATTAGCTTTTAGGAGCAGAAACAAATGCTGGTAACAGCTTCTAAGAGCGTAAAAACATTAGTGTGCATGCAGCTTTAACCTGAAGCAGGTTAGCTAGTTTTTGCTTCTATTGTGCACTTGCTGGTTGGACCTTCCTCTGTGGAACACGTGCTAGTTTTACATTGAGCAGCTACCAATATTTCTACATGTTGACTTGACAGTATTGGGTGTAGTTCTATTGGAAATGGGAAGAGGTGTTTGTTAAGCAGTGTGACTCAGCTGTAACATAATTAGGTCTGCATCCATATTAATGAATCCAGAGCTGCTTTCATCCTACCCTGCTTAATATATCATGTACAAAGAGGGGAAGGGCTCAAGGGACATGATAGTCTCTGAAATGTATTAATTTTTCTTTTTTACCACTGGCTGGGCAATGCTTGTTTTCGCATTGCAGGACATTGGCTTAACAAGATTTTAGTAATGCAGTGGTCTCCATTATATAAGATTGTAAATAAATCCTCAAAGCAATATTAAGTCCAAAACCAAAAATGTAATAAATTGTAGTTTACCAATCCTAAGATGTGTTGGCTGCATTAGTTTTTATTTTTAGGCTTTTTCTTATCTGTTTTCACCTAGTGATCTGGCCAGTAACACACCTCCAGTATTAGTGAGACACCACTCCGGAGGAATGAGCACAGGAAACAGCGGACAGCAGCATTGTCTGTGTGGGGGGAGAGGAGTGTTAGATATATTAGAAGATTTAAATGCACTAACAAATTGTATCCAAACTCCAGCTAACACTTTCTAAGCAGTTACAGCAAACTTTTTTTTTTCCCTTTTGGGATAAAGGTTTTACATAAATAAACAAAAGTTGTTCATGCAAGCACCCCCTGTCAGTGTTAACACAGAACTCTGGGCAAAAACGTCTTTACATGTCCTTGTCACTGATTTCCTACCTTCCATAAATATGTCGTCCATCTTCTGGTTCACTCAGTAGTTGCACTGAAATAGCCTAATCATTTTCAAATCAAACTGCTAATTTTCCTTGGTTTCCTGTTTGTAAGACTGGTGGCCGCTATGCTTCCTATTCCCCCAGCCATTGGTCTTGGCACATCCCTTCTGTAGTTCTTTCTCCAGGAAGCAGTGATGGGAGGACCGAGACTGTCACACACATTCAACATGTACAGGTCTTGTGTACCCGCCCACATTCACTACAATTCCCCGTGGTTGATGGGAACTGTGGCCCTCCAGCTGTTGTAGAACTACAAGTCCCATGAGGCATTGCAAAACTGAGAGTTACAAGCATAACTCCCAAAGGCAGAGGCATGATGGGACTTGTAGTTCACCAACAGCTGAAGGGCCACAGTTGCCCACCCCTGCTGCAGAGAGAGAGGAGAGGATATGATGTACTGTAATCTCTGCTATTACACCTCCTCCTTGGCAGAGAAGTTATCTTTTGAATAGCAAAGATGAGGTCATGAAAATTCAATTAGACTTTTTTCCTAAATAGTAAGGATTTTCAAAATGTTATTAACTGTTTATAGTGTTTTGCGTAGGGGGGTGTACTAATGGGTGATTTTTTTTTTTGCCTATCCTAATTCTTCTTTAAATGGTTTGTTTCATCTCTGTAACTAATACATTCTGCTGGAGGGCTTGCTGTTTTAAAAACAACAGACTTATTGGCTAGATCACCAGATAAAAATAAAGGAAAGAAAGCCTAAAAATGAATACAATGCAGCCATCACATCTGAGATTTGGTATTGCCAACTCAATCCGATGCAACTACAGTTTAGTTACTGTAGTTCCAATTTGAATGCAGTAAGAAAGGTGTATTAATAAAAACAACTAGCATTGCCCGTTGCCATGGTTATGTGACACCACTACTTCATAAATCTAACTGTCCTTTTACAGAATCTTTGCAGCATTGAGGTATAATCATTTAAATACATGTTGTACTGTATGTGCTTAAATAAGACTTGTATATCAATCTAAATACTAACAGCAATTATGTTGCACTCCCTGAATCTATGATCTCTAGTTTATGCAGAGGAAGGCAAAAAAATGATGGGGGGGAACAAATCCTTTCAGATCACCAAAGCCAATTGCATAACTTTCGGAATATGGGAATATGAGCAGTCATTTATATTTTGTGCTTTTAGAAACACAGTCCCTTGAGTTTACTGAAACTACGTAATGTGGAAGACCATTCCACAGGAATCTTCTCTGTAGAGGTCAAACCTCCCATCTACTAGTTGCAAGTGAAGCCCTTGTGGCTTTTAAGGAGACCTGAGATGGTTCGTGTAGCTAGACCCCTGTTTAATCCATGTACAGTATATATTCATGAAAAAGTGACAAATATATTTTGTAGTAATGCAGTCTGTTTTATATGATATAAAACATAGTGAGCGCTCCTATGAAACAGCCGCTAAAACACCAAAAGGTACCAATGTAAAACCTTCAATGTAAACAGTATAATAGGGGTGTAGCGCTAAAAGGTATGAAAATGATAAAAAATTGCCAGCACAGAACAACCTGTATGGATATACTAATACTATTGTGAATGTCCGCTGATAAAGTTCAAATATAAATAAAATATAAATAAAATCCCAGGATAATGAAATTAGCAGCAGATAGACTTGTAACACCAACCAATAGTTAAAGTGCGCACTCACCGGAAGCGCATGGATAATGCGCATATAATATAAACCATCAAGGTATCTGTAGATGGGCAGGATGATCCGGTGAACTTTTCCTCTATGGTGTACTCATCAAGCCGTAGGGAATGTAAAAGAGATCTGCTGGATCCAGAGGTCCCCTTAAGGATGGATTAGGTGCTCATCCAAGATGTAATTTACACCAACTCACATTACATCCGTCATGGAAACCCAAAACCTTCTAGAACAGCCCACATATTACTAAGTATGCAACATGTCAATAAGGTGCAAACTGTCACTACCCATACCCCTACCCATATATTATATGCGCATTATCCATGCGCTTCCGGTGAGTGCGCACTTTAACTATTGGTTGGTGTCACAAGTCTATCTGCTGCTGATTTCATTATCCTGGGATTTTATTTATATTTTATTTATATTTGAACTTTATCAGTGGACATTCACAATAGTATATCCATACAGGTTGTTCGGTGCTGGCAATTTTTTCTCATTTTCATACCTTTGAGCGCTACACCTCTATTATACAGTCTGTTTTTATACTTTCCTCCTGTGATCTCCACTTTAGCTTTCAGGCTGTGCACGCTGGGCCTCACATTGAGGTTGTACTTCTAACCTCATTCAGAGAGGCACTGAGGCCCGTAGATAATGAATGGACTGTGTGTTTATGCAGTTTCAGATGCCAGGTGTTGCATGCAGGCAGCCCATGTAGGGTCCTTTCGCACAGCATTTCGTATGTCCGCTTTTCATCTGTCCAATTATGGATGAAAAACGGAAACCCATGTATTTCTGTGGACTAGCAGATGTAAGCGGATGATCATCTGTTTATATCCACAGTGGCTAAATGGTTAGCACTTCCACCTGGCAGTACTAGGGTTGCTGGTACGAATCCCAACCACGGCACTACCTGCCTGGAGTTTGCATGTTCTCCCTGTGACTGCGTGGGTTTCCTTTGGGTACTCCGGTTTCCTCCCACACTCCAAAGACATGCTGGTAGGTGAATTTGCTCCTGTCTAAATTGACCCTAGTATGTGTATGTATGAATGTGAGTTAGGGACTTTAGATTGTAAGCCCCTTGAGGGTCAGGGACTGATGTGAATGTACAATATATGTATCTAAAACACTGCATAAATTGACGGCTCTATAGAAGTACCTGAAATAAATGAAATAATAAATAAATCCATTAATGTCCGCATCCATTAACATCTGTTTTTTTGAATGGAAGAAAGCCCTATTTTTCCTCCATTAAAAAAAAAATGGAACGAACGAAAAACTGATGTAAACGGACATACGGCCCATTTTTACATTGGTAAAGGATATAAAAAACTGAAGTAAAAAAGTATTAGAAATTGATGTAAACTGATGACTGAACTGACGAGAAAAACCAAACGCCCGTGTTAAAGGGGCCTAAGGGGATGCAATGGCTGCATGGAAACAGATGCTTATCTTAATTTGACAATTGTGCATTCTGGGCCACTCATCTAAATGCTCCAAATAAAGACATGTAGCCACTGCATCCCAATACGCTTGCTGCCTTGGTGGCTGAAGTTGCACAGTCTGTTTAGGGTCTATGGGTCTAAGCACCTATGTGAATGAGGCCTTATTCAACTGTCCAATGGCGGAGCTGTCACTGTTCTTAAGGCTCTGACATTTAACATAGGGCAGTGACTTAATTCCAGGAGGTACAGGGCATCATTTTGAGTTGGAGAGAAGCCAAATGTATATCCCAATCCTGCATTGTGATCTTGTCCCACAGGCTTCCAATGCAAACCACAAGTGGCCATTTCAAAACATGTTATGCAGGCATGGTGCACTGTTGTCACCATCAGAAAAAAACAAAACCCTGAGATATGCTATGTAGCCATCACTGGAGTTGTCACTGTCATTCGCACCTGGGCTAGTTACCTGTGCAAGCTATAAAAGAAAGAGAAGCAGCGCCATCTAAGTGCAGCAATATAAGCATGCATGCTTCTCTCTCTTTTAGGCTAGGTTCACATATATGCGGGTGGTTCCGCTGCGGATACGCGCAAAAATCCGTACATCCGCACCACCCGCACAGAAAAAAGCGGACCCGCGGGTGGGTGCCATTAATTCTAATGGCACGCTGCCAGCACTGGAAATTGCAACCGTACTGGGAACCGAGGTTCCCATGCAGGCTGTGTTTTCCAAAGAAGTACGGGGACTTCTTCCCTGCGTGTCCCAGGACATGGGAGTCCATTCAAAT
Source organism: Staurois parvus (assembly GCF_062004578.1). Lineage (NCBI taxonomy): Eukaryota > Metazoa > Chordata > Amphibia > Anura > Ranidae > Staurois > Staurois parvus. The sequence continues at coordinate 703,653 of NW_028318430.1, forward strand.
GAATGGGCTCTTGTGCACTCGCAAAACGCGGACCGCAGGAATGCGGATATGTGAATCAGGGGTTATGGTTCACACAGAGTCTCTTCTAGGTGTTTTTGAATCAGCTGCCACTGGGTCAAGCATTGTTGCATTATCTCTTAACCACCTTTGGACTTTAAGGACTTTACTTGTGTGGGTAATATATTAGCCATCACAGTATACATCTGTTTTTTTTTCTTCCAATTTTTTTTTTTCTACTTAGTGCGCCAAATATTTCTCTTGTTCACCTGTGTTTTTTTTGCTGTTTTTTGATGGTATTATAGCATTGCAACTGTTAGCCATGCATTTGGCTTGTGATTACAATGTAGTCCCATTTATTTCAATGGGTTAGTTTAACAGGCACTGAAGCCTGTCACATTTTCTGCAAGCCATGTCAAATTTGCCCCAGCTGGAAAGCAAAACTTTTTAAAGGCAAAACGTCTGTGCACTGCAAGTGCAGTTGCTCTAAATCTGAGGGGAAGCTCAGCTGATTTCTATCATCCAATCATGTTCAAGCAAAAATGCTGTTTATGTTTTATTTTTTTATTTATTTTTTTTAATTTTGCATGTGATTGGGTATTCTTTGCAAAGTGAAGCTTTACCTCATTTACTAAGCTCTGGAGCAATTGCACTTGCAGTGCACAGTATATTTTTCTTTAGTAAATCAACCCCATTGTGTTTGCAGTATGTTTGTGGACCTATTCTGCTGTATGTTTTCTTTTGGGTGGCAACTTTCTCCTGAACTGGTAGAGACAAACGTTACTGTGCATAGGTCCTAATGGAAAAGCCTTGCACTTGGAAGCCTGTAGTGCCTGGACCAAAGGGGACTGGGGAAGCTTTACAGCCACCCAAATCACTGTTACTACATAGAGAAAAAAAGAAAATGAAATTCTGAAACAAGCACATGGCATCTGTTGTGTGCTTTCAGTCTTTGGCTGTCTTGACAAATTAGTTATGGCGATGGCAGTAAAAAGGTTAATGATAGGTGTACTGACAATGGTTCTCAATTTTTTTTTCCATACCTGCAGGCTAGCATCATACTGCATTTCATGGATTTGAGGCTAAACACTCAGCAAACCGCTAATACACCATCCAAATACATATGTGTGAGCTGCCTTGCCTGCCAAATGATTTGTATTTTGCTTGGCCAGTCTTGTCATCTGGGCCCTTCTGCCAGACATATTGCTAGGTCCTGGATCTGTCTGGGGTTCAGCTTTATAACAGTTGCTGTTACATTTTTTTAACAATGTAATCCACTGACATGTGTCAGACAAAAGTGATGATGGATTCTGACAGAAGAAAATGCTACATGCAGCAGAGTCTTTCTCATGCTGGAAGCGTGGCCCTGCCAGACTGGTTTTTAGCTGTAGTTCATGATAAGCATTTATTTTTTCATTTATGAATTCTTTTGCTTGAGCGCCTGGATTTCAGCTGGACTGTTAGATAACCAAGACACTTTTTTAATGCATGTCTATACAGAAAAATGTTGGGACCAGGTGATGCCTGCATAGCTTTGTAAGCTCAGCTGCTCAATGTAAACATGCTTACAGCAGTCATGTGCAAATGTCAAAGCTGATCTTTAGGAAAATAGAAAAATATGTAGTTGAGAGAGATATATATATATATATATATATATATATATATATATACATATATATATTGTGACAGTGTGGCGATCTGTCACCCTGGATTCTCAACAAGGCAGGTTGAGGGGCTCCAGGGTAAAGGTTTGATATGGAGGAAAGTGGTTTTTCACTTTCCTTCTTTGTTTGTAAGGTCCATTTTGGGAGCTGGAGCCTGGAGATTTCAAAGCGATTTGGGAGGGATGAAATCTCCAATCCTGGGACCAGGTTTTGGGATAGGCCAGGAGACTGATTGCACAGGTGTGTGCAGGCCTTTAGAGAGAGCCAGGACCAGGGTTCTGGGCTCCACTCCGGCAGCTAGGAGTCAGCAGGGCTCCACCCCGGCAGCTAGGAGTCAGCAGGGCTCCACTTGGCAGACGGGAGGTCTCTGCCTTGGAGTCAGGTGGAAGCCAGACTAGCTGTGTGCTAGTGGCTATAATTTGGGAAGAGTCTGCAGGAGACAGACATTGAACTGTGTGTAAGCCAGGAGGCTGAATCTTTGTTTTGTTGGTGGATACCCCTGCGTGGGAAGCATTATGTTTGAACTTTCATTTAAATAAAAGTGGGCTAAAAAGGCCCTGAAAAATAAGCGAGTTGCTGTGTGCGTTAACAAAGCTCTACCACGTTGAAGCGAGTTCCCACAATATATATATATATATATATATATATAAAAGCTGTTTTGCCACCAGAGGTCTTGTAATTCTGTTCAGCTATCCTTGTGATTCAGGAATCCCTAAAAGAAAGCACAGTGCATCCCTGCACCTGCAGGTGCCCTACAGCCAAGCAAACACTTTGTTGGTTCCATTAGATTCCAAAACACGTGTATTGCTTAGTTTAGAGGAAATACATAAATAAATAAAAAATTTATAAAAAAATGTATATAAAAAATAAATAAATATATATATATATATATATATATATATATATATATATATATATATATATACACAAACACATACTGTAGATTTGATTGCACTGGCATTTTGCTTTTAAAAAGCTCCAGTACATTTTCTATGTAGACGATAATACAGGCAAGAATACAGTGCTTCTTGAAAAAAGGTTTAAAAAAAAAAAAAAGTCAATCAGTCAGTCCTGTTTCAGTTTTTTTGTAGTGCTGGTCAATTTTCTAACACTTTCAAGCACATTCAACAATCTTTTTATCACAAATACAATCACATATGGTACAAATACTGTACAATCAAATGGATTAAGGCAACCTAGTAACATCCCTGCAATATAATTATGGTGGTGGGTTGACTTGATCAGTTTGATGTTTTACAGATTTAATCTGGCTGAAATTGCTTCAGAATTGCTGTGTGTGGCCAGCATAAAAGATGAAGTTCCACTGCATTTTGTAGGTAGTTAAAGTAAACATAGCCTCAGATATACATTTTTTATGTTAAAGGCCACGTTTTAGTCAGATTTTTAAAACATCAGCACAAGGGACAGAACTTGCTATCAATGCAAAGTGTCACTTGGGCTGATAGTTGCTTTAGTTGAAATTTGAAGTCCTCTGAACCCCTTCCTCCCACTCCATCCATTCCATAATTTCCTGGTGCTGGTGATTGGTGACAGCCAATGTTTGCCACGCTCCGCGGGCCGGATTAAAAGGTCCGCCGGGCCGTAGTTTGCCCATTGCTGGGCTAGCTGCAGAGTCCTGACTTTTGGGGCGGCCGCCCGAGAGGAGGGAGGGGAGCGGGCGCCCGGCACACAGAAGAGCCGCATTAAAGTGTGTAAAGAGCCGCATGTGGCTCGCGAGCCGCGGCTTGCCGACCACTGTCCTAGACCACTCAAGTGATTTTAATGGCAGAAGTTTTTTTTTCTCCCTTAATGCATTCTCTGCATTAAGGGAAAAAACCTGAGGGCAGGCCCAGCCCATCCTTATACTTACCTTACCAATCTCAGTCCAGTGCTGTGTATGAATGCAGTGGCTATCTTGGCTCTTTCCCTCCTCATAGGCTCAGGCCAGCTTCAGAAGGAGGGAGTGGGGGGGGGGGGAAACCGTGCTCTGTGTTTCAGTGGACACACAGCGCTCGGTTTGGGAGTGTGGGAGTGAACCTGCACGAGTGCCCCCATAGCAAGCAGCTTTTTTTGGGGGTACACAGTGGGGGGGGGGTGTTGGACCAGGAGCGTCGGTGGGAGACCCAAGAAGAGTAGAATTGGAGTTGGTCTTTGGAAAACCATTGAACAGAGCAGGTAAGTATAACATGGGTTTTTATTTTAACACTTTCACTGCCGGACCATTTTTGCTATTTTTTTCATTGCTTTTTTTATTTTTCCCTTTACAGCTTTCAGAGTTTTTAAAAGTACCCCTAAACCATATATTTTCCGAAAGCACGTGACCAGTAGAATAAAAAGAAGGTGCTTCTGATTCTTAGGGCCCCATGATATTTGCGCAAATGTTTATCAAAACAATACTTTTGCTAAAAATATACTAAAATCATTTTAGCAGATACAAACACAGAAAAGTTTACAAAATTCCTACTGAATATGAAAGCTTAAGCTGTATTGAGATAATAAATAACAAATATTTGGAAATTTCAAATTTCACCATTTGTGGTGAAAATCGAACGTACACATACTGTACGTAACCACATTTCTCTAAACATCTGGAGGTTTTCATTTTTCCCTTAAAGCTTTCAGAAATTGTAAAAGGCCCCCCACTAAACCATATATTTTCCAAAAGCACATGACCAGTGAAAAAAAAGAAGGTGTCACTGATTTTTTTTAGGACCCACTGTAGTTGTGCAATGCAAATGTTTATCAAATTGCTGTTTTAACTCAAAAAACACTAAAATCCTTATTGGCATACATAAACACAACATAACTTACAAAATTCCTGCTAAATTCCTTATTCGCATGGCTGTACGTTTGGAAGGCTGTATGGAGGGCTGTGTTTACCTGCACAGGTGCTCTGTACTTCCCTTTGCTGGCAATCCTATTCATGCCAGTTGGGATGCAGCAGCTGTAAGGACAGATCTGACATCTGTGCAGGTGTAGATGCATGGTCCCAATCGCAGACAGTGTGAGTTCAGGGACATGCACTCACATAGATGTCAAGTTGGGAGCAGTGGCTGTGTCCATGCAGCCTCTGCATCCCAATTGATATGAATGAGACTGCCTGCAGAGGAATGCACTAAACGCCTGTGCATTCCCCTGCAGCTGCTGTGTCCCAATTGACATCGATGGAACTGTCTACATGGGGATGCATGGAACACTTGCATTGCTGTGTAGATTTTTATTATTATACAGGATTTATATAGCACCAACAGTTTGCTCAGCGCTATACAATATAAATTAACACATCCTTGTTGTAGTATGCCTCGTGTAAATGAGGCCCTAGGCTTTGGTTGGGGGAGCTGCAAAAATGTGCTGTTGAGCTGCGTTTCTGCCACCTGCCAGCCGTCCCCCCTTAAGGTGCAATGGGCAGCAAACGGGAGTGTTTACTTGCTGGGGGTGCAATGCCTCGCTTTGTGCCCACGGCCAAGTTGCTTTGCTTTGCACCCAATGAACACTACACATTCAAGCCAGTGGGGAAGTGCCTCAAATGCCCCACAGCTGCATGCAATACATATGGTTGTGGCGCATTTGTCAGCAAAAATGGGGTTAAAACAGGTGGTGACAAAGCAGTGCATCCATTCCTCACTGTCTGTCAGGAGCTGCTGGAGTGTGAACGTAATAGAGATTGGGCTTTGGAGGCAAGGGAGACTTCGATGCATCTCTTAATCTACCTTTAGGCCCCTTCCACATGCTTGCTCAGCGAGGAATTTGTCTGCTGATCCCCACTGAGCAGACAGATTGCTGGACTGTGTCCACTCTGCATATGCAGAAAATGATACAGCCCACTGTCCTCTCTGGGAGGTGGGATGTAAACAGACTGCCTGTCCATTTCCACCTGACTGCTATTCCCATCCATCTGTTTTTAGCTGATCAGATTGGATGTAGGTGGGGACATAAGTCCGTTTACATCCACTGCTCCATAGAGTGTAATGGAGGGTCTGATTGGGTCCGCCTAAAAAACTGATAGGGGGACCCAGTCAGTGCATCCATGTGAAAGGTGTGTTACTGTGGTTTTTATTTATATATTTGTTTTTTAACAGGCATCATTTCTTTTTTAATATTTTTTTTTTTTTTAAATGGAGGTGGGCTTTGGAGAGACATCAGGGGTCTAAACAGACCCCTAATGTGTCTTTTAGCCTGAAAAGCACTGTAGGTGAATGAGATAGGAGTATGCATAGAGACACCGATTCATTCACAAACCGAAATAAAGTAAACACTGTTTACAATTGCAAAGAATCACACTAGCCTCCTTACCTAACCATTTGAATACATCAAAGGAATTAAACCCTATCTCTCTCCCTCTGAAGGTCCATACTTACCTTCTCCGATGGTTGAGGCCTACTGTGCATGCTATAGCCTGGATGGTGAACATATACTACTGAACTGTGTTCATAACATCCCATAGACTTGAATACTGCAGGATCAACACCTCATTCATTAGGGTGCATTCGCATTAGGACATTAGTATACAGATGCAGGTAGCAGACAGCGCTTAGTTTTTACCAACCTGGCTATGGAGAGCATGGGAGGCCACAGCTGTTGGAGGCTATATATAAGAACCTGGTTGAGTTGGGAAGGGGAGGTATGGCATATTTTAAGCCTCGTACACATGATAAGAATATCGGACGAATAATTATCCATTTTTTTTTGCATGCTAGTTTCATATAGAAAATGAATAGGTTACACGAGTTACAAAAATTCTTGTAAGAATACAACTCCGTCGAGTATGTAATGTATTGGACAGCACAGTGGCTAAATGGTTTGCACTTTCTCCTGGCAGTACTAGGGTCGTTGGTTCGAATCCCAGCCACGGCACCACCTGCCTGAAGTTTGCATGTTCTCCCTGTGCCTGCGTTGGTTTCCTCTGGGTACTCCGGTTTCCTCCCACACTCCAAAGACAGGCTGGTAGGTTAATTGGTTCCTGTCTAAATTGGCCCTAGTATGTGTATACATGAATGTAAGTTAGGGACCTTAGATTGTACACCCCTTGAGGGTTAGGGACTGATGTGAATGTACAATATATATTTGTAACACGCTGCGTAAATTGATGGCGCTATATAGGTACCTGAAATAAATATTGTATTGAAATGTATTCTTTTGTTTCCGAGCACACGCAGTCTTGGTAACTCGTTTTTGTTTTCTTTTATGGATATATACTGTACTAATTGAAACAAAAATAGTTTGTCCTGTTCTCTTAGGAGAAAAATGTTTGCGCTTGTCCCAGTCTGCTCTCGAAATCGGTGTACTAACGATCGGATTATCGGACGATTGTTCCAACAGCAGTATTTTTTTGCCTGGTTTTCTCGTCATGTGTACTAGGCATAACTGTATTGAGGGGGTGTTGGAAGGGGGGCTGTGGGAATTTTTAAATTGTACTTTTAAAAAAATATTATAGGAAGCAGGGTGGATTTGATTTAAATCAAACTGATTTAAATCACGATTTAAATCACTAGTCAGTAAGGCTTGATTTAAATCCTAGTTTTCTACATAGACTAATTCTTGCTGGTATAACTTTAATATGCAAGTAGATGAAGATTTTTAGAACAACTTTTCATATTAGTTTTTTTATCCCCAGTTTAATAGGTTAATCATTCATATTTGGACAACTTTTCTGTTGTACTTAGGAAGGAGAAAAATAATCATTACCTTAATAATAACAATTTAAATAGATTTATTCAACTGAAACAATAACATTCCAGCATATGTGATTTTCTTAAACAAACATCCATGTTTAACTAATTTGGCTAAACAAAATATATATATTTTAAGAAACTTAGACTGTCAGCCCCTTTCTCCTCACACTTCGTTTCACTTTCTTCTTGTGCAGATCTATTCCACTCCAAACAATCAGAAAAATATTGTTTCTATTCACTGAACTTCTTGAAACTTAGCACTGAAGGGGTTGATTCTGTATTCATAGGTTTGTAGAAGTTAGGATTAAGGTCTTTTTCTTAACTCTGTTCATGTTATAACATTTTTGCTGTGAAGAAGAGGCATGTGATCTCCGCTGAGTCAAATTCAGTTTTGAGAACTGCAAAAGTAAACCAAGCATCTGTGATAATATCTTGTAGGCAGAGAAACTGCCCAATAATCCTACAAAAACCTCTGGAAGAGCATGACATTGTGAATGGATTAATGGAATTTATTTACCAAAAAAATTAAACATATACAGCCTTATTCTACATAATTAAAAAACAAATCTTTATTTCATGATGGAATAACCTTTGGATGGTAATATATTTTCCTCAAAAAGCATTTTATTTAAAAAAAATCTGATTTAAATAAAAAAAATCTATTTTTTTTTTATTTTTTAAAAAAAATCATTGATTTTTATCCACCCTGATAGGAAGGCAATACTGCATTTTTTTTTTTACTTTGGGTTTATAGACACTTTAATAAATGTCCGAGAAATTAAGATGTGCTCATGGTTTGCATATAATACAAGAAAGCAAAATGTAAATGTGACTAGTTAATGTATTCAAACAGTCATGCTAGAGATATTGAGTTTGACAGCAAATGTTGGCAATCGTGTGTTATTTATCTTGGCGAGTTCTCATAACTTCTGTTGGGTAAGTACATTTGTGGAGAATTTGATTTATAATCCACAAATACCTGCCAGTTGCTTTGTTAACATAATTCTACATGCCACAGAGCCATCAGAAAGCTTATTTTCCTTTTCACACGTGTGTAATTTTCCAGGCTTAAAATGACCAATCTTCTTTACTGCTCGATTTAAGGAGCAGTAACTATGGGTGCGAACAACATGATCGCATGTCAACATGAATTACTTGAGAGGCCCTTCTACATTTGTGTACTGTAGCATCATGTACCTTTTTGTTAACATTATATATAGTTTTTGTTTTGTTTAACTGAAGCAAGGCATGCTTAGAACTCGAAAATGTTATTTATGGGACCGTAGCTGGCAATCATTCTTATAGGAGAAGAGATTTGAATTTCTATTTCTGCTGCACATTGCTATAGCAAAGGCACAGCCTGAGGTTATGGGCTATATGATGCTCAGAAAACCTTGAAATAGCAAACGAGGGTTTGACACTTCTGATTTGCGGTGACATCAGTCATCGTGTCATATAAATTATGCAGTATAAATGAGTTCTTGACTTTGAAGAAAATATCACCCTGCCAAAAGGACTTTGTTCAATTACAGTATCTGAATTTGTGTTTATAACTGAAGTTGACTATCATCCCGATATTGGCTAGGAGTAGTTCGTCACATTCACCTGGACTGGAAGCTATTTAGATTAGCCGTGAAATGTCTTCAGCATCACAGAATGTGTCCAGCTGAATGTGACCAACTACTACTAGCGATACAATAACCTGGATAAATGACAGCCTTCACAGAGAGACAGAGATACTGCTAATATTTCATCATTTGCAAATGAAAATATTAAATTGTTCTTAGTTGTTGCTATATCATGTTTTTACATTTTATTAAGATGTCCAAAACATGTAAATAAAGAAAGCTTTTGGGTTGCATAAAACATTCTGGGCAGTGAAGCTGTAGCTGAAAGCGGTATTAAACCCAAAAGCAAATATTTCATTTATTGCAGCTTACCAATTCTTAAATGTGATGGCTGTATTAATTTTCTTTTTTAGGATTTCCTTTTTGTTTTCATTTGGTAATTCAGCCAGCAAATCTGTTGTTTTTCAGGCGCTCAAACAGAATGCGTCAGTTTACATGGGTGAGACAATCCATTTACCACTGACAGGAGTGATTAACCACTTCCCGTCCGGCCCATGTACATAAATGCCCGGATGGGAGCAGTGCAGAAGCGGGTGGCCGTTTATAAACTTCTTCCACATTCACTTCCTGTGCGTGCTCCCTGGGCCCATTGTGTTCGCTGTACGGGACGTCTGTGTGAAGTCATGATTCATGTGATCCCTGATTGGCCAATCAGTGATCAGATGAACAGTATTAACAAGATGTCACTTCCTGACATCATTGCCTACTACTTGTGAAATCTGTGAATGATCACAGAGATCACATAGTACAAGGCTATTCACAACAGCCTTCTACCATGTGACAAGCTGTGACCAATCATAGCTCTCACAGTATTTCTCAGTGGCTGCAAGAATGCAGCCAGAGAGAAGGAGAAGTGATTGCTTTTTTGCTTTATGGGCGTAAAAGCAATCCGTGTAAAAAAGGAAAAAAAAAATCTTCATCACCCCCCACAAGTAGTACAGTGTCGCTATGGTGACATTGTACTGCTAGGGTGACGGTATGTTAAAAAAAAACTAACCCATAAATAATATAAAAAAAAATAAAAATGTAAACCTTTTTTTTTTAAATTATAATTTTTGGTTCTAAACTAATTTGGGTTATTTTTTTTTTTTTAGTAAAAAGATAGCTGAATACATTTTGGTCAAGATTATTTATTTGCAAAATTTTATAAGTAAAACACTTTTTTTTTCAAAATGTTTGGTCTTTTCATTTATATAGCAAAAAATAAAAATCCCAGTGGTGAATAAATACCATTAAAATTTTAATCTGTCTCAAAAAAAGGCTAAAAAATTCATATGGGTACAGTGTTGCATGTCTGCACAATTGTCATTTAAAGTGTGATAGCTCTGAAAGCTGGAAATTGTCCTGGAGAGGAAGGGCATGAAAGTGTCCAGACACTAAGTGGTTAAGATGATCAGCTTTTCTTTATTAATGTAAAACCTTTCACCCCAAAAGGAAAAAAAATGTTTTCTGTAACAGGTTATAAGATGTGAGCTGGAGTTTGGCTTCAATTTGCTATTGTATTCAAATCTGCTAATACATATACCCCCCCCCCCCCGACTGACAATGCTGCTGTATCCTGTACTCATTCCTCCACAGTGGTGTCTCACTAATACAGATGGTGTGTTACTGGCTAGATCACATGGTGAAAGCAGAGGGGGGAAAAAGAATAAGATCAGAAACTTGAAAAGTTCCCATTACCTTCTCCTGTATAGGGGATGGATGTCAGGGAACAGGCAGTGTGGTGAAATCTCAGTGGAGGCACTGATTAGTAAACTTCTAACTCTTCCCCATGCTATCCAAAAGGAGCAAAAAAAAAAAATTGTGGTTGGAGTTTGGGCTTTGGGGCTCATTCACATTTGTCAATTTTTTCTGCAGTAAAATTCTTTGAGCTGAAATAGTTTTGCTAATAAATTTTGTAAAATTATTTTCTTTTTCGGGAAAGAATGATTATGTGTGGCAAATGAAAATTGACAATAAAAAAATATTTATAAAATGTTTTTAATGTAAATTTTATAAAACACCCACCCTGCTCTTGGGCATTCACCATTTGCCTGGACACATTCATTAGTATTTGGGTTAGGGTGGCTGTGTTGTCTGTGTGGATATAAATGTTGGGGTGTGTTCCTGCCACTGATTAGAGATGAAGAAGCAACTTGTATAGACTGCGAAAGGTAACATAAGGTTTCCCACGCAGGGGTTCTTCTTCAGCAAGCACAAATAATGAAAAATACTCCATTACTCAGTTGCAGTCCTTTGTTACACAGGCCCACTCTTGGCCTCCAAATAGGGTTCTTCCCCCCTCCCAAGTTTGCTCACTGTCTGAGACTTCCAGACTTCCCCCAGTCTCCCTGGACTCGCTAGCCGCCTCAGCTTTCTCACCCTCCCAGACCCTGTCTTGGTCTCCCAAGCCTCCATAGCTGTCTTGACCCCCTCAGTCCTTTGGGCAAGAAGTCCCCCTCTCAAGGGTCTCACAGGGCTCTGTCTCCACACGGCAGCAACTGCAACTCCCAACGCAACCTGAACTCTCACCAGACTGCCATTATAAGGGCTGTGTGCACCGGGGCACACACCCTGTGGGTTTTCCAGAACACCCAGACACTGGGTTGGCGATTTCTTCCCTCCCAAGGTACTTTGAAATCCCCGAACTATGGAGTCCCATCCGAAAACACCAAAATCTGGACAAATATGCAAAACGCAGTTTTCTCTGCTTCAAATCAACATTCCATAGTCCTGCACTCAGAAAAAATGCAAATTATATGATAAAGTGTGTGCGAATAAAAAGTGTGCACTGTGTGTATGTGTGTGTATATAAACGCTATATTGTATACTGTGTGTATGTGTGTGTGTGTATATACATAAACACACTATATTGTATACTGTGTGTGTGTATATACTGTATATATGTGTGTATATAAGCACACTATATTGTATACTGTGTGTATGTATGTGTATATACTGTATGTATGTGTGTGTGTTTATAAACACTATATTGTATACTGTGTTTATGTATATATACTGTATATGTGTGTGTGTGTGTATAAACTGTGTGTGTGTGTATATACAGTCAGGTCCATAAATATTGGGACATCGACACAATTCTAACATTTTTGGCTCTATACACCACCACAATGGATTTGAAATGAAACGAACAAGATGTGCTTTAACTGCAGACTGTCCGCTTTAATTTGAGGGTATTTACATCCAAATCAGGTGAACGGTGTAGGAATTACAACAGTTTGCATATGTGCCTCCCACTTATTAAGGGACCAAAAGTAATGGGACAATTGGCTTCTCAGCTGTTCCATGGCCTGGTGTGTGTTATTTCCTCATTATCCCAATTACAATGAGCAGATAAAAGGTCCAGAGTTCATTTCAAGTGTGCTATTTGCATTTGGAATCTGTTGCTGTCAACTCTCAAGATGAGATCCAAAGAGCTGTCACTATCAGTGAAGCAAGCCATCATTAGGCTGAAAAAACAAAACAAACCCATCAGAGAGATAGCAAAAACATTTGGCGTGGCCAAAACAACAGTTTGGAACATTCTTAAAAAGAAGGAATGCACCGGTGAGCTCAGCAACACCAAAAGACCCGGAAGACCACGGAAAACAACTGTGGTGGATGAGCGAAGAATTCTTTCCCTGGTGAAGAAAACACCCTTCACAACAGTTGGCCAGATCAAGAACACTCTCCAGGTGGTAGGTGTATGTGTGTCAAAGTCAATAATCAAGAGAAGACTTCACCAGAGTGAATACAGAAGGTTCACCACAAGATGTAAACCATTGGTGAGCCTCAAAAACAGGAAGGCCAGATTACAGTTTGCCAAACGACATCTAAAAAAGCCTTCACAGTTCTGGAACAACATCCTATGGACAGATGAGACCAAGATCAACTTGTACCAGAGTGATGGGAAGAGAAGAGTATGGAGAAGGAAAGGAACTGCTCATGATCCTAAGCATACCACCTCATCAGTGAAGCATGGTGGTGGTAGTGTCATGGCGTGGGCATGTATGGCTGCCAATGGAACTGGTTCTCTTGTATTTATTGATGATGTGACTGCTGACAAAAGCAGCAGGATGAATTCTGAAGTGTTTCGGGCAATATTATCTGCTCATATTCAGCCAAATGCTTCAGAACTCATTGGACGCCGCTTCACAGTGCAGATGGACAATGACCCAAAGCATACTTCAAAAGCAACCAAAGAGTTTTTTAAGGGAAAGAAGTGGAATGTTATGCAATGGCCAAGTCAATCACCTGACCTGAATCCGATTGAGCATGCATTTCACTTGCTGAAGACAAAACTGAAGGAAAAATGCCCCAAGAACAAGCAGGAACTGAAGACAGTTGCAGTAGAGGCCTGGCAGAGCATCACCAGGGATGAAACCCAGCATCTGGTGATGTCTATGCGTTCCAGACTTTAGGCTGTCATTGACTGCAAAGAATTTGCAACCAAGTATTAAAAAGTGAAAGTTTGATTTATGATTATTATTCTGTCCCATTACTTTTGGTTCCTTAATAAGTGGGAGGCACATATGCAAACTGTTGTAATTCCTACACCGTTCACCTGATTTGGATGTAAATACCCTCAATCTAAAGCTGACACTCTGCAGTTAAAGCACATCTTGTTTGTTTCATTTCAAATCCATCGTGGTGGTGTATAGAGCCAAAAATGTTAGAATTGTGTCAATGTCCCAATATTTATGGACCTGACTGTATAAACACACTATATTGTATACTGTGTTCATGTAAGTGTGTGTGTGTATATATACTGTGTGTATGTTTGTATATAAACATACTATATTGTATACTGTGTGTGTATGTATGTATGTGTATATAAACATACTATATTGTATACTGTGTGTATGTATGTGTGTGTGTGTGTATAAACACACTATATTGTATACTGTATGTATGTGTGTGTATATACTGTATGTATGTGTATATAAACACACTATATGGTATACTGTGTGTATGTGTGTGTGTGTGTATATACTGTATGTATGTGTGTGTATATAAACACACTATATTGTATACTGTGTGTATGTATGTGTGTGTATACTGTATGTATCTCTGTATATAAACATACTATATTGTATACTGTATGTATGTGTGTGTATACTGTATGTATGTGTATATAAACACACTATATTGTATACTGTGTGTATGTATGTGTGTGTGTGTATACTGTATGTATGTGTGTATAGAAACACACTATATTGTATACTGTATGTATGTGTGTATAGAAACACACTCTAGTGTATACTGTGTGTATGTGTATACTGTATGTATGTGTGTATATAAACACACTCTAGTGTATACTGTGTGTATGTGTATACTGTATGTATGTGTGTATATAAACACACTATATTGTGTACTGTGTGTATGTGTATACTGTATGTATGAGTATATAAGCACACTATATTGTATACTGTGTATGTGTACTTTATGTATGTGTGTACCGTATATAAACACACTATATTGTATACTGTGTGTATGTGTGTGTGTCTATACTGTGTGTATGTGTGTGTATATAAATACACTATTGTATACTGTGTGTTCTCATATTTAGATATAGTTTTTTGTGTATGGTTTATTTAAGGTCATTCTGTTAATAAAATAATTCTAAGAAATAAATACTGAAGAGTAGAACTTGAAATGTAGCAGCTGAAATATGGCACTGTTCTGCCTTTTCTACCTTTAGAGCAGTATTTAGTAAACTGCTTCTGGGAAGCTTGTGCCGGTGTGCCTGTGTGGAAGAGAGCAGAATGGCTGCCTTCATTCCAGCTGTGGGATTTGTGCGTGTGCGATATTCTGTAGAGCAGCTCGGTTAAGCTTACTGCATCCTACTGTAAACACGTTTCTCTCTAAAAGTGTGTCTTCTCATAGTGGAAATGCAAACATTGCAGAATTTTTCCAATGAAGCCGTCTATTGACGTAAGCCGAATAAAAGATTCCTTTCAGGCTTCTGTTTTTATAAGAAAAACTGAATTTCTCGACAGAAATGATATGTTCCAAAGGCACAGCCTTCGTCTATGGCAGCCCTCTGGTTCAGCATTTGAGAGATGGCAGTAAAATAAGAAGCACATGTTTCTCTCTGTAGGAGTAGATTTTGGGACAGTACTTATTATTATTAATTTTTTTTTTTCGTGGAACAACCTGAAGTGTGTGAAGAGTTTGTGGGCACAGGTACATGCTGAGAGGTTGGGCCAGAAAACTCTGTTTTGGTTAAGTATTTATGACCTACTCCTGGAAAATGTACAAATTCTTTTCTAACTATATTGAAGCAGATGACTGTGAAAACTATCCAAAAAGGAAAAAAAAACAAACTTCTGTAGGTAGTTATAGTGGCTGTTTTCTACCAAAAAAAAATTAAAAGAAACCATGTGGAGCCCCTGTGACTCCTAGGCCCAGACTCTTCATGGAGACTTGACTTCTGCCAAAGTCAAGATTAAACGCCACCCCCTCCTGGCACTAAGGCTCACCCTGGATAAACACAAATAGTGGTCTTCCTTTATTGAATTACATGTATTACAGCTATAAGTAAACAGCCAATGTGTTTCTACCATCAGGCCATAGCATGGCTATGGCTGAGGCCTGACAACCGAAATTCCTTGGCTTTTTTTTTACAGCTGTAATTCAATAAAGCTAGACTGGTATTTGTATTTATCCCAGCTGCCCAACTCTTCCTTCTATGGATCAAGCAATGAAAATCCAACCTGGGTTCTAACCCTTCCACATTGTATTCAAACCTTAAAAAACGTTTTGGCTTTACACACACTTTAACTGCTTCCCAACCGTCCTATAGTAGATATACTGCTACAGGGTGGCACAGGTGCGCAAAATCACGTATATATGTGATTTTGCATTTCCGGGTAGGGGGCATGCGCACCCCCTACCCGTGCTGCCATTCGGAGCCGTGGTTGTCAATCACTAGGTCCCAGCTGCTGATTGCTCACCAGCACCCTGTGATTGCCGAGGATCTCCAACAGGGAGGAGAACTGTATGGAAACAATACAGTTCTCCTCCCTGTCAGCTAGTGCACACTGCTTTGGATGGCTGTGCATAGCACAGGCATCCAAAGCAGTGTGATTACAGTGAAGCACAGACACAGCTTACTGTGAAACAGCACACAGTTAACCCTTTGATCAACCCTCATGTTATCCCCTTCATGCCCAGTGCCATTAGTACAGTGTCAGTGGTTTTATTTAGCACTGATCACTGTATTGGTGTCACTGGGGATGTCAGTGACACCAAGTCAGTTTCCCCCAGTGTCAGAATGCCCACCGCAGTCCTGCTATAAGTTGCTGATCGCTGCCAATACTAATTAAAATTAAAAATAATAAAAAAAACCTCCAGTATATAAACCACCATTTGTAAACGCTATAACTTTCACGTAAACCAATTAATTTTTTTTGCAAAGATATGTAGCAGGATACATTTTGTCCTAAATTAATGAGGAAATTAGATTTTTTAAATTTTTTTTTACTGTACATGTTTAATAGCTAAAAGTCAAACTTTTTTCTTTCAAAATTGTTGGTCTTTTTTTTTATAGCACAAAAAATAAAAAATGCACAGGTGATAAAATACCACCAAAAGAAAGCTCAATTTTTGGGAAAAAAAAGGAGGTAAATTTCATTTGGGTGCAGGGTTGCATGACTGCGCAATTGTCAGTTAAAATAACGCAGCACCGTAACACAGAAAATGGCCTGGTCAGGAAGGGGGGGGGGGGGTAAATCCTCTGGAGGGCAAGTGGTTAAACACAGCTCAATTGTCCCCAAACAATGGAAGCCAGACTGCGGGAGCATTTGTAAGCAGAGTGGTAGCAGTTGTCTAGCTCTAAAATGCAGAGTATTTCAGCATTGGCACCACTGAATGAAGTAATCTCCATCATGGTACCTGTATTGTCCTGGCTGTGACATCATCTAGATGAGAGGCTCAGAACATGAGACCTGCACACAGGTATGTGCCACTGAACACCATTACTAAGGGTTGGGGAGGGGGGCATTGGCACAGGGGCATCATTCTTCTAACTACCACCTGGGCATTTATTACTCACATTGACCATTGATGCAGGGGCATTTATTATTTCTGTGGACCACTGATCCAAGGTCAATTAATACTTTTACAGACCACTGATGCTAGGGCATTTGACCCCTGATGCTCTTGCATTTTTTACTCCACTGATCACAAACATTGGGCCATTTTTTACATTCATGGGCATGCGGAGGCATTTTCTACTCCCACTGCTATAAGTGCATTTTTGTATCTCTACAAACATGGGGATTATTTTTGCTCCTACTGAGCCCTGACTCGGGGGTATTTTTTTACCTACTGACCAATGACACTGGTGCATTTTTTACTCCTACTGACCATGACACAGGATTTTTTTTTTCTCCATTGACAAGTGATGTTGGGGCATTTAATTTTTTTAGTCTACTGACCACTGATGTTGGAGAATTTATTTGCTTCCACTAACACGGGTAATTTTACTCCCACTGAATTCCAACATAGGGAATTTTGTGCTCTCACTGACCACCAATGTAGTGGCATTTTTACTCCAACTGTCCTCCAATGCATTTTTTAACTCCTACAGACCTCTGTTTGGTCCCTAAACAGTGTAACGGTTGGTAAACCATTTGAGGATCCCTGTTCGGGTTGATTTAAAGACTATTAAAATGGTTTCCTGCTTCTAAATGACTACAAATAAACTGACTCCAGCAAAATCAAAACAAGACCATGCTACAGTTTTAACACAGGAAAGAAAACGCAAAGAAGATCTAAAAGACGGTGCTAATATTTGTGTAGAATAAATGACCACATTAATAAAAGTAGACCTGCATGCTGTTGCTTATGTAAAAATAAATAGCGTCTTTACCCTGAAGAACAGATTTTTACTCTTTTAATGATCCACAGAGGCACTCTTAAGAAACCTATAGATAAGAGACGACAATGGCATGTTCCTGCCGAACAAAGACTGGCAGTCTCATGACTTTAAATTCAGACATCTGTGGGGGGGAACACACTGACTGGACAGGGTATAAAATTCTTTTTGGTTGCCATTTATTCTCCAAGAAGATAAGGGGCGCTGGCAGTGCCTACTGCTCTTGTCCTTCCCTTTCCATTTCTTGCTAAAGACCTAAGCGTGCAAAGGTTGCCAGAGCTGGCCTTGCAAGCTGATGGTGTTCTCTGCAGCACTTGGAAGCCTAGTTGCCCCGAGGGCAGTCGGATCTGTCCGCCCACTAATGTCAATTGGAAGCCTTGCTGTCATGCTGATTTCACATCTCAACCTTTTGCTTCCTGGAAGAGTTATATAAGTGAATGGTGACTATGTCTTCAAAGTATGTGAGCTCTGTCAGACATTATTTTACTTTAGTGGGAAATTCAGAGCCTGTCTGACTGCGGGTATTGAACATTTCAGCACAATCCATTTTTTTTAAACCAGTCAGAGCTATTGACCTCTGGGCTGACTGTAGCGATGTGTATGGAACATCTCCGACTGACAGTCATGGGTATAAAGCCTAATTGTAGCGTACTGCTGTGCTTACATAAAGCTTGGAAATTACATTACAGTTTGCATTAATACAGATAGGAAATTTGAGTAAATATTTAATAAACTCGGAAACCTCCAGTGACTATTTTTCTTTTTTGAAGAAAACACCATTACATGTTTGTATTGGACATTTTCCTTTGTTAACAGCAGCAAAGAGAATTATAGTGTTTTAGGGGGGCTTCAGTGAACTACACAAAGTAAGTACCATGATGATTTGTATTTGATGCCATAGGTAAGCTATTTTCTCGAAGTCCTCATGCACGCTGGACGTTTTTACAGCGGCTGTTTTTGGATTTTGATGTTTTTTCTACAGCTAGTAAACCCCCCAGCATGTTATCCTATGTGTCCATGCACACATGGACTGCAATCAACGTTTTTTTTGGCTGGGACGTTTTATGGCTGGAAAAAAACCCAGAACTAGTGGGTTTCTAGAGGAGTTTTTTAGCTGTAAAAGCACTCTAATGCACAAAAACACAGCAAAATGCGGTAAATCGCAGTAAAATGCCACAAACCGGCGTTTTTGGACTTTTTTTGACCCAAAAAAAGGGGTAAAAAACGCTATAAATCGCAAATGCGGAACAATGTGGGAAAACGTTGCTAACCACTAATGCAAAAATGCTAAAAAAGTTGAAAACCTCATGTTTTTAACGTGACTTTACACAGCTAACGTTACCAGTGTTATCAAAACACCCCGCGTGCATGGAGCTTAAGTCAGTTTAGCCCTTTCTGCATTTTATTCACACATGTTTAAAACCTCATTTTAGGCCTGAAGATTACACAAAACCCCCAAACCTTATATATTTTCTGAAAGCAGACACCCTTGAGAATAAAATAGTGGAAGTTCCAATTTTTTACGTCACAAGATATTACCACAGAGGTCTAGGAAATGAAAAAGGTAAGTAAAAAAAACACTAAACTGAATTTCAGGGCAAACAAACACAATAAATTACTCAAAACGTTTGGTAAAATATAGGAGACAAGGTTGCGCAGAGTAAACAGATACCCAACAGGTCAAACCTTAAATTTGTGAGCGCCTGTGAAACTTCAGTACCTTATATTTTCTATAGGCGACACATCAAAAGCCCATACAGGCTATCAGTTTAGCATTACAGAGGAGGTCTTGTGCTAGAATTATTGTTCTCACACTGGCATGTGCGGCGATATGTAGCATGTATCGCAATCAACGTTTTTACGCGTAGGTGTCCCCGACACAAGTGTTTACGTTCGTATGTGGGGGCCCCAAAAATTATTTTAGAGGCTTTTTTTTAGAAGCTCACGTGACTCAGTGAGCAAAATGCATTAACATCACAACGTTGTCACGCCCGTGCTCCAGACTGTACCACGCGGCTCTTCCAACACACCGTGCCGCACTGGGCATCTAACATGGGGTCATCCAACACCTAGATATGCTCATGATCGAGCAACATATGGAGAGTAACAATGTCAGACGTATACAGTTGGCAAGGGTTGATTCACTGGAGCGATCACAAATGGAGTGGTGAGCAGCATCACATTACAGCCAAGTTTGGGTTTATATCAGGAGATGTTCCCGCAGTTGTGATTGCTCTGAGGCCCTTATTTGCCCTATACCTGGCAAATTACATCTGGGTGTATGAAATGAATAGGTGTGGCTTCCACTACCCATACCTGCAGTATGCTACTTGGCTCAGGTTGACAATATATTCCCCATTTTGCCTATTTAATCCGCCAACTTTAAACTTTCTTTGCTGCTATCTCCACTGTGGCTATTGCAAGACCAGTACTGTCATTGCAGTATGGCAATTTGATCCCTTGTGCATGGTGAACTCAATATATGCTGGAGCATGACCTGTTATGGACATTTGCCTTGATGGATGAATGTCATGGACTGTGAAATATTAAGGTCCACTACATCTCAGAGTTTGTTCATATTCTTGGTCCATAAAGCCGAATGGGACTTGCTGGAAAACACATATTTCTATCTAGACAAGTGCTCCAATTGTTATATATCCATATGTGGGTGTGTGGTATGTCTGTAAGCCCGAGCTGTAGTTTTAGTTTTTTTGGTTTTAATTGTGTTGGGTGAAGGGAGGATAATTGCCTAATTTTTTATATTTTCAATAAATGTTGCTATTTTTTTCAAGCCGTAGTTTGGTTCCTCATTGGGACTTCTTAAAGTGGTTCACTTTCATCCTTTTTTAATGTGCTTGGGTATAACTGTATTTCTTTGCATAAAAAAAATTTTTTTTTTTACATAACCTTTTTTTTTCATAATATAGGGTACACAAAGTCCCCAATGTGATGCTTTCTAGGTGACAGGTTCTCTTTAATGAAGCATGCAGGGTCTAAAAGACCCTACATGTCTCCTCTGGGCTCCACTGGATGTATTGCAAAGTGACAGCGGTGACCCAGAAGTGACATCGCTTTCTGGGTCACAGGAAGAAAGGGAGGAGAGCGGACTTGTGTCTGCTCTCCCTTCCACCCGCCATGTCGTCATGTACATGGCGGGAGCATGCGCACTGTTACCAGGGGCTGTGCGCGAGGAGTCTGCTTGTCAGTTTTAGACACAATCTCATTGGCTGTAGCCACTGCATTGTGTGTACAACTCCCTGCTATCAGGTCTGTATGATGTACAGACTTGGCAGCAAATGAGTTAAAGTTTAACTCAAGGCACAAAAAGCTTTCATTTAAATACTGTATTCCTCAAAAGCCAAAAATTATATATATCCACTTTGTGTTCAACAAATGCCTTTAGGAACTTTTTATCTTGTAAAAGTAGCAATGATATCATCACTGTGCTGTACATAGTCTGTGCAGAGAACTGAGCTGTGGGAGGGATCCAACCGCTCCTCCCACTATAGGCTGCCTGCAGGCAACCACAGGAGGAGGCAGAGACAAGACCAGTCACCCTGCACAGGGAAGAGAGCAGCAGTGACCAGTCTTTATTACAGGAAGCTCATGCACAGAGCCAAAGTCTCACTCTGGATCACTGCACAGATCTGGAAAAAATACAAAAAGCACACCAAGATCCAAGTTAGAATACACATGCCTTCTCTATTCAGACGATATTTCCTTATCTAGGAGATTACTTTTAATGCAGCATATTCGTGTCTGGATGATCTAAGTAATCCTTAATATTGTTAAAAAATAAATGGATAGAAATGTAGGCATTGATACTGAGAAAAGCTACATTCTACAGTTAATGCTCCTCTACATATTTTTATCATTAATCACAAATGTGCCTGATCATAGAGATCTTCCGTGCCAATTGTTTGAATCTGCTTACTGTGTGTATAACCTAAACCATAAATACAAAAGCTTGAAGTCTGCTAATCTCAATCATATCACATAATAGAGTGAATTAGCCTAATGCTGACAGCCTGACAAGAATAGAACTTGACATCATGAACAGTAAATTGGTTAGTAAAGACAGAGTATAAAGATGTTTTGTTGTTTAGATTTGTAAAGGGGACTAGAAACAGTTACTGGAAACCCAGATGTAGTTCCTACTTTCAAGTAAGGTGGGATTTTGTGAAAAAAAAAAATTAAGGTTGAGTGTATACAGAAAAATATAAACAAATATATAATAGGTCAATAGGACCGCAAGAGTAAAAATAGGGCAGCACAGTGGCTAAGGGGGTAACACTTATGCTTAGCAGCACTAGGGTCGTCGGTTTGAGCCCTATCTGTATGGAGTTCTGTCTGTGCCTGTGTGGATTTCCTCTGGGTACTCTGGTTTCCTCCTACACTTTAAAAACTTGCTGGTAGGTTAATTGGCTCATAAGTTAGCCTTAGTATGTGTATGTATGACTGTGAGTTAGGGACCTTAGATTGTACTCGCTTTAAGGGCAGGGACTGATGTGAATGTAATGTAAAGTGCTGTATAAATTGACGGCGCTATATAAGTACCTGTAATAAATAGTAAAGTGTTACTAAACCCACAACAGTAAAATCAGTCTGTATATGCAGTAAAGCATGCTTGTTATACTTATTGTGGAACCTAAGGGGTTAATCCTCTGCATTGTGTAAAAAGGCTGTTAGATCTTGATTTCTCTGATTCTCCCCTTCTTCCAGTGCCCTGCTCTTATCTCCTGATAAGACATATTGTGTGGAGATACTTTGCACATATTCAGTTTGGTGTGTATTGCCAGAGAGGTTTTTCTTGTTTTTTTTTTCTTGGGACAGTGCATGTGATCAGCACAGGGTCAACCAGCACTGTCCAGACAGAGGTCAGGGGTCCTGCATCTTCCTACAGCAGAATGAACATTCCTCCTATAAGTTTTAACGTGTGGTCTGTTGGACACTGATAGAAGTCACAAGACTGTTCTAACTGCTGATGAGAAAAGGTATTTAGTAGTTTGTGTACTAAAATAATTGCACTTCTATGTTCTGTGTACTGTGGGAGACCGGATATAGTGAGTGCAGGGTCCGGGGTTTAGTAACACTTAATAACAAGAAAAGCATTAGCCATAGTGTTTTAAGATAATGTAAAATATAGACCTTAACATTGACCTGTGACAATATATTGCTCTAACGTCATTTGTAAAACATAAACAACATCTTAAAAAAAATATAATAGGGCAGCTGAATCATTATTTATCTTTATCTTATATCATATTATTTATAGGTAAAGTTGTGTGTATATATTATGTTGCAGAAAAACTGAAAAGAAAGCAATATAGTGTAATAAATTAAAAAAAAATATGTTCAGGAAGGTATATGGAAAAAGCAAATAAAAATAACCTATTTTTGAATAGTAAACCAAGATACATAAGGAAGAAAAGACAGAGAAAGAAGAAAAAGAAAAGAAAATGAAGAGGAAAGAGTAGAAAGTCATTGAAGAGAGAAAAGAAGTGTTAGAGAAGGGTGTACGCAGGGAGAAAAAAGTGGGATTTTACTGCTATATAGTATTGTATAAGAAATAGAGAACAACAATGCTGAGAAGGACAGCGTCCTGCAAAAGTGGCACCATTTAGTAATAAAATCTCAATGATTTAACCAGGGGCGGACTGACAACTCATGGGGCCCCCGGGCAATAGAGGATCATGGGGCCCCTGTGTCCTTGCCCAAACTCAAAAAAGCCTATGAAAAAGGTACCAGCGGCATCACATGGGGCCCCCTACTGACCCTGGGCCCTCAGGCGGTGCCCGAGTTTCCAAATGGTCAGTCCGCCCCTGGATTTAACTGTCTTCACCTAAACCTCATTCTTAATTTGAGTAGACTGGTTGCTCACTGGTTTTCAATATAATAAGGGGACTATTGTAGTAAGGGCACATGGGGTCCCAGGCCTCCTCACCTGACCTGCCAAAGGGAGTTGATGTGAATGTATACATGTGTACTGTATGTATCTGTGTGTCCTTTATTTTATAGCAGGTGTTGTATAGCTGGCACAATGACACCAGGAAACTGTGTACTTTATCCAAAAATAGGTGAAAAGAAGTATGATGTAATTTTATGAATGATGTCTGTGGCACTGATTGTATCTTTCAGTTAGCAAATATCTTTTGTGATTTCTACATATACAACTGGTGTACATTTCTAATGGAAATTCTGGCATTTTACCAATCCTTAAAGGGTAACTTCAGTTTTGTGGAAAAAATATAGCAAGTAAAAGAATAATAATATAGCAGATATAATAGCTACAGAGGCCATGTTATTCAATATTACTTTTCCTTTTCAATCTGCAGTCTTTTTAATTTTCTGTGCAATTCAATGAGATATGGTAACCTGGAGGTATTCTATACACGGTTGGTGTACAGAACTTCCTCAGAGATATCATTTCCCTCTTTGTGTGGTAGGCTCATTGATTTTCTTAAAAATCTGCAATAAAAGTCACATTTTCCTCTGCAATATGAATAGTTTTGGTGAGATATTCCCTAAGAGTTAAATACTTCTAAAGGGATGCAGACACTGCAGTTTTTTTCATTGGAACACTGAGAGTGTACTAGGTGATTATTATGAACTAGTCCTTCCAATTCAAATTCCCCAAAGGACATGATAAGACAAACAGCTATTTCTTCAAAGCAACAAAAGCTAAGATTCTTCTACAACATTTGTTAAAATTCCTGCACCCAGAAGGGCTTGTTTTGTCTTCTTAGCAAAAGTGGTTACCTTTTAATTGTAGTGGCTGCATTAGTTTTCCTCAGGCTTGTTTTCCTTATTTTTCACCTGATGATCCGACCGGTAACAAAATTCTTGTCTTGGGGTGTCTTCACTCTGGATAGAGGAGCAATGGAGCAGCATTTTCAATCTTAAGAGGTTAGACTTTAATGTACTAGTAGATTTAGGTGGACTTGGAAAAAAATTAAAGCTGAACTGTAACACTAGCAGCTACGGCAACACTTTTTTATATTTTTCCTTCTGGGATAAAGGTTGTACATAAATTAATAAAAGCGGCCTTGTCAGTGTTGCACCTCAGACTGTTCAAGAGCTCAGTGATTCCCTGGTCCAGATCTAGGAGGAAATATCCCAGTACACCATCTGTCGTCTCATTAGGAACATGCCCCAACATTGTCAGGTATGCATACAAGCACATGGGGGCCATACAAACTACTGAGTACAATATTGAGTTGCTGCAATGAAATTTCAGAAAATGGACTAGCCTGCTGCATCATTTTTTCACTTTGATTTTCGGGGTGTCCTTGAATTCAGTCCTCTGTAGGTTGATAATTTTCATTTCCATCAAATGATGGAGCATCCTTACATTCCTAACACATTACCCAGTCCATATCAGTATAGATATCCAGCATGAGATTCTTCCCCATTGAGATCTGATTTGTTTTCAAAGTGTTCCTTTAGTTTTTTTAAAGAGTGTATGTGTGTGTTTATATGTATGTGTGTATATATATATATATATATATATATATATATATATATAATTTATTTTTTTTTCTGCAGAAAAATTGATTGCCTATCAGCGGGAATTTCATGCTTTAAAGGAACGCCTTCGCATTGCTGAACATCGAACACTACAGCGCTCGTCTGAGCTACACGCAATACTAGAACAGTTCCGGAAAGCAGTTTCTGAGGCAAATGGGAGCAGAGATGCATTAAGTCACTTTTCAGGTAAAAAAAAAAAATCTTGATTTTACGCTGTTTTCAGTGACCCTGTAAGTCCCCAGGGACAGAATTGATATCTGTGAGTGTCTATAGTGTGTATACTGAGAGGAGCTACAGTGCCTTGAAAAAGTATTCATACCCCTTAAAATTTTCCATATGTTATCATGTTACAACCAAAAGCATAAATGTATTTTATTGGGATTTTATGTGATAGACCAACACAAAGTCGCACATAATTGTGAAGTGGAAAGAAAATGATAAATGGTTTTCAAAATTTTGTACAAATATCTGAAAATATTGTTTTCAAGGCACTGTATGGTGATCTTACTAGGCTAAAAGACCAAAAAATTTTGAAAGCATTATATTTTTCAACTATTGTTATTATATCTTGTTAAGCTAAAGTAAACCTGTGCCCAGGTCATGTACACTACAGTATTTGCATATTCTAAACACACAATAAAAGCACTTTAAATCAAGCCCTCATTTATCTATGTATTAAAGCGTAGTTCCACCCAAAAGGGGAAGTTCTACTTTAAAGACTGGTCCCCTGCTCCCCATTAAGGATTGGCACCTATGGGGAGCGTGTACCTGAATTTGACAAGTACCCACTCCCATTTCTGCTGCAATAGCCTAGGCGATCAGAAACGGAAGTTGTCCTCCGACCTTCCCTCCCTGTAGTCTTCTGCGACACGTGACAGGTCCCAGAAGACTACGGGGACATTCACGAAGAGCAGTGCTACTCACGCATGCGCAGTGGGCACCCGGCTGGGAAGCTGCAAGCTGTCAGAGCCGGGTGCCACTGAAGATGCCGGTGCCTGGAACAGAGGACGGCCGGTGAAACGGGCTGCGGGGAGGACACTGTGGGATCGTGGGACAGGTGAGTGGCTGTTTTTAAAAGTCAGCAGCTACAGTTTTTGTAGCTGATGACTTTTATTTTTTTACAGTGTGAGTGGAACTCCACTTTAATTAGCATTGTAGATAAATTCATTTTCAAAGTTTACAGCACAATCATTGAAATCGGTGATGAAATCTTGGAAGATTGCTGGCCTTCTAATGTAAATAACCAACAGGTGTTTATAAGCTGTTAGAAACCAATTGAAACATTTTCAGGAGAGAAGGAATAACTGCACTTTAAAGGCACACCAGGTGAACAAAGCATAGAGAAGGCAGTTTGCCTTGTTAAAATGCTCAGCACTGCGCTGCAGTGGTGAACACTAAAAAAACGTACGGCATGCTGTGCTTTTTTCACTGCAGTGTGTTAGAATGCAGTACACTGCATTGCACCAGAGGGAAGAGACACACAGCGGCACCAACCTAAAAGTAGATTTCCATAATACACATTTTTAATAAAGGTAAACAACTCACACGAGTAGAATATAAAAGCGCATGTAAACAGTAAGTAAGCTTCTGGTGCTGTGGGTCGTGGAAGTGTATGCCGTGCGATACTCCTCGTCCCGGCTGCGTTGAAGGATTTCAGAGCTCCAGGAATCCAAGAACGCGGCCGGGATGAGGAGTACTGCACGACATACACTTCCACGACCCACAGCACCAGAAGCTTACTTACTGTTTACATGCGCTTTTATATTCTGCCCTTGTGAGTTGTTTACCTTTATTAAAACGTGTTTTATGGAAATCTACACTTAGATTGGCGCCACTGTGTGTCTCTTCCCTCTGTTTGGTACAATTGCTTCTTGTTCTGACAGCTGGCTGCCTGCTCATTACTAGTGCTCCTGGAACATAATACACTAGGACCTTCACTCAACTATTTGGACTTCTATATACAAGGACTTTATATATAAGGACTTTGTATGCACATGGATCACTGGTCAGCGTATCTATATTTTTGCCCTCTTTAAGTGCACATCTGATTTTACTCTTAGTGCTCTCCACCCCCTCTCCCCTTGTCCACTGCATTGTGCCAAAACATTTCAATAAGGTTTGAACAAAAAAGTTACAATGTTATACGTTGTTTTAAGTGCATCGGCACTGCTCTCAATGCAGTGCACACCAGCAGCTGCTGGTGTGAATGTGACCTAAAAATTTAAAAATGTAATTACTTTATTGTCCACTGGCCTGGATTACAGCTGCACTTTTATGTAAAGTAGTGTGCATCTTTCAAGAAAAAAAGAGTTTTGGACAGACAGTGCCTAGAGAATTCTCTATGTAATGTCTAGAGCCCTTCAGTAGACATCTGTCACTGTGAAATAATGATCCTACACTGTCCTTATTGACCCCCTCTCATTAGTCCCTGCTGTGGCATAGAGTGTGACGTTCCCACGCTGGTCTTACAAAAACACATTACATCCATGTTCTGTAGAAACATATGACTACTAATACTTTTGTACTTTAGAGAAACCTAGAGCAAGCAAACGAAACCCATGTATGGAAAAAAGTATGGAAAAAATAATTAATCTGCATAAGAAAAAGTCATACATAGTACATATTCATACATGTATTTTGTACATGAGAAAATATCTAATATCCCAGTGTTTACAGCCCTTGTGCAGATATCCTCTAAAAGTAAAGATAGGATTATGGTCCTATTTTAGCCAATGGGGAGCTAATAGGCAGGCACAGGCAGCACAGAAGATTTATTTTTGAGCCTGGATTCACACTTCTGTGGTGTGGAACATCGCATTTGATTCGCACAGGAACTGCACTGCATTCCTGCGTAAATCTCATGTGAATTCTATGCGGTACAATTTGAGCCATGCACAAAGGTGCAGGACCCTTTTTTTTTTGTCCACACTAGAATCGGAGCGCATGAGTACTCACACCCATGCGATACGATTCTTCACATCGCACCGCATTTTGCGATCTGATTTCGGGGTGTTGTTAACGTAACATATACACCCGCAGCTGTTCGCATGAACGGGGTGTGATTTTGATGTGGTGCGAATTCTGCACTGCATCAGTGTGAACTCAGAATCAAGGCTGTAAACTTTATGAAGAGGAAAGTGAACACTTTAGTGATGGGTGTTTTATATAAGATCAGTTTAGAGACTAGGGAAGGTTGATTGATTGATTTTGAAGGTGAAGATGTCCTTTCAATGGAATGAGGACCTAGCTGTTCTCTGGTTGATATACATGCTAGAACTCTTATACAATTTTGCAGTTGAAGATTCATTTAATTCTGTTCGACCCATTGTTTTGTTTTTTTTTTTACTAAAGCTGGAGAGTGCAAAATCGGGCTCACTTCTGCATAGAAACCAATCAGCTTTCAACCTCAGCTTGTTCAATTAATCTTTGGCAATAAAACCTGGACGCAGATTGGTTTCTATGCAGCAGTGATACTGATTTTGCACTTTCCTGCTTTAGAAAATAAACCCCAGTGTGTCATTTGATTTTACAGTATCTGATCTACAGTATACTGTATCTTAATGCCTTTGGGTTATAATCTGTGGCCTAAGTGGTAGAAGGTATCAGTGCTATTGCTAAGCTTTTAACTAGATTGGGTCTCACTTATCAATATGTCTGTATTAAACCAGATTCTTCCTTCTACTCTACAACAGTGATTCAAGGGATTAAAGACAATAGGGTTGATTTAATAAAACTGGAGAGTGCATAATCTGGTGCAGCTGCGCTTGGTAGCCAATCAGCTTCCAAGTTCAGCTTGTTCAATTAAGCTTTGACAAAAAAAAAAGGAAGCTGATTGGTTTTTGTGCAAAGCTGCAGCAGATTTTGTACTATCCAGTTTCAGTAAATCAACCCCATAAACTGTTTATTCATACATTCAATAAGTAAGTCACATGACCTATAATGAGTCTGTTATTTTCCAAATGGGCCAAAGTAAGATACATCAATATACTTATTCCTACAAATAAATAAAATAAAGAGGATTCAAAGTTAGTAGCATACAAAACTATTGTATTTTGTACACTCACCGGCCACTTTATTAGGTACAGCTTGCTAGTGCCAAGAAAATCCCCCACACCATTACACCACCACCAGCAGCCTGAACAGTTGCTGGTAGGATGGATCCATGCTTTTATGTGGTTCAACATGTGGACTGTCGAAGAAGTCAGTTTGTCCATTCTCTTCTGGCCTCTGACATTAACAAAGCATTTTCATCCACACAACTGCCGCTCACTGGATATTTTCTCGTTTTCAGACCATTCTCTGTAAACCCTAGAGATGGTTGTGCGTGAAAATCCCAGTAGATCAGCAATTTTTTAAATATTCAGACTAGCCCATCTGGCACCAGCAACCATGCCACATTCAAAGTCACTTTAAATCCCCTTTCTTCCCCATACTGATGCTCAGTTTGAACTTCAGCAAGTTGTCTTCACCACATCTACATGCCTAAATGCATTGAGTTGCTGTCATGTGATTGGATGATTAGCAATTTGTGTTACCAAGCAATTAAACAGGTGTACCTAATAAAGCGGTTGTTGAGTGTATTTAACTCCACATTCTGTACATATTTGTCTTCCTGGAATGTAATAGGAACTTAGGTGAAAAGGATTTCCCAAAGAGGACTGGTTGGACACAGCAAGTTATCTTCTCCAAATAATTCCCTATCGCTTTTTCCCTATCGAAAGTAAGAGGGATACTCATTAGATTATAATTCGTTTTTGTATATTACAAAACCCCTGAATATTGTTATCCACATCCTCGTAGGAAAAGGCTTTTGGGAGGAATAACAGTATGATATTATTGCGTATACATAGCCCAAACCTTTTTTTTTTCGTTAAAGCCTGTCAATGAATTTTTTGCTGCCTGTGTCCTGAAGATACATTAGGAAGTGAGAGGAAACCTCTACTAAGTGAAGGAAATGATCATCTTAGACAATTGCCACTTGAACGGGTGTCCCCGTTTGCAGATATTGCCTTACCTCTTGTTCTGGTAACAACTCTAAAATTTTACATTTGCCATCATCTTCTGTCCCTATGACAGTGGTCACTGGGACAAATAGAGAATTCTATCTAGCGGGGACACAGATAGCAAAACAGTTTAATAGGATCTCTAATCTGTCCACACACTATCCAAAACTTTAAAAAGTTTTGGCTTCACATATACACATTTTTTTTTCCAAGATGTGGATAATTGGTGCTGGCTTGTGATGCCCAGTTTTTTAGGTTCGGAACCAATTTTCAATGGAAAGTATGCTGGAAATTAGTTCAGGAATTCCATTTTCAGCAGAAATAGGAGATATGTTGTCCAGTTGACTTTGAAACCTGAGTACACATCAAATTCTTGAATAATACATTAGGTATTTCCAAGGGATTGTAAGGGATAAGCCAGATAAATCAACACACCATCGTCCTATAATGCACAGGTCTATTCTGTTACTTTTAAAGCTTTCTCTAAGGTTGGATGCTCCCAGAATTGTGGCCATTGCTTCTATTATTTTGGTGGAAAAACATTGCCCTGTAGTTCTATGGATATACACTGATTAGTTGATACAAATAATAATTCTTAATCTTGGCTGTAGTTTATTTTGAAGTATTTTGATCCAAAAGGAAAACCATTTGTGAAATACTTTAGGGTTGTTAATATGAAAGCTAAAATAGTTTTTTTTTAATGCAAGCATTATTACAGGTCTATATAATGCTGTGAAAAAGCTATTTTTTTTATTTGGGTAGCTTTAAAGGTTGTAAAAAAAAAAAAAAGCGGAAGAAAAACATGTGACCATTTATTCCTATGGAACTCTTCTTAATGATAGTTTGCTTGTCTAGTACGTTTTTTAAAATCCTGCCTTTTTGGTGCGTTAGAAAAATTAATCTCCCCATGGAAAGCGCTGCGAAAACACACCCGAGTTGCTTATTTGGTGCGGTTTTTGAGTCACATGTCCTGTTAAAAATGCATATGCGTTTTTTGCTGCAGATCAGTGTGAAAGTATCCTTTAGCAAGATGTTGAATATTATAAAGAGAGAATGGTATTTTCTATGTCCTGGAGGGTTCTGGTACATGGTAAGTATTTTATCCTAACCTATATTTTTCTTTTTTTTAATTCTTTATCAAGGACAAGGATAGAAATACAGCAGTTGATTCTCAGTTGATAATGCCAGGTGGATTATGACAGTAGAAATGGACAGTGAGCATTGCACACTCATCAGAGCCATTTAAAATACATAAATAAATAAAATTTAAAAAAATATATATTTTTTTGCCTTCCTCTGGATCAACTGTGGGTATAGGATTATAACTTTTTTTTTTCTATGGTTGAACTGGATGGACTTTTGTCTTTTTTCAGCCAGACTAACTATGTATGTAACTATATACATTATATTGCCAAAAGTATTGGGACACCCCTCCATATCATTGGATTCAGGTGTTCCAATTGCCTGCATGTCCACAGGTGTATAAAATCAAGCAC
Organism: Staurois parvus; assembly: GCF_062004578.1. NCBI lineage: Eukaryota > Metazoa > Chordata > Amphibia > Anura > Ranidae > Staurois > Staurois parvus. The sequence goes on from NW_028318430.1 coordinate 735,500, forward strand.
CTAGGCATGCAGACTGTTTCTACAAACATTTGTAAAAGAATGGGTCGCTCTCAGGAGCTCAAGTGAATTCAAGTATGGTACCGTGATAGGTTGTCACATGTGCAATAAGTCCATCCGTGAAATTTCCTTGCTACTAAATATTCCACGGTCAACTGTTAGTGGTATTGTATTGTAGATTAGCCACTAGTGGCATTTCCCAGTAACTCAGTGCTATAAAGATGTTCCTGCTTAACAACTGTTGAGCTACAGTAACACATAAACAGAGCATTATTTTCAATGGGTTGGCCAACGCATAGACTTGCATTGTAAAAAGGAGCGATACAGCACAACCACTGTGAAGAACTGCAAAGCAGGGACCAGAACCTGTGTGTAATAAACAAATATGGCCACTGCCATGTACATATACAATTACAAATAAACAACAAAATAATATTTTTTTTCTTACAACATTAGCATGTATTGATAAGATCTGATCAGCTTATGGGAAATAATTTTTTACTATACATCTTCTATCTATATAAACATTAAATAGAGTTTCTTCACATTCTTTTAAACAAAATGTGAGATCACCTCTCACTTTTATATAGAAAATACATTACTTTTATATGTACAGTGCTTTCTGTGTCCCTGTCAGTGTTATACATTTTTATTGTGTATGTTAGGGGGGAAGAGAGATGTTTGGGGCTGATAAAGAAAATTGGGCCGCTATGTGCCTCTGCAGAGTATGCTGGCTAGAGACCTCATGTCTCTGCAGATGTCATATTATATGCAGGTCACTGATTTTGTTGTGACACATAGGAGAAACTCCCTGGAGAATGTTCAATGCATTCTTTAAAACCCTTTTTATGTTTTGGGCATTGGCTATAATTAAAAGGTGTTTTGAAGATTCCTGCTTTCTTTGGACTTTTACAAAGCCTTTGACTCCTTGTCTTGGGAATACTTACAGTTTGTGTTGTCTCGTTGGGGGTTTGGGGTGGCAATCTTAGCCTGCATCCAGGCCCTGTACTCAGCCCCTTCTGCTTTGGTCAAATATGTGGGACACGTTTCCGTCCCCTTCTCTATTTCCAGAGGCACAAGATAGAGGTGCCCCTTGTCCCTGGCGCTCTTTGTTCTAGCACTTGAACCGTTGGCAATGGCCCTGCGGGTGAACCACAATGTGATAGGCATTCCCTCTGCAGGCCACGAGTACAAACTCTACCTTTTTTGTGGATGATATTTTACTGACCCTAAAGACTAGTACTCACAATCAGAAAATCGTACGAAAAATACAGCTTTCGAAGGGATCGTATGGTAAACTGATTGTTAGTACATAGCTTTTGGTCAAAATATTTGAAGGGACAAGCACGCAAATTTTTCTCGTACGATACCAGATTGTGCGATTTTTGTTTAATCTGTACAGTTTTCATCCGAAAATACAATACACATACATTACATCACTACTGAATTTTATTTCTGTGGTACAAGAATTTTCGTAATTTGAGTAACCTCTTCGCTTTCAATATGAGACTAGCATGCAAAACAAAATGGACATTCATTCGCCCAATATTCTCATTGTGTGTACAGGGCTTAAATAACCCTCTTATCACTCTTCCTACTTTACAGTGAGTCCTTTCTTGCTTCTCACTGATATTGGGCCTCCATATTAATTTAAACAAAACTGTTGCGGTTAATGTCATCTTGGCACCTGACCTGGTCAACCGCTTGCAGTTTCACTTCTCTGTCATCCTCTCAAGTGGACGTCATCCTCTCTTGATTACAGAGGTATACACCTCACTTCTTCCTATTCTCCCTTATTTGCAGCTAATTATTATCTGATTTCTTCATATTCTCCCTTATTTGCAGCTAATTATTATCTGATTTCTTCATATTCTCCCTTATTTTCAGCTAATTATTACACATTGCTTCGCTCCTTATCTACTCTTATGCAATCCTGGCAGTTCCCGCACTTGTCTTGGATAGGTCGGATCAACTCTGTGAAAATGACTATTCTGCCCAAACTATTATATTATTTTTGCACCCAACTAGTACAGGTTCCATCATATTTTCTCCATTTTGCTCCAAAATAGGATCATTTGCTTTATCTGGGCCAATAAATGCTCTCAGGTCTCTAGAGCAACCCTTTCTGTGCGTAGACTACAGAGGGACTAGGGGTTCTTAATATAGATAAATACTGCCAGGCTGCTCAGATTTCTTAATTATCTTTGCTTCATGCTTCAGCTGTTGTTCCCTTATGGCCCCCCAACTGTGCCCCCATTGCCATGTCAATGCTTTTCTAACCTCTGCTCAGCAACACTGAGTCCCCTTATGCATCATAGCCTACAAGCATGGGACTCCGTGCGGTACTCTGGCTGTCTCATGTCACCCTTTCTTCCCTTGCTCCATATAGCCAGCAATACTCTTTTTCCATCGGGCTTAGACCAACCACAGGCGTTTTTTTGGTGGGTGACCAATGGACTCTCTCATGTTTGACACTTTCTAACCTTCAGGTCTTTTCCTACATGGGCCTCTTTTCGGGAGACCCATGACATCCCTCATTCGGAGTATCTCCACTTACAGCATTGGCTCACCCCAATCTCCCCACTGGGGACAGATACAAAGCTGAGGTTCAAAAATCTATTTTACTTTTTAATGAACCTCATATACACAAAATAAATATTGGAAAAGTTTTTTCCAGAATAATGTCCTGACTTCTTAACTGTAGTTAAGTAAGTACATTCAGGTCACTTTCCTTACATTGGTGGCCAGTGAGAATAATTCTCTCTTACATTGGTGGCCGGTGGGAAGAATTCTCTCTTACATTGGTGGCCGGTGGGAAGAATTCTCTCTTACATTGGTGCCTGGTGGGAAGAATTCTCTCTTACATTGGTGGCCGATGGGAAGAATTCTCTCTTAGATTGGTGCCCAGTGGGAAGAATTCTCTCTTACATTGGTGGCCGGTGGGAAGAATTCTCTCTTACATTGGTGGCCGGTGGGAAGAATTCTCTCTTACATTGGTGGCCGGTGGGAAGAATTCTCTCTTACATTGGTGGCCGGTGGGAAGAATTCTCTCTTACATTGGTGGCCATTGGGAAGAATTATCCATACATCTTAGATTGGTGGCTAGCGTGAAAAATGCTCCCTTAAGGTACATTTGCATGGGTGTTTTGCCGCAGTGTGAATCAAATGAATTGCTAAATGTGGCCTCTGAGCTCCTACACAATAATGACAGGCTGTCAGCAGCTGTAGCTATTCAAGGCTACTTGCACGGCCAGTGATTATCTGCTGTGATTCCAGTGGTTGCACTTTGTGCGTATGCGCAGCCGTGACCACCGCAGGTTATCGCTGGCCTTGCAAACAGCCCCGAATAGCTGCGGTCACCAACATCCTGTCATTACAGTGTACGGGCTCAGTGGGCACAGCTAGCCACTTGCAGCTGAATTCTTGCCACTGGGATTCGCATCATGGCAAAATGCCTTTTTGTTACCGTTAAAGTGGTGGCTGGTGTGAGGAATGCCCCCTTACACTGGTGACCGGTATAAGAAATGCTTCCTTACATTGGTGGCCAGTATGAAAATTTCCAATCTTACGCTGGTGGCATAAAATATGCCCCTTTATACCTTTATATTGATGACTGGTGGAAAGGAGTGGCCGAAACAATTTACATTTGTTTTTTGGCTGCTCTTAAGATACTACAGAATGAGTATTATAGAATATACACCAGTGTTATGTAAGACTATTTCAGAGTTGGGAGCCACCCAAAGACTGATCTTCCATACATCCTCCTACATAAATGATACATAAATGAAGTTGAATCTCATCATGTCTAGTCCATTTGCTTCTCCTGAGAACATACTAGACTTCTAATATATGATTAATGACTATTTACTGCCTTATTTTAACCTTCTTGCAACATTGTCCCTATTTAAATTAAGGGAAACATGCTGATAGAAGTATACCGAATGCTGTGGCTGACCTTTCCTTTTTAAACTGCATATGGCCTGGCTGTTGTTCTGATCCAGTGACTTCAATACATTGATCCATGGAGGTGGGATAACTGCAAATCAGGAGATCTGACTTTATTTCCTGAAAATTTGCTTTGACTGTCAGGCAGCCAGCATTTTCAGAAAGGTCAGCAATAGCAACATACTTTTTAAATAAAATTTATTGCATAAAGATATTTATGTTTATTCCTCTCCTTTCAGATGAAGCTCAGAAACTGTTCAAAGACTTAACTAATAGAAAATCACTACAAGTGCCAAATATTTACTACCATATGCCTCATTTATTAAACCATGAAGGAAGCCTTCAGCCTGCTGTGCAGGTTGGCCTTGGAAGAACAGGAGGTAGGTACTTCCAAATAGAATGTGCAACTCATTGCTAGCTCTATCCATCTGTGAGTTTCAAGCCTGCCATAATGGGGAAAATGATGGATTGAATCTTACATTCAAATCTGTTATTTAATTTTTCATTAAAAATTTGTTTTTTTTTCACTTTTGAAAACAGCTGAGAGTATATACAGTAGTTATGAACAGTAGGCTTAGAAATGATAGTTCCCTTCCTACAGTTACCCTCAACAATGAAAATGTATATCCACCTTAAAAAATTTTTTAATTTTAGCGAAATGCCCGTTGACGGAATCACCCTTTAATCAATGTAGGATAGTTGGTTAACGTTTTGGTTTACTTAAAGCTCAACTCCAGGAAAATGTAAAAGCTGCCCATGCAGTTGGGTCCCCCTGCATTGCAAGGGTTAATTTCTGGTTTTTGTTTATGGGGGAAATTTTAAAAGATGTTCTACTTACCTTATCCCTTGCTCCCCCCTGCTAGCCGGTGCTTTCTTCTTCCTTTTGATGCTCCGGACTGTGGGCAGGACCTGGGTGTCCTCACTTACAATACAGGACTACTGGTCCTGCATTGTACCTGATGACTTCAGGATGCGACCGTCGGACAGAGTGGTGAAGAGAAGCTGCTTCACAGGGCTGGTCACATGGTGAGAGGCTTGTGGAAGCGAGGGTTAAGGTAAGCAAGACTTTACTGTTCCCTTTGACAAAAAAAGAGCGATTAACCCATGCAGTGCCCCACTTCAAGGGTTCAACTTTTTAAATTTTCCAAGAGCTTAGCTTTAACCAGTACATCAAAATGATCTGAATAAATGTTTTTGGGGTTGATTTACTAAAGGAGTAGAACACCTTGCAAAGTGAGTTTTCACATACCTTCGTGAATGAAAGTGAAGAGTGAAAACTCTCTTTGCTTTGAATATCCAAAGATGTCAAAAAAAAAACAAAAAAACAGGATTTTTACTTACAAATGGGCAGCACAGTGGCTAAATGGTTAGCACTTCCGCCTGGTAGTACTGGGGACGTTGGTTCGAATCCCAGCCATGGCACCACCTGCCTGGAGTTTGCATGTTCTCCCTGTGCCTGCATGGGTTTCCTCCGGGTACTCCGCTTTCCTCCCACACTTCAAAGATATGCTGATAGGTTAATTGGCTCCTGTCTAAATTGGCCCTAGTATGTGTATGTATGAATGTAAGCTAGGGACCTTAGATTGTACACCCCTTGAGGGTTAGGGACTGATGTGAATGTACAATATATATGTAAAGCGCTGCGTAAATGGACGGCGCTATATAAGTACCTGTAATAAATAAATATGAGTGGATGATTGAAGTCTGCACAGCGTTATCTCAGACTAAGGCTCCTTGAACACTAGTGTTCTTTAAAGCACCTAGAAGCTATTATCAGCATATTTTTTCTAGAAGCTAAATAGTATTTTTCTATGTGTCCATGCACACTAGTTTAAGCTATTAGCATTTTTTGAGCTTCGGCATCTAGGAGCAGAAAAAAAAATTGTTTTTATGGAGTTTTTTGGAGTGTTTTTCCAGCAGAAAAACTCTAAATGCTCCTAAATGCTACTAAAAGCTCCTAACAGCTTTTTTTCTAGATTTTCATATTTTTTTTCATGTGCATGTACTGTAAAAACGCTAAGAAACTGCTAACACTTCTAAATGCTACTAAAATACTCCTAACGGCTTTTTTTTCTAGATTTTCATATTTTTTTCCTGTTCATGTGCTGTAAAAACGCTAAGAAACCGCTAACACTCCTAAATGCTACTAAAATACTCCTAACAGCTTTTTTTCTAGATTTTCAGTTTTTTTCCTGTACATGTACTGTAAAAACGCTAATAAAACACTAACGCTCCTAAACGCTACTAAAGCACTGCAAAAAAGCTCTACTAAAAAACACTATTAAAAGCATTTTTTTTTCCCCAGCCTTTATTTGAGCTTAAAAAAAAACGCTGGTGTGCATGGAGCCTTAAAGAAAATTCACTTGGCAAAGTGAATATGCCTGACACATAGATTAGTTCTTTTAAACTTGCAAACTGCAAAATACACAGGTGAAATACATATATATATAGAAGATGTTATATCTATTAAACAATTTGTATTCCTGTCCATCCACAGATAGGTGGATGACACCACTTTTGCTGTTAAGGAATACAGCACAGCCTGCTGACAAAGAAAGAGCAACAGGAGTCTGATGAGTTCATCTCTCTGTTCTTTTCCTGCTGTCATGCAGTACATTTGTATACAGTATACCTGATTGGCACCTAGTCTTGCCCTTCCCTCTCCCAAGGCGTTTCAGGTTAAAAATTTCATTTATTTAACAAACTAGAATAATTCACAAATTCCTGCATAACTGCATGAAAGTATGTCTTTTATACCTTTTTGAAGTTCAGCTTTAATGTCTATTTTGTTTTGTTTTAGTGTCAATAGTAATGGGCATCCCTACTGTAAAGAGGGAAGTTAAGTCTTACTTGACTGAGACGCTACATTCCCTGATTGATAAATTGTCTCCAGAGGAAAAACTTGACTGTGTTATAATAGTCTTCATTGGAGAGGTAAGAACTTGTATAATGTCCAACAGAAAATAAAAGGTTTGCTAAAAGATGTATGTGTCGCTACATAACCCTGTTGCAGAACTCCCTGAAATGGTGTAGAAATAATTTCATCCATACTTAATTGTAGCAATAGCATCTAGATGCAAAACCTTGTTCACATGGGGGGTGTTGAGCTGCGTTGATCTACAGGCTCAACACAAAAGCATAAATTATAAAATCATTCTCTATGTGCCCTGTTCACACAAAACATACACAGTGGTGTGCGGGGCATAGAAATGCAGCATGCCTGCATTGTTACACATTGCTGCACACACACCACATGTCAAGCACTGCGGAGATGTATTTTTTAATAAAGTTAAAAAAAATAAACCAAGACACCACATTGCACCGCCCCTACACAATGCACACCAGCATGTGTGTGTTACAATATACGGAGCAAAACGAGCATGGGCTGGTGTGAAAGGGCCCTCACTAAATGAGATTTGGTTTGCAAAAGCACTGTGTATCATAAACTATTCCCTTTTTTAAATAAAATATTTGTTTTCATTTTTTTTTTGTTCATCCTATGCATCTCAAAGGCAATAATCACCTGCAGTCTCTTTGCAACCATGTCCTGACTGTATAGATGTACTCTAGAGATGCTTGCATGGCATTTTTCAGAGCAGGTTTCCTAATGTTGACAACTTTCAGGTTTTCCTCACAAATCCAAAGAATAAATTATGTCTCATTTAAAATGTATACCAAGGCAAAGTAAAACAAATAAAACTAATGCAATACATCTACAGTGGGGATCGAAAGTTTGGGCACCCCAGCTAAAAATTTGTAATAATGTGCATAAAGAAGCCAAAGAAAGATGGAAAAATCTCCAAAAGGCATCAAATTACAGATTAGACATTCTTATAATATGTCAACAAAAGTTAGATTTTATTTTTATCATTTACACTTTCAAAATAACAGAAAACAAAAAAATGGCGTCTGCAAAAGTTTGGGCACCCTGCAGAATTTATAGCTTGCACTGCCCCCTTTGCAAAGCTGAGATCTGCCAGTGTCATGGATTGTTCTCAATCATCGTCTGGGAAGACCAGGTGATGTCAATCTCAAAGGTTTTAAATGCCCAGACTCATCTGACCTTGCCCCAACAATCAGCACCATGGGTTCTTCTAAGCAGTGGTCTAGAAAACTGAAACTGAAAATAGTTGACGCTCACAAAGCTGAAGAAGACTATAAGAAGATAGCAAAGCGTTTTCAGACGTCAATATCCTCTGTTCGGAATGTAATTAAGAAATGGCAGTCATCAGGAACAGTGGAAGTTAAAGCAAGATCTGGAAGACCAGGAAAAATATCAGACAGAACAGCTCGCAGGATTGTGAGAAAAACAATTCAAAGCCCACGTTTGAGTGCACGATCCCTCCAGAAAGATCTGGCAGACACTGGAGTTGTGGTACACTATTCCACTATAAAGAGATACTTGTACAAATATGGTCTTCGTGGAAGAGTCATCAGAAGAAAACCTCTTCTACGTCCTCACCACAAAAATCATCGTTTGAACTTTGCAAATGAACATATAGACAAGCCTGATGCATTTTGGAAACAAGTTCTATGGACCGATGAGGTTAAAATTGAACTTTTTGGCCGGAATGAGCAAAGGTACGTTTGGAGAAGAAGGGGCACAGAATTTAATGAAAAGAACCTCTGTCCAACTGTTAAGCATGGGGTTGGATCAATCATGCTTTGGGGTTGTGTCGCAGCCAGTGGCACAGGGAACATCTCACGAGTAGAAGGAAAAATGGATTCAATACAATTTCAGCAAATTTTGGATGGTAACTTGATGCCATCTGTAAAAAAGCTGAAGTTAAAGAGAGGATAGCTTCTACAAATGGATAATGATCCTAAACACACCTCGAAATCCACGGGGGATTACATCAAGAGGCGTAAACTGAAGGTTTTGCCATGGCCTTCACAATCTCCTGACCTCAACATAATTGAAAATCTATGGATAGACCTTAAAAGAGCAGTGCGTAACAGACAGCCCAGAAATCTCAAAGAACTGGAAGACTTTTGTAAGGAAGAATGGGCAAAGATACCTCAAACAAGAATTGAAAGACTCTTGGCTGGCTACAAAAAGCATTTACAAGCTGTGATACTTGCCAAAGGGGGCATTACAAGATATTAATTCTGCAGGGTGCCCAAACTTTTGCAGACGCCATTTTTTTGTTTTCTATTATTTTGAAAGTGTAAATGATGGAAATAAAATCTAACTTTTGTTGACATATTATAAGAATGTCTAATCTGTAATTTGATGCCTTTTGGAGATTTTTCCATCTTTCCTTGGCTTCTTTATGCACATTAATACAAATTTCTAGATGGTGCCCAAACTTTCGATCCCCACTGTATGTTATACATTAATTCTTCCCTGTGTTTTATCCCTTTAAAGACCCTGCAAGTACGTAAAAATGCCCATTGATCTGCCTGAAATGCACTCAGCTCTTAACTCCTGTTGTGAGCTGATAGTATAGCAACACACAGCATTTTTGTGGACTGGGTGGTGTCAGCCCTGCCCAGTGTCTTTTGCTAAACTACTCAACCACTCCCACTCTCAGATCTCTTAATCATAAAGGCTAATTATTCTGTAGTTCAAGATAAGAAGAGAAGAAAGAACTGGGAGTGCTCTTTAACCACCTTCCACCATATAAGGAAATGACGGGTGCAAGGCGGTTCTCTCGTTCTGGGAGGACGTCATATGATGTCCTCCCACTCTAACAGCGAGTGCACGCCCCCTGGGACACAGAGGATCCATCTGGCTCTTGTCATGTGATCAGCTGTGTCCAATCACAGCTGATTGCATGTAAATAAGGCAATGCCGGTTATTGGCATTTCTCTCCTCATGAGCTGTCACGCTGAGAGCTTGTGAGGAGAGGAGAGCCTTTAATGTGCATTCTTCAGAGGGAACATCTACACTGATCATCAGGGCACTGATCAGTGTAGCCCCATCAGTGCCACCTGTCGGTGTCCATCAATGCCACCTGTCATTGCCCATCAATGCCACCTGTCAGTGCCCATCAGCGCACATCAATGACACATATCAGTGCCTACTAGTGCACATCAATGCCACATATCAGTGCCATCTGAGCTGCCTTTCAGTGCCGCCTATGAGTGCTGCCAATCAGTGCCACCTATCATTGTCGCCTATCAGTGCCTGTCAGTGCCACCTAACAGTGCCAGTCAGTGCCGCCTATCAGTTCCGACTATCAGTACCATATATGAGTACTGCCTTTCAGTGCCCATCAGTGATGTCTGTGAATGCCCATCAGTGATGCCTGTCAATGCCCATCAGTGCCACCTACCAATGCCTCCTAATCAGTGCTGCCTATCAGTGCCCATCACTGCAGCCTCATTAGCACACATCAGAGAAGGAGAAAAATTACTCATTTACAAAATTTTATAACAGAAACTAAGAAAAAATGTTTTTTTTTCCAAACTTTTCAGTTGTTTTTAGTTTGTTTATCAAAAAATAAAAAACCCAGAGGTGATTAAAAAGCACCAAAAGAAAGCTCTATCTGTCTCCAAAAAATGATAAAAATTTCATATGGGTACAGTGTTGCATGACCGCGCAATTGTCATTCAAAATGCAACAGCGCTGAAAGCTGAAAATTGGTCTGGGCAGTAAGAGGCTGAAAGTGCCTGGTAGGCAAGTGGTTAAGATAGTATAGGTAGTGTGCAGAGGACACAGGACAGCTCTTAATGTCTAACAAGAGCAAAAAAGGTTTCTTTTTTTTTCTTTTTTTTTTCTTTTGCACTTATCAAATGGATACAACAGCATGCTTCAAATAGCACATTAAACATATCAAAAGGGAGCAAATAGAGGGGTTAAAGTGGTAGAAAACACTGTATCTTAACTTGTACCTACAGGTAAGCTTACAATCAGGCTTACCTGTAGGTACCATGAATATTTCCTAAACGTGCACTGTTTAGGAGATATTCACATTGGCAATAGCCGATGGCATCACAAGCTCATGCGCAGTGATGCTCTGCATTGAAGGTATACAGTGTGCCATGGACTGCAGAGGGCTGTGCTGCGTCTTCCCCATGTATGTGCAGGAGCGACATCATCACGACTCAACCATTCAAATGGCTGGGGCCTGCAAACCCAGAAGTAAGACAAGGTGAATACGGAAGCCTCAGCAGCAGTGACAGCGTGCCACTGGAAGGCTTCATTTGAAAGGTAAGTATGCCATAATGCCATAATGTGCTAGTGTGCACCACATACTGGAGTATGTGGTGCACACTAGCACATTATGGCATAAACCTGCAGGGGACCCCATTTTTTTTGGAGGTTTATTGTTTTACCTCCTGCTTTAATTGTTAGAATTCACATATGCTTTAAGGATAATGGACAGTGCCACCATTTTTAATCCTCTGTGGCCAAGTGTTTCTTCTCATTAGGACAAGCTGTAAAACCATGCTTTCTGTGTAGCAGAGCTTAGAGAGTAATGATACAGTATGACCAGCAAGCTTATGGTGAAGGAACAAAAAGTAACCCTAAAGCCCTTCACAAAAATAAAATAAATGCTGATTATTCTTGCATGGTTATAACTTCTTCTTCTTTCGGGAAGATGTTGCAAATTGCAGCTTTGTCCTCATTATTCTCTAGCAATTGCTTGTTTGTAATGATTTAAACTTGAATATGTCAGCCATTCTGCTCAGTTGGAAGTGAAAGTCTTGCCAAAGAACAGACAGCACAACATGAACACTATTAACTTTATTAGTTAAAAAAATCCCCTGTGTGCCTCTCTGACACTGGAATCTGTTGTTCCCAGGGGCCTGACTTCAGAGCGAAGTACAGGCTGAGCCCATTCCTCTGTGCAATGAGACAACTATAGTGGCCTAAGGACACTCTCATTGGGCAGGGGCACGACAATTAATGAGGCTTTGCCATGCAGTCAGGGAGGAGGGTTATCTGGCTAATAAATGTATAGACAAACATAGTTTATTCTCTTATGCAGGCCATACATGGTTCGAATTCCAAACAATTTTCGTCCGAAAATTGGACATAAGAATAATCAGCCAATTTTCGTTGTTAGTGGGGCAATGGCATTGGCCGATTTTCGTGGTTCCTCCCCATTTCGTTTATTGGGCATGCTGGAAAATACGTGAAAAGTGACCAATTTTTGAAATCATTGGTGGCGCCATCAGATTACAGAACGAACGACGTTTCGATTTTCGGACGAAAAATCGTTCGGAATTCGAATCATGTATGACCTGCATTAGGCTGGAATTTTACTTTTAAGATTCAATTTTTTGACAGATTTGCTTTAAAGCAATGTGATCAGCCATACTCAATTATGAGGACTTACTCTTGAGTGCACCAAACCCTGGAAGATCTTTTACTGAACGGGTGCTTTGCTTACTGCATTTAAGAGTTGTCACTGTATTGTTTACTGCATTTAAGAGTTGTCACTGTATTGTTTACTGCATTTAAGAGTTGTCACTGCATTGTTTACTGCATTTTAGAGTTGTCACTGCATTGTTTACTGCATTTAAGAGTTGGCACTGTATTGTTTACTGCATTTAAGAGTTGGCACTGTATTGTTTACTGCATTTAAGAGTTGGCACTGCATTGTTTACTGCATTTAAGAGTTGGCACTGTATTGTTTATTGCATTGAAGAGTTGGCACTGTATTGTTTATTGCATTGAAGAGTTGGCACTGTATTGTTTATTGCATTTAAGAGTTGGCACTGCATTGTTTACTGCATTAAAGAGTTTGCACTGTATTGTTTACTGCATTTAAGAGTTGTCACTGCATTTAAGAGTTGTCACTGAGGACAAACACTTTGCTGAATTAGGCTGTTTATATATAGATGGGAAACTGATTACTCTACTAATCCATACAACCCTTTAGCCTAGGTTCATACATGTGAATCGCACAGGAACCGCAACACATTCCTCCGCAAATCGCATGCGATTCTGTGTCGATTTGAGTCCATTCATTTGAATAACTCAAATCGCACCACTTTCGCATCAAAAAGGTGCAGCCAGCTTTTTCTTCACATTAGAACCAGTTTGCATGGGTGTTTATACACATGCGTTCCGGTTCAGGCAAACGTACTGCTTTTGCAACCTGCTTTTGGTGGGTTGTTAACTTTCCATTGACACCCGCAGCAGATTGCAGAACACAGTGTGACTGCTATGTGGTGCGGGAAACGCACAGGAATCGCTGAACTTCCTGCACCGCATCAGTGTGAACTTGATCTTAATGTAGTGGTGAATGAGTTCTCTATTATTATTATTATAGAGGATTTATATAGCACCAACAGTTTGCTCAGCGCTTTACAATATAACAGGAGACAGTACAATTACAATACATTTCAGTAGAGGAGGAATATGAGGGCCCTGCTAATGGAGCTTGCAATCTAAAGGAAGGGGGAGCACCTGGATAATGTATTCTTACTTTGGAGTGCGGCCACCATGCTGTATACTGTAGTAGTACTGGTGAGTTGGAATGCTCGGTGATTAAAGACTTTGTATATTGGATTCTGATAGCTGTTTAAAGTTAATGTAAGCACTGAGAGTATTCTAAGTTACACAGTGGCTCTGTGTGTACTAGTATGAAGTCTGCATCGATGATGGACATAGATATAGCTTTATGAACATTAGTGTCAACCACTGTTCTATCACTTGGTACATGACAATAAACTGTCCTATGTGACATACTGCATACATTACTTCGGTTATACGGGAGAGTTGTTTTTCATTTATTTTCACCTGGTGATACTGCCAGTAAAATGTATCCTGTATGATAATGCTCGCACACCCTACTATAGTTTAAAATTAGAAACAGGACAGAACAGCTGGAACCTACCCTTGTCCTCCTATCTATAACATAGATGGGTGGGGTCCTGTAATCCTCAGAACAATGTAACCGAAAAAAGTGCTGCACAGAATGTAGGTAAGATTTCTGGCAGGATCAGCATGTACGTTTTGCACTTTTCGAACAGATATAACAAATCTTTCAATTGCATATATAAAGTCTATACATGGAGGATGAGCAGATGATTGAAAGGTCTGCCCCCTCATTTCATAGATCCTGTTTCATTCATAGACACTGTAGTATGGCTTCTGTGAAAGAAGGAGCTGGAAAAGGTGGGTATATTCAGGTACTCTTGATGCCCGTCACAGCTCCTTTGACTCCATTAGCCTCTGCTACACCATACGATTTCAGGGGGTAGTGGAGGGTTTCTGCTAAAGGAGGAGACAACGACACAAGGGACACATGGTATAGATCATAAATAATGCTCATTGTTTTTGTTTTTTGAGTAACTTTAGGTTTTACTAGACCAAAAGGGAGCAAATAAGATACGTTTATTGTTCGGTTTCACATACACTTTAATAGAAAATAAAGTTATGTGGGAATCTATAGAGCTACAAAAGCGTAAAAGTGGACCTGTCACTTTTTAGTAGACAAGAAGCTTTTTTATGGGATGCCTGTTACACAGTATGCACGTATTTGCTGTTAATGGCAATTTTAGTACAATATTGAGGATAAGCTATTTGATTTATTGTTACTGTATGTTTTATTTCTCCAGACAGACCTTGATTACGTGCACAGTGTGGTTGCAAGCTTACAAAAAGAGTAAGTTTTATGTGTATCCTTTTTATATTTAGACCTGCCAAATGATATGTATCTGCAGAGAATTGTCAGCCAGATTGTCTTCTGTGCCTGTTCAATGATTACTGTAAGTGTATGTTAATGACAGTCCTTATAAATCTTACTGACATAATGATTCCTCCTTTAGAATATTTTACATTGCAGTGCTAATGGTTCATTATCTTATTCTGAGCCACTTACGTGAAGGCCACATGTGGCTTTTGGCTTCCTCTGATGTTGCTTACAGCAGCCTTTCAGCAATGAAATACCTGTCTATCCTTAACCCTGCTGCTTTCTAAATGTCTCATAAGCATGACATCTGTCAAGGGCAATCATATCTTTATTACGAACAGCATTTTTTATTGACTTTTTTCTATTGAACAGGCTAGGAATTCCTCTTTCACTGTCCTCATTACTATGGGTTACACACATTGGATGACATCCTTGCTCTTTCTACAGACTTAAAGCCCCCCCCCAAAAAAATCAAATTTCAACAGGTCATTCTAAGCCAGTGGTTCTCAACCTTTCTAATGCCGCGACCCCTTAATACAGTTCCTCATGTTGTGGTGACCCCCAACCATAAAATTATTTTCGTTGCTACTTCATAACTGTAATTTTGCAGTGGGAGGAGTAGTGCCACGTCATTGGTGTCAGTGGGAGGAATAGTGTCCCATCACTGATGTCAATGGGAGGAATAGTGCCCCATCATTGGTATCAGTGGTAGGAATAGTGCCCCATCATTGGTGTCAGTGGGAGGAATAGTGCCCCATCATTGGTGTCAGTGGGAGGAATAGTGCCCCATCATAGGTGTCAGTGGGGGGAATAGTGCCCCATCATAGGTGTCAGTGGGGGGAATAGTGCCCATCATTGGTGTCAGTGGGAGGAATAGTGCCCCGTCATTGGTGTCAGTGGGAGGAATAGTGCCCCGTCATTGGTGTCAGTGGGAGGAATAGTGCCCCGTCATTGGTGTCAGTGGGAGGAATAGTGCCCCGTCATTGGTGTCAGTGGGAGGAATAGTGCCCCGTCATTGGTGTCAGTGGGGGGAATAGTGCCCCATCATAGGTGTCAGTGGGGGGAATAGTGCCCCATCATAGGTGTCAGTGGGGGGAATAGTGCCCCATCATTGGTGTCAGTGGGGGGAATAGTGCCCCATCATAGGTGTAAGTGGGGGGAATAGTGCCCTATCATAGGTGTCAGTGGAAAGAATAGTGCCCCATCATTGGTGTCAGTGGGAGGAATAGTGCCCCATCATTTGTGTCAGTGGGAGGAATAGTGCCCCATCATTGGTGTCAGTGGGAGGAATAGTGCCCCATCATTGGTGTCAGTGGGAGGAATAGTGCCCCATCATTGGTGTCAGTTGGAGGAATAGTGCCCCATCATTGGTGTCAGTGGGAGGAATAGTGCCCCATCATTGGTGTCAGTGGGAGGAATAGTGCCCCATCATTGGTGTCAGTGGGGGGAATAGTGCCCCATCATTGGTGTCAGTGGGAGGAAAAGTGTCCCATCACTGGTGTCAGTGGGAGGAAAAGTGCCCCAACATTGGTATCAGTGGGAGGAATAGCGCCCCCATCACTGGTGTCAGTGGGAGGAATAGTGCCCCATCGTTGGTATCAGGGGGAGGAATAGTGCCCCAACGTTGGTGTCAGTGGGGGGAGGAATAGTGCCCCATCGTTGGTGTCAGTGGGGGGAGGAATAGTGCCCCATCGTTGGTGTCAGTGGGGGGAGGAATAGTGCCCCATCGTTGGTGTCAGTGGGGGGAGGAATAGTGCCCCATCGTTGGTGTCAGTGGGGGGAGGAATAGTGCCCCATCGTTGGTGTCAGTGGGGGGGAGGAATAGTGTCCCATCGTTGGTGTCAGTGGGGGGAGGAATATTGCCCCATCGTTGGTGTCAGTGGGGGGAGGAATAGTGCCCCATCGTTGGTGTCAGTGGGGGGAGGAATAGTGCCCCATCGTTGGTGTCAGTGGGGGGAGGAATAGTGCCCCATCGTTGGTGTCAGTGGGGGGAGGAATAGTGCCCCATCGTTGGTGTCAGTGGGGGGAGGAATAGTGTCCCATCGTTGGTGTTGGTGTCAGTGGGGGGAGGAATAGTGCCCCATCGTTGGTGTCAGTGGGGGGAGGAATCGTGCCTCATCGTTGGTGTCAGTGGGGGGAGGAATCGTGCCTCATCGTTGGTGTCAGTGGGAGGAATAGTGCCCCATCATTGGTATTAATGAATCCAATGATGGGGCACTATTCCTCCCACTGACACCAATGATACTTACCTTGCTGACCCCTGCTCCAGCCTGGGCTCGCTCGCTCCCTCCCTCTCCCATGGTACAGACACTTACCTGTCAGCTGTCTTCCTTCTCCGGCCGCTCTCCTCCTCTTCACCCGCTCGATCTTCGCGGTGCCGCTCGGCTCCTCCTCTCCAAGCTCCACCTCCTCGCCGGAGATTGGCCGCCTGTGTGCCTCTCCTGAGCTACAGTTCCGGCGAGGATTGATCCCGAGGGTGTGTCCAGATGACAGGGGCGGCATGTCATCCCGCCCACACCTGGAGACGGATAGAGCAGCGGTGTCTCGGTTCCTAACACCATCGGAAATATGTTTTTTCCGATGGTCTTAGGCGACCCCTGTGAAAGAGTCGTTCGACCCCCAAAGGGGTCGCGACCCCCAGGTTGAGAACCGCTGTTCTAAGCCATTCAAAAGGTCATTCTTACTTCATAGCATTTCTTTAATTTACCTCTTTGTAGCCCACGCTTGGTGTATAGTCTCTACATTTGTAGTTTCCCCTATGGGGATGGTAATTTCCCCACCCTGAGGACCAGTTACTTCACCTCTTTTGGGACTGGTCACCTCTCTGCCCCTGTGTCCCTGAAGTGATCTGGAAGAACCTTGCTGTTAGCAGTGCTAACGGGGTGTTGATGGCCTGTCAGTGACTTAGACACCCAAAGAAGGACCCTGCTGGAGTAGGGGAGAAGACTGGAGACTCGAACATGATGTAGCTGTGGCTTTCGCTGCTTTTACACTGATCTGCACCAAAAACACGTGTTTTTGGCTGCATTTTTACTGCAGAGTTCCATAGGAACACATGGTCACACATTTTTCTTCCATTTTTTTCTTTACACAAAAGTGGAAGAAAAACAGATCAATGTGAAAGCAGCCAAAGTCAAAAGGTAATTTTTTTTTTTGAGAGCATATGGTGAAATAGGGGATTCTTGTTTCACCCAGAGTTGGACCTTAAAATGGAAATACCGTCTGCTATACTTACCTCCCTCACTTCTACTGAGCCTATCAAACTGCCTTCTTCTAAGTTTTCTGTCTTTTGCTGTCTTTTTGGCCTGCCCAGGCTGATGTAAATCACTTACATGCTCATCAAGGCATGCCAGGAATGCACAGCCCAGTGTACATTTAGGTGAAACATTGCTTGCAGGCAGAAGAAGGCCTCAGACACATTGGTATCATATTGATTCAGACGTCCTTTTGGAGACTTGTATTAATGATACTGATTCTGTCCTGTATATGTGACCATTTTTCACTGACTCAGATTATGTTGCACTAAAAGTTACGTAGCTTCCCTTCCACTGTTCTGCATGTCAGAGAATGAAGGAGCTAAGTTCTTACGTATATGACCCACTTTATTGGGTACACCTGTTCAATTAGTACCACAAATTTATAATCAATGCATTTAGGTATGTAGACGTGGTGAAGATCACTTCCTGAAGTTCAAACCGTGTATCAGAATGGGGAAGAAAGGGAATTTAAGCCACTTTGAACGTAGCATGGGATTTTCATGCACAGCTATCTCTAGTGTTTTCAGAGAATGGTCTGAAAAAGAGAAAATATCCAGTGAGCTGCAGTTGTGTGGATGAAAGTGCCTTGTTGATGTTCGAGCCCTCCAGTGCTCACTGAAGCGCCAGACTGTGCAGGAGAGAAGCGTCTGGCTCAGGCTCTCAGCGGCTCGCTTCGAGGCTGAGCCAGCTGCCGGTCCAGGCTCCTTGGAGGATCCCAACATTAAAGTCAGGATCTCTCCAGAGGCTGGACCAGCGGCTTCAGCCAACAGCGGGCTTTAGCTGACAGGTCGGATTTTTATGATAGAATAGATCCTATTGGTGCCTTCTGACTTATATTCTGTCAGTGTTTCTGTATACTGAGCCGGACATGCACAACTAAGCATACACTTCCGGCACTTTTCTGTGCTGCGGTGATGTAGAGTGATAGCATAGCGGACTGGCCAATCAAGTGGCCTGTGAGTCCAAACCCAGAAGGAAGATCGGAGAAGATGGAAGCATCATGACAGACTGGACCACTGACACCACAGTGCTGGAGGGGATCGCTTACCAGCTAAGTCTACCATAGTGTGCTACTATGTGGTGCATACTAGAACACTAGGGCTAAAAGCTCCCAGTGAGCCATGTTTTATTTTATTGGTTTTTTTTTTGTAGCTCTTTAATTCTGCTTTAAGCCTGGTTCTTGTTAGTAAAAAAAACAAACCTGCTATAGTCACAGGCTGAAGCACCGTGCTGCATAAAAATGTGGCTCACAGGATGAAACAGGCTGGAGACCACCACTTAATACTAATGTCTCTCCCATAATGACTTTTTTCCATTTAACTACCAAAATGTCATCTTGAGAAAAATACAACACATCCACTGTTGTGTGTTCAAGACATGACTGAGAGACAGACTTCAGATGGATAGAGGGAAAGAGCTGCTCTAGGCCACATCAATGTGCTCTTTTGTTGGAGTCTTCATTCTAAGTACCTCACATAGGCCTGGGGTGAAAGGTTATTTGAGGGATATTAAGACTCTGTTGTTGCCGTACTGAAGAATTCATGGTCCTCAGGGAACCCAGCTCTGCCCCATTGTGCTTTCTGGAAATGGCAGATATATTGCAGTATTTATTCTGCTTATATTGTTGCCATTCAGCTTATTGGAAGCCTCTGCGGTTATTTATAGACGGCTGTATTTCACAAACATCTTTAGTGCTTAGTTGGCTGGTAGCTATAGTAGCTTTGTTACAACGTTGCTTACGGGAAAGAAAACATCCATGCGATCGCGTTGCTTCTAGTCTTCCTTCATGTGCTGTGACATTTATATTGTTGCTGGAAAATCTGTGCCCTCTGTAACCACCAACTAGCTCAAATTAAGTCGCTGACATTTTCTGTTTGCTTACTTAACACAGATACAAAATGCATTTAACCAGCACTGGTTTGGGCTAGTCAGGTGGTACTGTGAGCCTCGGGTATAATGGTGGCCAAACATGCTCAATTTTTTTTTTTTTTTACAACAATAAAATCCAAAAACAATTGAATTGCTACAACTTCCCTAATGCTCATTTTAGTCCCAGTTTAGTTTGGATTTGATCAAACTGAGTTGAGGAGGAAAGTTATTGATCATTTTGCCTCAGTTGGCAGCACTGTGATTCTTTGTTCATGAATATGATTTTACTTTGATCAATCAGTTTATGAGGTTACAAAATGGAAACAGAGTTGCAATCGCTAACTTACGAACATAAATTATGAAAGTGGAATTCCAAGCTATAATTTCAGCCTTTGTCGGCGCTCTCTCCTCTCCCCTGAAACGGGCCGATGGGGAGATCACATGACCGGGCCAAAGTGACCTGAGAATAGGTAAGTATAAGCATCGTCCTACAGGGTGGTTGGAAGTGGAGTGGGAGTAGATTTAAGAGTAGATAGTTGTAGACTGGAATTCTACTTCAACTATCAATCAAAATCCACTTCCTTGTATATGGCATATTGCTTGATTTATTCCTATTGGAAGAGATTGCTCGGAAAATAAATTGATTGTATATCGAAGCGTGGCTACTATAGATATGTTTAATAAGAGATGTTGTCCACTGCAGCCAATCAGAATCTCCCTTTCATCCTTGTTTTGTGCTTGTGATGAAAACGATTCTAATGACATCTTCAATTTTCTAATAGGACTATATTTAGCAGGTATCATATCATTGCTGCCAATGACATAATAGCAACCAGTTAAAGTCAGATCTCAGTAGATTGCAGCTCTAGAATAGATTTTTGCATCTAAAGTTTCACTGAAAAGTTCTTAATTTAGACACTTTAATAAATATTCCTTGAAATCCTACCTATTCCTTGAACTGGCTGAGATTCAAACCGGCTGGCCTAAGAAGTGACTGTGCATTTCCAAAGTTAGCTTTTTTTGTTGAACAGTAATAGGATTATGTTATTGTAGATTTCATGTGTAACTGAGATCTTTGCTTTGTGGGTTTACCTCTTTCTTTGCAATTAGGTTCATGCAGGCAGATCCTATTACACGATATTTCGTGTCAATAACTTGATTTTATCTTTTTAATTAGATTCTCTGTAGAAATTGGCTCCGGATTAGTTGAAGTAATCTCTCCTCCTGCTGCCTATTATCCAGACATGACAAATTTAAAGGAAACCTTTGGAGATTCAAAGGAGAGAGTCAGGTATGATATAGCACATGCACAGTACTCCAGTTTATCTGTGTAAAAGGAGGCTTCCATTTTTTATTCTTCATGGCTGTACAAATTAAAAAAGTTGTTCTGTTTAGTGTAAATGGATAAGTATAGTGTGTTTTCAGTAAGCACGTATTTTGAGTTACAGGCGGCCCCGAGTTACAAACATCCTACTTACATACGACTCGTACATAAAAGAGGCAGCGTGACGTCACTCTGGTCCAGAAACCTTCGGACGGCCATCTTGCTGCTTAACCGCATGCTGCCACCTACTGTCCAGAGGACCTATTAGCAATCCCACATCACTGCATGGCCAGTTAACACTTCCCTATGCTACCATAACTTAAACATTTTTGGCTGGAGTTACATTTAATAAATGTACCTGTTCCAACTTACAGTACATGCAAATTCAACTTAAGAACAAACCTACAGAACCTATCTTTTTTGTAACCTGGGGACTGCCTGTAAAAGTAAGGAGCTAACTGCTGAAGCTGCATTGTATTCATTAAGACAATAGGGTTGATTTACTAAAGCTGGAGAGTACAAAATCTAGTGCAGCTGGGCATGGTAGCCGACCAACTTCTAACTTCAGCTTGTTCAATTAAGCTTTGACCAAAAAAACATGGATCTGACTAGTTTCTATCCAGAGCTGCACCAGACTTTGCACTCTGTACTTTTAGCAAATCAACCCCATTGTCTTTTTATAATATATGTAGTGTAAGTATCTGTATTTTACTTGCATCACCTGTACAGCCAAGCTCAGACTTTGGGTGGTTGGTGCAGGACAAAGCCAGTAGGTGGTATTTCTCTGCTGCAGTTAATTATCAGGTCTCCTGCACTGCTATTCAAGGCTGTTTGGCGTGGCAGAACTCTATAAATGAAGGACTGGATGGACAGAAATAAAAACACTTTGTCATGTGAATCCTCTCTTTTGTATGTCATCTGTTTATTTTCCTGCTTTGGCTAGAATTGAGCTTTAAAGCAATATTTGATGTTCCTTTCATATATTTCCATGCTTGTTTTTCCATATTTTGCAATTGGTTTCAGGTTTAGGCATTTGTCAGTTTGTACTTACACTAAAGTATACATTTTTATGTGTAATGAACTAAGAGAAAATTATTCTAATGTTTATTTGTCTTTTAAAAGATGGAGAACCAAACAGAATTTAGACTATTGCTTTCTTATGATGTATGCTCAGCGGAAGGGTATTTATTACATTCAGGTAACTATTTTCTGTGTATGTAATTAGATGTTTTGGTCACTTTGGCATCCGCATTGTCTCTCTTTCTCTTTCTCTCTCTCTTTCTTTATTTCCTTTCTTTCTTTCTTTCTTTCTTTCTCTTCTTTCTCTCTTTCTCTCTTTCTTTCTCTTTCTTTTCTTTCTCTCTTTCTTTTCTTTCTCTCTTTCTTTTTTCTTTTCTTTCTTTTCTTTCTCTCTTTCTTTTCTTTCTCTCTTTCTCTCTTTTCTTTCTCTCTTTCTCTCTCTCTTTTCTTTCTCTCTTTCTCTCTTTCTTTTCTTTCTCTCTTTCTTTTCTTTCTCTCTTTCTTTTCTTTCTCTCTTTCTTTTCTTTCTCTCTTTCTTTTCTTTTCTTTCTCTCCTTTCTTTCTTTCTCTCCTTTCTTTTCTTTCTCTCTTTTCTTTCTCTCTTTTCTTTCTCTCTTTTCTTTCTCTCTTTCTCCTTTTCTCTCTTTTCTCTCTTTTTCTTTTCCATTCCATTTCACCATGGTGGATGTGCTTCTTTGGTGAGATCAGTAAGTGGAGCTGAAATAGTTCCAAAGTTGCAGCCTACAGTCCTTATAAAGGCTCTCAACTGTTTGTGTGACAATGACTTGAGTTGGCTTTATTTGCTTCAGTCTTGTCTATTGGAGGGTTTGATGTCCCCAGCCCAATGCTGTAGCCCAAATACTGGGCTTCTTTCAGGCCTGCAGCACCTTTTTTTTGGCCTTACAATTAAAATCTGAAACTGCCTGGACTTTCTGTTGGTTGGAAGACTAAAAATATTATTCTTTAGATTTCTGTGAAGGATCTCATTTATCTGGAACAGAGTATATCTAGTAGTAATTCGTCACATACAACTTGACTTGCTAAAACAGCTAATATGCTGTATACCAGCCTTTCAACCAGGGTGGCGTGGCATTCTGGACTCCTCAGGGGTACCTTGGGAAAATGCCTAAAAATTGCCCTAAATGCCCCAAAAATGTCAAAAAGTGGATGTCGCCTTACTTTTGTTACACAAAGCCACAGTGTTTTCATAAGACATCATTGCAACGATGGACACCATGCAGGCCAGTGGCACAACCAATGATGCCTTAAGTTGACAATGAGGATATCGGGCGCCTGCACAGCATCCTTGTTTGTCCCTTCCCTGCCACTCCTCAGCAGCGCTGGTGTCACATTAGCTGAGAGAGGGAGAGAAACTGAGTAAAAGGAGAAACGTTGGCATACTAGCCAGTGTGGAAAGGTGTATTTGCTTTGTAAGATTATATCACTTCCGATGTTGGGTATCCTACATGTGCTTTGTTTTTTCACACTAGCTGAGTTGTGTTAATTTCACGTATTCTGATAGGTGCTCAGCTGGCCGTTTACATATGCATAGCTTTATTCACTATTAGGTTGTATTTATTTTTTATGGTACACGTGCTTCACTTTATTGTTCCACCTTATTATTATAAACTTTTGATTGATATTTTTATTGGTTTGGTAAAAAGTTGTTTTTTTTTTGTTTTTATTCTTCATTGTTACAGCTTGAAGATGATATTGTTGCCAAACAGAATTACTTCAGTACTATCAAGAATTTTGCACTTCAGTTGTCTTCAGAAGACTGGATGATTTTGGAATTTTCTCAGTTAGGATTCATTGGTAAGAAAGTTGAAATTGGCAGACTACTACCGTGGCTGAATTTTAACGGTGAACTAGAAGCATTGACCTCTATAAGCTCCTTTCAGTGCTGTGTTTAGATGGTGAACCTTGTTGTGTGCCACGCTAAGCAGAGAGAATGATTTGCCATCAGTCATTCATGAATGACTGATGCTGACTTATGAACGTTGTCCGTCTGCTTCCTAGCCATCAAGTACTGAAGATGGCAGAGGCCACCTATGCCTTAACAACCAAGACTGATAGAAGGCATGGGCTGACAGCTGAAGTAACTCTTTGTATACACTGCCTCTTTGTGTATGTTGGCTGCCTGCTTCTTGGCAAACAAAGACTCTAGGCCACCTTTGTCCTAGAAACCGAGAATGATAGGTGGTAAGGTATCATCCAATAGTATACATGTATGATAGACGCTCTATGCATCTAAACATTAGCACAAAGGTGTGAGAGCTGTTGGCCACCTGAGTCCTAGCAACCAAGGATGCTAGGCAGCAGGGGCGTCCTGCTTCTTAGCAACCAAGTATTCCAGTCAGCAGTGGGCTCTTGTGTCTTAGCAATCAAGCATGCTAGGCGGCAATAGTCACCTGCTTCCTAGCAACCAAGGACGCCAGGTGGCAGGGACTGTCTGTATGTTAGCAACCAATGATGCTAGGTGGTAGGATCCGCCTGTGTCCCAGCAACTATTAGCTCACTGGATGTTTGTGTGTATTTGCACAAAGGTGTGAGACCTGAAGTGTTTCATAATAAGTATGCCTTACAGTTGTTGTTTCACAAGCTGACAGGGTTTAGTGAGTTCTTTTTTAGATCATATTATAAACTGCAAGCTCAAATAACTTGATTGAACTTAGGAAGCCAAATATGTCATATATTGCCCATACATATAAATTTTCACATTCTTGCACTACACATCTGAATCATACAACAGATAAAATAAATAGCTGTATGGCTGTATCCCATGCACATGTGGTCATTCTAGAGTCATAATTTCCTTCCCCTATTCCCTGTGTAAGTGGTTATTTATCAGGCCACATGGCAATAAATCTTCCAATTGTAGGTAGCAATAGATTGTGAACAGGGGCGGACTGACCATATGGAAACTTGGGCACCGCCCGGGGTCAGTACGGGGCCCCATGAGATGCCCCTGGTACCTTTTTCATAGGCCTTTTGAGTTTGGGCAAGGACACAGGGGCCCCATGATCCCCTGCTGCCCGGGGGCCCCATGAGTTGTCAGTCCGCCCCTGATCATGAACTATTTTACTGAATTATCTCTGCCATCAGTAGGGGATCAAAATGACAAAATTGCATTTGGAATGAACACGTTCTTGGTAGACCTTGTTATCCAGAGGTTATCTGTTGATTGTTACCTAAATCATGAGTAAGACACTTGTACAGCGGACTATAAGATTTGCCATGCATTACGTGTACCAGCTCTGTGACACTGCATTGTCTGTTTCCATTTTAGGGAAAATGTTTCAAGCACCTGACATAACACTCATTGTTGAGTTCATTTTTATGTTCTATAAGGAGAAGCCTATTGATTGGCTCCTGGATCATATTTTATGGGTCAAAGTCTGCAACCCAGAAAAAGATGCAGTAAGTTGCTTTATTTATGTTTTCTAAGCAGGGGCAGATACTGAAATCATTACAGACTGAATGCTGGAAAACAAGAGTTTTGTATGACAAGCTACCAAAGTTAAAAGAAAACGTTTTGTTTCCAATCGAATTTAGAACATAAAGCATTTACAGCTAGGATCACATGGTTTCTATCTGTGAGGAGCATTAACCCCTGGTTCATATATCTGCTGCCGTGCGGGGCGCGTTTTGCGCAGGAACGAGAGCCCATTCATTTGAATGGACTCCCGTGCCCCGTGACACGCAGGGAAGAAGTCCTTGCACTTCTTTTGAAAACGCAGCCCGCACGGGAACCGTGGTTCCCAGTTTGGTTGCGTTTTCCTGTGCGGGTGGCATGCCATTAGAACTAATGGCACCTGCCCGCTTGTCCGCATTCCTCTGTGCGGGTGGTGCGGCTGCACAGATTTCCGTGTGGATCCACAGCCGCACCACCCGCACAGATGTGAACCTAGCCTAAAGGTGTTTTACATCTTTACTGCTACTCTGCATCCCTTCTAGGGTTTTAGTATGCCCAGGAGGGACAGGTGCAGTATCCAGCCCTGTTGCCTGCAGCTTGTCAAAGTGAATGGCAAGCTGTGGCTGGATAGGGCTGAATGCCTGAGTTGTACTCATATTTAGGGTCATATGCCTACAGGGATAAATGGACGGAATGCATGTCTTCTGCCTTCCACGTATTCATGCCTAAATGCATATGGCCCTAAATGCAAGTACCACTCGGAACAGCATGCACCCCTATCCAGATGCAGCTTGCTATAGACTCTGACAAGCTGCAGGCAGCAAGCCTGGATACTGCAGTTGTCCCTCCTGGGTGCAAGGGATGCACGGTAGCAAGACGCCCTGTGTAAAAGGGGCCTAAGGGATAGCCCTCCCCATTCTGTGCAATGATTACTGTATGCATGTTGCCACTAATATGTCTAAATACAGACTGTCCATAGTTCCCATCTACAGTATATATGGTAATGTTAGCTTGTCTACTCAATATACACTCAAATTGGCTGCTTTTGCCCATAATTGCACTTACCATACAAACTTTTTCATTGACCCTCTTAAGCCCCATACACATGATGAGACTATTGGGGGTTTTTTTGCATGGTAGCCTTGTATTGATAATAAAAGGGTTAGAAAAGTTACAAAAATTCTCATAGGACAGAACAAAAATTCGGAAGTGATTTCATGTATTGTAGTGTATTTGTTTTGTATTTTTGGACGAAAACTAAAGGTTAAACTAAAATTGTATGATCTGGTATTGTATGAGAAAAATTTTGTGCTTCTCTCTTTAAATAATTCCAAGGGAAAGCTGTGTACTAACGATCAGATTATTGTACGATCACTTCGAAAGCAGTATATTTTGTATGATTTTCTGATCGTGTGTACTAGGCTTTAGTGGAGTTTCAGCTACTGTATTATTTTCTTGTTCTTGTTCTGACAAAAGCTGATTATCTGGTCTTCCCTAGAAAACATGGCCCTTAGATCTAAGTTTTGTGCCAGAACTTTGTGGGCTGTTTTTTTTTTTTTTCATTTTTGTAAATTAATGTATGTATTCGGTACCTTTAAGGGTTAATTGTAATAAAATGTATTTTTGTTTTTGTGCTTTTTTTTCCTAAGAAACATTGTGACAGGCAAAAGTCTAATCTTCGAATCCGTTTCCGGCCATCTTTGTTCCAGCATGTCGGCCTGCACTCTTCTTTAGCAGGGAAAATACAAAAACTCACAGTAAGTGGTAGCTTGGCTTCCTCACACAGTATTGTAGGGCACTTTCACACTGGCTGGGGGGGCAGTAAAAACAGGTGGGGTTTTAACGACCCCCCCCCCCCCCAAAATTCTAAAAATACAACCTGACTTACTTATGCCGTGACCATGATGCTTTGCTTAGTGCCCACAGCAATTTTAACTTGGGCTGCAGAGTTTGACAAGCAGTTGTTTATGTCTGCCTTCCTTGTTAAGCCTGTCAAACGTTTTTTAAAGGAGAGGCCAAAAAAATGGTGGGTGTTGCAGTTTTTTATGTCACTCAGTTTTTGCTCAGTGGTTATTCAAATGCAGTTTTTTTTAGAAAAAAAAAACACTTTTTTTAATTTTAATGTGCAAAATCATAATATAAAACCCAATTGTTTGGTAAAATGTAAAAGATGATGTTATAACGAGTAAATAGACTAAAACATGTCATGCTTTAAAATTGCACCCGTGCAAAGGTGACAAATGACGTCCATTTTATTATCCATAGGTGACACTGTAAAAGCCTTTACAAGTTACAACTTTAGATTTACACAGGAGGTCTGGTTTACTGCCCTCGATCTGATCATGGTTCATGGTGATACCTCAAATGTGTGTGATGTTTGCTGTTTGCACGCTGTTTATCACTTTTGTTGTTATCACGGGGAATATAAACATCCCCTGTGATAGCAATAGGCAGTGACAGGTTCTCTTTACTGAGAAATCTGATCACATGCTTTCTCAATTTAAAAATGGCTCTGTTTACATCCAACGAAACCAGAAATGATAAATGCTCATCGCTCACGGTTTCTGAGACCATAGAGATGATCGGAGCCGTTCCAGTCTCCAGTCAGTAAGCGGAACCACCGATTGAACACTTGGGCCTCCTGATCTGACGAGAGAGCCATGGGAAGGGGCGGGAACTTCCTCTCCTGCTGCTTGTAAAGGCAATTCAGCTGCTAATTAGCCGCTAGGATTGCTTTTATATAAATCAAGATGATGTCTGCAGCTGCAGGCATCATCCTGGTATAATCACATGAAGTCCAGTAGTGTACTGGTACTCTATATCATAGCACCATTCTATTCAAATTATTATGTTTTTAGCTTGAGTTGGGTCCAAACCCTGAATTAGCTGTATTACTGAGCTAGTAAGTTGTGGATGGGAAATTCCCTGCCCTACAGCTGCACGTACGCAATGGGGCGGGGATGCTTGTGACATCATTGACCAAATGGGGGTGGGGACTCTCCCCTGCCTGCGCCTCACTGGGCCATCAGGGACACGATCATGTTTCAGCTTCCCATGGGTTCAGGAGAATGGAGTTTATATCCAGTTCAAATCTGAACCCAGCTCATTCCTACTTTTAAAGCCAACTTTAACAACACATTTTGGACTCTTATACTTCTTAGTGGCTCCAGTTGCAATATATGACTACAAGAGTCAAGAGTTCCCAATTTTGACAACTTACTATGGAGGGCCATTACTAAAGACAAATGATGATGAGGGATTTCACATTGTAAATTAATAAATAATTGACTAACCCATCTGCATGTGTATTCAATACATTAAGGGGGGGGGGGGGAAACTGCTGGGAAATAATCTCACTACAAGAGTCGCTTTGCTGATGGGTAACTCAAACCACTAGTGCCCATTCTAAAGTGAAATTTAGGCTTTGAATAAATTTAGACATTAGCCAAATCATTGGAAGGAAATTGGCATGTTCCTGCATCAGAGCAGTCCATCAATAATACTATTATTAGTGGCAAAAGTTTTTCTTTTCTGCCTCTTCCTTAGGATAAAGATTTCTTAAAACCATTGCTACATAAAATTCATGTGAATCCACCAGCTGAAGTCTCCACTTCTTTGAAAGTGTACCAAGGCCACACTCTAGAGAAGACCTACTTGGGAGAGGACTTCTTCTGGGCGATCACCCCTTTGGCTGGAGACTACATCTTATTCAAGTTTGATAAACCAGTACACGTAGAAAGGTTAGTACTTATACTACATATTATTGGGAATACTAATGCTGGCATTACCATGGGGAACTGCTACTACCAGTTCAGACAAAGGAGACATATTCAAAAGATATTCACTTGTTGTACCTAGGGGGTACCACTTGTATATGTTTTGGAACTTCCCTCTGCAAATAAATCATTTTACTTGCTTAAATTGTTACTAAGCATAGGACCTTACATTCACTCTATCTGGTCTCCCACAGTGCACACTGCATGGGAATGCAATTATTTTAGTAAATATAAACTGTTAAATACCTTTACTCATCAGCAGTTAGAGCAGTCTTGTGACTTCTATCAGTGTCCAGCCGAGCACTGGTTAAAGCTTGTAGGAGGAGTTTTCATTCTGCTTTAGGAGGATGCAGAATCCCTAACCTTTGTCTGGACAGTGCTGATTGGCCCTGTGCTGATCACATGCACAGTCCCAAGAAGAAAAAAACCTCTTCAGCAATACATACTAAACTGAGCATGTGCAGAGTGCCTCCACACGATGTCTTATCAGGAGATAAGAGAGGGACACTGGAATAAGGGGAGGATCAGAGAGGTCAGGATCAAACAGCATGTTTAAACAATGTAGAGGATTAACCCCTTAAGTTCCACAGTGAGTATAACAAGCATGCTTTCCTGCATATACAGACAGATTTTACTATTATGGTTTTAGTGACACTTTAAATATGTCCCAGAGCCGCTATAGATACAGCAGCCAAGTTTTGAAACTGTTTTGTAAAGGACTGAAAACAATTGATTGTGTGAGTTTTAATGGGGCAGCGTTTCGTGGTCAGTGTAAGTATAGTGCAAGTGGTAAATTCTTTAACATACAGTGTATGGAAAAAACAATCTTTAAGAAAGCCATGTGGTCACAATAGCTTTGCAAGCTGTATAATTGCAGTATCATTTTATTGTGTAGGGAAAGCAAGTGCGCTTATAGTAGCACAAACAAGTGTGTTCGTATAGAAGGATCTGGCAGCATATAATGGCACAGAGTAAAGCAGTCACTTCACAGTTTGGTGGGCCTTCCCATATACTTTAAACAGCCGAACTCTGGCTTTCTGATTTTTTAAAAATTACCGTAAATGCCAGGCACATGGTAAAATAAAAAATACCCAGTCTCTGGTGCTCACTGTCCAGAACCTGTCCTCTTCTGAGCTGAATGAAGCCCAGTATCATTCATTTCACTTCCTGTGTGCTCAGGGTATCAAGGACCTGTTACCTGGAGCTGTATCATCAAACCACCCTGAACTCACAGGTACCACGTGATTATGTGGTTATGTTCTCTGCAGCATTCCATAGCTGCCCATTGCTGGATGCAGAGGATGAAGAGGGCCTGTGACATCATGGGACCAGACTGAAGACAGCAGGATTTGAAGTGGTTGTAAAGCTTCAGATTTTGCTTTTTAAATAAGAAACATGCCATACTTACCTGCTCTGTGCAAAACCATTGCCCTGATCCTCTTCTCGGGTCCCCTGCCGGTGCCCAGGCCTCTCCCCCCTGCTTCGTGCCCCCGAACAAACTACTTGCTCTGGGGGCATTCGTGTGTGATCACTCCCGAGCCGCCTCAGTTTGTTTATGAGACACAGAGCCTGGCTCGACCCCTCCTCCCACTCTCTCTTCACTTGCTATAATTAATAGCAGTGGGAACCAATAGCTCCTGCTGCTGTCTCTCAGCAAATGAGGAGACAGAGACCCAGGAGAGCTTCTGCTCTCGTGCACATCGCTGGATCGGAATCGGGATCAGGTAAGTAGAAGTGGGTGATGAGGGGGTAGCTGCACACTGAAAGTTTTGTATCTTCATGCATAGAATGCATGAAAGTAAAACAAAACTTCAGCCTTTAGAACCGCTTTAAGGTATGTATACTGCATTTTATTTTTAAGATGTGCGGGTCAAAAAAAAAAGTTGAAGGGCTTAATTTGTTTTAAATGCAGAGACGTATAAGAAAAACTTCCACATTATGTTCAAATGTTTATACATGCTATAGCATTGCCAAGTATTAGGGACATTACTTGCCTTTATTTCCGGATTAAGGGGATACTCCAGCCAAAACAGATATTTCAGTTTGGGATAGATGCTGGCAAAGTGAATCACTTACTAGCTTTTTATATCTCTGAACTTGTAGTATTAAGATCTCTGTATCTCATTTCTGTCTAGTTGCTTTAGCCAGTATAACCATAAATTCAATATCAGTTCTGAGTGGACTGACACCGACAAAACAGGTTCTGTGCCAAACCAGTTCGACATACAGGGGCACATCTCCAATCTGTCCTAACTCCCCAATACTAAGTAGGGCTATCATGGTAAAGTATGGATTTCTTGGAATACTTGCTTTGTCTTTTTTCATGCATATTATTTGTCTACTTGACAGCCCATATACACAAGTGCATAGTATGTATTGGCGATTCTACAGTCCAGGAAGATTGATTAAAGGCCCTCCAATTGGCCATGTGTAATCTAATATTTTTTTTTCATATGCCTGTGAATGACAAATGCTTTGTTTGCGTAAACCAAATGTTATGCAGGATTATAAATTGAAGTGCCTTAGTATAGCTATTGTTCAGGGTGATGCAATCTGGGCTGCCTGATATAAATTAAAGAGCAAGATGGATCCCTCTATAATTTCATATGATTAAAATATGCAATTACTTCAGCAGCTGCATGGATCAGAAGCAAACACAGCACTCACAGATTATTTATTTCTTTTTTTTTTTAAACAAACCAACTGTCATTAGTTTAATACTGAGTAGAAAAAAAAATATCAGCTACAGAGTACTGAAGAGAAATGTAATTTAATTTAGTAAAGATGGTTCACATTGCTGTATATATTAGCGCTTGATTTTTTTCTTCTTGATGGGAGTGGCTAGCCCTCTTCTGATGATGGAATTTTTGGTCCTTTATTAAACAGCTGCAGTTAGTCTTGTGTACTTATTGTTAGGAGAAATATCATTTGATTTAATAAGGATGGTGCACATTGCTATGTATATTACCATAGGAATCTGATATTTTCTAATATTTAAGTGGAAGTGCCTTGCCTTCTTCTGATGTTAAGAAATGATGATCCTTTGGGCTGTGGTTAGACTTGTGTACTCATTGTTTACCTGGACAGAGAGTGGGGTGTGATTATAAAAAAAAAAAAAATCATAAGCTGTCCATCAGTCAAAACTACATATAAATTAGTTCTGTGCGAATAGGGCAAAATTTAATATTCTCAGGCTATATTCTCTACTGTTTGAACGTGTATGTATGAAAAATACCTAATTATGGCCACTAGATGGTGCTGACTATCATAGGAAAGAAGTATGTTTCTCTGCTCCATCTAGTGCAGTGGTCTCCAAACTGTGGTCTGGGTGCTGGATGTGGTCCTTTATTTACCTTTATCTTGCCCTTGGGGCACTATTCCTTCCACTGACACCAGTGATGGGACACTATTCCACCCACTGATGCCAGAACAATTTCTATTCCCACTGGCCACACTGTGGCCACCCTAAGGTCTGAAGGACAGTAAACTGGCCCTTTGTTTAGAAAGTCTGGAGACCCCTGATCTAGTGGCTTTAGGTGTCTGTTTATCATGCAGCGGTAAATTACTGCTGCTTACTTCTCTGGCATTTTCAGAGGAGACAGCTTTCCTCTGATTGCCTGTTTATGAAGTGGTGTAGATCACTTCTCCTAAAGAGGGGTGAAGTGATCTACAAACGCTCTGAAATCTTGAAAACGACCGCTGTTACTGCGAGATATAGCGAGATTACAATAAGAGATCAGTCAAACACACAATTTATTAAGCAGCGGTAACTTACCGCTGCTTAGTTGGTGGCTTTCTCAGAGGAGACCGCTCAGTACCTCACTACACTGCATACACAAATACACACACACACAGTGTTTCTAACTTGCTCTACGCGATTGGGAGTTGTAAGTCCTTCCTCCTGAGTTCTCCCGGGATTCACTCTTCTCTCCCCGTTTCTCCACCTCTGGGCTGGAGAACCTGGAGGGAGAATTTTCACATAGATTGGCAGTGAAGGGCTGACATTGCTCCTTCATAAACTGGCCGTTTCTGTGTCTGTCAATGACAGATTCTCAGTGTGCTGAGACAATCAGAAGAGAACATGTTCTCTGATGATCATCTCTGTTTCATAAACCACTAATGTACTGATATCAGCAGCGATCCTCAGGAGAATACACCAATCAGCCTTAACATTATGACCACTGATAGGTAAAGTGAAAAGTATTACAATGGTATCTGAAAGCGGGTGCTGATGGCCAAGTGTAAGGATTTGACAAGGGCCAAATTGTTATGGCTAGAAGACTGGGTTAGAGCAACTCCAAAACTGCAGCTTTTGTGGGATCTCCCTGGTCTGCAGTGGTCAGGACCTACCAAAAGTGGTCCAAGGAAGGAAACCCAGCGAACCTGCAGCAGAGTCATAGGTGACCAAGGCTCGTTGATGCATGTGGGGAGCAAAGGCTGGCCCATGTAGTCTGATCCAATAGAAGCACTACTTCTACTACTACTTTCACTGGTGAGAGGCTGGACTAAGCTTTCATACAGATGACTAGACTCAGTGTCAGGTCTTGGGGACTGTGCGGATTGCTAGTTTTATGCAAGTACTATTAAATCTGCAGAATCCCAGGTGACATCAGGCCATAAGCAGCCCCAGTATCCAGAGGAGGGATATCCTTACCAGGCTATACATCCATTCCACCTTAAAGGGGACCTCTGGCAGACTTCATCATATACTATACATTGCGCATTTTAAATGCACATCTGGTGAGTGTGAATTTTTACCACTTTCTGCACTTCACCGAATCATCTCTTATATGAATTATACATATATTGGAATACAGAATTCCTCATTTTAAGCGCAAGAGATATTCCACATTTAAGGACTATTTGCACTTTTTATGGGACATTTATTCATTGTTTATTGATGTTTACCATTTTCAATCACACACAAGTCCGTTTCATATATCGTTTTTATTTCACATAATAATTCTTGGATTCACATGCACTGGGCACTTTATGCATTTATCAGTTGTGTATATCATTTTATAGCGCTGCACTCCTATGTTACTTATGCTCTTGTGGCATCCATGGCTAGACAGGTCAGGGAAGTTCTGGCAGCAAAAAGGGGACCTTACTCAATATTAGATGGGTAATCATAATGTTATGGCTGATCAATGTATAGCCTGAAAATATTCACACGGAACAAATTTACATGCAGTTTCCATGGAGGAACAGTTATGCAAAGTTTTATAGATATATCCACAAGTGTCCAATAAATGTACATTTTGTAGTTGTTTCCCAATGCATTTGGTGTACAAAGTCATATTTACGCTGTTTCTTCAACACTTTTCTTTTGCTGTAGAAGTCACAAAGAATAGAGCAGGATCCAGGTTGTCTGCACAGCCTCACCATGCAATCTGATCATCGCTAACTTTGTTGTTAGGAATGGGGTAGATCAGTGGTGGGCAACCTTTTTTTTCAACTGAGCCAAATCTCGCCAAAACCATGATTGAAATTTATTTTGAGAGCCACATTTTTAAAACTGAAAATACATCTCCCATATAGTAATTCATCCCCCATAGTAATTCATCCCCCATATAGTAATTCATCCCCCATAGTGTAATTCATCCCCCATAGTGTAATTCATCCCCCATATAGTAATTCATCCCCCATCGTAATTCATCCCCCATCGTAATTCATCCCCCATAGAGTAATTCATCCTCCATATAGTAATTCATCCCCCATATAGTAATTCATCCCCCATATAGTAATTCATCCCCCATAGTAATTCATCCCCCATAGTAATTCATCCCCCATAGTAATTCATCCCCCATATAGTAATTCATCCCCCATATAGTAATTCATCCCCCATAGCAATTCATCCCCCGTATAGTATTTCATCCCTCGTATAGTATTTCATCCCCCGTATAGTATTTCATCCCCCATATAGTATTTCATCCCTCATAGTATTTCATCCCCCATATAGTAATTCATCCCTCATATAGTAATTCATCCCTCATATAGTAATTCATCCCTCATATAGTATTTCATCCCTCATATAGTATTTCATCCCTCATATAGTATTTCATCCCTCATATAGTATTTCATCCCTCATATAGTAATTCATCCCCCCATATAGTAATTCATCCCTCATATAGTATTTCATCCCCCATATAGTAATTCATCCCCCATATAGTAATTCATCCCCCATATAGTAATTCATCCCCCATATAGTAATTCATCCCTCATATAGTAATTCATCCCTCATATAGTAATTCATCCCTCATATAGTATTTCATCCCCCCATATAGTATTTCATCCCCCCATATAGTATTTCATCCCCCCATATAGTATTTCATCCCTCATAAAGTAATTCATCCCTCATAAAGTAATTCATCCCTCATATAGTAATTCATCCCTCATATAGTATTTCATCCCTCATATAGTATTTCATCCCTCATATAGTATTTCATCCCTCATATAGTATTTCATCCCCCCATATAGTAATTCATCCCTCATATAGTATTTCATCCCCCCATATAGTAATTCATCCCTCATAAAGTAATTCATCCCTCATATAGTATTTCATCCCCCACAGTACTATCCCCCCCCCTTCTAGTAAGCCAAGTCCCCCGTGTCAATTCACTTACCTTTTGCGTTCCTCTCGCTGTCTTCCCGCGCCGTTCGGGTCTTCAGGGCGGACTGTGAGAGGAGCCTAGCTCCCCTCCCCTCACGTTCGGCACGCTGCCCCGCCTACACACATCCTGACAGCCACATCCGCGGGCCGGATTAAAAGGTCCGCGCGGACTTTTGGGGCTGCCAACCGAGAGGAGGCAGGGGAGCGGCAGACCGAGAGGAGGGAGGGGAGCGGCCGACCGAGAGGAGGGAGGGGAGCGGCCGACCGAGAGGAGGGAGGGGAGCGGCCGACCGAGAGGAGGGAGGGGAGCGGCCGACCGAGAGGAGGGAGGGGAGCAGGCGCCCGGCACACAGAAGAGCCGCATTAGAGTGGGTAAAGAGCCGCATGTGGCTCGCGAGCCGCGGCTTGCCGACCACTGGGGTAGATACTACTCTGATTAATTTGTGGATATTTCATCTTTTCCGGACGCTTGTGGGGTGGGGATTCCATTTTTGGATATGCAAAAGTATTTGTAAGCAGAGTAGTGTTATATTGTCTATAACAATAAACTTCAGTAAACTGCACCGACAGCATACAAGGAGTATCTGATGGGTAACAAATGTGTTCTTTAGAACACTGATATATAGGATGTTGCACATAACTGCAGTAGTTCTCCATCTTTTCTCTGGTACTAAGGTAGTGCACATAGCCAACATGTCTGCATTATGTGTGTAATCAAGCAAAACACCTATGTCCAAAAGGCTCTGATGGAAGAAGTCATTCCTTGACTAGTTCTAGAAGCTAAATCTTTGAACTGACGCACTGCTCTGAAATACACTATATTGCCAAAAGTATTGGGGCACATGCCTTTACACTCACACAGAAACTTTAATGGCATCGCAGTCTTAGTCTGTAGGGCTCAATATTGAGTTAGCCAACCCTTTGCAGCTATAGCAGCTTCAACTCTTCTGGGAAGGCTGTCAGCAAGGTTTAGGAGTGTGTCTATGGGAATCGTTTACCATTCTTCCAGAAGCACATTTGTGAGGTCATGCACTGATGTCAAACGAGAAGGCCTGACTCGCAGTCTCTGCTCTAAATCATTCCAAAGGTGTTCTATCGGGTTGACGTCAGGTCTCTGTGCAGGCCAGTCAAGTTCCTCCACCCCAAACTTGCTCATCTATGTCTTTATGGACTTTTCTTTGTGCACTGGTGTGCAGTCATGTTGGAACAGGAAGGGGCCATCCCCAAAATGTTCCCACAAAGTTGGGAGCATGAAATTGTCCAAAATGTCTTGGTATGCTGACGCCTTAAGAGTTCCCTTCCCTTCACCCCTGAAAAACAACCCCACACCATAATCCCCCCTCCACTAAACTTTACACTTGGCACAATACAGTCAGGCAAGTATACTCCTGGCAATCGCCAAACCCAGACACGTCTATCAGATTGTCAGACAGAGAAGTGCAATTTGTCACTCCAGAGAACATGTCTGCACTGCTCTAGAGTCCAGTGGTGGTGTGCTTTACACCATTGCATCCGACGCTTTGCATTGCACTTGGTGATGTAAGGCTGGGATGCAGCTGCTCGGCCATGGAAACCCATTCCATGAAATTCTCTACGCACTGTTGTTTGTTGCGCTAATCTGAAAGCTACATGAAGTTTGGAGGTCTTTAGTTATTGACTCTGCAGACAGTTGGTGACTTCAGCATGCACTGACCCCACTTTGTCATTATATGTGGCCTACCACTTGGTGGCTGAGTTGCTGTTGTTGCCAGTTGCTTCCACTTTGTTATAATACCATTAACAGTTGACCGTGGAATATTTAGTAGCAAGGAAATTTCACAGATGGACTTATTGCAGAGGTGGTAACCTATTACGGTACAACGATTGAATTCACTGAGCTCCTGAGAATGATCTATTCTTTCACAAATGTTTGTAGAAGCAGTCTACATGCCTAGGTGCTTGATTTTATACACCTGTGGTCATGGAGGTGATTGGAACACCTGAATCCAATGATTTGGAGGGGTGTCCCAGTATTTTTGGCAATATAGAGTAGCATGCAGTCAGCTTGTTATGGATGCCTGTACCCAAGAAAAAAAAATGTATACAGTGCTGAAAGCATATATAAATGCTCCAGATACTTTTACATGTGATGTAACATATATAACGTACGGTAAATAAATAACATACAAAGGTCCGAAAATGATCATATGCCCTAAAATAAATTAAATGGTGAATAGGATAGAGGTTTCCATCACCAATATCAGCATGCAATCAAATACAAAAAGTCTAATGGTGAATTGACTTTGTTTATTTTTATACCTAAAAAAAGCCTTCACGCCACATTGGGTTGCTTTATGGCAGAGCACTATTCGTCAGATGACAGCAGTAGCACATTATTTTAATATAGAATCCTACCCATGTATTTCTCTGGTTCAGAATGTGAGGTGAGATGCATGTAGAGGCCATTGCTAGTGCTATTATAAAAAATTGTATTTACATAAATTTGGTAAGCCATGCACCGCCATCAAAAATAGTACAGTTGGGTATATCCTGGTGCCACCCTCACTCTTAGAGTGAGTGTAACTTGCAAAAACAAAAAAAATACAGTAAATGGTTGTTCCATTCAGTCCTAAAATCATCAATTCAGATGTCCGGAAATTCTCTAAAAACAGCAGAGGCCAGCAGTGTGATAATTAAACTGGAGGGGATGTGGAGAGAGAAGTAGAGGGGAATAGCCTATTGTTTATTGTTACATGAAGAGGACTATTCCTGCATTTCTGTAGGTGGGCTTCTTACTGCTCATTTCTATAGATGTCTGATGACAAGGACCAGCCACATCTGGAAGGATGCATGCTCTGATTTAACCACTCCAGGGTTTTTATAATTTATTTAAGGGTTAATTCACCTTTACTAAAACATTACCTATGAGGATAATGGGCATCTATAGATAAAAACAAACTGTGTGTCTCGGACTAAAGTTGAGTAATGTCTTTGCTATAGGTTTAGACCATTTACATACCTCATGAAACGTAACCTGAAAACTCCCCAGACATTGCTAATTGAGGCCTAGTTATTTATGTTCACCTTCACCATCACTGGAGTGAGCTCTGAAACGCTGAACTCTGCATCAGGAGAGAAAAGGTGCACATGGGGGGTTTGAATCAGAGAAAAAGTTCACCCCTGTGATGGTGGAGGTGAGCAGTAATGACTAGGCCCCACTTAGCAACATCCTGGCAGTAGGTCTAAGGTATGTAAACAGCCTTCACCTACAGCAAGGGCATTACTCAACTTTAGTCAGAGCTACACAGCTGGTTTTTGTCTTACAGACACCCCTTACCTGCATAGACAGTTTTTTTTTTGGTGAAGGTGAACTAACCCTTAAAGGGTCTTCGTAGCCAGCAGTAAGAAAATTTGAACTTGTAGAACTGTTTACAATTCCGGTAGATCTGCCAGGGAAAAAGGAACAAATTTGAAGGGTTATAGTTGCAAACTTGCTTGATTTGTTTTAGCAAAGATGAAAGGATCTGATGTGTATTAAAGGCAATCTTTGGCTACAGAAGTATTAGGTTACCATTGCATAGCCCTGAACTTCTAAACATATACCGTACATGGCTGACACGTACACTTCATTATTCATTATAGGTACTTATATAGCGGCATCAGTTTACACAGCGCTTTACATATATATTGTACATTCACATCAGTCCCTAACCCTCAAGGCTTGTACAATCTAAGGTCCCTAACTTACATTCATACATATACATACTATGGACAATTTAGACAGGATCCAATTAACCTACCAGCATGTCTTTGGAGTGTGGGAGGAAACTGGAGTACCCGGAGGAAACCCACACAGGGAGAACATGCAAACTCCAGGCAGGTGGTTGGGATTCGAACCAACGACCCTAGTACTGACAGGTGGAAGTGCTAACCATTTAGCCACTGTGCTGCCCTATATATATATATATATATATACATTTTTTTTTTTTTTTTACTTTTCTGTTACCCTCAAGCCCCAATCACGTACACTACTAAAACACCATGTTAGTTATTTCAGTTGTCACTACATAGTCTTGTCTAGCAATTCATCCACAAATGTGCACTCCTTTTGTAGTGAAGACCTACCTATACTACAGTTTACAAAAAATATGTGCTAGTAAATATGCATTAGTGCAGCTTGTACAAGTGGTTGTTTGCAGCAAGTAAATACAAAATGGCTAAATGTATTTAAAAGTCTGGTACATTAATTAGACAGGTTTGCATTTATCTACTTTTGGTATTTCCAGACTGTTCCTTTTTTATTTTATTTTTTCAATGTAGGTATCTCTTTCGAAGTGGTAATCCTGAACACCCTGGAGACTTGCTGATAAACACAACAGTGGAAGTGCTACCTTACCAGGTAATATGTTAATAAGGTACAGCTGGCTGTGGGCATTAGGTAGTAAATTATTAGGTGCAAATTATGTTGGCCACACACTGTTTTTGTTTTTTTTTTTTGGTTTGTTTTTTAAAGCTGATGTTTAGGTATGATTTTTATTGCGTAGTTACTGTACATTGGGCCAGGTAGCAGGGATAAATCACACTAAGGGCTTTGGAGGCAAGGACACAGTATAATATTTCTCGGAAAAAAAGTTGTTTCCTGTTTTCTATGCTGAAGTAAGCTTATTTTGTTTATTTATTTATATAGTATTGATTCTGTATATACGTAAATATGTTTTATTATGTTGTTTGTTTGTAAGATTTTTAATAAACAAACATTTACACAGTATAAAAGGAGGTGTTCTTTTTCATATTTTCATGTCTAAGGTTTACAGCCACTTTAACCCCTTTTGCTCACCCTGGCGTCCCTTGTAAAAGTTCTAAAAGCTCAGAGGGGTAGGTAGGATCGGCGATCATGTGACCACTGTGATTGGCTGTCACAGTGTTCACATGATCGGAAGCTGGTCCCACTGGCTGCCGATCTTTAGTCGGGACCAAGAGCTGTCTTCAGCAGCTCAGTCTTTGTGCTAGAAATGCTCAGTGAGCTCCCAGCATATAAACATTTGTTCACCCAGTGACACACATGTGCAGCATGTGGGTGTTAAAGCTCACCTTTTTTGTTGCTGCACATACTTGGTACTGGGGCATAAAGGGGTTAAAGTGGACCTAAAGTGAAGCATTGCCTCTACTCAGCTAGAGGAAGCCAACATGTGCCTCTAGCACACCCAAAGCCTGCTGTATGCAATGAATGGGAAATGTCAGAAATTTAGTGGCCAGTGAACATGAAGGAGGCCTGCTCTACCAAATGAGTAAACGTTTCTGTACTCCGACTTTGTTTTTTCATGGGAGCAGAGGATTAATTTTATTTACATTAGGTCTGTCTTAAGACTGAAAAAGGTGTCTCGGTAACTAAATGATAGTTCAACAGTAATCAAGTGGTTAAATTAATGGATGCTTGTGCTTTGTTTTTAGAAGGAAATTTTGGATATAAGAAAGAATGCCAAAGACAAGCTTCTGTCAGATGGATTCCTCAGAGTAGGTGAGTTCTGTTATACACTGCAGCATGCACTGACCAGAATTCTGTTGTTAGAAAGAATAAAAAATGCTGCAATCCACATTCCCAGCCCCCTGGCCAAACTGTGTATGGCCAGCTTAACTCACGTTTTTTGGATGTGGCTGCTGCTATTAAATACAGCCTGTCACAAAATAGCAGGTAGGTCTTGACAAGTACATCATAAAAACAGTGGTCATGGGAAACTTGCTTAGGTTTGGAAACTATGCTCCAAGCACAACTGAATGGTCATATACACTGCTCCAAAAAATTAAAGGAACACTTTTTAATAAGAGCATCAAGTCAATTAAACTCCTGGGATATTGATCTGGTTAGTTAAGTAGCAGAGGGGGTTGTTAAACAGTTTCAGCTGCTTTGGTGTTAATTAAATTAACAGGTGCACTAGATGGGCAACAATGAGACGACCCCCAAAACAGGAATGGTTTTACAGCTGGAGGCCACTGACATTTTTTCCC
The DNA here is from genome assembly GCF_062004578.1 of Staurois parvus. Classification (NCBI taxonomy): domain Eukaryota; kingdom Metazoa; phylum Chordata; class Amphibia; order Anura; family Ranidae; genus Staurois; species Staurois parvus. The sequence goes on from NW_028318430.1 coordinate 777,293, forward strand.
TACTTATCTTTGCAGATTGTTTTTCACTAGTTTTGCATTTGGCTAAGGTCAGTATCACTACTGGTAGCATGAGGCGATACCTGGACCCTACAGAGGTTGCACAGGCAGTCCAACTCCTCCAGGATGGCACATCAATACATGCCATTGCCAGAAGGTTTGCTGTGTCTCTCAGCACAGTCATAAGAGCATGGAGAAGATTCCAGGAGACAGGCAGTTTCTCTAGGAGACCTGGACAGGGCTACAGAGAGTCTTTTACCCATCAGCAGGACCAGTATTTGCTCCTTTGTGCAAGGAGGAACAGGATGACCACCGCCAGAGCCCTATAAAATGACCTCCAGCAAGCCACTGGTGTGAATGTCTCTGACCAAACAATCAGAAACAGACTTTGTGATGGTGGCTTGAGGGCCCGATGTCCTCTAGTGGGCCCTGTACTCACTGCCCAGCACCACAGAGCTTGATTGGCATTTGCCATTGAACACCAGAAATGGCACGTCCGCCACTGTTGCCCTGTGCTTTTCACAGATGAGAGCAGGTTCACTCTGAGCACATGTGACAGACGTGAAAGGGTCTGGAGATGCCGTGGAGAACATTATGCTGCTTGTAACATCGTTCAGCATGACCCTTTTGGTGGTGGGTCAGTGATGGTTTGGGCAGACATATCCATAGAGGGATACACAGATCTCTACAGGCTAGACAATGGCACCCTGACTGCCATTAGGTATCGGGATGAAATCCTTGCACCCATTGTCAGACCCTACGCTGGTGCAGTGGGTCCTGGGTTCCTCCTGGTGCACGACAATGCCTGGCCTCATGTGGCGAGAGTATGCAGGCAATTTCTGGAGGATGAAGGAATTGATACTATTGAACACTCGCCTGACCTAAATCCAATAAAACACATTTGGGATATCATGTTTCAGTCCATCCGTCGTCAACAGGTTGCACCTCAGACTGTCCACGAGCTCAGTGAAAATGGCGCATATGATTGTGCTATCATTTGTTCTGTTTTTCTAAACAAAATCCAGCACATTGGATCAGGCACTTTCGATTGCGACACAAAGCTGGTACACTAATGATGCAAAAAACGAATGACCAAGAATATTTGTTCAGTGTTCTACTTGGCTATGGCCTGCTTAAGAGGGCATTTTACCTCACTTTGTAGATATTTCCCCATATTTCCTTTTGAGTCTGCAGGACAGGAAGTGAAGGGAATCTGCCCAATGGGACACAGATAACAAACAAATAGACAAAGGTTTTACAAATGAATCATTGTCTTTAGATATACTTTAATATGTGGTAGAATTATTTTGTAAAGTTTTGAGTAAATGTCAAGACCTATTTTTCTCACTGTTTGCTGTAACTACTAGGTAAATTTGAAGATGGCGTTGCAGAAGGACCAGTAGATCCCAGTCTGAACCCAATTGCAGCATTCCGACTTTCAGTCCTACAGAATTCAGCTGTATGGATCATTCTCAATGAGGTCAGTGGCAAGATGAAACTTACCACTTACTGTAAAGCTGCTGCTATTTGCTTGTGTTTGATGGCTTTGTTCTTTGTTTCTACTAGATCCACATAAAGAAGATTCAGACTGACTGATGCTTGTGTGTGAGAAGAGGACTTTATTCAAAGAAGTGTCATGGGTGGCCTCCCACCTCTTCATCGTCACTGCCTGATAGAGACACGTGCATGCACCTTAATTCCATTCTTGTGTGTTTCTTTTCAACTCTACCTCTGTGGAACCTGCTGTAGCTGAGAGATTGTATCTATCCATTTCGTGTAAAAAAAAAAAAAAAAAAATCAACCCAACACATTTACCTACAAGAAGCAACCATAATCTTCACCACAACGCTCTTTAATTGTCATTAAATCACTTACAGTTTATATACATTCCATTGGTATGCAGTAGGCCTCGTTTATCATTGTGTCTATCTAAAGGATAGACTGTCTGTGTTGCTCATATAACCAATGTGATTGCTCTTTTGTTTTCTCAGTGAGGTATGAGAGAATAAATGGGTAAATCTGATTGGTTGCTGTAGTCAACTTTTGACAAATACGTCTTAGTATATGTGTGATATAATGTCAGTGTGCTGACAGAGGCAGCATTGACTTGTCCATTCATGTAATGTCACTGGTGTAGGTGGAGGGTCTTCTCTCTGACACAGTCAATCACTAGGTAATCTGGGGACCTCCAGCTGTGGCATATTAATATTTCCCAGCATGCTTTGTCAGCCAAAGGCCACAGCTGACAGGCCACAGGTCGCCTTAACCTGCAATACACTCTCATGGCATTAAGCAGGTGTAGTATATTATAAATAATTACTGAATTAATTAGCAAGATGTGCTCTAGACATATCACAGCTAAAACATCTAAGATGCATTGTGTGGGATGTAATGGAAAAAAAGTCTATTTTTTGTTTTACTAATTTGTATTTTGTAGATAATCAGGGAAATAATTCTGTAAAGTTATATAAATATATACACACAGTCAGCTAATATATTTAAGAGAACATATTTGTGTGCTGTAAAATGTTTTAATTAATTATAGATTTCTTATGTATTTCGTTGTCACATCAGTTTGTATATATGGTGTAAGCATTGATTCTATAGGGAAAAAAACATGTCCTTTGCAGTCATCTTTTTAACGCCCACTGATGCTACTCATTTATTATGTGTATTTTTATTTTGGGAAAAAACAAATCAACACCCAAGCATAGTTCTAATGGTAAATGGACCTGGATTACTTTCTAGCAGTATTAGATCAGAACTAACTTTTTTATCCCAAGCCATTGTCTTGTCACAGTACCATAAAAATTAGTAAACCATTTGCTTACCTTAAAAAAGTGTATGGAAATCACTGTAATAGCAGGCTAAATTATGGTTCTTCTGCTAAAATAAGAAATGGAGCTGAAGAAGTAATGTTCTGCCTGTACACATTTAGCAAGATCCAAGGCTGATGGTCTCTCTTGGTTATTGCCATTACACACGCACCAAGCTCTGAGGGTGATGGTCTCTATTGAGATACGTTTTGCCATTGCACATGCATAAAGCTCTGAAGCTGGTGGTCCCAATAGACATGCTTTCTGCTAGTGCACATGTACCAAGCTGCAAGGCTGCTTGTCTCTACAGAAATGCTTTATGTCAGTATACATATAGCAAGCTCTGATGCTGCTGCTGTATAAAGATACTTTCTTTTAATGCACATGTAGAAAGCTTCAAGGCTGCTGGTCTCTATATTAATGCTTTCTGTCAGTGTACATGTAGGATGCTTCAGTGCTGCTTGTCTGTATAAAGATGCTTTCTCTGAATGCACATGTAGCAAGCTTCAGTGCTGTTGGTCTGTATAAAGATGCTTTCTCTCAATGCACATGTAGCAAGCTTCAGTGCTGCTGGTCTGTATAAAGATGCTTTCTCTCAATGCACATGTAGCAAGCTTCAGTTCCGCTGGTCTGTATAAAGATGCTTTCTCTCAATGCACATGTAGCAAGCTTCAGTGCTGCTGGTCTGTATAAAGATGCTTTCTCTCAATGCACATGTAGCAAGCTTCAGTTCCGCTGGTCTGTATAAAGATGCTTTCTCTCAATGCACATGTAGCAAGCTTCAGTGCTGCTGGTCTGTATAAAGATGCTTTCTCTCAATGCACATGTAGCAAGCTTCAAGGCTTCTGGTCTGTATAATGATGCTTTCTGTAAGTATACATATAGCAAGCTCCAAGGCTGCTGGTCTGTATAAAGATGCTTTCTGTCAATGTACATGTAGCACGCTGCAAGGTTGTTGGCCACTTTAAAGATGTTTTCTGTCAGTTTACATGTAGCAAGCTCCAAGGCTGCTGGTCTGTATAAATAAGCTTTTGATCAGTGCACATGTAGAAAGCTTCAATGCTGCTGGACTCTATTGAGGTCCTTTTTTCCAGTGTACCAAGGCTGCTGGTCTCTATTAAGATGCTTTCTGCCATTGTGTGTGTGTGTATATATATATACAGTTCGGTCCATATATATTTGGACACAGGCACAATTTTAGTTTTTGTTCAGATATTTACCAAAAAATATTCAAGCTATAGTTATATAATGGATATGGGCTGAATGTGCATACTCTCAGGTTTAATTTGAGGGTATGTACATCCAAATTAGAGGAAGGGTTTAGGAATTACAGCTCTTAAGAATAGCCATCCCCACTTTTTCAGGGAACCAAAAGTAATTGGGCAATTGAGTATAATCATAAATAAAATGTTCATTTGTAATATTTTGTTGAGAATCCTTTACTGGCAATGGCTGCCTAAAGTCTGGAACCCATAGATATTACCAAAGACTGGGTTTCCTCCTTTGTGATGCTTTGCCAGACTCTAACTACAGCTATCTTCAGTTGTTCTTTGTTTGTGGGTCTTTCTGCCTTTAGTTTTGCCTTCAGCAAGTGAAATGCATGCTCAATTGGGTTGAGATCAGGTAATTGACTCGGCCATTGCAGAATATTCCACTTCTTTTCCTTCAAAAGCTCCTGGGTTGGTTTTGCAGTGTGTTTTGGATCATTGTCCATCTGCACTGTGAAGCATCGTCCAATCAACTTTGCTGCATTTGGCTGAATCTGGGCTGACAGTATATCTCTAAACTGCAGAATTCATCCGGCTGCTTCTGTCTTCTGTCACATCATCAATAAACACCAATGACTCAGTGCCACTGAAAGCCATGCATGCCCATGCCATCAGACTGCCTCCATGTTTTACAGATGACATTGTGTGCTTTGGATCATGAGCTGTTCTAAGCCTTCTCCACACTTTTTTCTTCCCGTCATTTTGGTACAGATTTATCCTTCCAAAGAATGCTTTTCCAGAACTGGTCTGGCTTTTTTGCTCTCATAAAGTATTCTCTTGATTGTAGACTTTTACAATGATACCCCCACCTCCCGTAGAGTGTCCTCCACTTGTCTGGATGTTGTGAATGGGTTTTTCTTTACCATAGAGAGGATCCTGTGATCATCCACCACTGTTGTCTTCCGTGGACATCCATGCCTTTTTATGTTGCTGAGCTCACCAGTGCATTCTTCTTTCCACAGAATGTACCAAACTTGATTTGGCCACTCCTAATGTTGCTGCTATCTCTCTGATGGATTTGTTTAGTTTTTGAAGCCTTACAATGGCCTGTTTCACTTCACTAGGCCTCAACTATAAGAGATAAAATGAGGGAAAAAAATCCAGACAATTACATTGGCTGATTTGGAAAGAATTTATTTGCAAATCATGGTGGAAAATAAGTATTTGGTCAATATCAAAAGTCCATCTCAATACTTTGTTATATATCCTTTGTTGACAATGACAGAGGTCAAACGTTTCCTGTAAGTCTTCACAAGGTTGGCACACACTGTTGCTGGTATGTTGGCCCATTCCTCCATGCAGATCTCCTCTAGAGCAGTGATGTTTTGGGGCTGTCGCTGGGCAACACAGACTTTCAACTCCCTCCAAAGGTTTTCTATGGGGTTGAGATCTGGAGACTGACTAGGCCACTCCAGGACCTTGAAATGCTTCTTACAAAGCCACTCCTTCGTTGCCCGGGCGGTATGTTTGGGATCATTGTCATGTTGGAAGACCCAGCCACGTTTCCTCTTCAATTCCCTTGCTGATGGAAGGAGGTTTGCACTCAAAATCTCACGATACATGGCCCCATTCATTCTGTCCTGTACATGGATCAGTCGTCCTGGTCCCTTTGCGGAGAAACAGCCCCAAAGCATGATGTTGCCACCCCCATGCTTCACAGTAGGTATGGTGTTCTTTGGATGCAACTCAGCATTCTCTCTCCTCCAAACACGACGAGTTGTGTTTCTACCAAACAGTTCTATTTTGGTTTCATCTGACCATATGACATTCTCCCAATCCTCTTCTGGATCATCCAAATGCTCTCTAGCAAACTTCAGACGGGCCCGGACATGTACTGGCTTAAGCAGGGGGACACGTCTGGCACTGCAGGATCTGAGTCCCTGGCGGCGTAGTGTGTTACTGATGGTAGCCTTTGTTACGTTGGTCCCAGCTCTCTGCAGGTCATTCACTAGGTCCCCCCGTGTGGTCCTGGGATTTTTGCTCACCGTTCTTGTGATCATTTTGACCCCACGGGGTGAGATCTAGCTTGGTGCCCCAGATCGAGGGAGATTATCAGTGGTCTTGTATGTCTTCCATTTTCTAATTATTGCTCCCACAGTTGATTTGTTCACACCAAGCTGCTTGCCTATTGCAGATTCAGTCTTCCCAGCCTGGTGCAGGTCTACAATTTTGTTTCTGGTGTCCTTCGACAGCTCTTTGGTCTTTGCCATAGTGGGGTTTGGAGTGTGACTGTTTGAGGTTGTGGACAGGTGTCTTTTATACTGATAACAAGTTCAAACAGGTGCCATTGATACAGGTAATGAGTGCAGGACAGAGGAGCCTCTTAAAGAAGAAGGTACAGGTCTGTGAGAGCCAGCAATCTTGCTTGTTTGTAGGTGACCAAATACTTATTTTCCACCATAATTTGCAAATAAATTCTTTCCAAATCAGCCAATGTGATTGTCTGGATTTTTTTTCTCATTTTGTCTCTCATAGTTGAGGTCTACCTATGATGCCAATTGCAGGCCCCTGTCATCTTTTTAAGTGGGAGAACTTGCACAATTGGTGGCTGAGTAAATACTTTTTTGCCCCACTGTAACTATAGCTTGAATATGGTTTGGTAAATAACTGAAAAAAACTAAAATTGTGTCTGTGTCCAAATATATATGGACCTAACTGTGTGTGTGTGTGTGTGTGTGTGTGTGTGTATATATATATATATATATGTGTGTGTGTATATGTGTATATATATATATATATACACACATATATATATATATATATATACACATATATACACATATATACATACATACTAAGTTCCAAGGTTGCTGGTGTCTATATAGCTGTTTTCTGCCAGTGTATATAGACTAAGCTCCAAGGCCGCTGGTATCTGTGTAGATGACTTCTGCCAGTGTACACATGCCAAGCTCCACGGCTGCTGGTCTTTATAGAGATGCCAGTACATATGTACTATGCTTCAAAGCTGCTGGACTTTCTAGAGATGATTTGTGTAAGTGTACCTATACCACGTTCTAAGACTACTGGTCTCTATAGAGATGCTTTCCACCAGTGCATATGTACCAAGCTTCAAGCCTGCTGATCTCTATAGAGATGCTTTCTGCCTGTGTATGTATACCAAGCTCAAAGGCTGCTGTTCCCATAAGAGATACTTACTGCTAGCGCAAACATCAAGGCTGATGGTGTCTAGAGATACTTTCTACCATGTAGGCTGCTGGTTCCTATACAGATGCTTTCTACCACTGTACATTTACCAAGCTCCAGTTGTGCGGGTCGCTAAACAGGTACTTTTTGCTAGTGCACATGGAGGTGGGACAGAAATTGGATCTTGGCAGTGTTGGAGCCAAGATTCATATGGCATCGGGTTTTGCACATAAAATGATAGCCTTCCATAGGTAGCAATGTTCTAACAGCCTGTTGCATGCACCCTTATGATGGCTATAATGTATGTCATCAAGCAAAATCAAGCTATAGAGGTTGTTTGAACCTTAAGTCACCGGTCACACTGCTGTGATTTAAAATCGCGCAATTTGTGTGCAATTTCAGTGCGATTACAGCTACTTGTGAAGATTTTTTACAGTTTGCTGTGCGATTTCCATTATATTCTATGTATGTAAAAACGCAACAAAACTGCAGAAAAATTAATGCAAGAACTACTGTAGAAATCGCACTGCAGCAAATCATATATGTTAAGACACTGACATTCACATTCATTAGATGGAATTTCAGGTGTGATTTCAATTCACAAATTGAACCTGACATCACACCGGTGTGACTGGGCACTTACAGTACTTTACAACTTCGATAAGAAAGGAAAACGATTGGCCTTACCCAGGCACTATATGATCGCCTACAGATAAAAACAGTCCCCCAATGCAGACTGCATGTAATTAATGATAGACATGTGGCCTTATAGCACGCTGCAGTTTTAATTAAAGTGGAAGTAAAGTCCACTTTGTAAGTTGCACCTACAGTGAATATCTCCTAAACATCCACCGTTTAGGAGATATTCACACAGCCTGCAGCCGGTGATGTCACTGGTGCATACGCTCTGAAGGGATGGCACAATGTGCTGGACCTTCAGAGCTCAGTGCTGAAGCCGAGGGCTCCCCCGCATGACGTCATCTTGGCTTCAGCCATTCATACTGCAGTGCGTACTAGTACATTATGACCTAAACCTGCAGTTGGCCCATTATTTTGGGGTTTTTTTTCAGGCAGTTTACTACCGCTTTAAGCAATTACATATTCAGCGATAGACTGCAATGCACTGTGAACATTTTTTTCATCTGTATGTAAACACATTGATGTGTGATATATGAACCAGAACCAAAACCAGTTCCATTTTGCACAATGCCTAATTCCTTATGTTATAGGTCGATTCTAGATCACCTGGTTTTATGGTAAAATCATGTATGGAAATTGTGGAAAGATCATTATCAAGTTATTATTTATTTATAGCAGGCTGCAGAGAAGAAATAAGATGAAACTGAAACACTTATTTCAAAGTTGGATGATTCCCTGAATGACAATTTGCATTAAAGCCGACCCTCTGCATTTAGCCCCTCTATCCCTTTATAACAGGGGTGGGCAACTGTGGCCCTCCAGCTGTTGGTGAACTACAAGTCCCATCATGCCTCTGTCTTTGGGAGTCATGCTTGTAACTGTCAGTTTTGCAATGCCTCATGGGACTTGTAGTTCTACAACAGCTGGAGGGCCAAAGTTGCCCACCCCTTCTTTATAAGATATCATTGTAGACATACTGCTAGAAATACAGTATGTTTAATATGTCCATTATACATTTTAAAAAATAAATGAAAAATAACTCTTAAGTCAGGGTAAGGACAATTGCTATCATCTCTTAGTGTATATATCTCTTTTGTATGTAACTTCTGTGCATTTATCAAGAAATATGAGGCAAGTCAAAGAAAACTTGGAGACAGATATGGAAACATGGCTAGACTCCCCAATCTAAACTTTAAAAAAGCTCTCACCTTCCAAAGCAGTGTAGTTATAGATACTATTTAGGAAGCTAGTAGACGTAACCAGGCAGGGTGAGGATCATGATAACTGTCTGACAAAGGGCTCCATTCACTAAAGCAGATCACATGCAGTATTTGGGGGACCTGAAACATTTTTCCCAAATATCACATGCAATTCCGAAAATGTCAATTCACTAACCCTTTTTGTGGTATTTACTTTAAAAACCAAAAATGCTCAATAAATACTGTATAAAATGGTTTTCAAGTCAATTCACTAAAGGACATAAATAAATGCATGCGTTAAATAAGTAGTGGCCCAGGCTTGCAATATTGGAGGAATATAATGGCTAATTTGGAGTAGTCTCTACCTTTTTTGGATCAGTTGTCTCTCAACAGTTATTCATAGAAACCTAAATAAGGATGTAAACACAGAAATGTTACATGTACTGAAAAATATCTATTTTCTTCTGTCATTTCCACAGAGTTTCAGTGACCTTTTTTGTGTATACAAATGCATATACATTCTGTGCTGTATAAACCTCCCAGTCACTCCAAACATAATACAATGTACATGCATATTCTAATGGTCAAATCCAGGGGTCTCCAAACATTTCAAACAAAGGGCCAGTTTACTGTCCTTTAAACTTTAGGAGGGCTGGATTGTGACCAGTGGGGGTAGAGAATGTCAGGGGCCCAGCATCAGTGAAAATAAACATGGGGTGCTATTCCTACCATTAACACCCATCATTGGTATTCATGGGAAGAAGAATGCCCCATCATTGGTATCAGTGTAAGAAATAATGTCCCATTGTTTGTGTCAGTGGGAGGAATAGTACCTCATATCACTGGGTAGAATAGTGCCCCAAGGGATAAAGGCTAGCAAAGGGCCACAGTTTGGAGACCCCTGGTCTAATCCCTTGATCAAACTTAACTATATTGCCAAAATTATTGGGCCAGCCCTCCAAATCATTGGATTCAGGTGTTCCAATCACCTCCATAGCCACAGGTGTATAAAAGCAAGCACCTAGGCATGTAGACTGCTTCTACAAACATTTGTGAAAGAATGGGTCACTCTCAGGAGCTCAGTGAATTTAATCATTGTACCGTGATAGGTTGTCACCTGTGCAATAAGTCCATCCGTGAAATTTTCTTGCTATTAAATATTCCACGGCCAACTGTTAGTGGTACTATAAGAAAGTGGAAGCAACTGGGAACAACAGCAACTCAACCACGAAGTGGTGGGCCACATAAAATGACAGAGCGGTGTCAGTGCATGCTAAAGCGCACAGTGTGCAGGAGTCGCCAACTGTCTTCAGAGTCAATAGCTAAAGACCTCCAAACTTCATGTGGCCTTCAGATTAACACAACTGTGCATAGAGAGCTTCATGGAATGGGTTCCATGGCCGAGGAGCTGCATCCAAGCCTTACATCAAGTTCAATGACAATATTAGATGCAGTGGTATAAGGCAGGCCGCCACTGGGCTCGAGCAGTGGAGACGTGTTCTCTGGAGTGACGAACCACTCTTCTCTGGCAAGCTGATGGAAGTGTCTGACCGCATTGTGCCAAATGTAATGTTTGGTGGAGGGGGGATTATGGTGTGGAGTTGTTTTGCAGGGGTTGGGCTTGGCCCCCTAGTTCTAGTGAAAGGAACTCTTAGGGGGTCGGCATACCAAGACATTTTGGACAATATCTTGCTCCCAACTTTGTGGGAACAGTATGGGGTTGGCCCCTTCCTGTTCCGACATGACTGCACACCAGTGCACAAAGCAAGGTCCATAAAGACATGAATGAGCAAGTTTGGGGTGGAGGAACTTGACTGGCCTGCACAGAGTCCTGACCTCAACCAGATAGAACACCTTTGGGATGAATTAGAGCGTAGACTGTGACCCAGGCCTTTTCGTCCAGCATCGGTTCCTGATCTCACAAATGAGTTCTGGAAGAATGGTCAAACATTCCCATAGACACACACACGTAAACCTTGTGGACAGCCTTCCCAGAAGAGTTGGTGCTGTTCTAGCTGCAAAGGGTGGGCCAACTCAATATTGAACCCTACAGACTAAGACTGGGATGCCATTAAAGTTCATGTGTGTGTAAAGGCCATTTTGCCAGAGAAATAGAAGCTGCCTAATAATTATGCACACTTCGATATAGGGTGTTGATCTCCTTAGGCCTCTCCCTCCCTCATTACACAAATACACCTGATATGCTTAGCCTCCCTGGAGGTATTCCCGAGTGTAGCTTTGGGTAAAGTTTCAGCACCACAAGTGGTAACCCCGAGCTACACTCAGGAATACTCGGCAGCATTGCTCCGGGATCTCTTCCTCACTTACCTTGTCCTTCACTCCCGCAATGTCCCTCCTGCAGTGTCCCCGGCAATGTCCTCCGGCCGATGCTGGCATCTGTTTTCCGGGTTCCGTTCCCTGCGACGTCAGGATGTACGGGGACAGAACGGTGGGAAATTTAAAAATGTCAAAAAGTGACATTCACTAAATACACTAAAATCACATAGTAAAACATTACTGTATGAAAGCATTTCACATACATTTTGTCCCTATTGCTTTGTCCTGTGCCCTGCCTGCATTTTACTGTTCTTTCTGCCTGGAAACTGAGAAACGTCCATGGAGTCCAAAAAGCATCCCTTTAGCGTCAAAAGTGGTTTAGACCAGCTACAGAACAGCGATAGTAAATTAGAACTACTTGCAGAATTGAGTAATAATGATTCGTGGGGAAATTCGTCATCAGACACTGAAAACGATTTTGCAACTTTGCTCAGTGATGTGCGAACTTGGAGCTATATTTCAAATTTCAGTGTTTTTGGGTTGATTATATTATTGAATTAAATTTATTATTATATTATTATTTTTATGGTTATTTAATAAATTATAATTTATGATTTTGTGTTTCAAATTTTAACATACCCGGGATGTTTACTAGACTCTTGTTCGGACAGATTTCAGTTATTCCTAAAAATTACAGGCCTACAATAAAAAAAATACATACTTCCATGCAAAAAAATGTACCACTTTGAGCACAGAAACACTGACATAATCAGTTAAATCCAAGAAGCATTCAAGTTTATACAGCTTGGAGTTGGACAATATGCATAAAAATTATGATTTGGTCAAAATACTCATTTGCCTAATTATTGTGTACACAGTCTATGTCATATGTAGTGGGAATACTTTACTTTTTCAAAAATAGCTTTGGAAATAACTTTGGCGAACATTTTTACAAGACAGAATGCGATTAACCACTTGACCTCCAGAGGATTTACCCCCCTTAATGACCAGGCCTCTTTTTGCTACTTGGCGCTGCACTAATTCAACTGATAATTGCGCGGTCATGCAATGCTGCACCCAAACGAAATTTATGTCCTTTTTTTCACACAAATAGAGCTTTCTTTCGGTGTAATTTGATCACCTGTGCGCTTTTTATTTTTCATGCTATAAACAAAAAAAAGCCAAAAATTTTGAAGAAAAACAATATTTTTTACTTTCAGCTATAAAAAATATAAAGTAAACTCAAAGTTAGTTATAAATTTAGGCCAAAATGTATTCTGCTACATGTTTTTGGTAAAAAAAATTCCAATAAGTGTATATTGATTGCTTTGTGTGGAAGTTATAGCGTCTACAAACTATGGTATAAATATTGCAATTTACGCCATTTTTCTGCTATACAACGCTGCGCTAGTTTAACGGACAATTGCGCGGTCATGCAATACGGTACATAAATGAAATTTACATCCTTTTTTTCCCCACAAATTGAGCTTTCTTTTGGTGGTATTTGATTCCTTGTGCGGTTTTTATTTTTTGCGCTATAAAAAAAAAGGCTGAGAATTTTGAGGAAAAAAAACAAAATTTTGGACTTTTTGCTATAAAACATGTCCAGTAAATAAAAATGCAAAAATCTAATTTAGTCATAAATTTCTGCCAAAATGCATTCTGCGTCTTTGCTACAAAAAAAACCCAATATGTGTAGATTAATTGGTTTACGTGAAAGTTATAGCGTTTACAAATGGCGGGAAAGATACTGGGATTTTTAGTTTTTTTTTTTATACTAATAATGGCGGCGATCAGCGAATTATGGCGGCGATCAGTGACTTATGGCAGCGACCAGCGACTTATGGCGGGACTGCGGCAGACATTCTGACATTGGGGGGTACTGACTTGGAGTCACTGACATCCCCAAAAACACTAATACAGTGATCAGTGCAAAAAAAAAACACTGACACTGTACTAATGGCACTGGGGAGGAAGGGGTTAACTTTATTTTGCAGGGAAGGGTTAACTGTGTGAGGGGAGTGTTTTACTAGGGGGCGGGGGGGTGTGCTGGACGGGACAAGGCTGATCGAGAGAGAGAAACTCTTCTTTCTCGATCAGCTCATCCTCGAGCTGTCAGGGAAGTGACAGACAGCACAGCTACTGCAGCTGTGCTGTCTGTCACTGTTTGCCGCGGATCGCCGGGAAACAGCCGGTAAAGACAGGCTGTGACCCGGCGACTGACATCCGCGGCTGTGATCGGCGGGACAGATAGGGTGGCGGCGCGCCTCGCGCGCGCCCCCTATCTGTTTACAAAACACGTGTTTTAAAACGTGGTTTTGCCTGCCAGTGCTGCCCTGCCGCCGTATTTCTACAGTGGCAGGGCGGCAAGTGGTTAAGAATAGACAAGTATTCTTACAATGGTGTGGAATTTGAGCTGTTAGGAGAAGGGTGTCATCAATTGGAAGGTTTGGCAGATGGATACCAAAGTAACACTTTGAGGCTTCATGCACACGGGGCATTTTAATAACACTGGTAACGTTCGCTGTGTAAAGTCATGTTAAAAACGTGAATTTTTTAGCATTTTTGTATTGGCATTTAGTGGTGTTTTGCCACGGTTGTTCGCGTTTATGAAAAAAATTTTTCTTTGGTCAAAAAACATCCAAAAAGGCTGGTTTACCGTTTTCTGCAGTATTTTTGCAGCTAGCTAAAAAAACTCCTCTAGAAACCCACTAGTCCTGGGTTTTTTTCCAGCCAAAAAATGCCCCTGCCACAAAACGTTGATTACAGTCTATGTGTGCATGGACACAAAGGATAACATGCTGGGGAGGTTACTGGCTGTAGAAAAAAATGTCAAAAGCCAAAAACAGCCGCTGTAAAAACGTCCAGTGTGCATGAGGACAGAACATCAGATAATGACAATGGGGTAGATTTAAGCCGGCACAGCTTTGCCTAGTAATTAATCAGCTACTAGGTGTAACCCTCCGGTCACATCAAAGCCAATTTTGAAATTGTGCGACTTACAGTGAAGTTGCATGATTTCAAAGTTGCGTGACTGGCACAGATGTCTATGCAAATCGCACCAAAAGTAGTGCATGCACTACTTTAGAAATTGGTGCGGCTCCGACCAAGTCAGAACTGCACCGATATGACCGCTCTAATGGCGGACAATAGGGTGCGACTTGGCATACAATTTTCAAGTCGCATGGCATGCAAATTACATGCCGAGTTGCACCGGATGGGACCGGGAGCTAATTGACAAAGCTTCGTTGAAGAAGATGATTGGTTACTATATGAACAGCTGCACCAGTTCTCTGAGTTCCAGTTTTTGTAAGTCTCCTCCAATAGCTATGTCTCTAATAAGACATAACAGACCTGAGAAAAGATATAGCAACAAATTCACCAAATATCACAGCAAAAATGACTTTGAAGTGTAACTAAAGGCAAAACTTTTTTTTTTCATATCGGATAGAGTAATGGAGGGTTAGAATCCCCATCTGTTTCCTATTGGGGAGATTTCCCCTGTGTAAGGCTAGGTTCACATCTGTGCGGGTGGTGCCGCTGCAGCCGCACCACCCGCACAGAGAAATGCGCACCCGCAGGCGGGTGCCATTAGTTCTAATGGCACGCTGCCCGCACTGGAAAATGCAACCGTACTGGGAACCGAGGTTCCTATGTGGGCTGCATTTTCGGAAGAAGTGCAGGGACTTCTTCCCTGCGTGTCACGGGCACGGGAGTCCATTCAAATAAATGGGCTCTCGTGCCTGCGTAAAACGTGACTCACACGGCCGCATATATGTGATTTGGGGCTTAGTGTTCTGAAGTGGGATTTTCTTTCACTTTCAATGATAAGGAGAAACAGAATTAGAGAGGGTGAATCTTTCTAATAGGGGCACAGACAGCAATAAAAACTGACAGGTGTCCTAATCCCTCTCTGCTGTATCCATCCCAGTGGAAATGATGTCATGCGATAAAATATCGATTGGTTTCATGAGATAAATATCGCACATTTTGATGAAATAATCATGCCTTATTTTACGAGCGGTTTTTATGTAGTATTTTACCACGCATCCTAAAGCCGTAGATACTGCTTTGTGAATGGAGCCCAAAGTGTCTTATTTGTATGAACACATTTCTTGTTACATCTTCATCATAACCATATATTCAGTTCTTGCACCCTACTGTAGGTGGAAGTGCGGGCTGGATCCATGTTCCCCTGCCAGTGTCTCCAGTGTCACATATGGGCTTAGCTCGCTTGGTCTATTGCCATGCCTTGGCAGCTCATTCAAAACATAGGCTGCCTTCATGTAACACATGTTACTAAATGCCACAAATGAATGCACTTCAAAGGTCTTAAGGGGCCCTAACATTAATGCTAATAAAACTGATCCTCAAATCAAACAATTATTTAATCTATTGCTAAAAAGCAGGAAGACAGAAAGAAAATGTAAGCAATCTGTAGATTTCATTCTTTTTTTATATTTACTAATCTTTAAAAATGGGTCATCTGTGTGAATGTCCTGTGTGTGACTGATCACAGCTTGTAATTTCCATCCAGTTACTGCTTATATGACGTGGAGTATGATTCCCTGTGTTCTAACCCCCGATTCACATATCTGCAGCCCTGCGGGCTGCGTTTTGCACAAGCAGGAGAGCCCATTCATTTGAATGGACTTCCGTGTCCATGACACGCAGGAAGAAGTCCCTGCACTTCTATGGAAATCGCAGCCCGCACGGGAACCTCGGTTCCCAGTACGGTTGCGTTTTCCAGTGTGGGCAGCGTGCCATTAGAACTAATGGACACCCGCCCGCGGGTCTGCATTTCTCTGTGTGGGTGGTGCGGCTGCATGGATTTTCATGCGGATCAGCAGCGGCACCACCCGCACAGATGTGTACCTAGCGTAAAATAGGATTAGCACTGGTACCATAATATCACTCAGTGACAAGTATCTATCTAGATTGTGCCTCTCTCATAATGCATTTTGAACATGTGAAGGATTTTGAAACTATGCTTAGCTGCTGTTACATATTGACCTCCCAATCTGTGCTCACTAAGGCTAGGTTAACACCTATGCAGTTTGCGTCTGATCCGTTTCTGCAGTGCGTTTTGTATTTTTGCACATGCATTTTGCTTTTTTTTTTCTTTCTTGTTGCTAGGCAGATTTAAAACACAGCAAAAACACTCTACATGCTTTTCTACAGCATTTCCATTGAAGTCTATAGAACCAAAAACACAACTTTTTGCATTAAAAAAACACAACCGGGTGAAAACGCAGAAATGTGAATATGTCCCATAGGAAATCATGTTAAATGGACTGTAGTGCGTTTCTGCAAACCGCAAGATGCTGCAGAAAACACTTAGGTGTGAACCTAGGGTAAGGCTTGGTTTTCACTAATGTGTTTTTTAGTGCTTTTTGCAGAAAAGGACTACATTCCATTTAACATGGTTTCCTATGGGACACATTCACATCTATGCTTTTTTGTAGGGATGCACTGATACAGATTTTTTTATCGGCGAGTACAAATACTGATACTTTTGGTCAAGTACTTGCCAATACCGATTACTGATACTTTGCGGTGCGATTCGTGTTAAAGGAAGCAAATTGCATTGCAAAGAAAAGCATGCAACTTGAACTGGAGTGTGATTGCTGTCCAAATCGCACGTGTTTTCCCCAGTACTCCTGTGTGAACCCAGACTTGTCATAGCCGGAGTTCACACAGGAGTGGTGCGGGAAACCACCCTGCAGGCATGCCATGTTGAGTGTCAGTGATAGGAGAGGAGAGAAAGTGGCGGGGATTTGAAATCTCCACTGTTTTCTTTCCTCCCCTTGCAGCGATGACAGTTCTGGCTAGAGGACTTCTGATTGATCAGCACTGTTACATGGAATAAATGGGTGGAACATGTAACATGTTCTAAAGGTGAACTTATCCTGTAACCACTTGCCCTGCAGAGGATTTACCCCCCCCCCCCCTTCCTGACCAGGCCATTTTTTGCATTAAGGCACTGCGTTACTTTAACAATAGCACGGTCATGCAACGCTGCACCCAAATTAATTTTACGTCCTTTATTTCCCCACGTATAGAGCTTTCTTTTGGTGGTATTTGATTGCCTGGGCACTTATTTTTGTGCTATAAAAAAAAACAAAAAAGACTGACAAGTTTGAGAATAAAACAATATTTTTAACTTTTTGCTATAAAAAATTTTTTTAAAAATTAAAAAAAAACAAATTTCGTCATACATTTGGGCCTAAATGTATTCTGCTACATGTCTTTGCTAAAAATAAAAAATCACAATACGTGTAAATGAATTGGTTTACGTGAAAGTTATAGCGTCTACAAATGGCGGTATATATACTGGGCTTTCTTTTTTTTTTTAACTAGTAATGGCGGCGATCAGTGACTTATGGCGGGACTGCAGTGGGCATTCTGACACTGGAGGGAACTGACTTGGTGTCACTGACATCCCCAGTGACACCAATACAGTGATCAGTGCTAATAAAAAGCACTGACACTGTACTAATGGCACTGGGCAGGAAGGGGTTAACATGTGGGGCTATCAAAGGGTTAACTGTGTGCCGTTTTTCCTGTGTGTTTGTGTGTCACCGCCATGCAAAGCAGTGTGCACGAGCTGACAGGAGAACTGTTTTGTTTACTAACAGTCCCCCCCCTGTTGGAGATCCTTGGCAATCACCGGGCGGGACCCAGTGATTAACAGCCACAGTAACCGGTAATGCAAAATCACATATATATATATATATGCAGTATATATATATATATATATATATATATATGATTTTGCACACAGCTTCTGCCCTGTAGCAGTATTTTTACTATGGAGCAGAGTAAAAGCAGTTAAACTACCACTTTTTGGGAGAAAAAAAACCTTCCTCTCTGAATGATCAATGTACAATGCAAGGATTTTAACAAACTCTGTTGAAGATTACTATGTTATGTTATTGTGAAGAAATAGCTGTTTGTCTGTGTCCATGTACAGAGTGAATCTGTATGGGAATGATTACATAGTTATCAATCAGTGGCTGCACCTGCAGGGCTCTGATGAGGAAAGAGGCATCCCTTCAGACATGATTTCTTTTTGGTAGTATCTCACCAAAAATGGCATTTTTGTTGCAGGGGATGCCCAAAATTAGATTTTTTATCTTAGTGCAGACTTGTGGGAAAATCTGTGAGCCAATCACACAAGAAATAACTTTTCTGGGTAGAAAACACCTCCAGGTTGCCATATTGCATTGCATTTTACAGAAAATTACAGTGCTGTCGATTGAAAATGAAAGGCAATTTTTAAAATCACATTCTATTACAATATGACTTGTGTCGCAATTGTATACACTATTTTTTTTTTTCATTTGCCTATTTGTTCTCATGGAAGTGAAGTAAGGCTCCATGTACACTGCAGATGATAAACTCACGTTCAGGAGCTTTTCTGCATTTTTGTTCAGCAGCCCCTGAACTCTCCCTAATGTTTTCCTATGTGTCCATGTACACTGTCGTTTATAGGCAGTTGAGTTTACAGTCCTTTTTTTTTCCAACGCACCAAACTTGCATTCAGGAGTAGATTTTATCAGCGTTTCAAATGCTTGTAAATGCAGCTAACCGCGTTTATAAGCAATTGCGTTTTAAATTTTTTTAACTCTTCCATTTCCAGATGCTGTCCAGAGCCTTTTTTTCATCATGAAAAATGCACGCAAAGCGTTTCCCCAGTACTCAAATGGACCTGGTACACCATACTTTGAGGTTTCGCATGAAAAACAATATGTTAGACACTGCTGCAATAATTTCTGCACAGAAATGAGCTGGAACACATCCAAACACCACAAAAAAAAACAAAACAAAAAGACAGCTAATCTCAACAAATACTGCTGTCTCTGCTTCTGCTCTCTCTATTTCTCTCAAAATGTCTGAAATAGTTAATTTTTACTGGTTTTCAGTGCATTCTGGACATTTTGAAAAGGTCTCCTGAGGTTATCTTTGAAAAATGCTTCTAAACATAAACGTGCATAAACGCGGTATGCAAACGTGGCTAAAACAGTGTTTTTTAGAAGCTTAGAAGCATGTTTTAGAAGCTGATCGATTACTATATACAGCTGTACCAGATTCTGTGTATTTAGTAAATCCCCCCGGGTGTCTGCAGCCACGACATCCCAGCTCAACAAGAAGATATCTGTGTGCACAGGCTGTGCTTGCTGATTATTGATGTGCAAGCATCTCTCTTTCTCATGCAGAAAGAATATAAGAAGCTGCACAGATGGCATGAAAGAAAATATGTATAGGAGTAGCTGAAACGTTCTTCAGAAGAAGCTACGCTAATAATTGAATTTGCATTATCAGCAAAAGTATTCTTTTTTTAACTTCATTACTTAATGAGCTACACAAAGTAATAGTGCCTAATATGGCTTCTTTATCTCCATCTATTTCTTGTACCAAACAAACTGACCCATAATTCAGTACTGTTTGTTTTTTTGCTGTGATTGGAGTCATCAATTTTAGCTATGCAGATCAAATATGATTTCATGTCATTTCATTTTTGAAAGCATTTTCCCGTATCATTAATTTCATTATATTTACGTGCAGTTTTATCTGTGGCAGCTAATATTGTATATTTCATGGTCATTTAAATGAACTATGCCTCTTATAAATACATGCTATTTACAATAAGTTCATTTGGAATCTATTTGTACATGTGTATGCTAACAGAGCACTATAAAAAAAACAATACCTATTCAGAAAGTATTTTTGAATGGCTTGTTGTTTTGTTTTTTTTTTTGTTTTACTCTCACATGTTTGTAAAGCATGTATACCCATTAGCTGTATTCTATTCTTATTCTGTTGAGTTCTAGCACTTCTAAGAGGATCCTGCCAGGACAAAAAGAGGAGAATCCATTGCTGATTTGGTGAGTCACAGCCAGAAATAAGTATGTGTCAAGAACTAGTACACACCATGAGAAAATCAGATGAAAATGACCTCTCAGGGAGATCATCTGATAATCTGATCCTTAGTACAAAGCTTTTGAGAGCTGATCATGACAGTTCATGTGAGAATATCCGAAGAGACAAACACGAAAAATCTTCTCGTACAATACCAGAACAAACAATTTTCGTTTAATCAATAGAGTATTCATCTGTAAAAAGCGAGTGACCAAGACCACGTATGCTCAGAAACGAAAGAATACATTACAATATCGCATGTCATTGTATTCTGTTCATTTTCGATATGAAACTAGCATGCAAAAAAGAAAAGGATAATCATTTGTCTGATTTTCTCATCGTGTGTACTAGGCATAGGATTACACATGCTTGTTTCAGGTCAATGACACAAAACACTGAATTATAGATAAGGATGACAGTCCTAAAGCATGCACCTTCCCTAAGAAATGGCAGCTCCTGTCCTGACAATGCCTTTAATGCCCAGCTGAACTTTTAGTTTAAAACAGCTTGCTATGGGGGCACCCAAGTAGGCTCGCTCCTGAGCCGTGGCTCTGCCTGGGTGGCTCATTGGCTGTGACTGACAGCAGCGGGAGCCAATGGCTCCTGATGCTGCCTCAGCCAATCAAGAGTTATAGTCCCCAGAGAACCAAGGCTCTCATAGACATTGCTGGATTGGGATGAGGCTCAGGTAAGTTTTTGGGGGGACTGCTACACATAGAAGGTTATTTACCTTTATGCATATAATGTATGAAGGTAAAAAACCTTGAGCCTTTACAACCATTTTAAAATTAACCAAATGCATTCCAGGTGCATCACAACAAAAATGTGTTCAGGCTTACTGCATTATTTTCTTTAACCCCTTGCCTACAGGGCACTTGTACCCCCTTCCTTACCAGGCTAATTTCCAGCTTTCAGCGCTGTTGCACTTTGAATGACAATTGCGCGGTCATGCAACACTGTACCCATATGAAATTTTTATAATTTTTTCACACAAGTAGCGCTTTCTTTTGATGGTATTTACTCACTGCTGGGTGTTTTATTTTTTGCGCTATAAACAAAAAAAGAGCAAAAATTTTGAGAAAAAAAGTTATAAAATTTTGCAAACAGGTAATTTTTTTCCGTCACTGATGTGCATTGATGAGGCTGCACTGATGAGGTGGCACGGTTAGGTAGCACTGATAGGTGGCACTGATAGGCAGTGGTGTATTTAGGTTTTGTGCTGCCCTAGGCAACACAAGAATCAGCGCCCCCCGCAGAGCAAGCCTGACATTGACCAACAACACCCCTGACTCCCACCTGAGAGAGCCTTACACTACCACTACCCCCCATACACCAGCCACTATCCCCTATGGCGAGAGAGAGAGACACTCACCTTCACAGCTCTGGACATCCTCAGGAACAAGAGTAGGGCTGTGCATACACCGTCATGAAACCCGCAATGTCTCTCGGAACCCACCAATCCCCATGCTACGTGTGTCCCTTCTTCCATCCCTTCTTCCGAGGGGCAGTGCTGCTTTCCCTGAAAAATGCCATCCTAGGCAAATGCCTTGTTTGCCTTGTGGTAAATACACCCCTACTGATAGGTGGCACTGATGATGGGCACTGATAGCACTGACTGGTGGTACTGCTGGGTGGCACTGCTCGGTGGCACTGCTGGGCTGCACTGATGGTTGGCACTGGTGGGCACTGGTAGATGTCACTGTTGGGCACTTGTGGGCAGCACTGGTGGGTGGCACTGCTGGGCACCAATCATCAGGGCACTGATGATCTGTGCCGATCCCTCCTTTGACAACTGCTGGTTCTCGGTAGTACTTTCCGCATGCTGTGACAGCGTGAGGAAAGTGCAGCAATTGCATTTCCCGGTGATCAGTGTGTCATTGGACACGGCTGATCACGTGGTAAAAGGCCGCTGTGATTGGCCTTTTACCATATCATGTGATCAGCTGTGTCCATAGGACACAGCGATCAAGGAGGTCGCCAGGCGCCATGCCCCCAGGGGCGCGCAGGAGAGTGCGTTCAGGGAGGACGTCTTATGACGCCCTCCCAGAACTGGCCGGCCGCAGTGAAGGCATCATTTGGCTATCTGCTGTCGGCAAGTGGTTAAAGAGTAACTCCACTTTTGTTGAGAAAAAACCTTCCCCTCTGGGTGATCTATGTACTGCTCAAGGATTTTTAACACACTTTGTTGCGGATTCCTACCTTTTGTTATTCTGAAGAAAGAGTTGTTAGTCTGTGTCCATGTGGAAAGTAAATCTAATGGGAGTGGTTTCATAATGATCAATCAGCATCTGCAGGGATCTAATCAGGAAAATTGCAGGGACTGCATCCCTTTATATGTGATTTCCTATTGGGAGTATCTCACCAAAAATTAAATTTTTGTAACAAGACCAAAAATTTGACTTGTATCTTAGTGCAGACTTCTGGGAAAAATCGGTGAGCCAATCACACAAGCAGGAAATTACATATCTGGGGGGTGTTCTGTGCACATTATGTGTACAGAACACCTCCAGGTAGCCATATTGCATTGCATTTTACAGAAGATTACAGCACTGCAGATTGAAAAGAAAAGGTAAATTTTAATAACATTCAATTACAATATGACTCGATAGCAATTGTATATGCTATACTATTTTTTTTTTTAATTGATTTTTTTCCCACGAAAGTGGAATTACCCTTTAAAAATCAGCCAGAGCCTGAGTAGAACATCCTGCCCCCTGCTAGCATGCTGCAGATTGGGACCCTTGCTCACTGTGGGTTAGTAGTGATAGTAGTAGACATGCTCCCTGCTGAGTTAGATCCCAAGTACTCCAAGCAATGGGAAGCATAAGCTTTTCTGATTGCATAGCAATAGGTCTGACTCGGTAGGGGATGAGTTGGATCTCTGTAGTGAGACCACTGCTTCCCCACAGACAGCAAGGGACCCACTCTGCAACATGCTGGCAGGAGAGAGGCTTTTCTACTCAGGCTGTGGCTGCTTTTGAAAGGAAATTAACTAAATGGCATTAACACCTTCTGTTTTGATGCACCCAGACTGTATTTAAATGATTCCTACTGAGGCACAGTTTAATGCCTCTGTATTCATTAATAATACATCATTAATCACATTTTCAAAAGCAGTGTAAATACCTGAATTTGACTTGGTATCAGTCTCTTGTAGTCTCCTTTACAGCAGATTTCAGACTGGGAGAGGAAGAATTAGCATACAAAGCCAATCACTTGTGCTGTAGTGCTCATTTGCTAATATAGGAAAGGCATAATAGCAGAGAGAGAGCAGGGAGATGGAGTGATGAGCTAATCAGTCTTCTGCTACTCCTTTGAATGTCCAGTCACAGGCTGGGGGAAAGACAGGACCTGTAAGTGTTACTGAACTAGCAGGGAAGATCAGGTGCCCTCCCCTGCTAAATGTTGCAATGTATGGAAATGCTGTGTAAATCTCAGGACTGAATGGACTAAAATGCTAATCATTTGTTAGGAAAACAGCACTCATAGATGTTTTTCATATATAGTGAAGGAAATAAGTATTTGATCCACTGCTGATTTTAAATGTTTGCCCACTCACAAAGAAATAATCAGTCTAAAAATCAAATGGTAGGTGTATTATAACACAGAGACAGAATAGCAACAAAAAATTTAAAAGAAATGCATGTCTAACAAATTATGCACTGATTTGCATGTTCATGAGGAAAATAAGTATTTGATCTCCTATCATTCAGCAGGGTTTGTGTCTACCAGGTATCTTTCATACAGGTAACAAGCTGAGATTAGAAGCAGTCTCTTAAAGGGAGTGCTGCTAATCTCATGTTGTTACCTGTATAAAAGACACCTGTCCACAGGAGCAATCAAACAATCAGATTCCAAACCCTCCACCATGGCAAAGACCAAAGAGCTGTCCCAGGATGTCAGGGACAAGATTGTAGACCTACACAAGGCTGGACTGGGCTACCAAATTATCGCCAAGCAGCTTGGTGAGAAGGTGACAACGGTTAGTGCAATCATTCACAAATGGAAGAAACATTTAGCTGTTTACATTAAAGTCTAGGTTCACACTGTTGTGCTGCGGTAACATGTGCATTAGCATACACCTTATCACAATTTGTGAAAATATGCGCTACTGTGCTGTGGTTCCATTCATTCTAAACAGCACCCCAATGGATCTGGTTGACAGATGTGTGGTGCAGCATGCTACAAAAATTGTGCTTGCCTTAGGCTGCCTTGACACAACAAAGATATATAATAAGAAAACCGCACTACAAATGAAAAAATGTGAATAGCAATTGTGGGACCTCGCTTCAAATGGTAGAGCTCTTCTTGTTAAAGCACACAGCAACTCGCTTCTTTAAGGGCTTTTTTGCCCACTTTTATTTAAAAGAAAAAGTTCAACAAAAATGCTTCCCACGCAGGGGTATCCACCATCAAGCAATACCAACAATGATTCAGCCTCCTGGCTTGTACGCAGTTCACGGTCTGTCTCCTGCAGACTCTTCCCAAATTATGGCCACTAGCACACAGCTAGTCTGGCTTCCACCTGACCCAAGGCAGAGACCTCCTGCCTGCCAGGGTGGAGCCCTCCTGACTCCTATCTGCCGGGGTGGAGCCCAGAACTATGGTTAGGCCTCTATAAAAGGCCTGCACACACCTGTGCACTCAGTGTGCTGGGGGTTCTCAAAACACGGACCCCGGATTGGAGATCTCATCCCTCCCAGATCTCTCTTTGAAATCTCCAGGCTCCAGATCCCAAAACAAACTTAATTAATAAATGAGGAAACTGAAAAGCCAGTTTCCTCTGCAATCCATCAACTCTCTGGAGCCCCTCAACCTGCCTGGTTGAGAATCCAGGGTTTTCAGCTTGATTTTGGCCGTGGCAGGACACCGCACTGCCACACAATATTAAAAATGAATGAAAAACGCAGTTGCCAGCAACAAAAGGTAATCTGCAGCATAATGTGTGTGTACATCAACGCATGTGTCAAACTGGAGGAGTGGGTGTTCCTAGGTAGGTAAGGGAAAACAAATTGCTTCACAGAGTAGGGGAGGGTTAAAATCCATATTTAAATTTAAAAAGAGAAGTTTTAGATTTACATGCACTTTAATGTTAAAGTGTTACTAAACCCACAACAGCAAAAACAGTCTGTATATGCAGTAAAGTATACTTGTTATACTCACTGTGGAACCTAAGGGGTTAATCCTACGCATTGTGTAAAAAGTCTGTTTGATTCTGTTTTCTCTGATCCTCTGCTTCTTCTACAGTCCCCAATCCATCTGCTAATAGTACAGTGCTCTAGGAGTCACTCTACACATGCTCAATCTGGTGTGTATTGCTAGAGAGGTTTTTTTTTTCTTTGGGAGAGTGAATGTGATCAGAACAGGACCAATCAGCACTGTCCAGACAGGGTCAGAGGTTATGCAGTCTCATAGGACAGCCAGAGGAGAATGAAAACTCCTCCTACGAGCTTAAAGTGGTAGTAAAATATTTTGAGGGGCAGGTTCTGGCCAGTGATTATTCGCCAGTGCCCGGTGATTGCCAAGCATCTCCGGGGAGGAGAACTGTTTGTAAACAATACAAGTGTACAGTCCAAACGCACACATTCCTGCGTTAAAAATGGCTGTGTGTATAAGTGGGTGCTGCAGCGACTGTCGGCTGGAACTGAACAGAATCAGCAAGGGAGAATGTCACCAGCACACCGAGGATCACCAATAGGGGTCCACAAGTTTTAATGAACAATCACATAGTTATAGCAAGGCAACATTTAGGAAATGTTGCCTTGCTGTAACTATGTGATCGTTCATTAAAACTTGTGGACCCCTATTGGTGATCCTCTGTGTGCTGGTGACATTCTCCCTTGATGTTTGTACACAAAACAGTTCTCCTTCCTGTCAGCTCGTGCACACTGCTTTGGATGGCTGAGCACAGCACAACCATCCAAAGCAGTGTGCTTGCAGTGAGGCACACAGACACAGCACTTAGTAACACACACAGCACGCAGTTAACCCTTTGATCGCCCCACATGTTAACACTTTCGTGCCCAGTGTCGGTGCTTTTTTTTTTAGCACTGATCTCTGTATTGGTGTCACTGGGGATGTCAGTGACACCAAGTCAGTTCCCCCCAGTGTCAGAATGCCCACCGCAGTCCCGCTATAAGTCGCTGATCGCCACCGTTACTAGTGACAAAAAAAAATCCCAGTATATATACCGCTAACCACTATAACTTTCACGTAAACCAATTAATTTACACGTATTGGGATTTTTTTTTTTTTTAGCAGACATGTAGCAGAATACATTTTTGCCTAAATTTATGACGAAATTAGATTTTTTAAATTTTTTTACTGGATATGTTTAATAGCAAAAAGTCAAAAATATTGTTTTTTTTTCTCAAAACTGTAGGTCTATTTTTTTTATAGCGCAAAAAAAACTACCACCAAAAGAAAGCTCAATTCATGGGAAAAAAAGGATGTAAATTTCATTTGGGTGTAGCGTTGCATAACTGTGCAATTGTCAGTTAAAGTAACTCAGCGCCGTAAAGCAAAAAATGGCCTGGTCAGGAAAGGGGGTAAATCCTCAGGAGGGCAAGTGGTTAATCAGTACTCGGCTGGACGCTTATAGTAGTCACAAGACTGCTATATACTGCTGATGAGAAATGGTATTTAGCAGTTTATATTTACTAAAATAATTGCATTTCAGAGTTCTGTGTACTGTGGAAGACCAGATATAGTGAATGCAAGGTCCTGGGTTTAGTAACACTAAGTGTTTAGTTCAGATTATTAATTCAGACTACATTTGTCCTAAATGTGATGTGCTTTGCAGACCCTTGCACAAAGCAGGTTAGTATGACGTATGTTATTTAACGAAAAAAAAAAATATAAGCCTTTAATATCGGTTTAATGCAACAGCAGCACTTAACGTGAAGAAAAAATTGTAAGTAGCTACAAATACTGTAGCTTCAGACTTTTGTCCAGCATCGTCCTCACCCAGGCTAGTTCTTCACTGGTCTTAGAGTCCCTGGCGCTGAAATCTTTATTGAGTGAAGCCGATTGTGAATCGTTGCGGCTTCATCTCTGCACTTGAATGGCCCTGCAGCTTTCTGGGACCTGTGACATGTCCCAAAAGGCTGTGGGCAGGGAGAGAGGGGGGCAAACTTCTACTCAGATCACCTAGGTGATCCGAGCAGAAGTGGGGGCGGGTACCTGTCAAAAACCAAGTACCGTCCACAAGGTTTCGAAGTGTGTCTATAGGATTTGAGGAAGTAGGGGGAGGGGACTGAACATGGCGCTGTGAGGCTGCATGTTGCAAGAGCTCCAGACGCCCACCATTAGGTCCAGATCCAGGTCCGGTCTGGGTGGTGGTGTATCCCTGTTGTGTCCCTGTGGACTGAGGGCCCTCATGGTGGCTGGTTGTGGCGGGAGGTCCCGTTTGGTGGGGTGTGTTGCTGTGTGCTGGTGTGCAGCCCTCAGCAGAGCCCGATGGCCGGTGGTTGGCAGAACGTCGGAGGAGTCTTGTGGCCCTGGTGGACCAGGAGTGGGAGGTGGCAGCTTCTGAGGAGAGAGGGATGCTGGAAGCGCCCATGTAATTGTCCACGTGGCAATGGTCGGAACCCCAAGAGGCTTGAGAGAGCGGAGAGCCTTTGCAGATGAGGAGGAGGCAGTGGATTCTGAGGAGAACCCCCCCTTGCTGATGCACCACCTTTGAGATACCCTGAACCCCCCCAAGAGCATCGACATCTAGAGACCCTCCATAGTTATATCTGGAAACCTTGATCTGAGGCCCTGGCTGGGATGGAAGAGTGAACAGGGACTCAGTGGTCATCTACTTCTGGCATGGAAGGCAATGGTGAGTTGCCGTGGGTAGCAGCAAAACACTTAAGTTTCACTTAAGCTGTATTTGATGCAATTAACTGTTTATTTGAGCAATGCTGTGGTCGGAAGAGAACATTGTTGGGTGATCAGAAAGGTTGGTGGAACTGTTAAAACGCTCTTGCTCCCAAACTAAGACAAGAGGGGTCATAAAGGACAGTAGAAGAAAAGGAAAGAGGGCTTTCTCGGGGACGATAACATTGCATTAGTGCATTAGAAAACCAGCAGCAAAGCCTAAAACGGTATGAAGAGCCGATCTGTCAAAGTGGAGGTTCAAAAAAACCCCAATCAAGTGCAAACACAAGCAAAAAAAGAAAATAGAAGAGAACCAGATTAATGAATTTATAAATTTGGATAATGCACTACAACAAAAAATCACAAAACAACAGGGAGCCATGTCACAAATACCCATAAAATAGAGATGGCGGAAATGTTTGCGAAATTGGAGCATTCTATGAAAAATTAAATGGTACTATACAGTGATCTGGGACGAATGTTAACACAAGTTGAAGAGGTAGAGGGGAAAATGGAGACACATGCCCAATTGCTTATTAAATTAGAAACACAGGTGGAAGAGATGCGAAGAGAACAGAGAAAGCTCTCATATAAATTGGAAGATCAAGAGAACAAAGATAGAAGAAATAATCTAAGGATTCGAGACCTACCAAAAGAATCTCAAGGAGATGACTTACGGGATAAAATAAAGAGAGTGTTCAATCCAATGATAGGCAGACCAGCAACAGAACACTTAAAAATTGATAGAGTACAAAGGTCCAGGTATCCGCAAGGAGTAACATCAGAAACCCTCAGAATTGTGAAGTCTGATTCCACCATTATGAGGATAAAGAAAGAATATGGAAAAAATTGTGCGGGATCCCTGAAATAAAATATGGAGAAATAAAGCTGCAAATTTCCACTGACATTGCATCTGAGACATTAGCCAGAAGAAGATCCTTGAAGCCGATGTTGGAACAGATGACGGATAAAACTGTTCGATAAAACTGGGGCTTTTCTGTGTGTTTGATTGGGTGGAAAGATGGGAAATCGGCAAGGCTGAGATTCCCAGAAGAATTAAGTGACTTTTGTGAAAAACTAGATTTACAGAACGTGGACATTGTTGGGTGGTCAGAGGGGCCTAAAGAAAGTGCAGTGTTGGGAAAAGAAAAGTGGCAGTTGGTGTCTAAAAGAGAATGTAAATTGAAATGAGTTGGGGGAGTGAGAGAGGGGAAGAGGGTCGGGGAGAGAGAGAGGAGGTGGAAAGGAGAGGGAGGGGAAACCCTAACCTCTCCTTTGCCTTGAGTTTTTTTTTTTCTTCCCCTCCTGTATCCACGACTCCCTCGCCCCTTTTTCCTCCCTTTATGCTAAGAGTTTATACAATAAGCTGTCCTCTGTTCCTGGAAGTGGGGTAAAGAAATGGAGGACCTTGGACAGGCATATTGATTGATAAAGTAGGAGGATTAGGTAGGTAGGAGGGAACCCTGAGGAAGATTAGTAGGAAATGGCGGGATGGCAAGAGGCCAAAAATGCTACCAAATTCTAGACCCCCAATGTTGTAAGCTAGGGGTCAGAGCAGGCATGCGTGTTTTGAGCCTCACCTTAAAATAGGAATCGTTAGTGGGAATAAACCACAACAGATTCCAGGGCATGGGTTTTTTAAGAGTAATATGGGAAAGAGGAAGGGAGGGCGGGAAGAGTGGGGGAAGGCGGGAGGTTGGACGGTGGAAAGAAGGGGGGGGAGGGCTAGATGGGGTGGGGAAAATGTCCATGTTCCAAATTGTCTATATTTCTATCCCTCTAAATGGAAATTTAGAGGAGAAGAGAAATAGTATTAGAAATGAGTTTGATCAATTTTATAACTTATAATGTGAAAGGATTAAACACTCTGACCAAAATACATAAGATACTTAGGGAACTACACCAATACTCTATAGATGTAGTGTTTCTACAAGACACACAGATATCTCATGATACAAATGTCAAGTTATACTCGAGGTATTATCCAACCTGGTATTATGCTGACTCACCAATAAAAAGGGCCAAAGGAGTAGCAATTGGGTTTTCAAAAAATGTAAGATTCACTTTGGAAAAAAGACTGGTTGATCCAGAAGGTCGGTTTCTATTTCTGAGAGGAAACCTCCAAGGACTAGAATGTATATTAGTTAACATTTACTGTCCGAATAAAAATCCAGTAGTATTCCTTGAGTGTATGTTAAAAAAAGTATAGATTTTAAAAGGGGTAGTCTAATTGTGGCAGGAGATTTTAATTTCTGTATGAATCCATGGATGGATATGTCATCACGTGCACAGAGAGAAGGTGGTAAAAAATTTAAATCAGTGAAAAAGATGTTATATCAGTGCCAACTGATTGACACTTGGAGAGTGAAACACCCAAGAGAAAGAGATTATACCTTCTTTTCTCCAGTGCATGGATCGTATTCGCAACTGGATTATATATTTATTGAGCATAGACAATTGGAATAGATGGTTAAATCTAACATAGAAGTAATGTCTATATCTGATCATGCAATTGTCACAATGAGACTGCGGGTAGGAGGGGAGTGGAATAAAATAACTATGTGGAGATTAAATGAGATGCTTATAAAAGATCCTGAAATAATGAAAAGATTCAAGAAGAAATGAAAGCAATATTTTGTATCTAACGAGACTTTGGAGGTATCAGTTGCTACAATCTGGGAGGCACATAAGGCATATATCAGTGGAATCCTTATCTCGATAGGGTTGGAAAAAAAGAATGACCGGGAGAAAAAAAATAATCTCAAAAGAGAAGAGCTAAAAGATCTTATGGAACAGGAAATGAGGAGGATTTTTAATAAGGTTTCAAAAGAAAGATATCAGTGGGGGAATAGACCAGGAAAATAATTATAGAAAAAATTAAGGGAAAAGAAATCGAAGAATTTTATAGAAAAAATTAAAGATGAAACAAGAGAAATTGTGCATTCCACCACTGATATCGCTAACACGTTTCAAAAATATTACAGCAGGTTGTATGATGTAAATACTAAGAACCAGAAAGAGAGGATGAAAAGAAGAAAAAAAGGCAGATATATTTAAAGTGGAGCTGCACACAAAAGGGGAAGTTCCGCTTTAAAGACTGGTCCTCCATTCCCCATTAAGGATTGGCACCTTTGGGGGGCGGGGGGGGGGAGCTGGTACCCGAACCTGACAGGTACCCGCTCCCACTTCTGCTCCGATCGCCTAGGTGTCCTCCCTTCCTTCCTCCCCATAGTCTTTTGGGACACGTGACAGGTCCCAGAAGACTACAGGACCATTCAGGAGGCATAGCGCTACTTGCGCATGTGCAGTGGGCATCTAGCTGTGAAGCCGCAAGCTGTCACAGATGGGTGCCCACACTGAAGATGCCGGCGCCCAGGGAGAGAAAACGACTTGTGATCGGCTGTCGATGTTAGGGCAGCGCGCTCTGTAAGCCGTTCCGTATTTTTCTCCCATTGCGATGTGGTGAGGTGTTGTGCTTGGTGTTCTCCTGTAGCACTGGATTTGTTCTCTGACAAGTGACTACGGGTGGAGGATTGTCTGCAATTATCACCCGGCCCGTCGAGGACGAGTCTTATTTCGAAGAGAGATAAGCAGAAATATTTCATTGAAGAACTTTAAACCTCCACTGGAAAATACACAAGACTTTATCCATAACGCCCAAGATTGTTTTTCACGGAAAATGTCACCATTGCCTTTTATTGAGGAAGAGATTGAAAATGAAAAGATGAGACTGAATTTACATGATAAAATGAGGACTTCATAAACCAGAATATGGAGGATGGGCTCCTGAAGTGAAGGAAAACATGGAAGTAATACTGTTACCAGGGATATCGTGATAAGCTTATGAATACTACCAGAGGATTAAAATAGGATTGGAATCCTTCCTACTGGACTTTTTTATATTTGTTTTGGTGGACTTTTGATTTGGACTTTAATTGGACTATTTTTTTATTAATTTTATATGTATTTATTTTTGGGAATATTTGGGTAGATAATATTAAGATTATTCACGTGGTATGGTGAAAGAAAGGTTATATTATATCACCTATTAGTCCCCATTTGGACTAGTTTATATATATAATTTTTTAATATTTTTTCACTTTTATTCACCATCACTTTAGATCCCATTTAGGATCTATTCACTTTTGTACCATAATTTCTAGTATTGGTTCACTTTGTTCACTTCTGGATCCATTGAGGATCAGGTCACGGTTAGATATCTGAAGATCCCAGGAGGATATATTACTTTTACATTTATTTATAATATATATCAGGTCATATTATGTGGAACTCCTCTTTAAAAGAGGCTTGTTTGCCAAGATCGTCAGAAGCAAACTTATTAGCCTTAGAAAGAGCAATCACCCAGGAGAAAATCATTATGACACTGAAGAGTATGGCTGCAGGAAAGAGTCCAGGACCTGATGGATATACGGTGTTATATTATAAGAAATTTAAAGAATATTGGTTCCTAAAATATGTACAGTATCTCACAGAAGTGAGTACACCCCTCACATTTTTGTAAATATTTTATTATATCTTTTCATGTGACAACACTGAAGAAATGACACTTTGCTACAATGTAAAGTAGTGAGTGTACAGCTTGTATAACAGTGTAAATTTGCTGTCCTCTCAAAGTAACTCATCAAACAGCCATTAATGTCTAAACTGCTGGCAACAAAAGCGAGTACACCCTTAAGTAAAAATGTCCAAATTGGGCCCAATTAGCCATTTTCCCTCCCCGATGTCATGTGACTTGTTAGTGTTACAAGGTCTCAGATGTGAATGGGGAGCAGGTGTGTTAAATTTAGTGTTATCGCTCACACTCTCTCATACTGATCACTGGAAGTTCAACATGGCACCTCATGGCATAGAACTCTCTGAGGATCTGAAAAAAAGAATTGTTGCTCTACATAAAGGGGCCTAGGCTATAAGAAGATTGCCAAGACCCTGAAACTGAGCTGCAGAATGGTGGCCAAGACCATAACAGGTTTAACAGGACAGATTCCAATCAGTACAGGCATCGCCATGGTCGACCAAAGAAGTTGAGTGCACGTGCTCAGCGTCATATCCAGAGGTTGTCTTTGGGAAATAGACATATGAGTGCTGCCAGCATTGCTGCAGAGGTTGAAGTGGTGGGGGGTGAGCCTGTCAGTGCTCAGACCATAAGCCGAACACTGCATCAGATTGGTCTGCATGGCTGTCGTCCCAGAAGGAATCTAAAGATGATGCACAAGAAAGCCTGCAAACAGTTTGCTGAAGACAAGCAGACTAAGGACATGGATTACTGGAACCATGTCCTGTGGTCTGATGAGACCAAGATAAACTCATTAGGTTCAGATGGTGTCAAGTGTGTGTGGCAGCAACCAGGTGAGGAGTACAAAGACAGGTGCGTCTTGCCTACAGTCAAGCATGGTGGTGGGTGTGTCATGGTCCGGGGCTGCATGGTTGCTGCCGGCACTGGGGAGCTACAGTTCATTGAGGGAACCATGAATGCCAACATGTACTGTGACATACTGAAGCAGATCATGATCCCCTCCCTTCGGAGACTGGCCACCGGGCAGTATTCCAACATGATAACGGCCCCAAACACACCTCCAAGATGACCACTGCCTTGCTAAAGAATCTGAGGGTAAAGGTGATGGAGTGGCCAAGCATGTCTCTAGACCTAAACTCTGAGCATCTGTGGGGCATCCTCAAACGGAAATTGGAGGAGCACAAGGTCTCTAACATCCACCAGCTCCGTGATGTTGTCATGGAGGAGTGGAAGAGGAGTCCAGTGGCAACCTGTGAAGCTCTGGTGAACTCCATGCCCAAGAGGGTTAAGGCAGTGCTAGAAAATAATGGTGGCCACACAAAATTTTGACACTTTGGGCCCAATTTGGACATTTTCATTTAGGGGTGTACTCACTTTTGTTGCCAGCAGTTAAGACATTAATGGCTGTGTGTTGAGTTATTTTGAGGGGACAGCAAATTTACACTGTTATACAAGCTGTACACTCACTACTTTACATTGTAGCAAAGTGTAATTTCTTCAGTGTTGTCACATGAAAAGCTAGAATAAAATACTTACAAAAATGTTAGGGGTGTACTCACTTCTGTGAGATACTGTACATATATAAACGCGTGAGGAGAGGGATTGAAAATGAGAGAAGAATCACTGCAAGCATATATAACAATTATTAAAAGGGAAGGATGGCTCACAGTGCACTAGCTAGAGACCTATATCACTATTAACCACTTGCTCTCCTGAGGATTTACCCCGTTCCTGACCAGGCCATTTTTTGCGTTACGGCGCTGCGTTATTTTAACTGGCAATTGCGAGTCATGCAATGCTGCACACAAATTAAATTTATGTCCTTTTTTTCCCACGAATTGAGCTTTCTTTTGGTGGTATTTGATTGTCTGTGCGTTTTTTATTTTTTTGTGCTTTGAAAAAAAAAAGACCAACAATTTTGAGAAAATTTTTTTTTACTTTTTACTATTAAACATGTCCAGTAAAAATTTTTTAAAACTTTTCTAAAAAAGAAATCTCAATACATGTAAATTAATTGGTTTACGTGAAAGTTATAGCCTTTACAAATGGCGGTATAGATATTGGAATTTTTTATTTTTACTAGTAATGGTGGCGATCAGCGACTTATAGCGGGACTGCGGCGGACATCCTGACACTGGAGGGAACAGACTTGGTGTCACTGACATCCCCAGTGACACCAATAGTGATCAATGCTAAAAAAAAAAAAAAAAAAAAGGACTGACACTGTACTAATGGCACTGGGCAGGAAGGGGTTAGCATGAGGGGGTGATCAAAGGGTTAACTGTGTGTAGGGAGTGTTTTACTAGGGACCCGTGTCAGTGTGCTGCACTATAATCACACTGCTCTAGTTGGCTGTGCTATGCATAGCCATCCAGAGCAGTGTGCCCAAGCTGACAGGGAGGAGGACTGTTAGTAAACAAACCAGTCCTCCTCCCTGTCGGAGATCTTCGGAAATCACCGGGCACCGGCGAGTATTTAACGTCCGGGACCCGGTGATTGACAGCCGTGGCTGTGAACGGCAGTGCGGGTAGGACGCGCGGCTTGCACTCTCCCTATCCGGAAATGCAAAATCAAGTATATATATGTGATTTTGTGCATCCGTGCTGCCCTGTAGCAGTATTTCTACTATAGGGCAGACAGGAAGCGGTTAAACATAGACACAAAACTATACTCTAAAGTACTAGCAACTAGGGTGAAAAAGCTGATGCAGGAGTGAATACATTCCTGGCAGAGAAGGGAGGGACAATGGTCTGAGATCACTGCTCCTTCTACAAAAATCAAGGAGAGAGAAGTTTCCAACAATAGTCCTGTCAATTGATTGATGCTGAAAAAGCTTTTGACAGGGTAGACTGGGGATTCATGATAGACACATTTAGAGGCATTAGAATTAGGGCCCACAATGTTAAAGTGGATAAAAGGGCTTTATAGTGGCCCATCAGCGGCTGTAAAGGTTAACGGGTTTCACGGAAAAACCTTTCACGGTTTTTCAAAATGTATACATTTGTAATCTCCCTGGAACCACTGTTAGCGATGGTAAGAAAGAGTGTAGATGTAATAGGAATTAAGATAGGCGACATGGAACATAAGGTAGCGGCGTACGCAGATGACATGCTGTTTTATATTGTGAACCCTAGATTAACGTTACCTAACTTAATGAGATTATTAAAATACTATGGAGAGTTATACATTTTAAAATTAACCCCTCAATGTCAGAGATATTGAATATTAATGTCTCAAAGATAGAGAAACAGACCTTACAAAAAGATTTTCCATTCACATGGAGAGAAAGAGAATGAAGCTATTTAGGAATAAAGTTAACTTCCACAATAAAGAACCTATACCAGGCAAACTATATCCCACTAATAAATAAAATAAAGGGTGAATTGAGGAAATTCTCAATGGGATGGCTTTCCTGGATAGGTCGTATAAATATGGTAAAGATGGTGATAGTACCAAAAATCTTCTATAAGTTTCATGTGCTCCCGGTACATATACCAGGGTCTTTCTTTCTGACATAAAAAAAATGATACTCAGGTTTATATGGGTAAATAAGAAACCAAGAATTAAATATGAAGTTTTGAGTAAAAGTGGAAAGGGGGTTTAAACTTGCCTAATTTTAGGAAATATTATATTTGGGTGATATCATCACGCAGAGTAGATTGGACACATAACTCACAAGGGAAATGTTGGGTAAAAATGGAAGGTACATTAAGTAAGGCACAATTAGAGAGGATTATCTGGTTGCCACGAGTTTCGTATAATGGATGAAAATACTAGCACTTTTGACACGGAAGGTATTAAAGGTTTGGGATGCAATGCACAAGCAAATGGGATGGAAGTATAATTCAATATTAATTCTTCTGGTGAGAATGGAGTTTTTTCCACCAGGGAAAGATAATATATCAGGGAAATCTATAAAAAAAAAATAGAAATGCACATTTAAAGGATATAGTAGATAAGGGGAAACTATGTTCTTTTCAAGATTTAAAGAGTAAAAAAAAAATATTTTTCACATTAGATAAATGGCGGTATTATCAACTAGGACATTTTGTTGCAGTGCTTCCACAGCCACTGAGGACGGTTGAGGACATGTATCCATTTGAAAAAAATGTTGAGTTCAAATACAGCTCCAAAACATGCCACTCTAGGATTTATAAGATCCTTATTGAATTGACTGGTTCTGATCCTTCATTGTTCTTAGAGAAATATTTAAATTAACACATGGGGCGATGAATATGAACACAGTTGAAATTAATTATAAATGTTTGGTGAGATGGTATATTATAACTAGTGTGGCACATAAACAATGATCAGAAGTTTCACCTTTATGTTGAAGGGGGTGTGGGACTAAGGCAGTGTTTCTCAACTCCAGTCCTCATGGACCCCCAACAGGTCATGTTTTCAGGATTTCCATTATTTTGCACAGGTGATTTGATCAGTTTCACTGCCTTAGTAATTACCACAGCTGTTTCATCTGAGGGAAATCCTGAAAACATGACCTGTTGGGGGTCCATGAGGACTGGAGTTGAGAAACACTGGACTAAGGGAACAATGGCACATATATGGTGGGAATGTCCTAAAATACAGAAGTTTTGGCAAGAAATAATCCAATATATACAGGAGATACTGGGGATCACCATACAGGAGGACCCGTGGGTTTGTTTATTCCATAAATTTATGATTTTAGTGAAACAATATAAAAATAGGGTATTATTTCATCTAATTAACACGGCCAAAGGACTTATTCCCAAATTCTGGCAAGTCGAAGAGCCCTCAAAAATAAAGGATTGGATAAATAGAGTTGAATGTATATATAAGATGGAGGAGTTATATCATATTTAGGAAGATAAAATGGAAAAATTCAGAAAAGTGTGGCGTAGATGGTACAATATTAAAACATCCAAAAAATATCTGGAAGTGGTCAGAGTATAAAGTGTAAAGAGTAGGAAGAGTTTAAATCGAGTAGTAGTAGTGTCTCTCATGAAGGAAAGAGAGAGAGGCGGCATGAGAAAAGGGAGGTAAATATACACAGAAGAATATAGGACGAACTGGAAGTAAAGAAAGTGGAATATGGGCAGGGGGAAATTTAATGGGGAGGGGTGGAAAGATGGTGGGAGGGGCAGGGAATAGGTAAATTTATGTGAAAACGTATTTTTAAATTGTTTGATACACTGTTGATTTTTGTAGTAAAAAAATAATAAAAGATATAATAAAAAAAAAACAAAACAGGTACCCACTAACATATATATATACAGTCATGGCCGAAATTGTTGGCACCCTTGATATTTCTCCAGGAAATCATGTATTTCTCACGAAACGTATTGCATTAACACATGTTTTGCTATACACATGTTTATTCCCTTTGTGTGTATTGGGACAAAACAAAAAAAGGGAGGAAAGAAAGCAAATTCGACATAATGTCACACAAACCTCCAAAAATGGGCTGGACAAAAGTATTGGCACCCTTTCACAACTGCGGATAAATAAGAATGTTACAAGCATGTGATGCTCCTGTAAACTCACCTGGGGCAAGTAACAGGTGTGGGCAATATAGAAATCACACCTGAAAGCAGA
Organism: Staurois parvus; assembly: GCF_062004578.1. Classification (NCBI taxonomy): domain Eukaryota; kingdom Metazoa; phylum Chordata; class Amphibia; order Anura; family Ranidae; genus Staurois; species Staurois parvus. The sequence goes on from NW_028318430.1 coordinate 815,526, forward strand.
TAAAAAGGAGAGACGTTCACTTAACCTTTGCATTGTGTGTCTGTCTGTGCCACACTAAGCATGGACAACAGAAAGAGGAGACGAGAACTGTCTGAGGACCTGAGAACCAAAATTGTGGCAAAATATCAACAATCTCAAGGTTACAAGTCCATCTCCAGAGAACTAGATTTGCCTTTGTCCACAGTGCGCAACATTATCAAGAAGTTTGCAACCCATGGCACTGTAGCTAATCTCCCTGGTCGTGGACGGATGAGGAAAATTGATGAAAGATTGCAACGCAGAATAGTCCGGATGGTGGATAAGCAGCCCCAAACATGTTCCAAAGACATTCAAGCTGTCCTGCAGGCTCAGGGAGCATCAGTGTCAGCGCGAACTATCCGTCGACATTTAAATGAAATGAAACGCTATGGCAGGAGACCCAGGAGGACCCCACTGCTGACACAGAGACATAAAAAAGCAAGACTACAGTTTGCCAAAATGTACTTGAGTAAGCCAAAAGCCTTCTGGGAAAACGTCTTGTGGACAGATGAGACCAAGATAGAGCTTTTCGGTAAAGCACATCATTCTACTGTTTACCGAAAACGGAATGAGGCCTACAAAGAACAAAACACAGTACCTACGGTAAAATATGGTGGAGGTTCAATGATGTTTTGGGGTTGTTTTGCTGCCTCTGGCACTGGGTGCCTTGACTGTGTGCAAGGCATCATGAAATCTGAGGATTACCAAAGGATTTTGGGTCGCACTGTAGGGCCCAGTGTCAGAAAGCTGGGTTTGCGTCCAAGATCCTGGGTCTTCCAGCAGGACAATGACCCCAAACATACGTCAAAAAGCACTCAGAAATGGATGGCAAAGAAGCGCTGGAGAGTTCTGAAGTGGCCAGCAATGAGCCCAGATCTAAATCCCATTGAACACCTGTGGAGAGATCTTAAAATTGCTGTTGGGAAAAGGTGTCCTTCCAATAAGAGAGACCTGGAGCTGTTTGCAAAGGAAGAGTGGTCCAAAATTCCGGGTGAGAGGTGTCAGAAGCTTATTGATGGTTATAGGAAGCGACTGATTTCAGTTATGTTTTCCAAAGGGTGTGCAACCAAATATTAAGTTAAGGGTGCCAATACTTTTGTCCAGCCCATTTTTGGGGTTTTGTGTGACATTATGTCATATTTGCTTTTCTGCCTCTGTTTTATATTTGTTCCAATACATACAAAGGGAATAAACATGTGTATAGCAAAACATGTGTTAATGCAATACCTTTTTTGTGTGAAATACTTGATTTTCAGGAAAAATATCAAGGGTGCCAACAATTTCGGCCATGACTGTATATATATATATATATATATATATATATATATATAAAATGTGCCAACAGTAGAAGAGGAGGGGTGAAAGAAGCAGAAAAGCGGAACTTCAACTTTTGAGTGAAGTTCAGCTTTAAGTAAGCTGTATAATTAACTACCCAGCTATTATGTGAGCGCTGTCTGAATTTTTCTATACTTTGCAGTGAACCTTTCAGAGGATTGGGTTTTTGCACTCAGCTGTAAGGCCCCATGCATTAGCTAACCTCTCCTAAATGCCTTTCCTCTTGTCAAACGTGTTTTTTTTTTCAGAAAAAAATGCTTAACACGTATAAATGCGCTTGGGCTCATCAAGCACTTGGGCATTAATCAATTAAAAAAAAATATAACTGTCCTGCACCTCGGAGTACATTAACTGTCAAAGGTGAGTACTCTGCTGCCACTCATTACCCCAGACTCTTACTGGATTTTCTGACCTACATATTTCAAAATGGGTCTAATAAGCTCCACAACACCCCTGTCTCTGTGTCCTCTGTTCCTTCCAATAGTGCAGCCAGAATCCTGAATAGGCCTGGTACAAGTGATCATATTGCCACTATCCTGGAATCCTTGCACTGGCTACCTGTCAGGTTTCACATAAACTTTCGGACCCTCTTGCTCACCTATAAAGCTCTTCATGACTTGGCACCCCATTTTCTCTCTGAACTTTTATCAACTTACTCCTCCCATTGTAACCTCCGCTCCTCAAATTCTCGTCTCTGTGTGTTCCCCTTACTTACCTAGACTCAATGGGAGATAGAATCTTCTCCTACTATGTTCCAAAACTCTGGAATTCACTTCCAAAGGACATCAGAGTCATCTGCCTAAAACTCATTCAAATCAGTTCTAAAAACTGTTTTCTTTACACAAGCTTTCATGTAACTGTCCCTTTTATCCTTTATTTTATCATTTGTATTTCTTGTGTTTTCTTTGTAAAGCGCTTTGAGAAGCTATGTTTAAAGGAGCTATATAAAATAAAGTTTATTACTATTATTAGTGCTTTCCCTTCAGTGTTTCCACCTCTTCCCCTTGTACATCCCACAGAAATGGGGAACATCAGGGGGTGTGTTTTGTTCAGCTGCTGGGGGTTGGTATTGGGAGCACTCAAGGGCTGGTGGACATTTGAAATATCAATAAATCATTTAATTGGCCAGAATTTTGACCATCGAGTGAATTAACACCAAAGTGCTTGACCTGCACATTGCACATTTAGGCGCATTTACAGGTGTCTAGCGTCTTTTCTGGCGAAACGCAGATGCTGCTGGAGGCACTGGTCGTGGGTTTTCTTTCTACTAGATAATACAAACTTGCTAAATTATATCAGTAAAAACATATCCATACCATACTAACCCAAACTAGTACAGATATAAAATTACTAATATATAGTGGTTGTAAGCCCTTACATATACCTACTGAAGTGACTAGCCTCAAGTGATACAAAATATGGAGCAGACAGAAACGACACTTAGTACTCTGTATTGCTGAATTGAGACAAGTACACACTATAGAAGGATATGCTTTGTAGGTATTTTAGGTTTACAACCACTTTACTGTCAGTAAAAACGTCACATTCAGTTTCAAAGGAAAGCACATAAATAACATAGTCCATGCATTGTCTAATACATAAAAGGCAAATTCAAGCATGTGATGTATTTGTAACTAAAGATTTGTGGCTCTATTTGGAAGATGGTCAATAGCAAAGGTTTACAGGTAAGCAAATTTGGGATACATTCCAGCAAGATACGTTCAAAGCAGGATCTTGATATTGGCCAAACCAAGTGCCAAACTTTGGGGTTGATGGATCCCAGCAACTTAAGCTAGGTACACACGGTCCAAAAATCGGCTGGGTCATCAGCAACCAACCAACATTTAGACCATGTGTACAGCTGTCCTTCTGACAAATGCTGGTCTAAGGACATGCTGGAAAACCAGCATCCAATCAGTGCTCGTAGGATTTGTGTGTTCTGGTGGGGGGAGTCCCTGTCAGAACAAAATGAACCAGCAGGAAAGATCACTGCACTAACATCACTTAAGCCTAGCACACACGTTTTTTTTCGTTCGACCCAGTGAGCTGAACGAAAAAGACTGACAGCTCAGGAGGGGTCACTGTACTAACTATCCAATGTTAGTACAGTGATTTCCCCCACTGTGCTATTATGTTCTGACAGGGAGGATGGCCCCCCTTGGCTGAGAGCGCTGATCGGGAACTGATCGGCAGACCTTTTTCGGTCATGCCCCTTCGACAGAAGTCGGCTCGGCTGCCATACACACGGGCCAAATGTTGGCCAGGTTCTATTGAACCGGCCAATGCCACCTGACATTCGATCCGTGTACTAGGCTTTAGATAGTACAGCGATCTCAGTTTTTTTTTTCGTTCAGCCTGCTGGGTTGAATGAAAAAGAAACACATTGTGTGTACCAAGCTTTATGATACAATGAAATACAACTATTCTCCACCATTAGATATCCACTCAGCAAAATGTTGACTTCTCAAGGACATACTGTATAAATAATGAGTGGCATGAGCCTTTCTGAACAAACAGCAAAATAGGCATACGCGAACATAGAATGCTCTCTACTTAGATATCAGAACCTGTAGTTCAGAAGTATATTCTGTGTGATACAGCAGGCATATGCTAGATGATATGGCTTCTAAAGTATAGATGTAATCCATATACTGACAGTGCGCAAGAAATTATAAGATCAGATCTACGGTTGATAAAGGTCACAGCTATTTATACTGAATGTGAATGGCTGTTGTACCAGTCAGCATCCAAAATGTACAGGTAATGCCTGATGCAAATATCAATAAATGGGTGCAGCGCTAAAGCATAATGTGCAACATAATACGTATTAAATACAAAGATAAAATGGATAATAAATGAATAAAACCTTAATGACATAAGGTGCAAAAAATATATTGGGTGCAAAATAATGTCACCATGTGGTGACCGTAGTGAGTGAATGTCCCAAATAAAACAGCCAACGTGAGGATCTTGTACAATAAACGTGTGTGGAAATCTGATCCAGGGTGGTAGATGATAAATCGGATTAAGTAAAATGCGCACTCACCAGAAGTGTGCTAATACACGCATTTGAGATATAGCCTGTCTCATCAGGTATTACTCAGGTCATCTGCTCCCAGGTCAGGCCAGGTTCCTATACACCGTCTGGTCCCATCTGAATTGGGTGCTCTGGGTTCCTTGATGTGTATCACCGTCTGGAGTCACCTTTAAAGCAGGCTCACAAGTAGAGCCCAATAAGGGACACCACATAGTGTGAAACTGTATAGGGAACTTTATTCCATCAAAGACAGGTGTAAACAATAATAAAAAGAATAATTCTTTATTTTTTAATGCCTCATGCAAAGTTTAATCAAGTCACTAAGATTCTCAGCCAACATGCATCTCTGTTGTGCAGATAAAATGGTCAATCAAATGTGCATAGAGTATGTTATGTACTCCGATCAGCCATAACTTTATGACCACTGGCAGGTTAAGTGAATAACACTGATTACGTCATTACAACGGCATCTGAAAGTCCGTGGAATATATTAGGCAGCAAGTAAACATGTCCATGAAGTTGATGTGTTGAAACAGAAAAACTAATCATTGCAGACCAATCAGGGTGGGCATATCGACCCATGTCCACAGCCAAAAGTGCTTACAATGGGCACATGAGTATCAGAACTGGACAATGGAAGAAGGCGATCTGATGACTTATGTTTTTTTTACAGCTTGTGGATGGCTGGGTGCGTGTGCTTTGGTTATCTGGGGAAGAGAAGGCACCAGTGTGCACAATGGGGAAGAAAGCAAGACGGCAGAGGTAGTGTGATGCTTTGGGAAATGTTCTGCTAGGAAACCTTAGACCTGCCATTTATGTGGATGTTACTTTGACATGTACCGCCTTCCTAAACATTCTTAGTGACCAAGCACACCCCTCCATGGAAACGGTATATCCTGATGGCAGTGGCCTCTTTTAGCAGGATAATGCACCCTGCAAAAATGGTTCAAGAATGGTTTGAGGAACACAACGATTTTGAGGTGTTGACTTGGCCTCCATATTCTCCAGTTCTCAATCCAATCAAGCATCCAGCATGTGCTGGGAAAACAAATCAGATCCATGAAGGCCCCACCTCACAACTTACATTACATAAAGGATCTGCCTACTGAGAGAACTTGGTGCCAGATACCACACTATACTTCCAAAGGTCTAGCAGAGTCCATGCATTGACAGACCATGGCTGTTTTGGTGGCAAAAATGGGACCTACTCAATATTTAGTTGGTATTCATAAATTTACAGCTGATCGGTATATATTATAAGTTCTTAGATTGATGTTGGATTCCCTGCTCTGTAGAGATGTGCATCTAAACCCGCAGTGGGCTTGCAGGTGTGGGAACTTCAGGGAAATCGCATGGTGCTTTTTCCCTGCAGCAGCAGTTTGAAAAAGGCACATGCACCCTTTTTCTGCGGAAAACGCGGGCACAGCCCTTGCAAATACAGGCTGCAACCCTGCACAGGTGTGAACTAGGGCTCAAAGTAGGCTGGAAAATAACAGACCTACTGGCCAGATCATCAGGTGAAAATAAAGGACAAGAGCCAAAAAAAAAACAAAAAAAGACAAGTAAAGCAGCCACCACATCTAAGAATCTAAAAGTGCAATTTATTACATTTTTGTTTTTGGGTTTAATACCAGTAAGTCTGGATCGAATTTATTCGATTTTGTTAAAATAAATTAGAATGTTAGGAAGTGGGTAGGAATAAGCGTTAAAACATATCTAAACCCAAAAACAAAAATGTAATAATGCAACTTCTACCAATCCTAATGCAGGCCATAGATGATGAGATTTCCTGCAATCACGAGCTGCACGGACAGCAAGGAGCCGTCCCTGCCAGGGAAACACAGTGATTATTGCCAGAAGCTATAGCCACGGTCAATAATCACATGTAAAAATACAACATGTACCCAAGTCGATCCATCAGTCTGTCCATAGAGGGTTCCAATCTCGGCCATTCCCTGCTGAACTGTTTTTTATCCACCTGGTGATCCAAACCGGTAACACACTTCTTGTCTTAGAATGGCTCCTCTATCTGTGGAGGGGCAAAGGCAACACCCTAGGGCAGCAGCATTGTCTGTTGATGGTAGTGTTACATGGACTACAAGATTTAACAATGTCCTTTGGGAATAATAAAGTATTCTATACCTGAATTTAGATAAACTTTACATAAGTGACCAACAATTCAATCAGTCAAAGAAATGTTTTTTTCCTTTTGTGATAAATATTTTAATCAAATGTATGAAAGTTGAACATTGTAAGCACTCCTGTCAGCATTTAATTTGTCTCAACACCCTGACTTTGACTTTTGCTGTACAACGTGGTTAAAGGAAGCTGAAAAATAATAACAGCAGGATCAAAAAGGTCAAAAAACTAAGTTACATCGGGGACCAAGAAAAAAAAAAAAAAGTAACAGGTGCGTTAATGCTAGTGACAGACTGCATTATATATGTTATTTTTTATTTTGCCTTTAGTACCACTTTAATGCTAGCAGGTATCTTTAGGAATGAGGCTAATGGTGATAATTTGCATATAAATGGAATTCAAATTTTTTTATTATGTATTGTTCTTTAAAAATATTTGAAAATATGAAAAATGTTGGAACGGAGTGATAGGTTAATTGGATCCTTATTGCTCCTAAGTCTCATTTTAATGGTTTAGGATAAACTTTGTTCATATACCTGGGAAAACTTATCAACTGTAATTCTCATTATATATATTTTTTTACTGATTAAATACAACAGTAAAAATGCAGATGCTGCAATTAATTAATAATAAAAAAAAGGCAAAAAAAAAAAGGCAGAGAAAAGTGCTTTTGGCCAAAGCAGCCATCTCCTTAGACAGCAGGATGATAGGACAAAGTACTACATGCATATTATCATCTGGGGAACAGAACAAATTAATAGGAATTGAAAATATATGGTACAATATACCATATTTTCATGATCTCCATTTACCAGAGAAATTTCTACATTGTTGTGCTCCAATTTGTTCAATTGCTGTTGAGTGCCACCAATTCCCTTCATCTGCCACACCCAGCAGGTATTGTTCATTCTGCCCCCTCTTCATAATCCTACACATGTGCAGTAACCTGCAGGTCTAAAGCGTGCTCTCGGCACCGCTAGCATTGTTTACCATGGGAATACAATCACATGACATTCACTGTATAAAATGTAAGAAAATCTGCTTTGGCTGCTTACTGTAAAGGAGTCATCTGGCATATTAATTGGGAGAGGTAGCCACCAGCTGACAAATCTAATAATGTGTTCATTTAGGTGGATATTTCACTGATGTTATGCTGTTGTGATATACCGTTTATTATTTCCCTTCCCTGAAAAGCTCTTTTCTACCTTTGTGATCAGTATCAATGCATGCTCCCACAAGCTTCCTCTGTCCCACAAGGCTGTGTTGGGAGTATGGCATTATGGTGACATCAACGAAGGGAGGAAGATGTTGGCATAAAAAGAACTAGTCGAATTTAATAAAATGTAAAAGGTAAAGATAAGTTACAGTGTATGCAATAATTGGCACTTTGTTTGCAGGCCTCTGTTTGCCTGAAATATTTAACTCCATATTTTTAAATAGGTAACAGGGTCTCTTTAAAGCAGGCACCTAAAACAAAAAAACAAGTTTCCGATGGTAGCTCCCACACGTCTGACAGATTCCTTATAAATAAACAACTTCAAACATAAATTAATAGACACATGAGGATTTTGTTAAATCAGTCTTTACCCATACTGTATTCTACAACAAAAGGATATTTACAATTTATACAAATTAACACATTTAAACAATGCAGATATCCAAATGGATTTAGTTAACTCTGAATTTGTAGAATTCAGAAAGCATTCGTGTAAAGTTCCATCCCAAAGCCAATGACAAGACATAGAGCAGTATCAGGGCTGCAAAGGGGTAAAGAAGGATCACTGTGTTTTTCAGAAATGGCAGCGCTGGAGAAGGAAAAAGGAATACGATTAGGGAAATAACAGTTTTTTATTTTGCAAAAAGGAGTTGAACAATTTTATAACACTTAAGATGCAACTGTCAAAACCAGAATGTGTATTTTTTACAGGGAAACTATTTCTATCAACTTGGTACACTTACCCTAGGTTCACATCAAAAATTGCATGCAATCCTGACTTTAGCAGACACACAAGGGTGCCATTCATTTTTAAAGTGCTAATTGCACCACAATGCATCTGCAACCATGGCACATTTTCATGGATGCCAAACCACATGGCACCATGTGGTTTAGTACGGTGCAATTTAAATTAAAAAAAAAAAAAAAAAAAAAGGATTGGGGATTTCCTTCCCCATGCCTCTGTGGGTAGGGCAGCCCAGTGGGCTGTCCCAGATGCAGAATACAGCTGCACTGGTGTGAATGGAGCCTTAGAGAGCAAGTCACTATGACAAGTAACATCGCTACATTTCAAATAAGGATGCACCACCATGAGAAGTAAACAACTTTTCCACACAACACAGCCCTGTCTGGCATGGCAGAACACCTGGTTTTTCAGTTTAGTTCAATAACCTCCAATCCCAGAGGAAGCCAGTTGTGGGGAAACACGTCGGGTGGGGTAATCTTGTGATGTCACCACACATCAGTCGGTGGACTGACACCGCGGCTGATTTGTATTTGTTTCATTGCTTCCTTTGTACCAAATTGAATGTAAGTGCAACATTTTATCTTAATAAACAGTATTTTTTTACTGGGTTGCACTATGAAGTTTCTTTTGTTTTAACTCTTCATATACCATTGTGGAGAGTGGTGTGGAGTATTATACTGCCTCCTGGGGAGCTCGCAGCTGTCTATCCATCCTCTTTGGAATTGGTAGTGAGAGTGTCAGTGTGGAGTCGGGATATTTTCTGGCTATTGGATCTCTATAGCTTGAGATCAATTTGGTTTAGTAAGTTTTTTGTTAAGAGCACCATTGAGCACTACAGCACTTTTTGGAAGATATATACAGCATGCAGCACTTTTTCTCCACATTGGTTTGGGGACTTTATATACCAATATTTGTGCATCATTTTTTGATTTACATGTCATATTATGGAGTATTTTTGCATTTTTATATACTATATATATTAATTGAAAACACGGTCATTTCAGTATTTATATAATTGGGGGGTTAAGTGAACAGCACACTTTGTGTATAAGTTGGTATGGCAGAACACCTGGTTTTTCAGTACACTTCAATGACTTTTATAGGTCTCCTCCCCACTTTGCAACTAGACAGCAATAGGAGTAGCAAGAGACTGACAAGCTAATCTAACTCTCTCCTCCTGTCAGCATGTTCCTTCAACTTCAGCACAATTGACTGGTTTTCTGTGCTTCTGCTCCCTTGAAACATTCTGAGCACTGCTGTACAAGGGTTTGAAAGAGACTGATACTACGTACATTCATTCAGTGCACACAAAGTAAATTTACTTTGTTGCAATTTGGGAATTAATTTAAATAAAAGCTCTTCTGGCCAGAGTCCAGCTTTAAAGCTTGTTAACTAACAGTCACATAAAGGGGAAGATTTGCTAAACTGGAACACTGGTGCAGCTGTGCACGGCAGCCAACCAACTTCTAAATTCTAGCTTGCCGATTTCAGCTTTGACAATAAAACCTGGAAGCGGATTGGTTTCATTGAAGAACTGCACCTGATTTTGCACTCTCCAGTTTGAGTAAATCCCCACCAAAATGTAGCAATTTGTTTTGTAAAGTTATCAAGTGAATAATATATACATCTCCAAGAGAAGTCATTAATTTATCTGCAAGAACATGAAATATGACTGGTTGCTATTAGTCACTGTACTTTGCACAATGTCGGAGCCCTTTGCCTACCCTTATTTAGTAATCATATTGTGTATTATGACAGCAGTCAGGGTCGTAAAGTTCTACATTTAAAGTAATGTAAGTCTTTAGAATTTCTCCTTTGCTAAAACAAATACATAAAAAGAAGGTCACAATGGCATACTTCATATACAAGATCTATACGCTAACGATAAACTACATACCTTTCAGGCTATTCGGGACAAATACCGAATTCCGGTTACCGAATATTTCACCTATATACGCTTAACCCATACCCTTCACAAGACGAAAGTACCACTCAACATAAAATTCTCAGTGACAGCACACCACTTCTTACAAAAATCTACCTACCCAAAAAAAGGTATATCGATTTTTTACACAATGCTGGTTGACTCACAGTTCACCACATATACATCATCCCTAGCAAATTGGGAAAAGATAACTCAACAACCGATACCTCCTTCCACCTGGGAGAGAACTTTCACCACTACGTTTAAGGCCTCAAAGTGTAGCTCACACTGGGAATCATACTTAAAAATACTCCATCAATGGTACTTAACACCTGTCAAACTGTCTTTATTTTATCCTCATCATCCCCAAACTTGCTGGAGACATTGTGGGGAAAGAGGCTCCCTTCTTCACTTGATGTGGGCGTGTAAATCCCTTACTTCCTACTGGAATCAAGTTTTCCAATTAATCTCCTTAATAGTAAAAACCCCAATTTCCCCAAACCCTGCTTTAGCGCTCCTCCATATTGGCATAGACAACATTCCATTGTCCTCACGCACTATTATTATACATGTCTTATCAGCTGCAAAACTGAACATCACCAGGCTCTGGCATTCTAATACCACTCCTACTCTGTCCCGCCTATTGACCGACCTTATCTTCTCCTGCGAGATGGAGAGAAACACAGCACTCCGTAATTCCTCGTACTATAAATTCAAGCCCCAATGGACTCGATGGTTACAGAATCCCAATTGTTCAATAAAATGATTTTACAACATCCCTTTATACTACATCACCTTGACAACTACGGTGCCTTCACCCCCCCCCCCCTCCTCCCCTCTCTCTTCTCTTTCTACTCCCCCTAAATACACCCACTAACGCCCCAACTGGTTCACATAAGGAAGCATACCTCTCATGTACCTTAACCGAAACTTTGCATAGTACCTCGGCCAGATGGCGAGGTGCCGTTAGCTCATTCTCTGAATGCATATTTTGCTTGTATTAATGTGAACTGCTTTATACCACTGTTTTCAAATGTTTTTGTATGTTCAAAAATCTTCTAATAAAAATATCTGAATAAAAAAAAAGAAGGTCACAGTTTTTGGAAATGTGTCAGTCTAAAATTTAATTTAAAGTGGATTTCCACCCAAACGCGGAGGCTCTGTTTATCTACCTCCCCCCTCCACTGCAACATTTGGCTCCTTTTGGGGGGGGAGGGTACCTGCTTTTGACAGGTACCCGTTCCCACTTCCAGCTCAGTTCGCTGCGACAAACTGAGCCAGAAGTTCGAGGCCCCCCCCCCCTCCAGCCTTCTGGGACATTTCACAGGTCCCAGAGGACTGTGGCCCATTCACAAAGCGCAGCATGATTCGCACATGTGCAGTAGGAAATCGGCTGTGAAGCCGCACGGCTAGATGGCATCACCAGCACCAGACAACCGATTGAAGAATCAGTTCGGAGTGAGGACACCGCTGGATCCCTGGACAGGCAAGTGCCCTAATAATAAAAGCCAGCAGCTACAGTATTTGTAGCTAACTTTTAATTTTTGGGAGGGGGTGGAACTACTCTTTAATAGAAGGAGAGTTTTTTTGCAAAAAAAAAAAAAGCTTAGGCAATTACCCATATAAACAAAAAGTGCTAAGTCTTCCTTACTAGCTGCGGTGTTGGGCGCCTGGGCGCCAAGAAGGGGCATGCTGTCTGACAACACAGCTAGTGTTTTAGGGTATCTACAAACTAAATAATGTAAAAAAAATATATATAAGTGATAATTCTTCTTTAATGTTCTACAGTTTAACAAACTTTACTACTTTTTTCTAGCTTTGGCAGGGCCTAATCTGGATTGGGTCTATGAAAATGAAAGAAGAGAAAAGTGTGTTGTCCATATCTATCAGATGCTAACAAACATTCCTCTACTGCAATCCAGGAGTAAAAACACGTAAGCAACTGGTTACTAGAGGCAGCACCTCCATTTCTAGGAATAATTTCTCAAGTTTATTTTCCAATGTTTGTAACATGTAAAGTAACATGAACAGAACACCTTGTGATTTAAAAGGGTAAAATAACTTCTTACATTAATAATATATATATTTATATATACAAACACACACTGATCAGCCATACCATTATGACCACTGACAGGTAAAGTGATAAACATGGAATATCTCATTACATCTGAAAGTGGGTGTTGATAGTAGAAAAAAATGGGCAAGTGTAAGGATTTGAGCAACTTTGACAAGAGCCATGTTGTAATGTCTAGCTGACTGGGCCACAGCAACTCCAAAACTGAAGCTCTTGTTGGATGTTTCTGGTGCGCAGTGGTCAGGACCTACTGAAAGTGGTCCAAGGAAAGGAAACCAGCAAACTGGCAACAGGGTCATGGGCGGGCATGGCTCATTGATGCACTTGAGAAGCAAAGACTGACCCATCTAGTCCAGTCCAATAGAAGAGCTACTGAAGCTCAAATTGCTGAAAAAAGGCATGCTAGTTCTAATAGCAAGGTGTCAGAACACACGGTGCATTGCAGTTCATTGTGTATTGGGCTGCGTAGCTGCAGAGTGGTCAGGGTGCCCATGCTGACCCCACAGCCAAAAGCATCTATAAAGGGCATGAGAGCATAAGAACTGGACCACAGAGTAATAAAAGAATGAAAGAAGGTGGCCTGTTCTGATGAATCACGGTTTCTTTAACATCATGTGGATAGACTGGTGCGTGTGCATCCCACTGAGCAGTGGAAAAAAGTGGCCTGGTCTGATGAATTCAAGAACGGTTTGAGGAACAGCGAGTTTGAGGTGTTGACTTGGCCTCCAAATTCTGCAGACAGTAATCCAATCAGAAATCTGTGGGATGTGCTGGAAAAACTACTCTGATCCACGGAGGCTCAAACCCCGCAACTTACAGTACTAGAAGGATCTGCTACTGACGGCTTGGTGCCAGATACCACAGCATACCTTCAAAGGTCTAGTGAAGTCCATGCCCCGGGTCATGGTGGGTGGTCATAATGTTATGGCTGACCAGTGTGTATTTATGTGTATATATACACATACATCTGAACACTTATACAAGACACTAAAGCTTACCACTATATCCAAGGAATGTAATATAGATGTAATATCCAATTGCAATCAGCCAAAACGTGTTCCCCACAAGGTAACCAATGAAGTAATCGGAAATGACAACTGCAAAAAAGGAAAAAGGGGAAAATTGTAAATGAACGCCTTACAACAAAAATTAGACAGCTTTGGGAAACATGGGTACTGCTTTACTGAGAAGTAATATAATAGGTGGTTTCGTGTATTAGATTTACATTTGTATAAAGAAATATAGTGGATAGTCTTCATGTTTTTCAGAGTGGTGCTCACTATCAATCCATAAGGGACCCATTTGATTTTTACAGCTTTGCCAACATGCCCTCTTCTGTTCAGTGGTATTAAATGCCCTGAAGTTACAGAAGCTATCAATTGAGATGTTATATCACAGCTACAGCAAGTTTTTTCTGGCCCCTGACAGCTGCCCAAGTTTTATGAAAGTAAGATTACATGATTCACCAGTGGCTTAAGCTATTCATCCACCAACATGAAAATGGAAAGAACAAAGAAAATACCATCAAATACCATTATTCAGATTTAGTGAATGCACATAAACTAAAATCCTGTGGGATTATCTTTTAATGGAAACCTGTGCTTACAGAAATATGCACGTTGCCACTGCTGACCTCTCCTTCTGAAAATGCTAGATGTCTGGCTGTCATTCTGATTCAAATGCTTCAATACATTGAGGCTGTATGGTAAAATCTGTATGGTATATTCTTAAATTGACATTTTACAGGAATCAATTGGATCAGCATTATCAAATAAATCATAGCTGCAGAAAGTGTATTTTCAATCAGCGGTGAGGTCGAAGATAACTCAGATTCCCTAGCCCCCTCTCCCTTGCCCATATGATAAAAAGAAAAACAATAAATGGCATATCAGACCTTAAATACAGACATAAAAAAAAGGTTCATACCTAGCTCAGGGTATGTATCAAAGAGGGCCAGACCAAACACAGGGGCACTAAATAGAAAAAGGGCTGCAGGGGCTCTGGAATTGAGTGGCTGCCAAGTGCTGGCTAGGCCAGACAGTTACATTTATATATCTGATATATAATTTACACTTTTATCAGGAAGGCAAGAAGAGTTGGGACAAGGGAACGTGAGTTATAATTTAAGGAAACCTGTACTAAGAGATATGCAAAAGCTTCCATTACTGACCTCCAACTTAAAAGGATATTTTGCTGTCTCAGTATTTTATGAATCACAGGCCTGGAACAGGCATACAACCAGTGAAGTGAGAACAAACTGAACTCCTGATCTCTATTCGGGTTATTGGTCAATAACTCAGAAACAGCAGCCAGGGAACTGGTATCTTCAGCAGAAGCAAGCAGCAAAGATGGCCTCCATATTCCTATATCCCAGGTTTACTTTAAGTCATTCTTTAAAGTAAAACATTTCTTACTCTTAAAAAGGCATCAGCTACTCTTAAAACAATTGTTTTTATCCAAATTTGCATAGCAGAAACATCAAATTGATTTACACTTTTGATCAACACATTGTAAAAACTAAATATAATATCAGACGCCTTAGGGATTTTCCTTACATTTTATAAAAAATAACTGGATAAAATGCAGGATAACCAGAAGCGGGTAGAAGGCATTTAAGTGCACGTCAAATGCATATCCCCATTCCACATCACAGTCTCTTCCTTGATGTTTTACCATGTACTTGTTGGAAATGAACCTGTAAAATAACATACAGAAACATATGTATTTATCACAAATGGGGAAAATGTTCTACATTTTACTTCGCTGCTATGGCTTACTTCGCTACTGTTAGAAAAAACAAACAGAACACTAGTTTTAGGTGGACAGCTCAAAATGTAGCAAACTCCCTATAAGCTCACTACTTGTAAGGGGATGTGCCGCAATATGTATATGCCCAGACAGTTCCAAAGATGAAAATAAAACAGTATACTGCCAACAATAGGTGTATGCAAAAGGTGTAAATATCATAAAAACTTTTATTGCAGCAGCTTTGACATGTCACCTAACTGATAACCACTTTTTTTCTGGTATACTATGTTTTACATACATTTGTATAATGTATAATCTTAGTGCAGCAGTGAAAAACATACCACATAAGGGTTGCAATAAGTAACCCAACACCAACACAGTCAATAAACACAATCCAAAGAAGCAGTTTCAATGTCTCGAAAAATCCCATGTGTAGGACAACTCCGAACACAATAGTGGAGACTAGAATAGGAAGAGAAAAACATACAAAGGTTACAACTTGTGAACAGCCTATATACAAGAACAAATCCTCTGAATGGCATCCCACTCTAGCTAATTCCCCATCCTGACACTTTTTCTTATGAAAGCATGAACTCATCAGCTCCAAACTTAAAGTGTAACTAAACTTGCTGGCACTTTCAGAATAATGGGCAAATATTTCTCCATCACAACCGCTGACATCTTTGCCTGGTCTTTTTCTGGGTTTTTATGTCTTTGGACATCTTGATTGACCAGGCTGGGATGTCTTAAAAAGGTAATAAACAGTGGTAAAAAAAAATACTGGTCCCCATGCAGGAAATGTCAATGTGCTAGTTTGCACCGCAGACTAGCACATTATGACAGACTTACCTAAAAAACTGATCCCTCCAGCAGTGCATTGTCACCGCTGACAGGGATTCCATCTTCACCTAGTCTTCCTTACGGCAAAGCTCTCTCAATGGAGGGCAAACTCGAGTGTACTGTCCATGGAGAGAGCAGTGCACATTTGCCGGTGACGTCACTGGCTGCTACACGAGGAATGTTTAGGAGATATTTACTGTACCTACAGGTAAGCCTTATTATATCCTTACTTGTAGGTACAAGATAAAAAAGCGGAGTTTACTACCGCTTTAACTTCCATGTTTGGGCGCAACAGTTAATTCATCCAGGCACCAAGGCATGCCGTGATTGTACATTAAGCTGTGCATATGTGGCTCCATGTACACTGAGATGAAACGTTGCTTAGAGGCAAAAGAATAACTTTTATTGAAGAGTCTTACAGAGTCTCTTCTGTAAAATAAATAAATAAATAAATAAATGTGCTTGCCAGCGATAGTTTTTAAGACATTAGTTTCACTTTAATAGTTGATGAGTTCTTAGCAGACCACACATAAAGCATTTATATTACCTATATCTGCACTCCACAATACAACTGTGCATTGGCTAGTGCAAAAGCAGGATGTGACAGGTGTAACGAGTTTTATTTGGCAACTGTCACCTGCAAACTGTAACATTACGCAAATAACAGACAAGAACTGTATTTGTTTTAATGCAAATCTGTGTTAAGATTAATAAACAGCTGTATCATATGAGTGCAGTAACCATAAAGTCAAAGTACATACCACATGCACTAAAGTGAACATCAGGAGTACAAAGGGCTGGGTTTCTGGATATGTACTGATTTGGGGAATATCAGAATATGCATGTCAAATGCAGACAAGTCCTCCTGGCTGTGCTTATAGAATTTACTGGCACCTTAACAAGCCTGAAACCATGTACATAATTTATTTTACTCAATACACAAATTATTTTAACCCCATCCCAGGGTATGTTGCCCTGCGAATACATTTATAAGCATTCTCAGTGGGTGGCTGTCATTTCCAGTAGTCACAGACAGGTAGGGTGTAAACTGATGATCAGGAATCAGCATTGTTCCCAAACATGTGATTACTTTGTCAGCTATGGCATAGTGCCAGTCAGTTGTACTGTAATGCTCATATGCTTACAAGAAACATGCTGATGGAGAAAGAAGTGTGACAGAGATGAGCTTGTTAGTCTTCTGATATCTTTTCATTGTCCAGTTAGGGGAGAGACAAGACCTGTAAGTGTTGCTTAAAGGGGATCTTCAGTCCTCACTAAACAAAATTTAGTCAGTAGCTACAAATACTGAAGCTGCTGACTTTTAATAAGAGAACACTGTCTTCGGGTCCCTGGTGCCGGCATGTTTACTTTGGGAATCCAGTTGTGACTCCTTGCGTCTTTACAACCAGCTTCTCACTGTGCATGTGCAAGCCAAGCTGTGCTTTGTGAGTGGTCTTGCAACAATCTGAGATCTGTGACATGTCCCAGAAGGCTGTGGGCAAAGGGGGGGGAGACCAACTTCCATTCTGATCGCCTAGGCAATCAGAGCAGAAGAAGAGGGAGCAGGTACCTAGCAAAATTAGGTACCTGCTCTCCCCCACGCTAAAAAACCCCAAAAGTATCCAAAAGTGGGAGAGGAGGGGAGGGAGAAGGAGGCGGAAAGGTGAAGCTTCCCCTTTTGGGTGAAGTTCCACTTTAACTTCAGCGGAGATAAATCAGGTTCCCCTGCCTTGCCAGACTTAAGAACCGGATCAGCAGAAATACAAATCCTTTAGCAGGTGAAATAGCACACATCTATATAGTTCATCTGTCTAGGCATATATTTAGTGATCTGTCTGGAGGTCACCCTTAAAATAAACCATTTATTTAACCTGCCCATATAAAAGACACAGAAAACACCTAAAAAGCTAAGACACCCTAAATAAACATATTTGAATGTACCAACATCTTTACATGAAAAGTCAAACATACTACTAGACATGAATTTTAAGGTACCACAACAATTACTGCAGACAATTCTAAAATCGATAATTTAAAAAAAATATTTTGTAAGAAAACAGCATTTTTATATTAACATTTTTTATTAAAATATATATTTTATGAAAATGCTGTGATAGAACGATCTGTATTATGGAGTAACTGATAAGGAACCTTAAAAGTCCTATCTAGAACTATGCTTCTGTGAAGACACAGACATTTAACACCAGCATCATCAGATAATTACTCCAGCCCACACATCCTTTTGAAAGACTATTGTATGTAATCAATGTGTGCAAATAACCTACCACACAGCCACATGCTTAACAGGACCAGGAATGCTGGATCATCTCTTGCCCACTGGTCTTTGGTTTGTTTCCTGCACTGGAAATTTCTGTAGACTTTCTGTGGCGAGGTAAAAAGATAGAGCATCTGCCAGAGGGCAAATTCAAAGTCCATATGCCTGAAGTGAAAGAGTCTGCGCAGATACTTATATCTCTTGGCCCCAGCAGTGTGTCTTGCTGCATCTCGAGAGCCTAGTGTGCCATTGCTCTGTGCCCGGGAATTCACAGATGTGGTGGGCAGCATTTTTTGCTGTGAATTGATGGTCTTACATAAAGCCTGCAAGAAAAAAAAAAAAATGAATATTACCATTGTTATTATTTATTACTAAGCTTCCAGTGTGCCTTGATGTGCATTTATGGCACTGTGAGAAGATGGCTAAATGTAATACCCAATTGTTGTACTCACTGGTAGATATAAAGGTCAGGCTGCCTCTGTGGGTTATCAAAGAATTCTCCAAACACTGGGGAAGATTTACAAAAAAAAATTTAGAACATCTCTTCAAGATATCAGCATTCCCAAACCTATCCACCTAAATAGGAACTTCACTCTGAGAAAACGAAATTACCTCTAATAACTGTACCTGAAAAATAAAAATAAAATGCTTTTTTTGTTTCAACACACATTGTTGAAAGGTTTTTGCTCTACCCCCCACAAAAAAAAACCTATTGTGTAAAAGGGAGGAGTAGCTGGGAGGTTAGTTTTGTGAGTGAATGTCTGCTTTGCAAGTAAAAAATCATGTAGTTTCAGTTAAAGTATTTACCAGCAAATGTGTGCCCGATCATTGAATTGTGGAAAGAATGTAAAAATAAAATGTGCGCCTCACACTGTCCAAATATGGCACTGCAAATAAATACACTGTCAGATGACAGCACTGACAGATTCAGGACTGGTGCACACTAGCTCACACTATGAACACGGGCACACAAATCAGTAAACACTGGCAAATTTATACATATGCCCGATAGCTCCTATCACTTACTCTAGTACACATAACCACCTGAGATTTACCGTGCACCTCGGAGAAACAGTCACCAGGGTGATGTAACAGTAGTTAACCAGTCCTGTCACGATCTGGAACTCCGCGCCTATCTTTTCAATGCTGAAATATGTTTTACGTAAAAAATGTGCTTTATATGTACCCTCCTGCTGGCATACAGGATGGGCTTCGGCTGATGAGAAGGGATCAACCATTCTGAGCTGCCAGCTGGAGACTGCAGCGATCGATGTTATCATGCTCTGTGCAAAGATATGATGTTCTGCAATCACTTTTAATCTACTGTGTGAGTGCAGTTTTAGGATTTTTAATAAAAGACCTAGTTTTATACAGAGAGCACTATTGGTTCTTTTTATTTGTCCTTTTATGAGCTGCATTTACCTTTCCTGGGAGCTGGACATAAGGGAAAAGAAGGTGAACATATAAAGGAGTCAATTGTTTTATGCTGATCCCAGCTGTAAAAGGGGAACACGTGCAGTAAGAAATGTTATTATTTAAAGGTCAACAGCATGAGGTTCTTTACCTGTCACTGGTTCAATCCTGTTATGGTCACGGTGGTTTTTTTCACTGTGAATTTGGATTGAAGATCACACTGAAGACTTTTGTCACATCGTTAATTTGCACAGTTTGCTGTTTGGACTGACATATGATTGGAATTAATATTAAATTATAATGATTACATTTAATGTTCGAATATTATAATCACAAGATCATGTGTATTGTTTCTATTGACACAAATGTTTTATTTATTTATTCTGAGTGCACTTTATGACATTTGGTAGCATGGCATTTTTTTCGGTATTATATAATATTCAATAAACTCAGAATGAACCAAAACAACAAGTCCTTGTTATGTGCTCTGGCACTGACCTTCATTTATCCAGTACAGAAAAACGCAGGTCACGGCAGATAGTGTGATAATGTAAGAAATTGCTGTTGGAGTGCACCATTAGAAAACTGTGGGCGACTCAACCCTTCAGCCCCTACCTATAACTGAAATACTACTATTTAGTAGTTGGACTCTTAAAATACTGATATTAGCACACGTTTATTGTCTACGTTAAATAATAATACAGACTGAATATGGATATAAGTATTATAAAATAACATCCCAATGAGCACTAATAAGCATAAAAAAAACAAACATTCTAAAAACAATAGGTGAAAAACTTGAAAACTGGTTTTTATTTAAAGAGGAGCTACAGTCTCTTAATGAAAAATGTAATAAAAACATCCCTGTGCTGCTTAAAAAATGCTTTTTTAACTTTGGATATTGTGAATATTGCACATGAACTGCTTACTTGCCAAATCCGTGGTTTACTTGCCACTGATGAAATGCTGGTGGTGGTGGCCACCTTAGGTGAAAGCATCTGAGGCAGCTGTCAGTGAGTTGTGGGATTTAGTGCAGCTGGTTTACCCAGTATACAAATCCCAATTTCACGCATGTGCATTAGTGACAGTGCCCGGTGCACTGTGTTGTCAACAGGTTGTTATAGTAATGACAGCAAAAGTGCCCACCCTGCTGTTATAGCAGCGTGCTCACAACCAAGGACCCAGAAGGAGCAGAGACAAGTGCAACTCCTCCCACTTGTGTCATTTTCTGTCTCAAAATACTGCGAGATTACACTAATAGGCATCCCAAAGACTCCTGGGATAGATGACACCGATATCCCAGGAATCCAAGGGAATCATCTAATGACGTAATTGCCTAGGTGGCCGGGACCAAAAGTGCTGCCAAAATAAATTAAAAAAGGTATTTATAAACAATAATAATAAAAATTAAAATATCCATTTAGCACTGTACTGCAGGTGGACATTGTGATCCGAGGAGGATGTCAAAATGGGTGAAGCTCTGCTTTAGCATAGAGTCAAATATGTGTAGACTCCTGAAGACCTGAGTTTTTTTTGTATGTATAATCTATAGTAACGGCAACAACAAATTGTGCAACTGCACACAGATACAAAGAATTGTAATGTACAGCATGCAGCACTCTTGGATATATCACAATGAAATGTGTTATTGCAGTTGTGTTATTCTCTTGCAGTTGTATTCCTTGATTCTATTAATGGAGGTCAGATGATTGCAACTTGTACCTTTCATTTCTGACAAGGACGTATATAGGTTCCACCTAACTTCCAAATGACATCCTCCAGGTGGTTAAAGCATAATTGTCATAACGGTTCGAATCCCAGCCACGGCACCACCTGCCTGGAGTTTGCATGTTCTCCCTGTGCCTGCATGGGTTTCCTCCGGGTACTCTGGTTTCTTCCCACACTCCAAAGACATGCTGGTAGGTTAATTGGCTCCTGTCTAAATTGTCCCTAGTATGTGTATGTATGAATGTGAGTTAGGGACCTTAGATTGTACGCCCCTTGAGGGTTAGGGACTGATGTGAATGTACAATATATATGTAAAGCGCTGTGTAAATTGACAGTGCTATAGAAGTACCTGAGATAAATAAATAAATAACAGACGCAAGGGGGAGGTAATTTCTGACCTGCTTAAAAATGCAAGTAAATGAAGTAAATAAATGTCAGACCTTTTTAAAGTGCATGCACTGGTAATTTTTTTGGTTTGTTTTGACTAGAATGCAGAAGGGCTAGATCCCCTGTCAGGTTTTTTTTATTGAACAACAACTTTAAAGTGTTACTAAACCCACAACAGTAAAATCAGTCTGTATATGCAGTAAATCATGCTTGTTATACTCACTGTAGAACCTAAGGGGTTAATCCTCTGCATTGTGTAAAAAACGCGGTTTGATCCTGACTTCTCTGATCCTTCCCTTATCTCCTGATAGACATATTATGTGAAGACACTGCACATACTCAATTTGGTGTGTATTGCTAAAGAGTTTTTTTTTTTTTTTAATTGGGAGAGGGCATGTGATCAACACAGGGCCAATCAACACTGTCCAGACAGAGGTCAAGGGTTCTGCAACCTCCTAGAGAAAACGCCTCCTACAAGCTTTAACCAGTTCTCTGCTGGATACTGAGAGAAGTCACAAGACTGCTCTAACTGCTGATGAGAAAAGGTATTTAGCAGTTTATATTGACTAAAGTAATGTTTTGTGTACTGTGGGAGATCAGATATGGTGAATGCAGGGTCCTGGATTTAGTAACACTTTAAGGCTCTTGTAATTTTCAAACGAGTGCAGATGAATGACAACCTTCAAACAAGTGCAAAAGCTCTGGCAAGGAAGCTCCCTCACAGCAAACTTCCTCCAATGGGCAATCAACAGTAGCTCAAAGCAAAGAAATATGGAAAAGATGCCAGAGAAAACAGTAGCTACACAAATCTATATTAGAACCAGTATTTATGTCTACGACCTTTCTCGCTGGGTATAAACGGGAAGATAACCTAACAGTACGTCAATTTCTCAAAGATTCTAAGCTCCGATCTAGAGAAGACATTACAAAGGCGTGGCCAGCCCTTACCTTAACGCCTTGGATGTATAGACAAATCCACCATTTTCTACGTAACTCCCCACATCTAAAGGATTATTCAAGACCGCTTACAGCTTTCGAAAAACTCTGCTTTACAGATCTCCCACAGAGGCATGTAATATCCAAATTATATTCCCTATTGGAAAGTTCCAATACATCTCACTCACTAAAGGCCTGTGCAGCCTGGCAGCATGATCTAGAAATTTCAATCTCACCTGAGGAATGGAACCACATTTACGATCACATGCATAAAGGTTCCATATGTGTTTCTACACAAGAAAGCAACTACAAAGTTTTTTCCAGATGGTACAGAGTTCCATCTGTGATTCATAAATTTGATCCTAAAGTGCCAGATTTATGCTGGCGATGCTCCCAGGCAAAAGGTACTCTTCTCCATATATGGTGGGAATGCCTGCTGCTACAGCCCTTCTGGAGAAAAGTTTTGGACACCATTAGACAAGTAACCACTTACACCCTAGACTTTACACCTGCACAATGTCTACTCCATCACTCCTCCCTTCCGGTGAGGATTTACCGTAAGTCCCTTGCATTACACATGTTAAATGCAGCAAAGCAGTGTATCCCTGTTCATTGGCGATCAGCCTATATTCCCACCGTACGAGAGTGGATTCTTAGGATCCAGAGGATTGCTGAAATGGAGGAACTGATCTCAGTGGCAAAAGATCACCCCGAGCGATTCAGGAAGACTTGGGCTTGTTGGACCCATTTCCAATCTACTGATACTTACCTTGGCTTGCTGAGGGATTGAACGAGAAAGACTTGGAGACACAGAAGGCCTCTAGAACTTTCACCTCGGCAATAACTCCATTAACGGTCATTCACTGAATTATATCGCTAATTAAAAAGATGGAATTAGAACCAGTATTTAGTTCTCCATATAGAGTAACACTGAGTGACAACTCTGTGGTTACTCTGTGGTTACTGCTTTCTCTGAGTCCACCCAAGTTGTATCCTGTGTTGAGCCCTGATTAATGGGGAAGTGTTTTTGCCTCCAAAACATGATGTCCAATTTTTATGATCTATTTATCAACAATTAAAACAACCATGGGCTCTTTGTTGTTAGTCTGACATTCCTTTCTCCAAAGTTCTTATTGCTGTTTATGTCCTTGCTGGGGAGAGGCACACTATTTGTTTGTCCTGGTGACCACTGTCACTGAGACAGAAAGTGAAAAAAAAAAATCTAAATTTTACACTTGTCACCAGAACAAAAAGTAGGGGAAATCTTGTAATAGATACATGTCCCCTTGACAAATGTATAAAAGGGATATTTCCATCACTTTGCTAAGAATGCCTTTCACTTCCTGTTATAGCTCCAGGACAGGGAGTGAAGGGAATTGTGAAATGCACAAAGACAGCGAAAAACTAATTGACAGGGGTTTTATGCATTCTATACTTTATCCAAACCTATATCACCCTATGCTCCAGCACCACACTAAACCAATGTAAGGACCATTTTTTCAGCCCCATCTGAATGTCAGAACTCCTGGCAGGAGAAAAGCTGCTTATAAAACATGCAAAAGGACCGTATTGCACATGTGTTTAGTCATGTCAAGTGTTTTGAGTGTTAACAGATTCCATTGGCCAGAATATGAATTTATTTTGGCCACTGGAATGCATTAATGCGCTAAACGCATCTACCTTTTTTGTACACTTCTGCTCCTCTCCTGAATGCGCTTTTGGTGTTTTCTTTCGGCCTATAAACACTTGTCCCCTAATATGTTTGTAAACACCTATGTGTGCATGGACATATAGTTCAACGTAGGGCTGCTTTTAGAGGCTGAACAGAAAAAACGGCAAATGTCTGTTGTCACAGAAACCACTGTGACCTGGGGGCCAGCCTCATTCCCACTGACTATGGACCCAGGAAGAAGACTCCCCCCCCCCCCTTGGGGCTACAAGGAACCGTTTCCCCAAGAGGGGTTATCACTCCCATACCTTGGTGGCCGTGAATTGTAACAGCTTCCATTTCCCTGCAATTAGGGCTGGAGGGACTGTTTTTGGGACCCCTATGCATACTGTGCCTAGTGGAACTATGTGCAGGAAGTGAATTCCAGCATATGTGTGGTTAAGGAACTTTATTTTCTGATACAGGTTTCCTGGTATCAACTATTGTTTTCCATAATTAGGTTTAGGTGATAAGCTCTCACTTTGTTTAACCGCCCTATAGCAGAAATACTACTACAGGGCAAAGCAGTGTGATTACAGTGATTACAAGCACAGGGATACAGCCTATAGTGAAACAGCACACAGTTAACCCTTTGATCACCCCTCATGTTAATCCCTTCCTGCCCAGTGCCATTAGGAGTGTCAGTGCTTTTATTTAGCACGGATCACTGTATTGGTGTCACTGGGGAGGTCAGTGACACCAAGCCAGTTCCCCCCAGTGCCAGAATGTCCACCGCAGTCCCGCTGTAAGTCGCTGATCGCCGCCATTACCAGTAAAAATAAAATACCAGTATATATACCGCCATTTGTAAATAAACCAATTAATTTACATGTATTGGGATTTTTTTTTTTTAGCAAAGACATGTCGCAGAATACATTTTGACCTAAATTTATGAAGAAATTTGATTTTTTAAATTTTTTTTACTGGACAGGTTTAATAACAAAAAGTCAAAAATATTGTTTTTTTTCTCTAAATTGTCGGTCTTTTTTTTTAACGCAAAATATTAAAAATGCACTCACAATCAAAAACCACCAAAAGAAAGCTCAATTCGTGGGGAAAAAAAGGAGGTAAATTTAATTTGGGTGCAGAGTTGCATGACCGCACAATGGTCAGTTAAAGTAACACAGTGCCGTAATGCAAAAAATGGCCTGGTCAGGAAAAGAGGCAAATCCTCTGGAGGGCAAGTGGTTAAACACCTCCTGAGTCCAGACTGCTAGGTGCCTGGAAGGAAGTTGTTTTCTTTTGTTTGTTTATGTAATGTAATTTTCTCCTGGGACTTGTAGTGTGGGTCATACCTGTCTAGAGGGAAGGTTTTTGTGTATAAATGTTGTGCTGTTTGCTAATAAAATCATTCTTTGTTTTACTCCTGCATTGGTTCTGACTAAAGCTTGGGGTAAATTTGTTATATTTTGGTTGCAGAATGGAGGAAGCTGTAGTTTGGTGGAGATACCCAGTCGGGGTGTCAGGCAGTCCATCACACCTGTAAAAGCAGAATTTTTTTAAGCCCAGAGTTCATGAAACCTTAGGAAGAAATGTAGTCTCCTTTTATGTCGCTCCACCACCGCCATGTTGGAATGTGCTCAGATATGTCAAATTGCTCTGCCCAGCCTTCATGTCTTGGCAGAGCCCTTCAGCACACACACACAGAGTGCAGAGTACTGGAAATTCATATCAACTGTCTTTACACATGAGCAGGGAAGCTGTGTGCACGCATGTGCTGCAAAACCAGCATGTGGGCAGATGTGCCACAGGGCTATTTGCAGCACAAGGCCACAACCTGTCCTTTTTTCAGCTCACATGATAGCGGTGCATTGGTATGAACTAAAATGGGACAAACTACTAAGCAACGTATTCACTCCCTTGTTATCTCTCGCTTTGACTATTGTAACTCCCTCCTCATAGGCCTACCTCATTGCAGGCTGTCCCCTCTTCAGTCTATCATGAATGCTGCTGCCAGACTCATCCACCTTAATAACCATTCTGTATCTGCCACCCCTCTCTGCCAATCCCTCCACTGGCTTCCCATTGCCCAACGGATATAATTCAAAACATTAACAATAACGTATAAAACCATTTATAACTCTGCCCCAAATTACATCACCAATCTTGTCTCCAAATATCACCCAAACCGTCCTCTCCGCTCCTCACATGACCTCCTGCTCTCTAACTCCCTTGTCTCCTCCCCCCATGCATGTCTCCAGGACTTTTCCAGAGCTTCCCCCATCCTCTGGAACTCTCTAGCACAATTTATCAGACTATCGCCTACTCTGCTCACTTTTAAGCGATCTCTGAAAACCTATCTCTTCAGGGAAGCCTATCCTGACCTCAGCTAATAATGGAATCTTCTACTCTTCCAACCAGTCCATCCCCCACAGTTACTACCTTTTGTACCACTAGCCCCTCCCTCCTAGATTGTAAGCTCCAAGGAGCAGGGCCCTCCTAACCCTCTTGTATTGTTGCTGTATTGTCTCCCGTTATATTGTAAAGCGCTGAGCAAACTGTTGGCGCTATATAAATCCTGTATAATAATAATAATAAATATGGTGAATCGTTGCCTCTGTGTGTTGGGAATGCTCACCAATGCATACAATGTGCATGGGTCCCAACGCTGTGATCACTACAGTAGCTTGTATCCTAATGATACAAGACCCTCCCTCAGAACACATCAGATATGTCTGTGATGTTTATAGCAACCAACCAAGAGCAATAGTAAACTTGACCTGAGAAGAAGGCTTCCTAACACTCTATATGAGCCATGAACAGAGTACTACCGCCTTAGAAGAGAGCTCCCACAAGCCCACCATACTGTGTATGGCTGAATACCAGCAGCCCATGATATCCCTGCTCACCCATGTACCTCGAATCCTCAGCAGTTTCCGGTAACACAGCCCAGAACACGTAGTGCCTACTGACGTCACCGACCCGGAAGCTTCTACATGCCTGGGAAGTGTAGCCGAACACAGGGCTTCAGCCAGCCTGAGAATGCGGAAGTTGTAGGAACTGTGCGACGGAAGATCGCGCTGTGCATTGTGGGTGAAAGATGGCGCCGCCCATGTAGAGCTGTCAGTTCAGGGAGGACAGAGGAGCAGAGATGCCGAAGTACTACGAGGATAAGGAGGAGGATTCTCACCCCTGTGCAGGCTCAAAGGAGGATCTGAAGAGCTGCCTGCTGGAGAGTGCCTGTGTGCTGCAGGTGGGCCTCTCTCCTCATCACCTGGCCATCTTCCATGTTTGATATGTATACGTGTAGTATAGACCTCAAACCTGCCTAGAACATTGCATTTAGAATTTACAGTCACAATAGGGCCCCACACAAGTCACAATAGGGCCCAATGTACACGGCTATCTTGGTTTGCTGGCAGAGAGATTCGCAGTAAAACGTGCTCTGTACTGCAGGGAAAGATCGAGCCCTCCGCCGATTGGACTGGAATATAGCTCAGAGAACGCCCGAGCTCATCCCCAGTCTGTATCTCATGAGAGGGATTTGTCAAAACTGGAGCAGTTATGCATGACAACCAATAGATGTCTTTCACTCATTTTCAGCTCAACTGAACAAGCTGAAGATAGAATCTGATTGGCTGCCATGTGCAACCGCTCTCCATTCTGTCTGCTCCAGTTTTGATAAATTCCCCCCATTCTGTGGCTGTGCCTCCACTGATTACATACTAATGTTTATGTGTTATCATACACTGCAGCTGGAAAGCTGTCCAGCTGTTGCCAAACTACAAGTCCCATGAGGTATTGCATGATTGACAGTTACAAGCATGACTCCCAAAGGCAGAGGCATGATGGGACTTGTAGTTTCACAACAGCTGTAGGGCCGACAGTTTGACACCCCTGCCACTGGTGTACTTAATCCACTATTAACCACTTTCCCTCTAGAGGATTAAACAACCTTCCTGACCATGCCATTTTTTGTGTTACGGCTCTTCGCTACTTTGACAATTGCATGGTTATGCAGTGCTACACCCAAATGAAATGTGTCCTTTTTTTTCCCCCACAAATAGAGCTTTCTTTTGGTGGTTGCAAAATAAAACTAAACGAGCGCTGGGTGAATAACAGTGTTAAGATAGCTGCCAGCATAAAAAGGAAAACCTCTAAAACCTCTACATGTGATATATATAAATATAAATATGCAGCGCTTGAAGACAATGTATAATCACAAATTAGTGTAATAATAAAATATACGTGTAAAACAAAGTTACAAATGGCGTACAAAGACGCAGCAGATCTCAGCCACCAGGGGGATCATACCCATAAGTGTACGTCAGGTCACAAATCACCTTCAAAAAGGGGGCTCGCAGGAACAAACAGGCCCAAGAGATAGAAGCTCCAATGGTGTAGTAATTTTATTGCAAGAAATGACATCAGAAGCAAGTAAACATGAACTTACATTCAGGAATCCAAGATGGCCATGAGGGAGGTGCCCTAACCATTGCTAGCACACCGCACGGCCTGTATGGACGGCCGGTGGCCATCTTGGATTCCTGAATTAAACTGTTGAGGCCTGGATCTAAGAATGGATTTAACTGTTGAAACCAGGGTCTAAAAATAGATCCTGGATCTAAAACTAGATCAAACCATTGACACCAGGATCTTAAAATAGATCGAACTATTGAGACCAGGATCTAAAAATAGATTCAATTGTTGAAATCAATATCTAAAAATAGATCCACGATCTAAAAGTAGATTGAACTGTTGAGACCTGGATCTAACAATGGATTGAACTATTGACACCAGGATCTAAAAGTAAATCGAACTGTTGACACCAGGGTCACAGATCAAACTGTTGAGACCAAGATCTAAAAATAGATCAGTCCATTGTTAGATCCAGGTCTCAACAGTTCAATCTATTTTTAGATCTTGGTCTCAACAGTTTGATCTGCTTTTAGACCCTGGTGTCAACAGTTCGATTTATTTTTAGATCCTGGTGTCAACAGTTCAATCCATTGTTAGATCCAGGTCTCAACAGTTTGAACTGTTGACACCAGGATCTAAAAATAAATTGAACTGTTGACACCAGGGTCTAAAAACAGATCAAACTGTTGAGACTAGGATCAAAAAATAGATCACACCATTGAGACCTGGATCTAACAAGAAATCAAACCATTGAGACCAGGATCTAAAAAAAGATTGAACTGTTGAGGCCTGAATCTAAAAATAGATGCAGGATCTAGAAATTAATCGAACTTAAATTAAGATAGATCCAGGATATAAAAATAGATTAATTTGTTGAAACCAAGATCTAAAAATAGATCCAGGATCTAAAAATAGATCAAACCATTGAGATCAGGATCTAAAAATATATTCTGGATCTAAAAATAGATTGAACTGTTGAGACCTGGATCTTAAAATAGATACTGGATCTAAAATTAGATCAAACTGTTGAGCCCATGATCTAAAATTAGATCAAACTGTTGAGACCAAGATCTAGAAATAGATCAAACTGTTGAGACCAAGATCTAAAAATAGATCAAACTGTTGAGACCAAGATCTAAAAATAGATTAAAATATTCTGAAAAGGATCTAAAAATAGAGCCAGGATCAAAAAATAGATCAAATCATTGAGACCTGGATCTAACAAGAGATCAAACCATTGAGACCAGGATCTAAAAATAGATCAAACCATTCAGACCAGGATCTAAAAATAGATCAAACTGTTGAACCTGGATCTTAAAATAGATCAAACTGTTGAGACCAAGATCTAGAAATAGATCAAACTGTTGAGACCAAGATCTAAAAATAGATCAAACTGTTGAGACCAAGATCTAAAAATAGATTAAACCATTCTGAAAAGGATCTAAAAATAGAGCCAGGATCAAAAAATAGATCAAACCATTGAGACCTGGATCTAACAAGAGATCAAACCATTGAGACCAGGATCTAAAAATAGATCAAACCATTCAGACCAGGATCTAAAAAAGATCAAACTGTTGAAACCTGGATCTTAAAATAGATCGAACTGT
Organism: Staurois parvus; assembly: GCF_062004578.1. Taxonomy (NCBI): domain Eukaryota; kingdom Metazoa; phylum Chordata; class Amphibia; order Anura; family Ranidae; genus Staurois; species Staurois parvus. The sequence continues at coordinate 846,018 of NW_028318430.1, forward strand.
TGAGACCTGGATCTTAAAATAGATCGAACTACTGAGACCAGGATCTAAAATTAGATTCAATTGTTGAAACCAATATCTAAAAATAGATCTAGGATCTAAAAATAGGTTGAACTATTGACGCCAGGAACTAAAATTAGAGCAAACTGTTGAGACCAAGATCTAAAAATAGATCGAACCATTGAGACTAGGATTGAAAAATGTAATTGAGACCTGAATCTAAAAATAGATGAAACCATTGAGACTGGAATCTAAAAATAGATTGAACTGTTGAGACCAGGATCTAAAAATCGAACTGTTGAGACCTGGATCTTAAAATAGATCGAACCATTGAGACCGAGATCTAAAGATAGAACCGTTGAGACCAGGACCTAAAAATATATCGAACCGTTGAGACCAGGATCTAAAAATAGATCAGACCATTGAGACCAGGATCTAAAAATAGATCAGACCATTTAGACCAGGATCTAAAAATAGATCAAGGATCTAAAAATAGATTGAATTGTTCAAACCAAGATCTAAAAATAGATCCAGGATCTAAAACTAAATCCACGATCTAAAAATAGATCGAACTATTGACACCTGGATCTAAGAATGGATTGGACTGTTGAGACCAGGACCTAAAAATAGATCCAGGATCTAAAAATAGATCAGACCATTGAGACCAGGATCTAAAAATAGATCAGGCCATTTAGACCAGGATCTAAAAATAGATCAAGGATCTAAAAATAGATTGAATTGTTGAGACCAAGATCTGAAAATAGATCCAGGATCTAAAAATAGATCAAACTATTGACACCAGGATCTAAAAATAGATCAGACCATTGACAGCAGGATCTAAAAATACATCCTGGATTTAAAAATATATCAGACCATTGAAAACTAGGATCTAAAAATAGATTGAACTGTTGAGACCAGGATCTAAAAGTAGATTCAGGATCTAAAAATAGATTGAATGATTGAGACCAAGATCTAAAAATAGATCCAGGGTCTAAAAATAGACTGAACTGTTGACACCAGGGTCTATAAATAGATCCTCGATCTAAAAATATATCAGACCATTGACACCAGGATTTAAAAATAGATCAAACCATTGAGACCAGAATCTAAAAATAGGTTGAACTGTGTAGACCTGGATCTTAAAATAGATCGAACTGTTGAGACCTGGATCTTAAAATAGATTGAACTGTTGAGACCTGGATCTTAAAATAGATCGAACTGTTGAGACCTGGATCTTAAAATAGATCGAACTGTTGAGACCTGGATCTTAAAATAGATCGAACTGTTGAGACCTGGATCTTAAAATAGATCAAACCATTGAGACCAGGATCTAAAAATAGATCAAACCATTGAGACCTGGATCTAAAAATAGATCAAACCATTGAGACCAGGATCTAAAAATAGATCAAACCATTGAGACCAGGATCTAAAAATACATCGAACCATTGAGACCAGGATCTAAAAATACATCGAACCATTGAGACTAGGATCAAAAAATAGATTGAACCGTTGAGACCAGGACCTAAAAATAGATCGAACCGTTGAGACCAGGACCCAAAATTAGATCGAACCGTTGAGACCAGGACCTAAAAATAGATCGAACCGTTGAGACCAGGACCTAAAAATAGATCGAACCGTTGAGACCAGGACCTAAAAATAGATCGAACCGTTGAGACCAGGACCTAAAAATAGATTCTAACCGTTGAGACCAGGACCTAAAAATAGATCGAACCGTTGAGACCAGGACCTAAAATAGATCGAACCATTGAGACCAGGACCTAAAAATAGATCAAACCAATGAGACCAGGATCTAAAAATAGATGAGACCATTGAGACAAGGATCTAAAAATAGATCAAGGATCTAAAAATAGATCGAACTATTGACACGTGGATCTAAGAATGGATTGAACTGTTGAGACCAGGACCTAAAAATAGATCGAACCGTTGAGACCAGGACCTAAAAATACATCGAACCATTGAGACTAGGATCAAAAAATAGATGAAACCATTGAGACCAGGACCTAAAAATAGATCGAACCGTTGAGACCAGGACCTAAAATAGATCGAACCATTGAGACCAGGACCTAAAAATAGATCAAACCAGTGAGACCAGGATCTAAAAATAGATCAAACCAATGAGACCAGGATCTAAAAATAGATGAGACCATTGAGACAAGGATCTAAAAATAGATCGAACTATTGACACCTGGATCTAAGAATGGATTGAACTGTTGAGACCAGGACCTAAAAATAGATCCAAGATCTAAAAATAGATCAGATCATTGAGACCAGGATCTAAAAATAGATCGGGCCATTTAGACCAGGATCTCAAAATAGATCAAGGATCTAAAAATAGATTGACTTGTTGAGACCAAGATCTGAAAATAGATCCAGGATCTAAAAATAGATCAAACTATTGACACCAAGATCTAAAAATAGATCCTGGATCTAAAAATAGATCAGACCATTGACACCAGGATCTAAAAATAGATCCTGGATCTAAAAATATATCAGACCATTGACTACCAGGATCTAAAAATAGATCAAACCATTGAGACCAGGATCTAAAAACAGATTGAACTGTTGAGACCAGGATCTAAAAGTAGATTCAGGATCTAAAAATAGATTGAATGATTGAGACCAAGATCTAAAAATAGATCCAGGATCTAAAAATAGACTGAACTGTTGATACCAGGGTCTAAAATTAGATCCTTGATCTAAAAATATATCAGACCATTGACACCAGGATTTAAAAATAGATCAAACCATTGAGACCAGAATCTAAAAATAGATTGAACTGTGTAGACCAAGATCTAAAAATAGATTGAACTGGACACCAAGATCTAAAAATAGATTGAACTGTTGACACCAGGGTCTAAAAATAGATCCTAGATCTAAAAATAGATCAAACTATTTGGACCAAGATCTAATAATAGATCTACGATCTAAAAATCTAACTATTGAGACTTGGTTTTAAGAATGGATTGAACTGTTTACACCAGGGTCTAAAAATAGATGCTGGATCTAAAAATAGATCAGACCATTGAGACCGGGATCTAAAAATAGATCAGACCATTGAGGTCAGGATCTAAAAATAGATCAGACCATTGAGGTCAGGATCTAAAAATAGATCAGACCATTGAGGCCAGGATCTAAAAATAGATCAGACCATTGAGGCCAGGATCTAAAAATAGATCAGACCATTGAGGCCAGGATCTAAAAATAGATCAGACCATTGAGGCCAGGATCTAAAAATAGATCAGACCATTGAGGCCAGGATCTAAAAATAGATCAGACCATTGAGGCCAGGATCTAAAAATAGATCAGACCATTGAGGCCAGGATCTAAAAATAGATCAGACCATTGAGGCCAGGATCTAAAAATAGATCAGACCATTGAGACCAGGATCTAAAAATAGATGAAACCACTGAGACCAGGATTTAAAAATAAATACAAGATCTAAAAATCTATCAAGCTATTGATACCAGGATCTTAAAATAAATCAAACCATTGAGACTAGGATATGAAAATAGATCAAACCATTGAGACCAGGATCTAAAAATAGATCAAACCATTGAGGCCAGGATCTAAAAATAGATCAGACCATTGAGGCCAGGATCTAAAAATAGATCAGACCATTGAGGCCAGGATCTAAAAATAGATCAGACCATTGAGGCCAGGATCTAAAAATAGATCAGACCATTGAGGCCAGGATCTAAAAATAGATCAGACCATTGAGGCCAGGATCTAAAAATAGATCAGACCATTGAGACCGGGATCTAGAAATTGATCAAACCATTGAGACCGGGATCTCAAAATAGATCAAACCATTGAGACCAGGATCTCAAAATAGATCAAACCATTGAGACCAGGATCTCAAAATAGATCAAACCATTGAGACCAGGATCTAAAAATTGATCAAACCATTGAGACCAGGATCTAAAAATTGATCAAACCATTGAGACCGGGATCTAGAAATTGATCAAACCATTGAGACCAGGATCTAGAAATAGATCAAAACACTGAGACCAGGATGTAGAAATAGATCAAACCATTGAGACTAGGATGTAAAAATAGATCAAACCATTGAGACCAGGATGTAAAAATAGATCAAACCATTGAGACCAGGATCTAAAATTAAATTGAACTGTTGACACCAGGGTCTAAAAATAGATCCTGGATCTAAAAATAGATCAGACCATTGAGACCAGGATCTAAAAATAGATCAAACTATTGACACCAAGATCTAAAAATAGATCCTGGATCTAAAAATAGATCAGACCATTGACACCAGGATCTAAAAATAGATCCTGGATCTAAAAATATATCAGACCATTGACTACCAGGATCTAAAAATAGATCAAACCATTGAGACCAGGATCTAAAAACAGATTGAACTGTTGAGACCAGGATCTAAAAGTAGATTCAGGATCTAAAAATAGATTGAATGATTGAGACCAAGATCTAAAAATAGATCCAGGATCTAAAAATAGACTGAACTGTTGATACCAGGGTCTAAAATTAGATCCTTGATCTAAAAATATATCAGACCATTGACACCAGGATTTAAAAATAAATCAAACCATTGAGACCAGAATCTAAAAATAGATTGAACTGTGTAGACCAAGATCTAAAAATAGATTGAACTGGACACCAAGATCTAAAAATAGATTGAACTGTTGACACCAGGGTCTAAAAATAGATCCTAGATCTAAAAATAGATCAAACTATTTGGACCAAGATCTAATAATAGATCTACGATCTAAAAATCTAACTATTGAGACTTGGTTTTAAGAATGGATTGAACTGTTTACACCAGGGTCTAAAAATAGATGCTGGATCTAAAAATAGATCAGACCATTGAGACCGGGATCTAAAAATAGATCAGACCATTGAGGTCAGGATCTAAAAATAGATCAGACCATTGAGGTCAGGATCTAAAAATAGATCAGACCATTGAGGCCAGGATCTAAAAATAGATCAGACCATTGAGGCCAGGATCTAAAAATAGATCAGACCATTGAGGCCAGGATCTAAAAATAGATCAGACCATTGAGGCCAGGATCTAAAAATAGATCAGACCATTGAGGCCAGGATCTAAAAATAGATCAGACCATTGAGGCCAGGATCTAAAAATAGATCAGACCATTGAGGCCAGGATCTAAAAATAGATCAGACCATTGAGACCAGGATCTAAAAATAGATGAAACCACTGAGGCCAGGATTTAAAAATAAATACAAGATCTAAAAATCTATCAAGCTATTGATACCAGGATCTTAAAATAAATCAAACCATTGAGACTAGGATATGAAAATAGATCAAACCATTGAGACCAGGATCTAAAAATAGATCAAACCATTGAGACCAGGATCTAAAAATAGATCAAACCATTGAGACCAGGATCTCAAAATAGATCAAACCATTGAGACCAGGATCTCAAAATAGATCAAACCATTGAGACCAGGATCTAAAAATTGATCAAACCATTGAGACCAGGATCTAAAAATTGATCAAACCATTGAGACCGGGATCTAGAAATTGATCAAACCATTGAGACCAGGATCTAGAAATAGATCAAAACACTGAGACCAGGATGTAGAAATAGATCAAACCATTGAGACTAGGATGTAAAAATAGATCAAACCATTAAGACCAGGATGTAAAAATAGATCAAACCATTGAGACCAGGATCTAAAATTAAATTGAACTGTTGACACCAGGGTCTAAAAATAGATCCTGGATCTAAAAATAGATCAGACCATTGAGACCAGTATCTAAAAATAGATCAGACCATTAAAACCAGGATCTAAAAATAGATCAAATTGTTGAGACCTGGATCTAAGAATAGATTGAACTGTTGACACCAGGATCTAAAAATATATTGAACTGTTGACACTAGGGTCTAACAATAATCAGTGGTTCTATAAATGGTCAAGCCATTGAGACCAAGATCTGAAAATAGATTGAACTGTTGGAACCAGGATCTAAAAGTAGATCCAGGATCTAAAAATAGATCAGACCAATGAGACCAGGATCTAAAAACAGATCAAACCATTGAGACCTGGATCTAAAAATAGATTGAGATGTTGAGCCCTGGATCTAAAAATAGATCAGGATCTAAAAATAGATTAAATTGTTGAGACCAAGATCTAAAAATAAATTGAACTGTTGAGACCAGGATCTAAGAATGGATTGAACTGTTGAGACCAGGGTCTAAAAATAGATCCTGGATCAAAAAATAGATCAAAGCATTGAAACCAAGATCTGAAAATAGATCAAACCATTGAGACCAGGATCTAAAAATAGATCAAACCGTTGAGACCAGGATCTAAAAATAGATCAGACCATTGAGACCAAGATCTAAAAATAGATCCAGGATCTAAAAATAGACTGAACTGTTGACACCAGGATCTAAAAATAGATCCTGGATCTAAAAATATATCAGACTATTGAATATCAGGATCTAAAAATAGATCAAATCATTGAGACCAGGATCTAAAATGAGATAGAACCGTTGAGACGAGGATCTAAAAATAGGTTGAACTGTTGACACCAGGGTCTTAAAATAGATTGAACAGTTGAGACCGGGATCTAAAAATAGATTGAACTGTTGAGACCAGGATCTAAAAATAGATTGAACTGTTGAGACCAGGATCTAAAAATAGATTGAACTGTTGACACTAGGATCTAAGAATGGATTGAATTGTGAGACCTGGATCTAAGAATGGATTGAACTGTTGACACCAGGGTCTAAAAATAGATCCTGGATCTAAAAATAGATCAGGCCATTGAGACTAGGATCTAAAAAAATATCAAACCACGGAGACCAGGATCTAAAAATAGATCAAACTGTTGAGATCAGGATCTAAAAACAGATCAAACCATCAAGTCCAGGATCTAAAAATAGATCAAACCATTGAGACCAGGATCGAAAATTAGATCAAGGATCCTAAAAATAGATTGAACTGTTGAGACCAGGATCCTAAAAATAGATTGAACTGTCTTGAAAATAGATCGAGTTTTGTCTTGGCATCAGCAAGGGAGAAGGTCACCAGCACACCATAAAGGTGTGCTGGTGACCTTCTCTGTAGCTGATTCTGTTCAGTTCCAGCCAATGATCACTGCAGCACCCACTTATACACACAGGCATCTTTAACGCAGTAACGTGCGTGTTTGGATTGTACACTTGTCTGAGAGTCGGATACGAAGCTACATGAAGGATGGGTGGGGGAATGATATCAATCTTTTTATATGAAAGCAGTAGCATTTTTAAATATAATGCATAATACTTGTAAACTTTTATTATAATTTTTTTTTTCAATTTACCTCCGGAGTATTCGGTTACAGGTTCATATGCTGATCTGCCCTACATAGAACCCTTAAAATGATTGTAAATTTTTTTTTTATTTTAAAATTAGAAACATGTCATACTTTCCTGCTCTATGCAATGGTTTTGCATGCAGCCTCGGTCCCCCTTTTCTGGGGTCGCTTGCTGGCGCTCCTGGCTCCTCCTACCTTCAGAGTTCCCCCATAGCAAGCCGCTTGCTATGCGGGCATCTGTGCAGGCTTGATCCTTATCTGAGGAGGGAGAGAGAAAGCAGCGCTTCTTCTCCCAGGTATTGTGCTGGTTTGAGACTGGGATCAGATAAGTTTACAGGGGAGGCTGGGGAGCTGGTCACAGAAGGTTTTTTTTTTTTTATTATGTTTTTTTAAACTCTAATGCAGGGCATAGACGGTTTGTTTATCAGCCGATTTTTCATCCGAAAGAATAATCGGCCGATTTTCGCACATTTAGTGGGGCAATGGCATCGGCCGACTTTTGCCGTTCCTCCTCATTTTGTTTATCAGTCATGCTGGAAAATTCGTGAAAAACCTCCGATTTTCGCAATCATTGGTGGCAACATCTGTTTACAGAACGGATGTTTTGTTTTTTGGACGAAAAATCGGCCGATAAACAAACCGTCTATGGCCTGCATAATACATAGAATACATTAAGGCAGAAAAAGCCTTCTGCCTTTTATAATCACTTTAAAAAACTTCTTTCTCCTGCCCAGGACTACATGTCCCATGAAACATTGCGCCTCATACATTCACAAGTTCTCAGGCACTTGGTGACATGTATGGACGGTGTACTGAGCTGTAGGTGTACTGAGCTTTATGTGTATCGCATTGTGTATGCTGACATGTATACACAGTGCAGCACACATACTTCTCAGTACACCATTCATACATGTTAGTGTACATAGTGCAACACACATACAGTTCAGTACACTATTCATACATGTAAACAAATAATGCATTCTGTATGAAGGTCAGCTAATTGACTGACCACCTAATCTGTAATTTAAATTGTTGACAACTGTTTTTATTATCGATTAGAATTGATTATGTTGATTAATTGTTTCAGCCCTAGTTTTGAGAACGGTTGGGGGCAGGGACATAAAACCAGTTCTGTTGTCTGTTTACATTCAGCCCTGCTTTCAATGGGGAGTACAAGTACAGCAGGAGTGGTATCTTTAAAACTGAAAATGATTGTGCTTGGAGTTAGACTTTAATTGTGTTCATGTGTTGGAAGGTATATGTTATTAACTTGTGTTGTCTTCTTGTGCAGGAAGGAAAAACCCCCAAGCAATGTTTAAAAGAAGGCCACTGCAAATCTCTGCAAGTCAGCTTTTTTGAGTGTAAAAGATCAGTTGTAAGTCCATTTATATGTGTAAATACTGCAGTAGTACTTGGCCAACCTTGACTTCATAAATTTTGTTGCTAATGTTGCATGTTAAATATTTCTCTGTACTGCACATGCACAATTGTGAGCAATTTAAATGGCACCTAAAGGTACTCTGAAATAGCAGCACAATTTTTTTTGTCTGCATTGCCTTATTCTGCTCCACAGTGATGCAGTTGTGTTTTCTGTGTGACAGATTTTCTTTACGGCGGTAACGTTTGAAAGCCAAGCAAAACCGCACATTTAGAAAGTAAAATACATACATACGTTCATACTAAAGATACATTTTGTAAATGTGTGGCTGTTAGATTCGGTGAATTCAGTTTGATGCATGTAATTTGGAGACCATCAGAGCTGCCCCTGACCAGGATTGGCCATTGTACCCACTGTGTTCATGGAATCCTAGTAGCAGCATTTCCAAAATGTATGCTTGTACATGATCTCCCAAGTGCAGTGGGTGCATTTGATATCCTATTCAGGTGTACACAAAGTGCAAAAAAGCATCTATTTTAACTGTGGTTCCACTTTTGCAGTACAATTTGAGAACCCCACCATATGTTTTGAAATTGCGGGATGATAGCTTGAGTTAAAGTGGTTGTAAAGGATCACAGGTTTTTACCTACATGCATTCTATGCATGAAGGTGAAAAAACCTTCTCTGTGCAGCATCCCCCCCCCAGCCACCCCTATTACTCACCTAAGCCTCCTCTCGATCCAGCAATGTTCCCTGGCGTTATGGCTATCCTGAGACTCCCTCTCCTCATTGGCCGAGACAGCAGCGGGAGCCATTGGCTTCCACTGCTGTCAATCACAGCCAGTGAGCCAATGAGAAGAGAGATGTGGTGGGGCCAAGCTATGACTCTATATGGACACACGGGGCAGCGGCTGGTGAGTGCGCATGCTCGGGTGCCCCAATAGCATGTTGCTGGCTGTGGTGGCAACCGACAGGAGGGAGGGGCCAGGAGCGCCGGCAAGGGATTGGAGAAGGAGTATCCGGACTGCTGTACATAACCTCTGCACAGAGCAGGTAAGTATAGACATGTTTGTTATTTAAAGAAAAAAATTCAATAGAAAAGCAGTTGCGTACATAGGGGGTTTTCATAATCAAAAACAGGCACAGTAAAAATAATACCAAGTCACCTGTCTGTCTCTTCAGCAGCACTGCTGCTTAGGCCCCAAACCTTGGCCTATGGCTTTTTGATTGATCTATCAGACCGTCTCACACAGCATCTCTATGTTCCTGTGCCCATTTCTCAGCTCACCCAGCTATCCTGGCTCTCAAGCTCTCCTGGCTTTCTCAGCTGTTTCAGTTGCATCTCCCTGGTGCACTAGCCCACATCCTGGCCTTTTGATAGGGGATCTACTGACACCTCGGGCTCTCTCACTCCTCTGAAACCTTCAGATTACCTCGGTCCATTGGACTTGCCTAGTTGTCTCCATTCTGTCTGTCCTCCAGACTCACTTAGCCATCTCAACTCACTAAGCCCTACTGCAGCCTTTATCAATCTTTTCAACATAGAGGAACCCTTGATATAACTTTCCAGCTTCAGGAAACCCCTGCTTAAAATTACTGTCTACAACTCATGATACATTAGTGTGATGGTCAGTGGGAAGAATGCTCCTTACACTTGTGGTCAATGGGAAGAATTACCCCCTTACAGAGAGCTAAAAAGATCAACAGTGTCAGTGGGAAGTGTTCACTGCTGAAAGAACCCCCAGCAACCTCTGGAGGAACCATAGTTTAGAAACCCTTCCCTATTGTCACAAGTTAGCCTGCAGTTTCTTGTTTGTGTATTCGTACCGCCTTGCTGCAGTGCTATTCCTACCCTAATTGCTTTCACATGTGTGGCTTGTCTGATTTCACTTATGGGCATCGCCTGCTATTCTCTGGGTTTTATTTCCTTCCCTTCCATCACTTCCTGGCCCGCCTCCTAGCTACTTGTCTATATAAGACATTCTCAGTCTAGCTCACTTCTTAGTATTCTGAGCTCCCATTTGTTGCTACTCCTGTATCCTGTGTCTGACTACCTGTGTACCGACCCCAACTTTGTCCACCAACTGTGCTTGGTTTCCGCCTGTCCTGTCCTCCGCTTGTCTACTGGATTTCCTGATGTCTCCTGCTATAGTACTCTGGTCATGTGAGCATTCTCCGCATGCTCAGCTGGGTGTACCTGGGGGTCGTGACCTGGATCCAGCTTGCTGCAAGCCCTTCCCCACCATCAGGGGCCCTGGTGAAGAAGCAGACTGGGGCTTAGTCTCCATACCCTGGGGAACCCCAAGTTGGCAATCTACAAAGGCTCACTACCGCAGATGCTTGACACCTATGGACAAAGAAGCTCTCATCTCCAGCATGGAGTGCTGTCTCTTGAGTAGAACAGACCTGTCTCCTAATGGGAGATCTGAGCTATGGCTAGGCACTTTACTTGAAAGGCTGTGCGCACCTGCACTCACAGCCTGCCAGCTTCCTGCAAGACCTGGATATTGGGTGGGAGATTTTATCGCCCAAAAAAACTCTTTGAAGTCTCCAAGCTCTGGATCTCAATCTGGGAAAACCAAAAGTTAAAAAATCACTTCTCCGCTCAAAAGCAATATTCCAGAGCCCCAAACTCTGCATTTGTGCAAACCCTGTATGTTTACTACTTCTCCTTTCATAGTGGCAGAGCCTCACACTGTCACGATGTTCAAATGTTTCCGTTGGCACATACTGCTTAAATATGATTAAAAAAATATTTCTAACTTATACAGTAGTTTCTTCAGAGCAGGTGTAGGCAGCTTGAGTTTGTCCAAACTTGTTTGCAATGCGCAGTTAGGGGACATACACTCACTGCCATTTTGTTAGGTACACCTGTTCAATTGCTTGGTAACACAAATTGCTAATCAGCCAATCACATGTAGACATGGTGAAGACAACTTTCTGAAGTTCAAACCAAGCATCATAATAGGGAAGAAAGGGGATTCAAGTGACTTTGAACATGGCATGGTTGTTGGTGCTGGATGGGCTGGCTTGAGTATTTCAAAAACTGCTGATCTACTGGGATTTTCATGCACAACCATCACTACGGTTTACAGAGAATGGTCCAAAAAAGAGAAAATATCCAGTGAGCTCCAGCTGTGTGGAAGAAAATGTCTTGTTTATGTCAAAGGAGAATGGGCAGACTGGTTCAAGATGATAGGCAACAGTAATTCATGTCAATATGGACCAAAATCTCTGAAGAATGCTTCCAAGAACTTGTTGAACCTATGTCATGAAGAATTAAGGGAGGTCTGAAGCCAAAAGGGGGTCAGTACTAGCAATCCAGTACTAGCAAGATGTACCTAATAAAGTGGCCAGTGAGTGTATGTAGGGACAGTTTTTTGCACCTGCAGGCATCAACCCAGTATCCAAATTTGCAGCTGGAAATTCCCTCTTCAGCAGAAGTGGTTTTGATTGCACACAGGTGACCCTTATATTATGTCCCACCTAATTGTGGGACTTCTGAGTTAATAGGTTTGACCACATATTGTTTAGAGGTTTTCCTAGCAAAGGGGTGAATGCTTATGCAGACAATGTTGTTTTTTTTTTGTTTGTTTTTTTTTCTGTTCAAAACTGATAATTTTTTTTACATCAGACAATTGTTTAGTTTCCAGCACTTTTTTCAATACGGCACTTTTTTTTTTAAACTAATGGAACAACTGCATAGTTATGTACTGTCATGGCTAAAAATATTAGTACCCTTGCATTTCTGTCAGTGCACTACTTTTAATTGGTATGACACAAAATGGTTGAGAAACAAAAAGCCAAATCTGACACTCTGACAATCTGTTTGTTAGCACACCCCTTGGAAACGTGGATGACTGAAATAAATAGCTTCCTGTAACCATCAATGAGTTTCTTACACCGCTCTACTGAAATTGTGGACCACTGTTCTTTTGTCAACTTCTCCAGGTCTCCCAGATGCGGAAGGGTTGTTTTTCCAACTGCTGTTTTGAGATCTCTCCACAGTGCTCTATGGGATTGAGATCTGGACTCATCATCTGCTGGCCAGTTCCATACTCTCCAGTGCTTTGTCTGAAACCAATTTTTGGTGCTTTTGGATATCATTGTCCTGCTGTAAGACCCATGACCTCTGATGGAGACCCAACTTTCTGACACTGGGCCCTACATAGCACCCCAGAATTCTTTGTTAGTCTTCAGGTTTCATAATGCCATGCACACGGTCAAAACATTCAGTGCCTGAAGCAGCAAAGCAACCCCAAAACATCAAAGAACCTCCACTATGCTTGACTGTAGGGACTGTATTCTTTCCTTTAAAGGCCTCATTGCTTTTTCTGAAAACAATAAAATGATGGGCTTTACCAAAAAGCCGTAACTTTGTTTAACCTGTCCACAGCACATTCTCCCAAAAGGATTGTGGCAAACTCCAATCTGGCTTTTTATGTTTCTGTGTCAGCAGTGAGGTCCTCCTGGGTCTCCTACCATAGCATCCCTTTTCATTCAGATAGTGACGTTTAGTGCTAGCTGACAGAGTTGTACCCTGTGCCTGAAGGTCAGCTTGAATTTGTCTGGAAGTTGATCAAGGTTCTTTATCCACCATTTGAACAATCTTTTGTTGCAATCTTTGATCAGTTTTTTTTTTCGTCCACGTCCAGGGAGATTAGCTACAGTGCCAGGGGCTGTAAACTTAATGATAATGTTGTGCACAGTGAACATAGAAATATTAAAGTGGTTCTAAAGGCTCAAGGTTTTTTTTTTACCTTCCTTCATTCTATGAAGGAAGGTAAAAAGCCTTCTCTCTGCAGCATCCCCCCCTCCTCCATACTCACCTAAGCCCCCTTTTGATCCAGCGATGTTTACTAGAGTCTCAGCTATCCTGGAACTCCTTCTTCTCATTGGCTGACAATCACAGCCAGTGAGCCAGAAGAGAGGGGGTGGGGCCGAGCCGTGGCTCCGTGTATGAATGGACACATGGAGCAGTGGGTGCCTCCATAGCAAGCTGCTTGCTGTGGGGGCACCTGACAGGAGGGATGGGACAGGAGATCCTGCGGGGGACCCGAGAAGAGGAGGATCCAGGCTGCTCTGTGCAAAACCACTTCACACAGCAGGTAAGTATAGACATGTTTGTTATTTTTTCTTAAAAAATAACCCCCAAGAAAACCTTTAGAATCACTTTAAGATCTCTGGAGATGGACTTGTAACCTTGATTGTCTATGCTTTTCCACAATTTTTGTTCTCATATTCTCCAGACAAGTCTTTGCTGTTTCTCTTTTTCTTGCTCCATGTGGCCCACAGAGACACACAGCAGAAAGATTGAGTCAATTTTTCACCATTTTAACTGGTTGCCAGTGTGATTTCTATATTGTCAGCACCTGTTAATCGATTACAGATGAGTTTAGTTAAAAATTACAGGAGCATCACAAACATGGAATGCACTTATTTTTTGCAATTTTGAGTAATTGCCAATAATTTTGTTCAGTCCATTTTTGGAGTTTTGGGTGCAATGCGTCAGATTTGGCTTTTAGTTTGTCCTTTTTGTGTCATACCAATACAAACAATAGTAATAAACATAAGAATGCCTAAACATTTGTAATTGCAACAATTTTCTGAGCGAAGTGGTGCATTATCTGACAGAAATGCAGGGGTGCCAGTATTTTTGGCCATGACTGTATTAGACAAAATAAAAAGATATATTTTGTTTCATTTTATTTTCCTCTTTACTAATCTTATGTACAGTCCTGAAATAATTTTGTTTATTCTCAGCTGGACAACAGAGCACGCTTTCGAGGGAGAAAAGGTTACTGAAGTTTGGAAGATGCATTTGTCTGCACCCTACTACAAGCTGAGATCATAAATTTTGCAGGGTGCACAGTATAGTGATTTTCAATTCTTTTTCTTTCTTCTGTTCTCATTCAAAATACACACAGTGGTGACAAACTACATTTTCACAGTGTTTGATAAACAAAATATATGTTGTTAATAAAATGCATTGTTGGGAATTTTTTTTTTTTTGCAGTAGACCTCTAATTTGTATTTTTGAGACGTATAAGAGCTGAATATATTAAATTTATTTTAATTTGATGTTTGTGCTTTATGTTTTATGCTGCAGTCTCTTTTGTTTTGTTTAAATTTGTATACTTCTGTATAGATATAGGTACTTTACAAGGTAACCATATACCACTAGTGATGGACTTGATGGACTCCATGGCAGCATATGTTTGGGTAGCTCCGCCCTTTCTGCTTCCACATAGGACCCCACTCCCATAAATTTTGAGGCTGAGCCAGAGGCCTTGTTCTGTAACTAGTGTATTCATAACACTGGGAGGGGACTCATGCTGTCATGGAGTCCATCAGGAAATGAAACTTACGGTAGGAAATTTTCCTGACAGACTCCATGGCAGCATACATTTGGGAACTAACTAGCACCCAAAAAAACAAGGGTTTTTTGGGATGCTGGAAAAAGTAGGGTTTCAATCATAGCACTTTGCCAACAGAAACCTTATGGGTAAAATTTAACAGTATAAGGAAACTAGCTACACACCACAATGAGCCAGAACAGTCTTAATGGAAGACATGTCATCTCCTTACAAATATTCCTGGAACCCTTTCACACGGAGCCCACAAAGTCTGCACACTCCTGGTTGAGGGTGTTGTCACTGCTTTCATAAGAACCAAGGCCTAAGCCCTATAAGCCAGTTGGCTAGCTGGAATAACCCATCTAGCAATGATTCTGGATGGTATCTAAATCCCGCTGTCACTGCTGGAGAGAGTGATAAAGCGATATCCTAAAACTCTAAGCAAAACTGTAGCTTGTGAGCATGCTCGAAGTATCCCAATATCCAAGGAATGGAACCAGCTATCCTTATTGGTACTGCATATGGGAGGAACAAATCATTTGTTCTCATAGGATGCTGAAGCCACCTCAGATTGCAACCCAGTATGGATATAAACACTACTAGGCAGAATGCCAACAAGTTTCCCTTCTAGCCCAAAGTTCAGATCCTGGCAAACCTCCTGATTGAGGAAAAAACCCTTAGAGAGGATGACTTCATGACCGAGCCTTTACTCAAAACAAGACTGAAAGAGACCCTATCTGCAGCAGCAAGTTGCAAAAGGCTGACAGGCAGAAGAGAGGAAAGGCAGGATAACCCAGCCTCCTACCACCAGTATGCTTTAGTTGCGAAAACAATGTATCCTGAACCGTGATGAATTGGGCTTTCAGATACACAAAGAATTGCATAAGAGTCAGATGACACGTTTTGAAAGACTAGCCAGCCAACTTCTTGTAGGGCTCTTACAACTCCCTCTGTATTTTTGAAAGGGATCTCTGTCTAGAGAAGGAGTGGATCGAGAATCCAACGAGCAGACTTGTATGCTGCATAATGTCTTGACCCATGTAGAAACAGAAGTGCGTCAGAAGAGAGAGCTCTGGGGAGTTGGAAAAAGGCATTCCTCTGAACAATGGTACTCATCTTAAAATCACATTTGTTGGATTTAATTTGCCATTCCTAGAGACAGTAAAATTTGACGTTGGCTAGCAGGACTTATCTATCCTTGCTGGAGCAAAGTCATAGGCTTGAAGGTGACCAAGTGTCCGAGACCAAAGCTGTACGCTAAGATATGTATGATTGGCACAATCTGAAAAGGCCAGTAAGCATCCTCTCTCCCAGAAGTTTAGCTTTTGCTGATTTCTTGGTTGAGGATTCTCTCTTCAGTTCTTTCTGGACTTCAAGCCAGGATTGCAGGAGCAACCCTCTTTGGTGTTAGAAACTGACTCTTGAACTGCAGTCTTCTTTCATGCAGTAGACATTTACTCTGAGGCGGGAGGCCAGACTAAATGCAATCCCAGCTATTTGCTATCAAATGAAGTTTGCCCTTGAAGGGGACAGTTTAAACTATCACAAGTTTAGTGTTGAATAATATTCTTCATCCCAACTTCCATTGCATTGGAAGAGAGGCAAGGGTTAAGGCAGGTTCACAGGCTGCAACTGCAGACAGATATACCCTCTAAGATGGAGACCAACACAAAGTTACCATCAGAAGATGCTGCTCCCCCACAAGGACACACCCAATCACCATGATTGAGTATACCCCTGAAGGACACAGCATCCTCCAATGGCAACTCCATGTATCTGGCTAATCTCATGAAGTCCACGTTAACCAAATAGGTGACTCCTTATGCTGGAAAACCTCTTCCTCATAAGTGCATAATTTGACATCCTGCAGTGCAGGTAGAAGTGTCCTGGTTGGAGTTTGAACTGAGCAACCCATTGCTGCAAGGTAAATTTGCTGACCACTAAGTCACTTTGCTGCTCTGTCACTCTGTTCAATTTTGCACCACTCTTCTAGAACGAGCTTCAAGCTTAAACATCGTAGGGACCCAAATGCTACACACTCCTTTGAAAGTGCTAAAAATACTTGCATTGCAGGTACCTCTGCAGGATCTTACATTTTAGGCATCCTAACAGCCTTACAAAAGGGAAGTACAAAAACCTGCATCGTCATCCACATCTTCCTCTTAGGAAAGAGGGTTAAATTGGCCCATTGACTGGTCCTGCAAGGAAAAAAGCTTGACATTGCCAGAGCAGAGAATCCTTGCACAGGGAGAGTTGTGATAAACTTCTTTAGTGTGTCTTATGACACCCTCCTTTAGAATGTCTTGACTACCTGTGACAACTTGTTGGTCACTGTCATCTTCCTCTTTGGCTGCTTGCACAAAGCTGGAATACATACAGTGTTTTGCCTGCCAAGGAATTAGCATCACGGGCCCGTTTTATGGTGGGCATAATGCAGATCTGGAAGGACTTAATAGCAAGTGCCCATTTAGTCAGCTTCCCATACACCTGAAAGAAAAAAACTTACCCAACAAAATGCCCCTTACCTTCTTGGCAATGGCTGACTACAAGGATGAATGGCAATCCTTGATTCTAAACAGTAAGCACGTCTTGGCAAAAAACTAGCAGTAAGGAATGCAAGAACGTAAGGACTGTACAGCTTTAAAAAACCCACTGAAGGACTGACAATCTAGGTAAGGGTACCATTATGGAAGACATTGCCCCCTTCCAACTACAACCTGCATAGAGCAGTCACAGGATAGAAGGATTAGATTGCAGGCTACACAAAGACCTGGCACAGTAAAATAAATCCCTGCTAAAGAGGGACACTGCGCAAGTCTAAGGGAGAACTCCACATTGTTAAGAAAAAATATAACACGTACAATTGCTATGCAAGCCAATTATTAATTTAAAAATGACCTTCCCAATTTAAACTGCAGCTGCTGAAGTTCCTAAGCTGTCAAGGACAATGTAATAGTTGTTTCTGTTTGCTAGGTGACACAAAAACCCTAAGAGGTTAACCACTGCTAAAGGAATATTAACACTGCAGGTTCCCACATTAGAGCGCTGTGATTCCAATAGGTAATTAATGAACCAGACCCTGCTATACAGGAACAAAACCATGCTGAAACAAACCGTTATCTGTTCAGGACAGAAAAAAAGAAAAAGGTAGAAGACTGCACCAAGCTTTGATAAAATGCTGGAATGTTCTATCATCCAAAGAGCACATTCATCTCCATGTTTTAATTTTTGGTCATTTTTTCAAGTGGTTGTAAAGGCTCAAGGTTTTTACCTTTGTGCATTCTATCCATGAAGATAAAAAACCCTTTATGTGCAGCTGCCCCCCCCCCCCCCCCGTCACCCTAAAATTTACCTGAGCCCCATGACGATCCAGTGATATGCACAAGAGTCTCGGCTTGCCATGGGCTCTCCCCCTTCATTGTCTGAGCCAATGAGGAGAGAGAGAGGGGGTGGGGCCAAGCGGCAAAGCTGTGTGTGAATGGAGATGCAGAGCAGTGGCTCAGGAGCAAGGGTGCCCCCAGAGCAAGCTGTTTGCTGTGGGGGCACTTGGCAGGGAGGAGGGGCCAGGAGTGCTGGCGGGGACCTGAGGAGGATTGGGGATGCTCTTTGCAAAACCATTGCACAGAGCATGTAAATATAACATGTTTGTTATTTTTAATTTTAAAAAAAATGCCTTTAATCACTTCCCGCCCGCCATATTAGGAAATGACGGGCGGGTGGCGGTTCTCGTTCTGGAAGGACGTCATGACGTCCTCCCACTCTAACTGCACGCCCTCGGGAGCATGCGGTGCAGCAATCGGTGGTGCACTGTGCCCCTGGGAAACAGCGGATTATTGATCATTGTAAAGAGCAGATTACGTCAGCTCTGCCATGTGATCAGCTGTGTCCAATCACAGCTGATCACGTAAATAGGTTATCGGCAGTCCTCTCCTCACGCAGACGGCTCGTGAGGAGAGCCGGTAATCGCCATTCCCCAGAGGGGACATCTACACTGATCATCAGGGCACTGATGATCAATGCCCTGATGATCACTTTTATACCCAAGGAGGGTCTCGATGCCAGCATACTCAGACCTCAGGTGGGTCCCGATGCCAGCACCCTCAGACCCCAAATATGTCCCGATGCTGGCACCCTTACACCTTCAGGTGGGCCCCGATGCCAGCACCCTCAGACCCCAAATGGGTCCCAATGCTGGCACCCTTGTACCTCCAGCTGGGCCCTGATGCCAGCACCCTCAGACCCCTGAAGGGCCCTGATGCCAGCAACCTCAGACCCCAAATTGGTCCTGATGCTGGCACTCTTACACCTCCAGGTGGGCCCCGATGCCAGCACCCTCAGACCCCAGGAGGGCCCTGATGCTGGCATCCTCAGATCCCAGGTGGGTCCTGATGCCAACACCAATAGATTTCAAGTGGGCCCCAATGCAAGCACCCTCAGACCCCTGGTGGGCCTTGATACCAGCACCCTCAGTCCCCAGGAGGTCCCTGATGCCAGCACCCTCAGACTCCTTGTGGGTCCCGATGCCAGCACTTTCAGACCCCAAGTGGGTTCAGATGCCAGCACCCTTTAGAGACCTGGTGGGTCCCTATGCGAGCACTCTCAGACCCCAAGATGGCCCCTATGTCAACACCCTCAGACCCAGGTAAGCCTTGATGCCAGCACCCTCAGGCCCCAGGTGGGTCCCGATGTTGGCATCCTCAGACTTCCAGGTGGGCCCTGATGCCAGCACCTCCAGACCCCAGGTTGATCCCGATTCCAGCACCTCCAGACCCCAGGTTGATCCCAATGCCAGCACCCTCAGACCTTAGGAAGGCCCCCACACTAAAGCAGCCTGGGTCGACACTAAACAACTTCAACTGACCCTAATGGCCAGGATCGAGCCTAATGGGCTTAGCCTAATGCCTTGGCCTGTCACTGGCTGCCTGGGCTGTTACTAACAGGTTTGGGAGACACTAAAGGCCTCAGCCGGGGAGGTACGAGCAGAGAGCTGTACTTTCTGACTGAAGTAGCATGACATTACACGCAATATTTGTTGATTGCAGGTGTAATAATTTACAGGCTTCTAAAAAAAAAAATAATAAATGCACATTTTTTTTACCTGCAAGAAAATGTGCATTAATTTATAATAGTTTAAGTTACCCTTTAAGCCTATGTTATGATGACAGCCAAAGGCTTCTATGACCTATTTGCTGTCAGAGCGCCCTCCTCTCCTTGCAGCCTGTGCTGGTTGTTACAGGGGAGATGACCACATGTCTGGACTACAGCAGCCTGAAAATAGGCAATTATATTCAACTTTATTTCACAGGTTAGTTGGGACAACTGCAGCTTTATACCAAGGCTGCAGCATAGAGATGTATGGTTTCTTTTTTTTTTTAACTCTTATATCTCTCCTTTAGGGCCCATTCGCACTAGGTACTGCAGGAGAATTGCACAGGAACGCTGTAATGTGAATCGCACAATAACAGCACTTCCGTGCAGTGCGATTTCAGGCCATTCATTTTGAATGGGCTGAAATCGCACCACATTGCACCAAAAGCAGTGCATGCACTACTTTTCTAAATGCACTACAACCCAATCACATGGTAGTTTTGTACCATGCGGGCAAGCACACTGCATTTGTGACCTGTGTTTGGGGTGTCGTTAACTTTGCATTGACACCTGCTGCAGATTGCAAGGGGAGCGTGATTGGAATGGGGTGCTGGAAATCAGCAAAGGAACGCGGCTTTCCCGTACCGCATTCTAGTGTGAACAGGCTCTTAATATTGGGGAATAATGAAACAAGTGATTATAATTACATGATTTGTAGAGATATGAATAAAACACCACAACCTGGAAGAAGATTTACAACAATCATGAAACAAACTTACATAGAGGTCGGATTCTCATCACTCCACATGTGGCAAAATCGTTTGACTTTCCATCTTCAGAACTCCGTGTTGTAGATTTCTCGCATAAGAATAATCAGTCCACATAGGTATGATCAGTCCTTTACAGAGGTGTAACTAGAACCTTCAGAGCCCCAGTGCAAAAAAACATAAAGGGCCCCCCTTACCCACCCCTTCAAAAAAAAACATCTGCCAGCAATGAAAGGGTTAATCCTCTCCAGCCACCAAGGATATTCTAGCAATCAAACTTTCATTGCTAGAAGATCCCTGGTGACTGTAAAGGAATAACCCTTTCATTGCTGGCAGATGAGATCCCAGTTGGAAGTGCATGAGTAGCCCTTTCAGGTCTGTGTTGGAAGCAGATCCCTAATGGAAATGCATAATATTACCATCAGGGATTTGCTAGCAATGAAATGGTTAATCTTCTCTTGCTGGGTGCCCAGGGTCCTAGGTGCCAAAATCGTCCCCTTTGTGGCACCTGGCATCTCTTTTATTTGGGGGAGGGTCAGGGGCGGACTGACAGCTCATAGGGCCCCCCGGGCAATAGGGGATCATGGGGCCCCTGTTTCCTTCCCCACACTCAAAGCACACCCAAAAAAGCATATAAAAGGTACCAGGGGCATTGCATGGGGCCCCCTACTGACCCCGGGCCCTCGGGCAGTGCCCGAGAGCTCAAATGGTCAGTCCGCCCCTGGGGAGGGTATGGGGCAAGAGAAGGGGCACAATGTACAGACTTTAAGAATTCTTAAAGAGAACATTAGACCTGGATGTGGTCCTCTTTTTAACCATTTTGTTGCCATGTCCGTACTTCATACAGATTTGACAATGGGGGGTTTACACACAACACAATTGCTGCAGCCACCGGGATTGTGTGTAAAACTGACAAGCAGACACCTGCCTGTCAGATGGAAGATTTCAGGTGGCTGCCGCCCAAATGCTTCCACACACCCTCAGTAAAAGCGCCCCCCGCCTTATGTATTCCAGGCTTCGCTTGCCCATTTGCAGGCCTGGGACCGACCGGTGCTATCATGTAGAGGGGAGGGAGGAGAGCGGACACATATCCCCTCTCCTTCCCTTATAGTTGGTGACCCAGAAAATGATGTGTATGACATCACTTCCGAGTCTCTGTATTAGTTTCCCCACCTAGCCTAGCCGGGAAGGAATGTATTAAAATGCAATTTGTATTGCATTACATTCACTGGAGCACAGAGGAGACATTGCGGGGTCTTTTAGACCCTGCGTGTCTCATTAAAGAGAACCTGTCACTGAAAAAATCATCATATATGGGACGTTTTGTCCCCTATGTGACCAAAAAAAAAAAAGTTAAGCAAAAAAACTTTTTTTTCATTGCAAAAAATTAAAGTTACACCCAATCACACAAAATCCCCACATGTACGAAAGTAAACGCACAAGTCAGGGGCATCTACGCATGTTGTTTGCGATACACATGTTACATATCGCCGCGCACGCCAGCAATAATTCTAGCACAAGACCTCCTCTGTAACCCTAAACTGATGACCTTTAGGAGGCTTTTGAAGCGTTGCCTATAGAAAATATAGGGTATTGAAGTTTGTTGCCATTTTTCACACAATATTAAGGTTTGACAGGTTGGATATCTATTTACTTGGTGCAATCTCTTCTTTTATATTCAATGAAAATGTGGGTCATTTATTGCGTTTGGTTGTCCTAAAATTCACTTTAGTGTGTTTTTTTTTACTGAAATTACCCTTGCGGTAATATCTCGTGATCTAAAAAATTGGATCTACCACTATTTTATTCTCTAGGTCAGGGGTCTCCAAAGTGGCCCTTTACTTGTCTTTATCTGGCCCTTGGGGTACTATTCCTCCCTCTGACACCAACAATGGGGCACTATTCCTCCCTCTGACACCAACAATGGGGCACTATTCCTCCCACTTGATAAAAACGATGGGGCACTATTCCTCCCACTGATAGAAACGATGGGGCACTATTCCTCCCACTGATAGAAACGATGGGGCACTATTCTTCCAACTGATAAAAATGATGGGGCACTATTCTTCCCACTGATAGAAACGATGGGGCACTATTCTTCCCACTGATAAAAACGATGGGGCATTATTCCTCCCACTGATGCTAATGATGGGGCACTATTCCTCCCACTGATACCAATGATGGGGCATTATTCCTCCCACTGATACTAATGATGGGGCATTATTCCTCCCACTGATACCAATGATGGGGCACTATTCCTCCCACTGATACTAATGATGGGGCACTATTCCTCCCACTGATACTAATGATGGGGCACTATTCCTCCCACTGATACTAATGATGGGGCACTATTCCCCCCACTGACAGAAAGGATGGGGAACTATTCTTCCCACTGATAGAAACAATGGGGCACTATTCTTCCAACTGATAAAAACGATGGGGCACTATTCTTCCCACTGATAGAAACGATGGGGCACTATTCTTCCCACTGATAAAAATGATGGGGCATTATTCCTCCCACTGATTGAAACGATGGGGCACTATTCCTCCCACTGATAGAAACGATAGGGCATTATTCCTCCCACTGATTGAAACGATGGGGCACTATTCCTAACACTGATAGAAACGATGGGGCACTATTCTTCCCACTGATAGAAACGATGGGGCACTATTCTTCCCACTGATAGAAACGATGGGGCACTATTCTTCCCACTGATAGAAACGATGGGGCACTATTCTTCCCACTGATAAAAACGATGGGGCATTATTCCTCCCACTGATTGAAACGATGGGGCACTATTCCTCCCACTGATAGAAACGATGGGGCACTATTCCTCCCACTGATTGAAACGATGGGGCACTATTCCTAACACTGATAGAAACGATGGGGCACTATTCTTCCCACTATTATCAATGATGGGACACTATTCTTCCCACTAATATCAAATATGGGGCACTATTCGTCCCACTGATATCAAATATGGGGCACTATTCTTCCCACTGATATAAATGATGGGGCACTATTCTTCTCACGGATAGAAACGATGGGGGACTATTCTTCCCACTATTATCAATGATGGGGCACTATCCTTCCCACTGATATCAGTGATGGGGCACTATTCCTCCCACTGATACCAATGATGGGGCACTATTCTTCCCTCTGATATAAATGATTGAGCACTATTCTTCCCTCTGATATAAATGATGGGGCAATATTCCTCCCTCTGACACCAACAATGGGGCACTATTCCTCCCACTGATACTAACGATGGGGCACTATTCCTCCAACTGATAAAAACGACTGAAAGAAATGATGGAGCACTATTCTTCCCACTAATACCAATGATGGGGCACTATTCTTCCCACTGATACAATGATGGGGCACTATTCTTCCCACTGATATAAATGATGGGGCACTATTCTTCCCACTGAT
The DNA here is from genome assembly GCF_062004578.1 of Staurois parvus. Classification (NCBI taxonomy): domain Eukaryota; kingdom Metazoa; phylum Chordata; class Amphibia; order Anura; family Ranidae; genus Staurois; species Staurois parvus. Next base: position 870,358 of record NW_028318430.1, read on the forward strand.
ACCAATGATGGCGCACTATTCCTCCCACTGACACCAATGATGGGGCACTATTCTTCCCACTGATACCAATGATGGGGCACTATTCTTCCCACTGATACCAATGATGGCGCACTATTCCTCCCACTGATACCAATGATGGGGCACTATTCTTCCCACTGACAGCAATGATGGGGCACTATTCCTCCCACTGACATCAATGATGGGGCACTATTCCTCTCACTGACACCAATGATGGGGCACTATTTCTCCCACTGACACCAATGATGGGGCACAATTCTTCCCACTGATACCACTGATGGGACAATATTCCTTCCACTGACTCCAATGATGGGGCACTATTTCTCCCACTGACACCAATGATGGGGCACTATTCCTCCCACTGACACCAATGATGGGGCACTATTCCTCCCACTGACACCAATGATGGGGCACTATTCCTCCCAATGACACCAATGATGGGACACTATTCCTCCCACTGACACCAATGATGGGGCACTATTCCTCCCTCTGATACCAATGATGGGGCACTATTCCTCCCACTGACACCAATGATGGGGCACTATTCCTCCCACTGACACCAATGATGGGGCACAGTTCTTCCCACTGATACCAATGATGGGGCACTATTCTTCCCACTGATACCAATGATGGCGCACTATTCCTCCCACTGATACCAATGATGGGGCACTATTCTTCCCACTGACAGCAATGATGGGGCACTATTCCTCTCACTGACACCAATGATGGGGCACTATTTCTCCCACTGACACCAATGATGGGGCACAATTCTTCCCACTGATACCAATGATGGGACAATATTCCTTCCACTGACTCCAATGATGGGGCACTATTTCTCCCACTGACACCAATGATGGGGCACTATTCCTCCCACTGACACCAATGATGGGGCACTATTCCTCCCCATGACACCAATGATGGGACACTATTCCTCCCTCTGATACCAATGATGGGGCACTATTCCTCCCACTGACACCAATGATGGGGCACTATTCCTCCCACTGACACCAATGATGGGGCACAATTCTTCCCACTGATACCAATGATGGGGCACTATTCCTCCCACTGATATAAATGATGGGGCACTACTCCTTCCACTGACACCAATGATGGGACAATATTCCTTCCACTGACACCAATGATGGGGCACTATTCTTCCCACTAATACCAATGATGGGGCACTATTCCTCCCACTGATACCAATGATGGGGCACTATTCTTCCCACTGACAGCAATGATGGGGCACTATTCCTCCCACTGATACCAATGATGGGACAATATTCCTTCCACTGACACCAATGATGGGGCACTATTCTTCCCACTAATACCAATGATGGGGCACTATTCCTCCCACTGATACCAATGATGGGGCACTATTCTTCCCACTGACAGCAATGATGGGGCACTATTTCTCCCACTGACACCAATGAGGGGGCACAATTCTTCCCACTGATACCAATGATGGGACAATATTCCTTCCACTGACTCCAATGATGGGGCACTATTTCTCCCACTGACACCAATGATGGGGCACTATTCCTCCCACTGACACCAATGATGGGGCACTATTCCTCCCACTGACACCAATGATGGGGCACTATTCCTCCCAATGACACCAATGATGGGGCACTATTCCTCCCACTGACACCAATGATGGGGCACTATTCCTCCCTCTGACACCAATGATGGGGCACTATTCCTCCCACGGACACCAATGATGGGGCACTATTCCTCCCACTGACACCAATGATGGGGCACAATTCTTCCCACTGATACCAATGATGGGGCACTATTCTTCCCACTGATACCAATGATGGCGCACTATTCCTCCCACTGATACCAATGATGGGGCACTATTTCTCCCACTGACACCAATGATGGGGCACAATTCTTCCCACTGATACCAATGATGGGACAATATTCCTTCCACTGACTCCAATGATGGGGCACTATTTCTCCCACTGACACCAATGATGGGGCACTATTCCTCCCACTGACACCAATGATGGGGCACTATTCCTCCCAATGACACCAATGATGGGACACTATTCCTCCCACTGACACCAATGATGGGGCACTATTCCTCCCTCTGATACCAATGATGGGGCACTATTCCTCCCACTGACACCAATGATGGGGCACTATTCCTCCCACTGACACCAATGATGGGGCACAATTCTTCCCACTGATACCAATGATGGGGCACTATTCCTCCCACTGATATAAATGATGGGGCACTACTCCTTCCACTGACACCAATGATGGGACAATATTCCTTCCACTGACACCAATGATGGGGCACTATTCCTCCCACTAACACCAATGATGGGGCACTATTCCTCCCACTGACACCAATGATGGGACACTATTCCTCCCACTGACACCAATGATGGGGCACTATTCCTCCCACTGACACCAATGATGGGGCACTATTTCTCCCTCTGATACCAACGATGGGACACTATTCCTCTCACTGACACCAACGATGGGGCACTATTCCTCCCACTGACACCAACGATGGGGCACTATTCCTCCCACTGACACCAACGATGGGGCACTATTCCTCCCACTGACACCAATGATGGGGCACTATTCCTCTTCCTCCCACTGACACCAACGATGGGGCACTATTTCTCCCACTGACACCAATGATGGGGCACTATTCCTCCCACTGATACAAACGATGGGGCACTATTCCTCCCACTGACACCAATCATGGGGCACTATTCCTCCCACTGACACCAATCATGGGGCACTATTCCTCCCACTGACACCAACGATGGGGCACTATTCCTCCCACTGACACCAATGATGGGGCACTATTCCTCCCACTGACACCAATGATGGGGCACTATTCCTCCCACTGATACAAACGATGGGGCACTATTCCTCCCACTGACACCAATGATGGGGCACAATTCTTCCCACTGATACCAATGATGGGGCACTATTCCTCCCACTGATATAAATGATGGGGCACTACTCCTTCCACTGACACCAATGATGGGACAATATTCCTTCCACTGACACCAATGATGGGACAATATTCCTTCCACTGACACCAATGATGGGGCACTATTCTTCCCACTAATACCAATGATGGGGCACTATTCCTCCCACTGATACCAATGATGGGGCACTATTCTTCCCACTGACAGCAATGATGGGGCACTATTTCTCCCACTGACACCAATGATGGGGCACAATTCTTCCCACTGATACCAATGATGGGACAATATTCCTTCCACTGACTCCAATGATGGGGCACTATTTCTCCCACTGACACCAATGATGGGGCACTATTCCTCCCACTGACACCAATGATGGGGCACTATTCCTCCCACTGACACCAATGATGGGGCACTATTCCTCCCAATGACACCAATGATGGGGCACTATTCCTCCCACTGACACCAATGATGGGGCACTATTCCTCCCTCTGACACCAATGATGGGGCACTATTCCTCCCACTGACACCAATGATGGGGCACTATTCCTCCCACTGACACCAATGATGGGGCACAATTCTTCCCACTGATACCAATGATGGGGCACTATTCTTCCCACTGATACCAATGATGGCGCACTATTCCTCCCACTGACACCAATGATGGGGCACTATTTCTCCCACTGACACCAATGATGGGGCACAATTCTTCCCACTGATACCAATGATGGGACAATATTCCTTCCACTGACTCCAATGATGGGGCACTATTTCTCCCACTGACACCAATGATGGGGCACTATTCCTCCCACTGACACCAATGATGGGGCACTATTCCTCCCAATGACACCAATGATGGGACACTATTCCTCCCACTGACACCAATGATGGGGCACTATTCCTCCCTCTGATACCAATGATGGGGCACTATTCCTCCCACTGACACCAATGATGGGGCACTATTCCTCCCACTGACACCAATGATGGGGCACAATTCTTCCCACTGATACCAATGATGGGGCACTATTCCTCCCACTGATATAAATGATGGGGCACTACTCCTTCCACTGACACCAATGATGGGACAATATTCCTTCCACTGACACCAATGATGGGGCACTATTCCTCCCACTAACACCAATGATGGGGCACTATTCCTCCCACTGACACCAATGATGGGACACTATTCCTCCCACTGACACCAATGATGGGGCACTATTCCTCCCACTGACACCAATGATGGGGCACTATTCCTCCTACTGACATCAATGATGGGGCACTATTTCTCCCTCTGATACCAATGATGGGACACTATTCCTCTCACTGACACCAATGATGGGGCACTATTCCTCCCACTGACACCAACGATGGGGCACTATTCCTCCCACTGACACCAACGATGGGGCACTATTTCTCCCACTGATACCTATAGTGGGGTACCACTCTGCCTCCTAGTGACCACCAACCCTGAGGCAATATTTATTCTCACTGATGCTGGGCCCAGGACATTTTTACCCCCCCCCCCCCACTGGCCACAACCCGGCCTTCCTCAAGTCTGAAGGACAGTAGACTGGCCCTATGTTTGCAAAGTTTGGAGACCCCTGGTCTAGGGTATCTGCTTTCAGAAAATATAGAATGTTTGCGGGTTTTATGTAACCGTCAGGCTTGATATGATTTTTTTAAACGTGTGCAAACCCAGCTCTGGCAGAAAAGGGTGGAAGACCCCCACAGCGACCTGTCATCATTTGTGTGTTTGATGAGTGGTGTGGAAAGGACCATCCTCATACTCACTACTGTACTGAGTGGGGATGATGCAGACTGTTTAGGGAATTCAGCTCAGTGTATAGTTCACTCATGGCTCCCACTGCTCCCATCACAGGTCCCAGTGTTTACATAAGATGACATGTCACCCCCCCGCCCCTGTCTGTGTGATGGAGCCCAGCTGTCAGTCGTCGCCGGTGACACAGCCAGCCTCTGACCTCATTGCTCACTACAAGCACAAGACTCCGAGCTCTGAGCCGACATTGAGCAAGGAGGAGGCGGGGTCAGTGACGTCAAGGGGGCGGAGCAGGAATCTGTGCTGAGGCTGTATGTTGCTGAGAGGAACGCATCATCAACCTGCAAGGAGTGGCAGCTTCTTCCCTGCAACGAGCCATCCTGATCTCCCCTGCAACAAGCAGATCCCCCTGGAGGGATGGATGGATGGCGCCCCTGCACGGTAGGTGCACTCACTGCTGGCCTGTCAGTGTCTGTGTGATGGCCCAGCACTGATGTCTATAGACAGGACCTGTCTGTGTGCTCTCTCTCCATGGAGCATCTCTGCTACCTGCTGGAGGTAGTGAGGGCTTCCATAGGAGATGTGTGTGCTGATTGGTCCAATCAGCTGGCTGCTGGGATTGTACAAGATTCCTATTTCTTATGTTGTTCTGTGTATGGTCTGTACAGTCTGATCGGTCTTATTATTCGGCATCTTTTAGCAGTGAGGCCTCATTCACACCTGAGTGTTGCAGCAAAGTCCTGCCTGCTGCCTTTTCATGAACTTTTATGAAATCGCACGTCGTGAAGAGTTCCATCCAACACCAACCTAAGGCCTCCTGTACACAGGGTGTTAGTTCATCCCCTCTGAGCGCCGCAACGTCTGGCGGGAGAAAAATCGCCTAAAAAAACATGCCCAAAAGTTGCGTATTGCACACACGTTGAGGCGGTTCAAGCATTCGAGTGTTAATAGCTAGAGTATGAATTTATTCTGGTCATTAAAATGCTCAAACTTACCTGAATACATCTGCACATGTATAGGCGAATTCAGCGTCTCTATCCGCTCCTCTGCTGAATGCACTTGTGGTGGTGTGTGGGGTTTGGTTTTTTCTTTCTTTATAACATTTAAATACTTGTCTTCTATTATGCCTGTAAGCCCCATTCTCACATGTGATTGGACAGATCAAAATTGCATGACAGGTTACACCCTATATGTGCCCATGGAATCGTTCAAATCGGTGTGACTCCAACTTGCACCGATTTTGAAAAAGTTTCCTGCACTATTTTTGGTAATTTCATATAAGACTTACGTTGACATCTGTGCATAAAGTCACACAGATGTCAGCAAGCTCCATGTGATTTGATAGATCAAAATTGCATGACAAGTTGCACCCTATTTGCGTGCATGGATCCATTCAAATCGGTGCGACTCCGACTTGCACTGATTTTGAAAACGGTTTCTGCACTATTTTTGGCGATTTCATATGAGACTTACATTGACATCTGTGCATAAAGTCCTCCTAGATTGTAAGCTCCCAGGAGCAGGGCCCTCCTCACCCTCTTGTATTGTTGCTGTATTGTCTCCCGTTATATTGTAAAGCGCTGAGCAAACTGTATATAAATCCTGTATAATAATAACATAATAATAAAGTCGCACAGATGTTGGCAAGCTGCATGTGATTTGACAGTTGAAAATTGCATGACAAGTTGCACCCTATATGTGCCCATGGAACTGTTCAAATCGGTGCGACTCCAACTTGCACCGATTTTGAAAAAGGTTTCTGCACTATTTTTGGCGATTTTCATATGAGACGTTGACATCTGTGCATAAAGTCCTCCTAGATTGTAAGCTCCAATGATCAGGCCCTCCTATCCCTCTTGTATTGAACTGTATTGTTGCTGTATTGTCTCCCATTATATTGTAAAGCACTGAGTAAACTGTTTGCACTATATAAATCCTGTATAATAATAAAGTCGCACAGATGTCGGCAAACTGCATGTGATTTGACAGTTGAAAATCGCATGACAAGTTGCACCCTATTTGTGCCCATGGAACCATTCAAATCGGTGTGACTCCAACTTGCACCGATGTTGAAAAAGGTTCCTGCGTTATTTTTGGTGATTTCATGTGAGACTTGCGTTGACATCCGTGTATAAAGTTGCACAGATGTCGGCAAGTTGCACATGAAACCGCACTGACTGGCGGCTTTGAAATTGAGATACTTCAGCTGAAGTATTGTGATTTCAAAGCCGCATTTGGTGTGAACCAGGGCTAAACTGCAGTTTGTGCATGGACATATGGACCGACATAGAGGTGCTTTTACAGGTTGGAAAAAACGCCTATTACAGAGGTATTTTAAGCCCAGTGTGCATCAGGTCTAAAATGCAGCCCATAGATGTGAACCAACCCTTTTTACTAAGGCCCCGGTTACAGGTGTGTCTGCTCAGTTTATGCAGAGCAGACACAGAAAGAGCCTGCTCTGCTGTATGGGCAGTCTGGTGTAAACAGACTCCCCTGTCTGTTTACACCAGACTACTTCTGATCCAACCCACCTACATGGAGGAGAATAGATCCCTTTCCATTTGTTCTTAGCGGGTGTAGAGGGACACAAGTCTGTTTACACTCACTGATCAGTAAGTCCTCCTGCACACTGGACGTTTTTACAGCGGCTGTTTTTGGCTTTTGACGTTTTTTTCTGCAGCCAGTAAATGCCCCAGCATGTTATCCTATGTGTCCATGCACACATAGACTGCAATCAACGTTTTTTGGCTGGAAAAAACTCAGGACTAGTGGGTTTCTAGAGGAATTTTTTTAGCTGCAAAAACGCTCTAATGCTGGTAAATGCCGCAAACAGGTGTTTTTGGATGTTTTTTTGACCCCCCCCCAAATTTTTATTTTTTTGTAAAAAAAAACCTCTTAAAACCGCAAATGCAGGAAAATGCCGCTAAACACTTAAAAAAGCTGAAAACCTCCCGTTTTTAACCTGGCTTTACACAGCTAACGTTACCAGCGTTATGAAAACGCCCCGTGTGCATGGAGCCTTAGGGTGAATGGAGGGTCCGATCAGGTGCACCTGAAATACTGACAGGCAAACCTATTGGAGCGGACATGTGACAGGGGCCTAATGGTGACCATACACTATACAATCTCCTTTTAGATTTACCAAAGTTTTACAGTAGGACACACGTAATCTATCCAATCAGTCTGTATCTGATCTGGCACATTCTTGCACTACATAGTTGATGGTAGATATAATGGAGATTATACAGTATAGTGTATGATGAGCTTAATAACACACTGTACAATGTGAACCTCGGATGTGTCCTCCGATTTTGGATCCATGTTCCTGTAATGCCTTCTCCCCATAAAATCGAATTGCACTTACTTTGGCCTGGCAGTGGATTGGGGGGGTTGATGTCAGAGGCCACTTTTGTCTTCATGCACATGGAAGTGGTTGGTGATTTCTATTCTGCTTTCAGTTTAGAAATGATTTTTTTCTATTCTAAAAACATTTGCTAGGTTTAAAATGTGCAAATTTAGGCCTCATTCACATGGGGTGTATGCATTCATTGATCCGCATGGATTTCAGCAATGGGACTCCTGCATGGAACACCTGCACATCCATGCGGGTAAATGCGGTCCTCATACATTCAGGCAGAATTTGTTCTAAGGGAATATGTAGTATAAATCTGGTATGCGGAGCTCCGTACTTAATTTATACCTTTTGCAGGTTGGATTTAATGGCTAGTGTACACTGCAGCTGATAAACTCACATTCAGGAGCTGTTCAGCGCTTTTTTCAGCAGCCCCTGAACTCACCTTAATGTTTTCCTATGTGTCCATGTACACATAGTTGTTTACAGGTAGTTGAGTTTACAGTCGTTTTTTGAACGCACCAAACTTGCATTCAGGAGTAGATTTTACCAGCGCGCCAAGTGCTTGTAAATGCGGTTGACTGCGTTTATAAGCATTTGCGTTTAGATTCCTTTTTTTCACTGTTCCATATCCAGATGCTGTCCAGGGCCTTTTTTTCATCATCATAAATGCATGCAAAGCGTTTTCCTTGTATACAAATGAACCCGGTACACCAGGGCAGTCAGTTCCAGGTTTCACGTGAAGCAAAAAATGGTAGAACGTGCTGCATTATGTTCATGATGGGATCCATAGTGAATACAACCAGAAAAGACAGGTCATCTCAACACATACTGCTCTCTATGTTTCTGCTCTCTCTATTTCTCTCAAAATGTCTGAAATAGTTAATTTTTTACTATTTTTCAGTGCATTCTGGGCATTTGGGAAGGTCTCCTGAGGTTATCTTAAAAATGCTTCTAAACATAAACGTGGTATGCAAACACGGCTAAACTGATGTTTTTTTAACCTCCCTAGCGTCTGATTATGTCAGTATTTCTGTGCTCAAAGCAGTACATTTTTTTTTACATGGAAATATGTCGTTTTTTTATTGTAGGCCTGTAATTTTTAGGAATAACTCGCTGAAATCTGTCCCAACAAGAGTCTAGTAAACATCCCGTGTATGTTAAAATTTGAAACACGAAATCATAAATTATAATTTAATCAATAATCATAAAAAATAATAATAAATTTAATTCAATAATAAAATCACACCAAAAACACTGAAATTTGAAATATAGCGCCAAGTTCGCACATCACTGAGCAAAGTCGCAAAACCGTTTTCAGTGTCTGATGACAAATTTCCCCCATGAATCATTATCACTCAATTCTGCAAGTGGTTCTGATTTACTATCGCTGTTCTCTAGCTGGTCTAAAACCGCTTTTGACCTAAAGGGATGCTTTTTGGACACCATGGACATTTCTCAGTTTCCAGGCAGAAACAAACAGTAAAAATGCAGGCAGGGCGCAGGACAAAGCACTCGGGACAAAATGTATGTGAAATGCTTTGATACAGTAATGCTTTACTATGTGATTTTAGAGTATTCGTGAATGTCACTTTTTAAAATGTAAAATTTCCCGTCGGTTCCGGCCCCCGTACGTCCCGACAGTTGCAGGGACTGGGAGACGGATGCCGGCATCGGCCGGAGGAGATGGCCAGGGACGCTACAGGGGACACATCGCAGGAGCGCAGGACAATGTAAGTGATCGAGGGAATTCCAGAGCAACGCTGCAGGGTAGTCCTGAGTGTAGCTCGGGGTTACCGCTTTTGGAACTGATAATTAACTCCAAGCTACACTCGGGAATACCGCCAGGGAGGTTAACCTACGTTTTCCAGCAGTCAGTTTCCATCGTTCAGAAGAATTTTCCAAATGCCCCGTGTACTAATTCTTCCTATATTTTATGTTAGTATAATACATGAGCGTTTAAAGGCTTCTCTACGCCTGATGTGTTGGGGCTGCACTGGGGACTGGTGTCACAACACATAGAGAATGCAAAACACCCTTCTTGTCAATGAGGTCACTTCACCCCATAGTGTTGCGGTAATCAGGTACTTTTTTCACTTATTCACAACACGGCTGCGGTGCTTGGAACTGAATAAAAATGTCACTAGTGACATTGCAATAAAGTCCTAACAACACAGAAAAGTAAATGCTGCAGTGTTGCTGGAATTGGCTCATTGGTACTGCTCTTGGCAGCGCACACCAGGGGTGTGAATGAGCCCTAAACTCCAAACAAAAACTTTCATGTAAATACACTCACTGGCCACTGTATTAGGTACACCTGTTCAATTGCTTGGTAATGCAAATCGCTAATCAGCCAATCACATGGCAGCAACTAGACATCTAGACGTGGTGAAGACGACTTGCTGCAGTTCAAACTGAGCATCAGAATGAGGAAGAAAGGGGATTTAAGTGACTTTGAACATGGCATGGTTGTGGGTGCCATTTGAGTATTTCAAAAACTGCTGATCTACTTGGATTTTCACACACAACCATCTCTAGGGTTTACAGAGACTGGTCTGAAAAAGAGGAAATATCCAGTGAAAGGCAGTTGCGTGGATGAAAATGCCTTGTTGATGTCAGAGGAGAATGGGCAGACTGGTGGCTGTGACATTCAGATGGTAGGGTCAGAATTTGGCATAAATAACATGAAAGCATGGATCCATCCTGCCTTGTATCAACTGGTGGTGGTATTTTCTTGGTACTAGCAAGGTGTACCTAATAAAGTGGCCGGTGAGTGTATAGTTTTCAATAGCTACAAAAAAATATACATTTTATGTTTTGAGCACAGAATTCCTTTGCATACCCAGATATTATCTTGTAAAAGTAGCAATGACATCATCATGGCCTGTGCAGAGAACCGATCAAAGGGAGGGACCTAGCAGGCTCCACCCACTACAGGCTAGGTGGACAAAAGACCAGTCACCCTGTACAGGGAGAGAGCAGCAGTGACCAGTCTACTTCAGGACCGCAATGCGTATATTGTAAAGCACTGCACAAACTGTTGGCGCTATATGAATCCTGTATAATAATAATATATATGTCGCAGTTTTGAAGTGGCTTACCGAGGTTGTGGTTGTAGATGTATGCCATAAACCCGGTATTTAAAATTTTCCTCAGCCATTGCTCTTTCTCTTAAATGTAATCTAAACGGCTGATTAGCCGCTGGATCGCTTTTAGAAGCAGCAGGACCCCAGATCTCTCCATAAAAAGGACCTGTCATGCTTTATTGTTATCACAAAGGATGCTTACATTTCTTGTGATAGCAAAAAAAAGTAAAGGGAAAGTGTAAAAATAAAAGTAATAAAATCAATATTTAAGAAGCACCCCTGTCCTTATGCCCAGTGGCGAATGCATACATAGGTCATACTCATGTATGTAAATGGTGTTCGTACCACACATGTGAGGCATTGCCGTGAACATTCTAGTGTCCTATGGAGATTTTCAAGTACCATAGTTTTGCACCATTCCACGAGCAAATTTAAAGCGTGACATGTAAGGCATATATTTACTTAGCGTCATCATCTTTTATATTTAAAAAAAAAAATGGGTTATATACTGTGGGTTTTTTTTTTTTTTCCATTCATTAAAGTGTATTTTTTTCCCCCAAAAGACTGTAATTGATAAAAAACCACTGCCCAAATACCGCGTATTGAAAATTGCAACAACCAGCATTTTATTTTCTAGGGCCTTTGCTATGAAGAAATATATAATGTTTGGGAATTTTAAGTAATTTTTAATACTTATTTAAAAAAAAAAAAAAAAAAAAGAAGTGTCAGAGTGGTTATTACTGGAAGTTTCTATACAAAGGAAGTTGCACACTGGATTAATGCACAGATCTGGAAGAAATACACAAAGCACTCCTAGATTTAAGGATTTAGACAGCATTTGTTTATCCCAGGATCAGCTTTAGGCAGTCTAAACTAGTTTGCATAGATATGTAATACTATCCTTCAAGCGTAAGTTCACCTGTTCACAAAAAAGTGAAAAGGTAAATTAACACCCTACACCCTCCCCACCCTAGTCCCCGCTGCATTTACCTCTGTGGATGATTCGTTTTCACTGGTGTAGCGTTCTGGGAATTTGAAAGCTGTGGCCTTCTTCCCTTTTATTATTATTATTATTATTATTATTATTATTATTATATAGTATTTATATAGCGCCAAAGGGTATGCTCAGCGCTGTACAGTAGCAAGGGGGACAGAACATGAGACAAGACAGTAACAATACAATACACGAGGGGTTCGAGGGCCCTGCTCTTTCGAGCTTACAATCTAGGAGGGAGGGGGAGGGGGAGGTGGCACAGGAGGAAATGGCTGTGGGGGATGGAGTGGTGGGAGGAGTGGAGGAGGTTAGTTGTTAGGTGAGGTCGGGTGTTAGGTGAGGTTGGGGTAGGCTTCTCTGAAGAGGTGGGTTTTCAGGGTGCGCCTGAAGGTGAGGAGGGTAGGTGACAGTCTGATGGATTGGGGTAGGGAGTTCCAGAGGATGGGGGAAGTCCTAGAGAAGTCCTGCAATCGGGCGTGGGAGGAGAAGACCAGGGAGCTAGAGAGTAGGAGGTCCTGTGAGGAGTGGAGGGCACGGGTAGGGTAGTATTTGGGTATCAGGTCAGTTATGTAGATTGGGGCGGCATTGTGAATGGCTTTGTAGGTCAGAGTTAGCAGTTTGAATTTGATGCGTTGGGCAATTGGGAGCCAATGAAGGGATTGGCAGAGGGGGGTTGGTGAGGTGGATGAGTCTAGCCCAGGAATGGGCAAACTACGACCCGCAGGCCGTATACGGCCCGGCGGACCTTTTAATCCGGCCCGCGGAGCGTGATACAAAAAAAAACAGCCAGGGCAGGCAAACATTTGCATCATTCAGCGCGCTCAAATGCAATGATTGGCCAGTCTCGCTGCCACTCACATCCTGATAGCCAGTGATTGGCTGTCAGGATGTGTGTAGGCGGGGCAGCGAGACGAACGTGAGGGGAGCTAGGCTCCTCTCACAGTCCGCCCTGAAGACCGGAACGGCGCGGGAACACGGCGAGAAGAATGCGCGGAGCAAAGGTAAGTAAAATTTTAATTTAATTTATATTAATTCACACATACACATCATTCATCTACTCTTGGTCCGGCCCCCGGGTCCAATATATGAACCCATTGCGGCCCTCAAGTCAAAAAGTTTGCCCACCCCTGGGCTAGCCTCTGAGTTTAGGATCGACTGGCGTGGGGATAGCGTTCGTTTGGGTAGGCCAGTGAGAAGGGAATTGCAATAGTCCAGGCGTGAGATGATGAGGGAGTGTACGAGTTGTTTGGTGGTGTCTGGGGTGAGGAATGTGCGTATCTTGGAGATGTTGCGGAGGTGGAGCCTGTGGCCGATTCGTTTTCACTGGTGTAGCGTTCTGGGAATTTGAAAGCTGTGGCCTTCTTCCCTTGCTTTCTTTAGGGATACCGGGATGGACCAGAGCAATTCTGATTGGTCAAAGCAGTCATGTACCAGCACATGACCAATCAGAATCACTCTGATGCATCCCAAAACAAGACTGCGGCTTTCAAATCCCTGGGCTGCTGCACCACCTGTGTGGGCAGTGAAAGCTAATCATCCATGGAGGTAAGTGCAGCCTTAGGCTGGGCATACATTATACAATTTTCTTGAGATTTTTGGTTTAGATTTACCAAAAAACATATAATAGGAAGTCAGAATTAATAACACTTTCAATTGTATCCAATTAGGCAGGCTCTTACACTGTATAGCTGAAGGTAAATCTAAAGGAAATTGGGCAGAAATTTGACAGAAAATTGTATAGTGTATGGCCAGCCTTACACTGATTGAAATGTAGCCAGTCCAGCAGGGGCTGCAGAATTATGATCAGTTTCTGACCTCCCCCACTCAATAGAAGTCGATTATTTAATTGTGGCCACTAATCCGTACATTCTGACAGTAATGGGTACTGCTGTCAGAATGCAATGTCCTGGTGGTGGTGGTGGAGGGGGGTAGTGGGGAATTCCTCCATCCATCTTCTTTGTATGGAATAGGAGGTTTTGTTCTGTGGGCTGGCTGAATTTAAAAAAAAAAAAAAAACTTCAGCCAGCCCTACACACTGGTGTTCCTGCACGTTTACTGACTGTTGGTTTTCATAGTGATGGCATGACAGCAAGTGGATCTGGAGGTGTCCATGGTTCTGTTGGCATTTGGGAACATCTGATGCAATAGGGCATATATAATAAAAAGAAGATGTTTAGATAAACTACACAATATAGAATATTTACACTTACACCATGTCCACTGCTGCTTTATTATGGAACTATAGTGAAATCTGTCATGGCTGTGTTGTTTACATCACACAGAATTTCAGATAATCAACGACATTATTATTATACAGTATTTATATAGCGCCAACAGTTTGCACAGCGCTTTACAAAATGAAGGTAGACTTTACAGTTACAATACAATTTGGTACAAAAGGAATCAGAGGGCCCTGCTGGTTAGAGCTTACAATCTACAAGATTTACTGTAATGACTGTATTGGCGGTTGTCATAATGAATAACATTTCTGTAGTTTACAAGCAATAATTAGGTCTTTCCCAGGGATCAGATGTTTCCTGAAGACAGTTCTAAAACAGTTGTATGGGTTTAGCAGACGTTTCAAAGGATAAGTTCACTATTATACAAAAAAAAAAATAAACGCGCATTTTTTTGCAGGTAAAAAAATATGCATTTATTATTTTTTGTTACAAGAGCCTGTAAAGCATTGCACCAGCGATCAGCAGATTGCTGGTGCCATGCAGGTCTCCTGCAGACCTGTCAGTATATCTGTTTGCTCATAAGGGATGTACAGGCAAGCAGATATACTGATAGAATCAATGAACTACCATGGCGCACCATAGTGCCATGGTAGTTCCTTGAGACATACAAGCCGACAGCCACTAAGGCTGTTGGGACATGTAGTTTCTCATTCACAGTAAATGAGTGACACGGCCAAACAGGTGAAGCCCCGCATGGCTATGTGTTTTGTTTTTTTTTTTTTTCTTAATTTGACAACTAGCGAGGGTGGAGAAGATCCCCCGCTAGCTGGTCTGATCATAACATGTTACACCTGGAATATGGGTGTAACATGTTATTAAAGGTGAACTTATCCTTTAAAATTAATTGTGATTAACAAGACCTGTCCCCCTGGTATAATACAAGGCAGCCTGTTTGTCGGCCAAATGATTCACTCATCATTTCCAAATTCTTAGGTATTTGTAACATAAGACACCATCATGTACTGAAGAGGTCATCCTCTTGAGTTTGAAGTTGGATTGTAACATGGTAGCCTTGTAAAAATTCTGGTCTGAAGCCATTATCATTTGTTCTCCCAGACCAAAGGTTGGTTATGCTTTGAATATTCCTTCTGCATGAAGATTATCCCCATGTAGTGTATGTAGTTAATATAACCCGTTTTGTTGGCTAGGAAAACAATATCACAGCTTTGGCTATTTGCCCAACAACTCACCTTTTTGAATAGGTAAGGTTAAGCTGGCCATGTATGAATTAAAATTCCATCCATCTATGGGCAGGCTGGTTGTACCCAAGTCAATCAATCAACTTGGGTACAACTAGCCTCTTGGGTTTTTTACATGTGGTTACTGCCAGTGGCTATAGCTGCTAGCGATAATCATTTGTATTCTGCCAGCCGGGTAGGCTCCCCACGGGCAGAACACAGAGGCATTGTGAAAGAGATTCCCCCATCAAACTGACTGTGTTGATGGGGCAATCGAGTGATTTTTCTTTCCTTCCACCTGTAATGGAAGAAAAAAAAAAGAATGAAATTATCTATGGCTTGCCTTAATTCTGTCCTAAATTTAGAAAATTTAACTTGCACCCAGAAGAGGTAGCTCTCAAAAATGTGAGAAAATATGGTATGGGTGGCTTAAAAACCCTTCTCTTGCACCCCCTACACTTGTCATGTACAGACTGTGTGACATTTATTGTCATCAAAATAGATGAAACATGCTTATTGAAATCCATTCATACTATTTCTTATTACTACTAGGCACAATGGGTAAAGCAGTGTGTTGTTTTTTGTTTTTTTTTGTGTTTTTTTTCCCTTCAGGGTCCATGAACACTGGGCTTCAAAAAGGCTGCTTCTATGAGAGTTTTGCATTTTTTTTTTTTCTCCTGCTTGTAGAAGCAGCTCAATGTTATTCTATGTGTCCATGTATATTAGTACGCTGAGAAGCATATTTCGAGAGAAACATTTAGATGCAGAAAAAAAACCCCATCACAATTGTGTTTTTGAGAGGAGTTTTCAGGTAGAAAGAAATGCTAATTGCTCCTAAACATGGTGTTTAGAATCATTCGGCATTTTCAAGTGTACATTTTAAAATGAACAGAGGATTTTTTTGGGGAAAAAATGCCTATAAACTCTCCTAAACTCTTGTGCAATATGAGCCACTATGAGCCTTTTTATGCTGCTTTTTCTGCCAGAGGTTCTGGAAGATTTTTTTTTTTCTGCTCCTAGTGTGCATGGACCCTCAGCCAGATTCCTCCATCCATAAAAACAAGGTATACCGCAGCTTCTGATTGTCGAAGAACATATTAGAACATTTTTTTCAGAAGTTGATCAGACAATCGACTTCTGTCGAGTGGGGATGGCCACACATTATTTGCTGACCCGGACAAATTTTGCTTGGTATGGCCAGCCTAACGCAGTGAAATTTTGGACCAGTTACTTCATTATCATAAATACATTCTTTTATTAGGGCACCATACACACCTGTGCACTGTCATGCACTAGGATGCAAGGAGGGGAGCACACTGATGTGGGGGGCACACTAATGTAAAGGGAGCACACTGATGTAAGGGGAGGCAAACTGATGTAAGGATACAGTCCACTGTCCTGCCAACCCCATCCACTGCATTACTGAAAAAGACTACTGACATGCCATTCACAGTCCTACTGGCACCAGTGACGGAACTACCACGGTAGCAAAGGGTAGCACTTGAGACCGAGCTCAGGTTTTCTGCCACCATGGGGACACTGATGTAAGGTGGGGGGGCACACTGGTATAAAGAGGGGGAGCACACTGATGTAAGGAGAG
Organism: Staurois parvus; assembly: GCF_062004578.1. Classification (NCBI taxonomy): domain Eukaryota; kingdom Metazoa; phylum Chordata; class Amphibia; order Anura; family Ranidae; genus Staurois; species Staurois parvus. The sequence goes on from NW_028318430.1 coordinate 887,551, forward strand.
GGCACACTAATTTATTGGGGGGGGGACATTGATGTAAGGAAAGACTCTGACATAAGGGGGGTACTGACGTAAGGGGGACTCTGACGTAAGGAGGAGAATTGATGTAAGCGGGGACACTGATTATAAAATGGGTGCTTTACTGTAAGAGGGCACACAGATGCAAGGAAGGACTGTGATGTAAGGGGGGCATTGATGTAAGAAGGGACAATGACATAAGGGGGAACTCTGATGTAGAAGGGGACACTGATGTAAGTTCAGTTTGCCATTTTCTCCCTGGGCACTGGATGACCTTGTCCTGCTTTCAGGATGGAAAGTGGGGAAAGGGGCCTATAAATATGTAATTTACTTGCCCCCTTCCTTTTCAGAATGGACACAGTGAGTGATCGGTACCAATATCTCCTGTGTCCATTCATTACTGCAGCATAGTAAACTATGTTTACTATGCTTCGGTTTGTGAATGAACGGGGAACTCTGTGCACGCTATTCCTGTACATTCATTCTGTTCTGTTGAGGCTGCAGGGAAGGAGATTGAGGACTGTGTCCTCAATCTTCTTCTTCTGTCTCAAAGGTGGAACATCAGAGGTATGTTTAGACCCCTGATATTTCACCAAATCCCTCCCAACTAGGCTCCTAGAAAAATTGTCAAAAATAATACAAAATAAAATAGTAAAAGAAGGACTAATATAATAACCATTAATAAATTAAAAACTACTGAAACTGTCCACTGCTCTACTGGTAATAGGGTTCATTTCCCCAGCAGGCACTCGGCAAAAAAAAAAAACAAAACTTGACAGGGCTGCTAGTCCCTTTCCTATCCAAAAAGAAAAACTTAAAAATATGGCTATAGATGCATTTCAAAGCTTAATTACCTCCTGAAACTGTTAGACATACATGGGCAACAGGCTTGAGAAACCATGATCTAGAGCAGCCATTCTCAGCCTTTTCAACACAGAAAAACCCCTGAAATACATTTCTGGTCAAAGGGGGAACCTTTGGTAAACTATCTACAACTCATGATACATTAGTGTGATGGTTGGCTCTGAGGAAGAGGTTGTGTCTTCGAAACGCGTTAGCCAGTTGGTCATCCAGGGTTCCATCGTATGGACTCAGATGTTGTTTAGATCATACATCTTGTTCAGTTTGACATGCCTGTGTTATTATGTCCATTGTGAGTATGATACCTATTTTGTTTCTTCAATTAAATTATTTAAACGATAATGCACTAGGTCGGTGCGCCCTTTTTCTGTTTCTCCATTTGTATTAGTGTGATGGTCACTGGAAAGAATGCTCTTTACGCTTATGGACATTGGGAAGAATTCCCCCCCTTTATAGATAGATAAAAAAGATCAGTGGTGTCAGTGAGAACTTATCTGAGAGGGAGAAATTTCTCATTGCTCAAGGAACGAACCCCTAGCAATCTCTGGAGGAACCCTGGTTGAGAAACCCTGATCTGGAGCTAGTGTTTTTCGTCTTTATTAAATTATCATGTATTATCATTTGGCTCGTATTTTAGGTTATTGCAGTGCTTGTCTTATCATTTATAGGTGAATTTTACACATTATTGCTTGCTAATACATGTAAATGTAGAGATTTGTAGATCAGGCATTAGTGGAAACTCTCAGTGGTTTTAATGGAATTAGAAGCATCATTGGGACTTTAATGGGGACCATGTCCCCAACTGAAGCACTTGTACCCTAGCTGCATCACCATGCTCGTATCTCAGCCTCTATCCTCATGAGAACAAGGCGCATGTGCGCCCCATCATGAGCCAAAGCACGCACACAAGGGTGGCTCAATAAAAAGGCAGCGGAACCACCTTTAGGTTGGAAATGAAGACGTGAGAAACCTCCAATGCAGAGTGCATACAAGTGACTGGCTGCAGACAGAGTAAAGATCATGCTGTAGTATGCTGCTATACATAACATTTCACACTGAATAACACTTTAATAATAATTTCTGCTTTAAATATAAATTATTTGAGTCTTTTTAAAATGTTAGGATTTTACCTTAAAAGGCAGAAATCCCTCTTTAACATGTCAACGTACGCCTATGTTTAAATCTCCCACAGGTTTAGAAAGTGGTGTAGAGTATGTTACTGGATGCCATGAGCAATAGTTCCTGTTTGCTGCTGTGTAATGCTGGCTTCCTTTCTGACCACTTGTGCTTTCATTTGTGGTTTATAGCACACTGTCAATGATTTTACCTTACAGTAAACCTTTAATGGGAGAAATACAGGGGTGGCACTGCTGTCCTTTTTGAAAATGCTAGTTAGCTGTTAGGCTGTATGATGACCAGCTCAAAGTGATTTTTTTTTTTTTGTAATTATTATTGTATTTAATTCAGAAAATGAGGTCCATATTCGCATAACGTTTATATGTGCTCAGTGTCCTGTGCTTACGTTGGGGGGGGTCCCAAACTTGTCGTCCCTTTCTCCCTGGTGTTGGGTGTCTCTTTTCGCTGGTTGGGTGCTAAGGAGACACTCGTGCCTGCCCATTTCCATCTGCAACCTAAGCCAGGTTTTGGGCATCAAACAGCTCCTGGCAAGTCACTCCTTCTCCCAGCAATTTGACTGATGGCAGCAAGAGGCTATTTCTGCTCTGCCCTCAGTGTCTGCTATAGAACAAGGGAGTTTGGGAAAGGGCACTGATTGTCACTGGACCTGCGGCATTGGCAAGGACAGCATGTTTGAGATTGGGGGAGGGGGTTAGCAAATGTGCTGGGCATTTGTACGGGGCTGTGCCCGCATTGGAAGGGTTAATCGCTCGTTTTTGTCTAGGGGAGAGATGAAAATAGATATACTTACCTGATCCTCCTCCCACAAGACTGGTCCTGTAGATCCTGCACCTTGCACTCTAGTGTTCTTGAGTCATGATATCATCAAGCCCAAAGGAAGCTCCATAGACCTGCACTGGACGTGAGGAAGCCAAGAACAGTCCACCACTGGATCGTGGGGGAGCGCTGGTTGCTGGTGGAACAGAGGATTGCGTGAGTATAAGGCTTTATCCTCTCCTTTTGGACAAAATAAGCATTAAAGGCTTGCTTTTTTTGTGCCCGGAGTTGGGCTTTAAGGTTAGAACCATTTAGCCTCAGTTCACATTAAAATGTGATGCAGAAAACTCGCGGTCCATGCACATTTCCTTCACCACTTTCAAATCACACTGTACTTGAGATCTGCAGCAGGTGTGAGAACAATCTTCAAGTGATATTAAGGGCATACATGTAACAAACATGTCTTGTGGTTTTGCACAGGGTAGCCCTGATCCTCCTCTTCTTGGGTCCTCTGCCAGCGCTCCTTGCCCCTCCCTCCTGCCAAGTTCCCTCAGAGCAAGCAGCTTGCTATGGGGGCACCCAAGCAGATTCGCTCCCAAGCTGCTGCTGCATGTCCATTCACACACAGAGCCGTGGCTCAGCCTCGCCCTCTATCTCTCCTCATTGGATCACAGGAGAGCTGAGGCTCTCGTGCACATCGCGCAATGGGCACAGATAAGTATTTGGGGAAGTAAAAAACCTTCAGCCTTTACAACCACTTTAATGACCCCCCAAACACAGGTCACAAACACAGTGCCTTTACCTGCTTCTTCTTGCATGGTACAAAACAACCATGCAATCCAGTTGCAGTGCATTCCCAAAATTGCTGCCTGCACAACTTTGGTGTGGATGCGGTGCAGTTTGAACACATTCAAAATGAATGGGCTCAATTCGCATCACACTGAATCACATGTGAGTTGTGCAGGAATTCAGTGCTCATTCCTGAGTGATTCATATCCGATTCAAAGTGTGAACCTAGGGTAAGCCTTTAGTAGTGTTCTACAGCTCCATTCACGTGGGTGATTTGCACAGCTGCAGGAATCTTTGTGTGTCCAGCCATGATCACCATAGGTAATTTCTGTGTGATCAATCACGAATATCTGTGACCACTGACAGCCTGTCATTGCATTTTACGGGCTTAGCAGCCGCAGCTATTTGCGCATGTTTGTCAATCCACAGATTCCTTCAACTGGAAATTGTAACTTGTGTAGTCACCCCTGTAAATGGATCCCAATACTGACCCATAGCCTGGATGTTATTCTGTTTCTCATGGAGTCTGATGGGTAAACTTCTGAACTTGTGTTCCTCATTCAAGCACCCTGTTGCAGATGTAATTATTGGATATGTTGCAGTGAAACTTCAGGATGAGTGACGCTCTGTGGTTAGTGACTACAGAACTAGAGACGCCTGCTGTGTATTTTCTCCCTCGTTAAATGAACCAATTTGACCTCTGGTCATGTGATGTCAATGCAGTGTCATTGTCCTAACTTTGGTATTCCTGACAGTGGCAGAACATAAACACGAGGTATGTAGCAATGGTGTGTGTTTTATGTTGTTTTTTTTTTTGCTTTGCGCTTGGTTAACATTGACCTTTTGTTTTAGGACATGCTTGAAATTTACTATCTTGTACAGATGTGGATACATTTCGTTGGTATCCTTACAGCTTGCTGAAACAGTCCTTTATTCCTCCTGAAAAGTGATTCAATTAAAAGCAATTGGCTTTGCCTATGTCATAGAGTAAATCAAAGAGAATGTGAAAAGAAAGCTTATTTATTCTGCAAAAGACATCCTAGAATGGTCTGGACAGATTTGTTGGTATCCCTAGTAAAGAATAAACATCATTGGATCATGATGATAATTTAAACTACCAGTTTTCTGTAATTGGTATGACATATGTCTGCAATCTTGTAACCATTTAGTCAATCCATTTAAAGGAGAAGTACAGCTAAAGCTCATTAGGCGGTAATTCTGTGGATCACAGGAGTGCAGTTCAATCACTCCTGTGACCTGTTTACAGCCGACAGTGGGGTAAAGGCCACTTCGGCTGATGTCACTCAGCTGGTCCAGACCGAGGAAAGATCCCGACTTTAAAGTCGGGATCCACCCAGATGTCTGGACCGGCACCTGGCTCAGCCTTTCAGCGATGCGCTGAGAGCCTGAGCCAACCCCTCCTGCCCCCTCCACAGATCAGTACTCTGCTCAGAGCAGCAGGAAGAACTGAGCGTTTCATGGTGTTCGGTCAGTTTTCACCCTTAGAACCAGTGGGGGACAGATGCAGGATTGGATCGATAAGTATATTTAAAAAGAAAAAACCCTCATACTTCTCTTTTAATGGCTGGCTCACACTAGCCCGCAGACTCTGTTGCTTATTATTGTTAGTTCTTCTTTTTATTGCCATGGGAGGGTACCAACAAACATTTTTATGTATGGCCAGCTTGTACTTTTCTGTTGTTTTCATTAGTTCTAGTTATTTGTTCTGGCTCTGCAAAACCCCTTTGTGGGCCTACTTTTTTTTTTTGCATCCAAATTATATCTGTTTTTTTTTTTGTTTGGTGACAGAAGCTCATTTTCGGTGCCCTGTTTGTGTTTAGTTAGTACTTTATTATGTTACAGTGCGGAACAAAAGTATTTGAACACCCTGCGATTTTGCAAGTTCTCCCCCTAAGACCTGTTAGTGTGCCATTAAAAAGTCCACCTCTACTCCACTCATTAATCTAACTTAGCAGCACCTGCCTGAGCTCTTTAAAGACACCTGTCCACCCCACAGTCAGTCAGATACCAACTACTACCATGGGCAAGACTAAAGAGCTGTCAAAAGACACCAGAGACAAAATTGTGGACCTCCACAAGGCTGGAAAGGGCTATGGGGCAATTGCCAAGCAGCTTGGTGAAAATAGATCAACTGTTGGAGCAATTGTTAGAAAATGGAAGAGGCTAAAGACGACTGTCAGTCTTCCTCGGTCTGGGGCTCCATGCAAGATCTCACCTCGTGGGGTATCACTGATGATAAGAAAGGTGAGGAATCAGCCCAGAACTACAAGGGAGGAGCTGGTCAATGGCACGAAGAGAGCTGGGACCACAGTTTCAAAGGTCACTTTCGGTAGAACACTACGCCGTCATGGTTTCAAATCATGCATTGCACGGAAGGTTCCCCTGCTCAAGTCATCACATGTCCAGGCCCGTCTGAAGTTTGTCAATGACCATCTGGATGATCCAGAGGAGGCATAGGAGAAAGTCATGTCGTCAGATGAGACCAAAGTAGAACTTCACTTGTTGTGTTTGGAGGAAAAAGGATGAGTTGCATCCCAAGAACACCATCCCTACTGTGAAGCATGGGGGTGGTAACATCATGCTTTGGGGGTGCTTTTCTGCGAAGGGGACAGGACAACTGCACTGTATTAAGGAGAGGATGAATGGGGCCATTTATTGTAAGATTTTGAGCAACAACCTCCTTCCCTCAGTCAGAGCATTGAAGATGGGTCGTGGCTGGGTCTTCCAACATGACAACGACCCAAAGCACACAGCCAGGATAACCAAGGAGTGGCTCTGTAAGAAGCATATCAAGGTTCTGGAGTGGCCTAGCCAGTCTCCAGACCTAAATCCAATAGAACATCTTTGGAGGGAGATGAAACTCCGTGTTGCTGAGCGACAGCCCCGAAACCTGACAGATCTAGAGGAGATCTGTGTGGAGGAGTGGGCCAAAATCCCTGTTGCAGTGTGTGCAAACCTGGTCAAGAACTACAGGAAACGTTTGACCTCTGTAATTGCAAACAAAGGCTTTTGTACCAAATATTAACACTGATTTTCTCAGGTGTTCAAATACTTATGTTCAGCAGTGCAAGGCAAATAAATTCTTTAAAAATCATACAATGTGATTTCCTGAATTTTTTTTAAATTCTGTCTGAGTGGGAATGCACCTACAATGTGAATTTCAGACCCCTCCATGATTTCTAAGTGGGAGAACTTGCAAAATCGCAGGGTGTTCAAATACTTCTGTTCCTCACTGTATATCTGGTTTTCTTTTTGTTTGGTGACAGAAGCTCATTTCCTGTACCCTGTTTGTGTTTAGTCAGTACTTTATTATGTTATATAGCTTTCTTTTGACCAATATCACCTTTTTGTTTTTGTATGTTGTCAGAGCAAAGTGACATTGACAGGTTATTTAAAGTTTCCTCATTTCTATTTTCTACATTTCTTTTTTATAAATTCTTTATTTTTCCAAGATATATTGGAACACAACATGACAAATTAATATTAGGAAAATACAAGTTTCTAATTTCCATATTTCAGCATAACACCTTTGAAAGGATAAGTTCACCCTATAACAGTGGTCGGCAAGCCGCGGCTCGCGAGCCACATGCGGCTCTTTACACATTTTAATGCGGCTCTTCTGTGTGCCGGGCGCTCGCTCCCCTCCCTCCCCTCCCCTCCCTCCTCTCCCCTCCCCTCCCTCCTCTCGGGCGGCCGCTCCCCTCCCCTCCCTCCTCTCGGGTGGCCGAGGACTCTGCAGCTAGCCCAGCAATGATTGGCCAGTCTCGCTGCCACTCACATCCTGATAGCTAGTGATTGGCTGTCAGGATGTGTGTAGGCGGGGCAGCGTGACGAACGTGAGGGGAGCTAGGCTCCTCTCACAGCCCGCCCTGAAGACCGGAACGGCGCGGGGAGCACGGCGAGAGGAATGCGCGGAGCAAAGGTAAGTGAATTGACACAGGAGGGACTTGACTTACTACTTGCTACTTACTTACTACTACTATATGAGGGATGAATTAATATGGGGGATGAATTACTATGGGGGATGAATTACTATGGGGGATGCATTACTATATGGGGGATGAATTACTATATGGGGGATGAATTACTATATGGGGGATGTATTACTATGGGGGATGAATTACTATATGGGGGAGGAATTACTATGGGGGATGAATTACTATGGGGGATGAATTACTATATGGGGGATGAATTACTATATGGGGGATGAATTACTATATGGGGGATGAATTACTATATGGGGGATGAATTACTATGGGGGATGAATTACTATATGGGGGATGAATTACTATATGGGGGATGAATTACTATGGGGGATGAATTACTATAGGGGGGATGAATTACTATATGGGGGATGAATTACTATATGGGGGATGAATTACTATATGGGGGATGAATTACTATGGGGGATGAATTACTATATGGGGGATGAATTACTATAAAAACTTATTGAAACTAAAAACAGTGTACCATCCTATGTATTTTCAGTTTTAAAAATGTGGCTTTCAAAATAAATTTCAATCGTGGTTTTGGCGAGATTTGGCTCAGTTGAAAAAAAAGGTTGCCCACCACTGCCCTATAACAAAAAATAATTAATGCATATTTATTTTTATCTGCACGGAGCCATGGTAGTCAAGCCGACAGCCGCAAAGCCTGTTGGTACTTTAGTGTTTTAATTCACAAAATACTGTGAATGAGTGACACGGCCAGGCAACCAGAGACTTGCACAAAAATTGTGACCGCTAGCAGGGGGGGGAGATCCCCTACCAGTTGTCACAACGGGGAGCGGAGGTCAGTCTGTTCGTAACATGCCACATGTTACATCCTGAATATGGGTGTAACATGTACCATGTTATGAAAGGTGAACTTCTCCTTTAGCCGTCCATAGATGGATCCAGCTATGGGTAGACTGATTGTACTCAAGTCAATCTATCAATCATGTTGGATTTTTAGCATGTGATTACTGCCAGCGGCTGTAGCCGCTAGCAGTAATCACTGTGTTCTCCTGGCAGGGACAGCTTTCTGAATTTTTGCTTGTGCCTGTATGCTATACTCCCATTTATGATAGCACCAGCATTAGTACAGTCGGGCACAGCCATTCGTGCCTATGGGAGCTGTACGCAGTACCTGGGCTTTCTGTTGATTCTGTACAGACTATATCTGTTTATGTTGGTAGAATTTCAGAATCTATTCTTGTAAGGACTTGTTCACATGGGCGTGCTACAGTGTAAAAGGCACGCGTTTATCTACATACAGGATATACAGGTGTTCCATGCATCTCCGTGCAGGCAGTCCCATTTATGTCAATTGGGACGCAACAGCTGCACAGACACAGCCACTGCCCCCTATATGGCATCCTCCCTAGCCTGATTGTCCCTGGAACACCCTTTTTCATTGATAGGATTTCAGCATTACATGTGGGAAGTCAGCATGCAAAGGCAGCCTGCCTAGGAATGCCCACCCCTCCATAAATCCACCCATCAAAGCATTTTGATATTTATATAACTCCTTTCAAGGGCCAGCCCACCTCTTGCATCAGGGCTGAGGGCTCATCAGTGGAGTAATGAGTTTTCAGAACGTCCTACCGGCCACTCCATCAGCCATGATGGAGAGATCTTTTAATCTTTTTATGCTGTGACTGCTTGTTACAATGCAATAGAACTGCAGAGAGGCCAAGCGGCCCCAAACCACCACTTCTCGGGTGCCCCTCTGGTGCTCCTGGCTCCTCCTGTCTGGGTACTGCCCACAATAGGAAGCCACTTGTGATGGGGGCACTCGTGCTGGCTCGCTCCCGAGCCTCGCTACTGCATCCAATGACATTGACAGCGAGACTCGGCCCCACCCCCTGCTCCCTCTGTCTCAGCCAAGCCAGTGAGACCTGGAACTTATGGGAGAGAAGAGCTGTAGACATGCACAGCACTGGATCAAATGAGGGCTCAAGTAGGTATGGGGGGAGGAGGGGTAAGGGGCTGATACCAACGCCTATGCATTTTTTACCTTAATACAAGGAATGCATTAACCACTTGGTGTCTGCCTTATAGCAGTTTTACTGCTACGGGGTGGCCACTCTGTGCAGAATCACGTGTGTGTGTGTGTGTGTATATATACATGATTCTGCATTTCTTGGTAGGGAGTGCGCACGCTGTCCTACCCACTGTCATTGGCTCCTGTAGATGTCAGTCACCGGGCCCTGGCCAGCGATTCATGGACTCAGCGATTGGTGGAGCAGCTGGCAAGAGAGCAATCTGTGAGTGTAAACAACACAGATCTCTCTACTGTCAGTGGGGACATGCTGGTTTTTATGTCTCTGCAAAGCAGGAAGATGAAAACCAGCATATCCCCTAGTAAAACACCAAAACGTACAAAGTTAAATCACTCCCTAACATACACTTAACCCTTTGATCGCCCCAGATGTTAACCCCATCCTGCCCAGTGTTAGTACAGTGTCAGTGCTTTTTATTACCACTGATCACTGTATTAGTGGCACTGGAGATGTCAGTGGCAGTTAGTCAGTTCCTACCCAGTGTCTGTTAGTGTCCCACTATAAGTCGCTGATTGCCGCCATTACTAATATAAAAAAATAAATAAAAGTACCAGTATATATATCATAGTTTGTAGATGCTATAATTTTCACGCAAACCAATTAATATACACTTATTGGGATTTTTCTTACCAAAGACATGTAGCAGATTGCATTTTGGCCTAAATTTATGAAGAAATTGTGTTTTTCTTATTTTTTATTGGATATGTTTCATAGCAAAAAGTAAAAAATATTGTAGGTCTTTTTTTCATTTATAGTGCAAAAAATAAATAAAACTCAGTGATGATCAAATACCGCCAAAAGAAAGACTCTATTTGTGTGAAAAAATGTATATAAATTTCATTTGTGCACAGTGTTGCATAACCGCGCAATTGTCAGTTAGCAGTGCAGTGCCGAATAGCAAAAAATGTCCTGGTTATGAAGGGGGAGGGTAAATCTTCAAGAGGGCAAGTGGTTATGGTAAAAAATGTTTAGGCTTTAGAACCACTTTAAGTGGTTGAAGCGGTGAATGTGATTTTGACCTAACATTTACTGGTGGTAATCTGTGTCATTTAAAACCACCTGTTCTTGGAGGGTTCATCTGCAGAGAATGTTTGGTAAATGTCAATTTTATTGCTTTCTAAATATTCCCTCTAGTTAAAATGCATTACCCAGGTTCAGGAGCTCAAGACATGAACTGATACATTGGTAAAATGTGTGACCATGTATTCCTGTGGGACTTTTTTACACTGATCATTTGTTTTTCAAAATTCTGCATGCTGCATTTTTTGGTGCAGGTTTGGTTCGTTAAAAAAAAAAAAAAGAAGAAAAAAAAGCACCTCCCCATTGAAATCAATGGAAAACACTGCAAAAACGCACCTGCGTTGCGTTTTTGGTGTGGTTTTTGAATCACATGTCCTTTAAAAAATGCAGCAAAAATGCATATGTGTTTTTGCCCTGGGTCAGTGCGAAAGTTGCCTTTTAGTATTACAGTATATGTACTGCAGTACCTCTGCAGAAATGTTCTGGTTTCTGTATTTGGCTATCATAGCTATATCCAAAGAAATGAATGTAATTTGTCAAGGTATTTAAAACCCAACATCATTTTTATTAGAAGTAACAATATCAAGGTATATTTGACAGATAAAGATTTATGGGAATATTCAATACACATCAGTGGGTGATAAAAGGGAAAAGAAATACAGTGAAGGAAATAAGTATTTGATCCCCTGCTGATTTTTGCCCACTCACAAAGAAATGATCAGTCTAAAAATCGAATGTTCGGTGTATTGTAACACGGAGAGACAGAATAGCAACAAAACATTCAAAAGATATGCATGTCTAACAAATTATGCCCTGATTTGCATGTTCATGAGGGAAATAAGTATTTGAACCCCTTCATAAACATGACTTAGTGCTTGGTGGCAAATCCCTTGTTGGCAATCACAGAGGTCAGCGTTTCCTGTAGTTGGCCACCAGGTTTGCACACATCTCAGGAGGGATTTTGGCCCACTCCTCTTGGCAGATCCTCTCCAAGTCATTAAGGTTTGGTGGCTGACGTTTGGCAACTTGAACTTTCATCTCCATCCACAGATTTTCAATGGGATTAAGGTCTGGAGACCGGCTAGGCCACTCCAGGACCTTAATGTGCTTCTTCTTGAGCCACTCCTTTGTTGCCGTGGCTGTGTGTTTTGGGTCATTGTCATGCTGGAACACCCATCCACGACCCATTTTCAATGCCCTGGCTGAGGGAGGAAGATTCTCACCCAAGATTTGACAAGTACATTGCCCCGTCCATCGTCCCCTTGAAGCGGTGCAGTTGTCCTGTCCCCTAAGCAGAAAAAGACTCCCAAAGCAGAATGTTTCCACCACCATGTTTGACAGTTGGGATGGTGTTCTTGGAATCATAAGCAGCATTCCTCCTCCTCCAAACACGGAGAGTTGAGTTGATGCCAAAGAGCTCGATTTTGGTCTCATCTGATCACAACACTTTCAACTAGTCCTCCTCTGCATCATTCAGATGTTCAGTGGCAAACTTCAGACGGGCCTGGACATGTGCTTTCTTGAGCAGAAGGACCTTGTGGGCACTCCCTTTAACCACTTGTCTATCAGGCACTTATAACCCCTTCCTTACCAGGCCAATTTTCAGCTTTCAGCGCTGTCGCACTTTGATGGACAATTGCGCGGTCATGCAAGGTTGTACCCATATGAAATTTTTATCATTTTTCTCATAAATAGAGCTTTCTTTTGGTGGTATTTAATTGTCGCTGGGTGTTTTTACTTTTTGCACTGATAGGCAACACTAATGAGGTGACATGCATAGGCAGCACTGATGATGGGTACTGATAGTCGGTCAGCACTGACTGGCGCAACTGCTGGGCAATGACTGGCGCAACTGCTGGGCACTGACTGGTGGCACTGACTGGCGGCACTGCTGGGTTGCACTGGCGGGCACTGCTGGGCACAGGTGGGTAGCACTGCTGGGCACAGGTGGGTGGCACTGCTGGGCACAGGTAGGTGTGTGGCCCAGGTGGGTGGCACTGCTGGGTGGCACTGATAAGCACTGCTGGGCACAGGTGGGCAGAGCTGGTGAGTGGCAATGCTGGGCACCGATCATCAGAGCACTGATCATCAGTGCCCTGATGATCGGTGCCGATCCCCGCTCTGACAACTGCCGGTTCTCGGCAGTACTTTCCTCACGCTCTGACAGCGAGAGGAAAGTGCAGCCGAGAACCGGCAATTGCATTTCCCTGTGATCAGTGTGTCACTGGACACGGCTGATCACGTGGTACCGCTGTGATTGTCCTTTTACCCCATCACGTGATCAGCTGTGTCCGCAGGACACAGTGATCACGGAGATTGCCAGGGGCGCTCAGGAGAGCGCGTTCTGGGGGCACATCATATGACGCCCTCCCAGAACTGGCCGGCCGCAGTGCAGCCGTCATTTGGCTATCTGCGGTTGGCAACTGGTTAAGAGACTGCTTCTGATCTCAGTTTGTAACCTGTATGAAAGACACCTGGTAGCCAGAAATCCTGCTGAATGATAGGGGATCAAATACTTATTTCCCTCATGAACATGCAAATCAGTGTATAATTTTTTAGACATGCATTTCTTTTGAATTTTTTGTTGCTATTCTGTCTCCGAGTTACAATACACCTACCATTTGATTTTTAGACTGATCATTTCTTTCTGAGTGGGCAAACATTCAAAATCAGCAGGGGATCAAATACTTATTTCCTTCACTGTATGGACATGTAATTCTCATCATAGTACTCAACAGAGTCATTTTTAGGTTTTTTTAGACCTGAGGAAAAATCCTGTTCTATACTTTGTTTGCTATAATACAGCAGATTTAAATGGGGATTAACATTCCAGTTCATATAATCGCTTGAGTGTCATTAATAAAGTCTTCCAACAATAGCAAAGTTTCAATTGAAGCCAAAATAAATAAATGATTACTAGCACTAGTTTAAAGCTTTATTAAACTGAAAAAAGTATTTTAATGCAATGAGTAGAAATACCTGAATTTGACTCAATTTCTGTCTCTTGTAATATCTTGTACAACAGTACAGACAGAGGGGCAGTACCTGGGGTCAGTTAAGTGCCTTACATTCATAGGTACTGACAGGAAGCGAGATGACCTGATCAATCTGTTTCTGCTCCTGGAGTCACAGGCTGAGGGTGAGGAGGTGAACTAACTGTGTTCCCAATCTGTAGCAGAGATTAATCAGGTCAGCAGACCTGGCTGTTTGGTGCGGCTGGGCTGGGTATATCTTGGAACTGGCTGGACAGTCTCCATTAACTGCTAGATACCTTCTTTCATCAGCAGTATATAGCAGTCTTGTAATTTCTATCAAGTGTCAAGCCGAGCATTGGTTAAACTTTTTGATGTTTTCATTCTCCTCTGACTGTCCTATGAGGCTGCATAACCCCTGACCCTCGGTCTGGACAGTGCTGATTGGCCCTATGCCGATCACATGCACCCTCCCAAAAAAAACCAAAAACAACATCTCTAGCAGTACACCCCAAACAGAGCATGTGCAGACTTGCCACTGCTGCTCTAACTATGGCAGATGGATTGGGTACAGCAAAATAAGGGGAGGATCATAGAAGACCGAATCAAATGGCCTTTTTACACAATGCAGAGGAGTAACCCTTTAGGTTCCAGAATGAGCATAACCAGCATGCTTTACTGCATGTACAGACTGATTTTATTGTTGTGGGTTTAGTAACACTTTAAGGGAAAACTATAGTGAATTATTAATTTGTACATATTATAACCACATGCATTGCGTTTAGTGCATGCTGACGCAGGTTAAATTCCTTTCATTTTACACGTGTTTTTTTGTTTTATTTTTTTTGCACAAGTTTTCTTGTTGCGTTTCATTGATGTGCATTTTTTTGTTTGGCTTACAGCTGGAGCCAAAATACCTATACATTTCTTTCCTCCATGCGACTTGTAGTGTAATGGGTTGTGCTATGTCTAAATGCAACTCGTTCTATTTTCACTCTGCGAGCGCCAAGGCAGAATATTGGTGTTAACTTGGAAACAATGGATTTTATCTTATTGCATTGGTTGTGAATATTGTAGCAATTAAATGCACATCCTTTTTAATGTCGCATATATTTCTCCTCTACAATATATACAATATGGTATTTCATATAGTAGCGGTCTGAATCTCCATTTATCGGCTGTCTACATATTGGGCAATGCTTTCAACAGTTATGAGATGAAATCCATTGCATCATAAACCGCTTGAAGAATGAATTGTTTTCTGTTTCAATATTTTTATTAGGAAAGTTTTGTTTTTTAGAATATAACAAGCTCAAAATACGCCATCACAAGGGCGGAGCAAAACAATAATACATAAACAGAGACATCCTGCTGACTTGTATTAGTCAAATAATGAAATGTCCAAGAATGAATTGTTTTCAGTCCACACAGCATCTCTAAAACATTAATATTAAATTGGAGAAGGGGTAGGTGAATGACACAATCTCCCCTTGTCCAATCACAGAAAGCCTTGCATTAAGTTAAAAGTCCAAGACTTTTTTCTGAATGGAGGAGGTATAAAAGGAGTGACCTGCTATGATCAATGTACTACAAGTCTCACTGCCAGATATTCTGCACTTACTTTAGTGTGTGGGCTGAATGAAAGTGGCAACCAAACGTGGGATAGGCACCACAATAAATAATTTGTTTTTATCCAACAAATGGCTCCAGATGTGTTTTTTGTTTTGTTTTTTTGTTTTTTTTACAGGATCCAGCTTTAACCTATTATTTTGTACCTTTGGATAAAAAAAACAAAATCTGCATATGTTTGCTAGGAAGGCTTATGGAGTCTGTATTTGATCTACAAAGCTAATCATGTCATGACAGGGCATCCTTGCTTGGATGAAAAGGGCTCCAAGTGTTCACCTTGCAGTAAGACAGAGGTTAATCATTTCACAGGAACCACTCAACTAGACACAGCTGCGAATGTTTGCAATTCAAATTTTCCATTGGCATGGACCATGGTGTCATCACAGACGCAGACTGACATTGCAGCTTCTCGTATATTTTTTTTTACACCAGGAATTCAAACATTTGGTATTATGTATAATACACCTTCCCTTTTTTTTAAATATAATTTAACTAACCTTGTCTATTACTTGAGCTTCAGTTCCTAAAATGTTTTAGTAATGTTTTACTGTTTGGAATGATAAACTAGAAAAGGGCAATCTCAGAGTGGTTGTCTTTTAGAGAAAAGATGATCAGTCCATTAACTGAAATGTGAGGATAGCCCTTTTAGAAAAATGATCTTTACTGTCATAAAGATTATGTTAGAGTAGGAGAGCTGAAAGGTTTGTGGGCCCTATGACATTCACAGCAGCCAGTACCCATTTGGAAGTAATGACTAAAAAAGGACGTAGTTACATGGTTATTAAAGCTGAACTCTGTGCACAGAAACTTTCATTTTAACCCTTTTCCTTAATAAACACAAATGATACAGTATAAATGCACTGTGTGTGCATCAAATTCCTTTACAAACTTGGATATTGCCTTGTAAAAGTAGCAATGACATCATCCCTGTGCTGTACATAGCTTGTGCAGAGAACTGAGCTGTAGGAGGGGCCAAGCAGGCTCCACCCACTACAGTCTGCTCACAGAACACTACAGGAGGGGGTGGAGACAAGACCAGTCACCCTGCACAAGGAGAGAAAGTAGCATGCCTGGTCTACATTGCAGGCTGTTTTCACATTGCATTATTGCACAAATCTGGAATACACAAAGCACACCAAGATTCATGGAAGAATACACATGGCATGATCTGTACAGACAATATTTGCTTATCCTGAAGTTCAGCTTTAAATATAACCATTGTCTAAGTATACTAGTGCTTAGCAAGTTACATACACCTATATTTGCACCATGATACAACAGTAGTATCCATATATATATATATATATATATATATATATATACATACTGTTTTGTCTCCTACCATGTCTAAAAGTAAACCATCCCCAATTTTATAGTGCCTATTTCTATCTTCAGTAAGTTAACCACTTGCCTACTGGGCACATTTACCCCCTTCGTGCCCAGGCCAAATTTCACCTTTCAGTGCTCACACTTTGAATGACAATTGTGCAGTCATGCAACACTGTACCCTTATGAAATGTTACCATTTTTTTCACATAAATATAGCTTTCTTTTGGCGGTATTTAATCGCCACTGGGTGTTTTAGTTTTTGCACTATAAACAAAAAAAAAAGCAAAAACGTTTGAAAGAAAAAAGTTTGCAGACAGGTCATTTTTCTCCTTTACTGATGTGTGTTGATGAGGCTGCACTGATAGGCAGAACTGAAGTTGAAGCTTACACATGGACTGACCTCACACATGATAGTTTATTGGTTGCTCGTTTCTATTTTCCCATGGTCCCTGATAGTTGCACAACGGCTCTTAAGGGTTTATGAGGGTTTTCAGTGTACTTTGGCCATTTTAACGTACCTGGGCAGTTGTAGCACATGTTCAGTTTTTAGGTCACTTCTTAAAGAAGTTTTCCAAATATTCGCTCTTTTCACATGCGTTTATGTGGGTTGATGTATTAATCATAACAGATGCTCCTTTTTTATGTCTTCTTTCCTTGTAATTGAGGTCTGTGATATTTTTATATTCTTATGGATCTGCATTTATTTCACTGGGTCCTATGGGTGGTAATTCTGGTGCGTCATTATATTAGACGCATCATTATTACTATCATTATTATTTTTATGATATATGCACTTTTTTGTATATGAATGTCATATGTGTATGGTTTTATCTTAAGGATTAGGGAGTATCCCCTCATTTCTGTATTTTGGTTTTACATTTTATATGATTTATGTTATTCTCATTTGACATAGGGATACATATATATACGTATAGTGGATCTCTGAATAGATGGGCGCCCGTGTCTCATGCACATGTGTGATATGGGATATAGGTATCAGAAGACCTGATCCCTCTTATGCCCTAGAACCGATAATATATTCATGAAGTCCCTCCTGTGGGGTATATAGCTTGATAATATCCAGAGGACTGCCGCCTGACTGTTTCCCTGTATACGGTGGATCAGTCATTCTGGCTCCAGTCCCCTCTTTCACATTTCAAATCCACTAGAAAATGGCCGCCGTCCCGGTTCGCGCATGCGCACTGTGGATCGGCTGGATGTCTATATCCAACCGAGAAAATGGGGACCGGACTATTCGCGCATGCGCAGTGGGACACGCGGCGGCCATCTTTATGGTTTCCAAACCACAGGAAAATGGCGCCCGCGCATGCGCAGTAGCGCCGATCGTCAGCAAGGCGGCGCTACTGCGGCTTGGCGCGATTTTTGAATCATATAAAGAGGCAAACAGAAGTCAGGCATGCATGGCATCACCCCTACAGTAGACGTGTATTGACACGAAACGCGTCTAGGAGGAGCCTTCGCACGCCTTGACGTTACGCCGCCGGGTCAGGAGGTCCGGCGGCCCACCTTTGGTATTTACTGGTCAGTGTATAGAATCTCTTTTTCAAGCTGCTTATACTGGCTACAGGCTGCAGGCATGCGTTTTGTAACTTTTATGGTTCACGTTATTGGATTTAATAAATAATTTTAAAACATACTACACTATGAGTATTCTTACTCCTTACATCTGGCACTGAGTTCCCATACCTCAGCCCCAGCATTTTTAGGTTCTCTGCGTGGATCCAAGGAGCAGTGTGATCCGACCAGGCCAGCATCGTCTTACCACCGACAGACCATCTGGGTACTATAAAGCAGCGCCTACATGGGACCCCGGCTACATGTAACCTGTACATGCGTATTAATATTGCGCTTCTGGTAAGCAGGCAATTTACCTATTCCTGGGATTGGATTGCACCTATACTCCCTGAGAGTCCCCCATCACTGAACTGTTTATCATCTTTAATATTCCTATATTTGATGACCGCATATATAATTGTCACTTGGATATTGTTTGTAGCGCTGCACTTTATTGTTTCTATTCTGGTTGGAAGGGCTTGTAGTTCCTTTTTTGTGCATTAGCCGCTCACTGAAGTGCGCTCACTTTTCTTTATTTTATACATATTGATGAGGCACTGATGATGCTGCACTGATATGCAGCAATGATAGGGCACTGCTGGGCAGCACTGATCATCAGTGCCCTGTTGATCCGTACCGATCTTCTCTAAAACAATTACCATTTATCGGCAGTACTTTCCTCACGCTGTGACAGCATAAGAAAAGTGAAGCCGATAACCGGCAACTGTATTTACTAGGTGATCTACTGTATCATTGGACACAGCTGATCACGTTTTAAAAGGCTGCTGTGATTGGCCTTTACCCCATCATGTGATTAGCTGTGTTCATAGGACACAGCGATCATGGAGAGCACCAGGTGGGGGCACGTGGGAGGGTGTGTTCTGGGAGGACGTCATATGATTCCCTCCCAGAAGTGGACAACTGCGCTGTAGCCCTCATTCCGCTATAGCACAGTTCTGAAGTGGTTAAAGTGGAACAAAACAATATCCTCATTCTACAAAAATAAGCCATACACATTCATTACTTAAAGCAGAAGTAAATTCTCCTTTTCAAAAAGTGCAAGCAGGCTGGCTTTTTATTGCAGAAGAGACATGCTGGTAAAACAGGTAATTTATATGTATTTCATCTGTGTATTTGTTGCCTGTAGTTCAGCTTTAAAGTGATTGTAAATGTTCATATTTATTTTTTTTTACATAATAAACATGTTATTCTTACATGCCCTGTGCATTGGTTTTGCAAAGACCAGACCTGATCCTCCTCTTCTGGTGGTCTCATGTTAGCACTCTTGGCTCCTGCCCCGCCAAGTGCCTCCATAGCAAGCCGCTTGCATTGCAGGCGCTTGTGCAGGCTTACTCCTGAGCCATGTTTTGTTTGTCCATTGACACACAGAGCACATCTCAGCCCCGCTTCCCTGTTCCTCCTCACAAGCTGTAATTGACAGCAACAGAAGCCAATGGGTCACATTGCTGCCTTTCTTTCCTGTCAGAAGGAAAAGAGTGGAGAGAGCCATTGCTCTCGTTTACAGCACTGGATCAAGAGCATGCTTAGGTAAGTATATGGGGGGATTGGAGGGGAAGGGGGGGGGGGGGGAGTAGCTACACACAGGTTTTTTTTTTTTTTTACCTCCATGCAGACTACCTTTACACTCACTTTATTTACATATGTTACATACATTACTGAATGATGCCCCTGCAGTAGGCAATTAGGTTAAAGTGATGCTAAAGTCAAAAGTTGCTTCTATGCATGAAAGTTAAAAACCTTCTGTGTGCAATACCCCCCCCCCCCAATACTCACCTAAGCCCCCTCTCAATCCAGAAATGTGCATTGGAGTCTCGGCAATCCTGGGACTTCCTCTTTTCATTGGCCGAGACAGCAGCAGGAGCCATTGGCTCACGCTACTGTCAGTCACAGCAAGTGAGCCAATGAGAAGAGAGAGAGGGCGGGGCAGAGCTGTGGCTCCATATGTGAATGGACACACGGCTTGCTCTGGGGACACCCGAGAAGAGGAGGATCCAGGCTGCTCTGTGCAAAACAACTGCACACAGCAGGTAAGTATAGACATGTTTGTTATTTAAAAGACAAATATGTCTTTAGAATCACTTTAATGTATTTGCTGCATTAGAAAAAAAAACACCCCACTACCTGTCCTACCCACCCTCATCCCTAAACACTTACCTGGCTCCTGTCACCGATTCAGCACTGTCTCAGCTGCAGCACCGCTGCCCCCACTTCCTGGTCTCAGTGGACATACTAAGGGAGACAAAGCCATAAGTTCCTGCTACTGTCAGTCAAACTGCTGTGAGGAGGGAGTGGGGGCATGACTTACCAGCGCTGTGTGTATATATGGATGCACACAGCTTGGCTGAGTGCGCATGGGTGCCTCCTTGGCACTTGGCTTGCTGAGGAGGCACCCAGAGGAGGGAGAAGGTGACTGTGCTGGCGGGGGATTGCCAGAAGAGCAGGTAATCTACATTTCTGTACAATATCATTGCGCAGAGCAGGTAAGCATTACCTCTTTTTTAGTTTAACCAAAAACAAAACAGCCTTTATCATCACTTTTTAAATTAATGTACTGTATTTTTCTGAACATTTTTATCAACTAACTTAACATACTCTTGCAGGGGCTGTGAATTGCTATGGTCCCAATAGCTCAGCCAAATGCAGAAAATGTCTTTTTTTTTTTTTTATTCTTGTAATTATTTGCCCTCATTCTCTATATCTCAAGTGATTTTCGTTTCGTCTCTGAATGTAAAACGTTACACTCCCAGAAGATCTGTAGCTCTTAGTAGAAAATTGAAATCGTTTCCTGAAAATTAATTTATTCCCTCTCTACCCTAAAGGAATGATTGGCTTTACCAAATAAATAGAACACACATTTACACATTCACTCCAATATAGAAAAGGTTTTACCTTTTAGCTCCATAAATGTCCCCTTCTCTTGGGTTTCAACATAGGAATACATCAGTAATACTGTACATGAAGAGGAGTGTTCGTAGAGGGTGGCTAATGGAAGATAAAATCAAAGAAAAAAAGAAACCTTTTATCTGACTATATTTAAAGTAGAAGTCCAGTCAAATCCTATCTAAACGTAAAACTGCTCCCTCCCCTATTCTAAGCCCTATACTAAGTAGCCTGTAGAAGAAAGATGTCTATACTTGCCTATTATGGGTGCTACAACTCAGTCGCAAGCTCTCCCAAGCAGGGGCGGACTGACAACTCATGGGGCCCCTGGGCAATAGGGGATGATGGGGCCCTGTGTCCTCATCCACACTCAAACCACACCCAAAAAAGCCTATGAAAGGTACCAGGGGCATCTCATGGGGCCCCTTACTGACCCCAGGCCCTCGGGCAGTGCCTGAGTTCCTGAGTGGTCAGTCCGCTCCTGCTCCCAAGTGGCCGGCTTCAGTGAAGAGGAGAGATTGCCGGTGCTGCAGTGCCTCAGCGGTGACATCACCCATAGGCTTACTATGGGGAATTTGTTGTTGGCTGTCCCTCCTCTACCCTGGAGCCAGCACTGGAAGGCGATCATTTGACCATACTAGAGCACCCAGGGAATAGGTAAGTCTCTCCTCTAGCATAGGTCTTCGAATGGGGGTAGGAACAGGTTTAAGTTGATAGGATTTCACTGAACTTCTACTTTAAAGACAAAAGCCGACAATAGATGGATCATTTTGTTTTTCGTTCAGCCAGTGGCCTGAATGAAAAAAAATTAAACGGAGTCACCCATTCCGGCTGATGGCCTGTAGTTCTCAATGAACTGCTAGAGCACTGATGAGCGCACTCGTAGTTTACTGATCTTCCTGTTCTCGGGTAACTGCCTGCCCGTATCGGAGGTACGGGCAGACAGCTATCCTGAGAGTTTGCAGGAGCTTTGCATTGTACCCACGATCTGTTGATTGTGGACGCAATGCTCTGCAGGCTCCTGAGAAAAAAAAATAATAAACACACATTTTTTTTTTTTAATCTGAAAAAAATTAGCATTTATTTTTTTTTTTCTTCAAAAAGTGAACTCCTCCTTTTAAGTATATCACCTTTATCAGTGGGCACTGGTTGAATGATTTAATTTTTTCTTGTTGGGATATGTTCAAAAAGTCAACAAGTGTACTTTGTTTCACAGAACTATAATTATTTACAATGGTTGAACTACTGATCTGAAATGAAGCCCATTGTTCACAATGTGCCTGTACACAGTAAACAAGTGCTGCCTATTTTTGAAAAAAACAAAAAACATTTGTGTTCCCTGTCAGTATTTTGCTCCGATGCACACAAATACGCGCATGCAAACATAAATATTAATAGATTTTGCATAGGATTGTATTGTGCATGTGAATGCTCATATGCACGTCAAACATCTGAAGTTGTGTCCAGAAATGCCGATGGTCAAACATCAGTACAGTGTGCAAGAAGCCTAAGGAATGTTATTTCAGATGTGGAAACCATGGTGTGGGTAATACTCTTCTGATCCCCATCTATGCTTGATGTATCAGTATAGTAAAATTGTGCCCTTTTCTGGCATGGATTTTAGCAAGGCATGCTAGAGGTACAGCACTCTGTATGAAATAATATGCATACTCGATGACAATATGATGGCAGCAGGGTTGGCATGATAGTGTAGGGTTTTTTATGTTTTCTAAAAAGGAAAAAATACATGCTCTTTAATGAGGGCCAGTTCACACCATAGAAACGCAGTCCAGATGTGTTCTGGATGTACGTTTTTGGTGCGTTTATGATGCATTTTGGTGCATTTTTATTTGTTTCGGTTTTTTTCCCCTACTCTTTTTCTTCTGTTTTAAAGAGGAACATGGGCATTCCAGTATGTTTTTGGCGCGTTTTTTGCGCATTCCAGTACAGTTCTGTGCAGGAAAAATGCAGCCTGTTCTACTTTTTTTTTTCTGCAACTGGAACTGCAAGCACTGATGTGAACTATGACATTGACAACCATATGACCAACTTTCTGTGTGTTCAGAGAAAAAAGCACACTGAAACACGTAGTGTGAACTGGCCCTGAAAGTCAGTGTTTTGTGATTGCTGCCTGACCTATGACACTTGCTATCAAGGACCCTTTGACTTGCCTAATTTAAACTTCTCATCGATACACCTTGTGAAAGTGTAGAGATGGTTTTTCCAAACCATCCAGTTATTTTTTAAAACTTAAAGGAGAAGTACAGCCAAAGCTCTTTTTGCTGTAGTTCTCCTGTGGATCACAGGAGTGCTGTTCGTTCTGCACTCATGTGACCCGTTTTTAGCCGACATGTCGGTTGACGTCACTCAGACTGTCCAGGATGGGGAAAGATCCCGATTTCAAAGTCGGGATCAACCCCAGTGTCTGAAGTGGCACCTGGCTCCACCTCTCAGCGAAACGCTGAGAGCCTGAGCCAGCCACTCCCGCCCCCTCCACAGCCCAGCGCTGCAGTGGGGGGACAAAGCAGAGAGCGGTGACTGACAGTCACCACTTTCTGCTCAGAACAACTGTGAAAACTCAGCGGTCATGTGATCGCTGAGTTCTCACCCTTATAGCTAGCGTGGGACAGAAGCAGCATCAGACCAATGCTGCATCCACCTAGGTATGTATAATTGGGGGGGAATAAAAAATATTTATTACAGACATTATATAGCATTGTTCATTTACACAGCACTTTTCCATAATGCACATTCACATTGGTCCCTACCCTCAAGGAGGTTACAGTCTTATTCTATAGCTAAGCCTATAAGTTCGGACAACCTTACAATGTATACAGCCTAGAGATATGGAGGATTTCATATACAGTACTAGGTGACATGGTGTATGGTTAACAACACAATGCATCAAGTGGACTAGTGTGTCTGCAATGCTGGATTTTGTGTGTGTTGAGTAAGTTGTGTGCCTCCACTTTCGCCCACATCACTTCCTGCATGCAGAAAAGATTTCCGCTGCTCTTTTTAAACATGTGTAAATGATCACTATCAATGCAGGTATAAACATACCTAGCAACAGTGCGACTTTAGACTGACATTAGTGTACTTTACAACACATGTTGTGTATAAGTTATGTAATAGCTCTATAAATTCTGAAAATGCTTTCCTTTACTCCTTCGCCAAAACAACACCAGCAAGGAATACCCCAGGAAGTTTCCAGGAAACTTTTCAGTTTTCAGTGCTGTGACATTTTGGCAGTTACTCCATCATGCAGTAGTGTACTCAAATGTAATTTACTCCTTTTTTTTCAGATATCACAGTTTTTCTATATGTCCTGTTTCTACTTCAACCCAGTCTTCAGGTGAGCTGTGGTGCCGTATGTCTTCATTTTTTCATCCCACACCGCAGCTCACTCACAGCTCTGTTTTTCTTTACATTTCTATGCACTGCAGTTTAGCACAGAAATGAATGAAATGTCACACTGCTTTAAAAGATCAAGGCGCTGATAGCCAGAATGCTAGCCTGAACCAACTCTTCTGCATGGTGAAACCATTCATGGCATGGCATTATACCATGCAAGAAGTGTGAGCGAGCCCTTTAAAGTGGTTGCAAACCTCAGACTTGAAATATAAACAAAGCATATCCTTCTATAGTGTGTACTTGTCTCAATCAGAGCACTAAATGTCATTTCTATCTGCTGCCTCCTTCCTCTGTATCTGCATGAGTCACTTCTGACAGGTTTTCCTGACATCAAGAGAAATATTGTGACAGAGGAGGGAGCTCCAGTACACAGCCTGTGATTGACAGCTTCAGCTCTGTTCCGGTGCTGGGTGAAGGGGTGTGCCCCTTCCTTCCAATTGACTTTCACAGAATTTTCTGCAGAGTATAACTTCAGCTGCCCCCCCACCTTCTGCCCTGCTTTCTGGAATCTGACCGCTGTATAAATTCAGCACGGATGTAAAGGAGAGAAGACGGCAGATACACAGGTACAATTGACGTAGGAGAATTTGTTTCATTTGTTTACATCTTGTGTATTAACAGAGGCCAGTTACTTCACTGTGTATATGGAAGGGTTTACAACCATTTTTAAGTGTTTACAGTAGAATTGTTAAAGGATAAGTTCACCTTTACAAAAATATAATAAATGTATAATTTTTCAGGTAAAGAAAATGTGCATTTATTAAATTTTTTTTGTTAGGAGCTTGTAAAGCATTGCACCCACAATCGTGCAGACTGTCTGTGTAGCTGTCTGCCCAGACCTCTGATACGGACAGGCAGTTACACAATGACAGGAAGCTCAAAGAACTACCTAGAGAGCTCAACAGCGATCTGCTCATTCATAGAGAGCTAAAAGCTGACAGCTGCAAAGTCTGACGGAACTTGTAGTGTTCCCATTTATAGAATACTGTGAATGATTGACGTAGCCGGGTGGACAGAGCCCTGCATGTTACATGTTACAACCTGCATATGACATGTAACATGTTACAAAAGGTGAGCTTATCTTTAAAAAATAAATAAATAAATAAAAACAATTTTATATTGCGTTACTGTTTTTTGCTTTCCAAATACAGATGATTGAAACCTCTACAGGACTATTGTTTATAAAGAGGCCAACATGAAACTTCCACAAAGAAATCTTTCAAACTTTACATTACTTAATGGAAGCCAGATCTTTGCAAAAGTAGGGTGTCCAACATGATCGGCAGCAATCTTCCTTCCTCTTACATAGAGTCTTTGTGAGAATGTGGAGGCCTGGCTGGTGATCACAGCCAGTGTTAAATGATTAGGTCACAGTGATCAGAAGACACAGAGCCACTGTGATTGGATCTTTTGATTTTGCCTGTGATCTTCAATGTCTAATGACAGCACGGTCACAGGCATTGAGAGTGCACATGGCATTTCAGAAAGGGATGCTTATAAATTTCCACTCAGAGTAACACCTGCCCTGACCAGTCATTTAATTACAGTAGCCATTCGTGAGGTGGTTAATCTTTGACTTGCCACTAATAATAGTGATAGTAATTTTAACAACGCATTGTATTAGTTGCCAATTTAACCTCCTAAATGTTGGACTACCACGCCACAATCGCATTGCGTGTGATTGCATTACATCCCTATTCACTTGAACGGGTCGCACTCAATGGGCAGCGGTCATGTGTTCACTCCCAGTCATTGCCTTTCAGGGGAGCTGTTGAGGTGCTGGTAAAATTGCAGATGAGCCGCAGGGTTTTAGCCCAGGTCCTGTGGTTGACAGCCAGCTTGATAGTCTGAATGCAAAGTGTTCTTGGAATGAGGAGTAGAGCTTGATACCACCATCCTGTCTCTCCACCTTGTCCAGTTGTAGAACGCTTTGCATTCTTCAGAAAATGCCAAGCATTCTATGAATGGCATCCATGCCGAAAGGCCAACCTCTTGTATTCACAATGCATCAGGCCAGCCCCTCGGCACGGAACCTGGAAGCAAATGGAGACCACTGAAGTAGCGGTGTCTACTACAGTGATTTCTAGCTTTCAGGGGCATCAGCCAGGTGTGGTCCAAGCAGGACCAATGTAACTTTGTAAAAATGTACCATGCCTGGAATCCTTCTTTGAGGTATACTGTAGGCTGTTCTTGACTTCTTCTTCTTCTAAAAGTGCTAGTTGCCTAACCATCTCCCTGGCTCCATTAGTTTTTGAGTTATTTCCCTGAAACAAGTTAGGTGTCCTGGCTTTACTTACTGTTTGGATCAGTGACTGAGAAATTATTAGGCTACATGTAAACTGGAGCTGCCTTAGACGTGAACTCTAATGGCAGCAGAAAAAAATGCTAAACGTTGCCGCGTTTAGCGCTGGGATGTTTATTCATTTCATTGGCCCGAGTACTTGCCATTGAAATGAATAAACACCCAAGGGCTAAACGCACCTAGCGTTAGGTGCGTTTTACGTGTTTTTCCCGCGTTTTGTGTTTTTTGGCCAAAACATTCCTCTCCTGAACGCGATTCTTCTGCATTGAGGAGAGAGATGTTTAACTGCCCCGAAACTCTGCTGCTCCTAAACTCTGGTAAAAAGCCTATGGTGTGCATGGATACATCGGCCTTTATTGAATTGAGTTCAGGGGCTTTGGCAAAAAAATGCCTTTAAGATAGAGGCAGACAGGATGGTTCGGTGTGGCAGAGATACGTAGATCTCGGAAACGTATAGGCAGAAATACAAATATTTCTGACAGGTAGTCTTTCTGACAGTGCCCCAATGCCGGTGTCGGTGGGAGGAACATTGCCCCGACGCCGGTGTCGGTGGGAGGAACAGTGCCCCGACGCCGGTGTCGGTAGGAGGAACAGTGCCCCGACGCCGGTGTCGGTGGCAGTCACAGTGCCCCGACGCCGGCGGCAGTCACAGTGCCCCGACGCCGGCGGCAGTCACAGTGCCCCGACGCCGGCGGCAGTCACAGTGCCCCGACGCCGGCGTCGGTGGGAGGAACAGTGCCCCGACGCCGGCGTCGGTGGGAGGAACAGTGCCCCGACGCCGGCGTCGGTGTCGGTGGGAGGAACAGTGCCCCGACGCCGGTGTCGGTAGGAGGAACAGTGCCCCGACGCCGGTGTCGGTGGCAGTCACAGTGCCCCGACGCCGGCGGCAGTCACAGTGCCCCGACGCCGGCGGCAGTCACAGTGCCCCGACGCCGGCGTCGGTGGGAGGAACAGCGCCCCGGCGTCGGTGGGAGGAACAGCGCCCCGGCGTCGGTGGGAGGAACAGCGCCCCGGCGTCGGTGGGAGGAACAGCGCCCCGGCGTCGGTGGGAGGGACAGCGCCCCGACGCCGCTGTCATTGGGAGGAAAAGTGACCCATTGTTGGGATCAGTGGGAGGAAAAGTGACCCATTGTTGGGATCAGTGGGAGGAAAAGTGACCCATTGTTGGGATCAATGGGAGGAATAGTGCTTCATATCAGTAGAAGGAAAAGAGGGCCGGATAAAAGCAAGCAAAGGGCCACATTTTGGAGAGACCTGTTCTATAGTATATCGTATTCCATTTTTTTTGTTCACATATAGTGTGTGTTTAAGGTTAGCTACATGCAAATCTGTGGATTTGCATGTCAGCATGTCATCCATAATATAAATTCATTTTTTTATCCTTTCACGGTTTGCATAGTCTCTCAGAGTACATGCAAGTGCCATGAGCTATGCCTAAATGAATTTGCATATTGTTTAAAATGAGCTGTGCAGAATATTTAAGTGTGTGAGATTTTTAGAGTACAAACACTTAGAGTCAGACTCTGGTCAGACTTGCTGTACAACATTACTTTCCTACAGAGTTGTATGGATGTATAGCTAAGTAGGTCATTTAAGTGCGACATAAAGCCCAACTCTCAGGCGTTCAAGTAGTCCTGTATTCCCTAAAAAGCCACTCCACCCCATCATGTATACTTTGTTCTACATTAGGCAAATCTTAATGCCAGGTTAAAGCGGTAGCAAACAAAAAACAAATCCCCTGGAAGGTACTGTGATAATGTGCTAGTATGCATCTCATACCAGCACAATATGAAGGACTTGCCTTAAAACAAAGCCCTCCAGCGGCTCGCTGTCACCATTCACAGGGCTTCCATCTTTTTTTTTTTTTTATTTTTTAGCAAAGACCTGTAGCAGAATACATTTTGGCCTAAATTGATGACGAAATTTTAGATTTTTTTACTGGACATGTTTATTAGCAAAAAGTCAAAAATATTTTTTTTTTCTCAAAATTGTTGGTCTTTTTTTTTTTTTTTTTTTTATAGCACAAAAAAAAAACCACACAGGCGATCAAATACCACGGAAATACAGCAATTTGTGGGAGAAAGAGGACGTATGTTTAATTTGGGTGCAGTGTTGCATGACCACGCAATTGTCAGTTAAAGTAACGCAGCGCCGCAATGCGAAAAAAATGGCCTGGTCAGGAAGGAGGGTAAATCCTCAGGAGGGCAAGTGGTTAAAATGATGTACAATTTTGAGGCACTCCTATCAGTTTTATATACTTCAGCACCACATGTAGGACAACCAATGTTTGAGATGATTTATACATGCAAAGCAAATACACTTTTGCACACTGATACTGGCATTTGTTCTCCTGCCCCAGTGCTAACAGAGAGGAATGAGGGAGAATCGCAAGGATGTTGTGCAGGTGCCAGATGTCCTCTGTATCAACCGATGACTGTGTCAGCAGTTGATAGGATGCTGGCGGCTGGTCCACACAGTGCCCACGGTTGTAATGCTGCACCATGAAAACCTGTGGCCTTGTGTTTCGTGTAACAAAAAGGCAGGCTTGATCCACTCACTGGCTTGTACACAATTTTTGAGCACTTTTTAGCCATTTTGTCAAGGCACCCCTGAAGAACTCAGAAGGCACCCCAGGGTGCCTAAGCACCCTGGTTGAAAAAGGCTGTCCCAAATGGTGCACGTATATGAGATATTCATTTTACCTACAGGTAAGCTTTATTATTACTACTGTAGTAGCAACTTTGGGAATACCAGGTAAAACTCCGAACACGAACTTGAGGAAAACAAACCTGGTTTGACCTATCCAGACTCATGTCTGCAAAGCTAAGTGGATTGAAAAACATCTCACAGGGTGTACATATTAACAATTACGGCACAATGCATATATTTCCTCTTTCACTTTTTGTACATTCAAAAGACTTTCTAAACTGTGCAAAATATAGCCTTGAATACCAGCTACAGATAAGAATACCAGCTACAGGGTGGAACACATTACTTCACAGGAAATAAGGGAGGGGGGAAATGAGCTGGTGACCTTGCTTTTGCAAACAGAGGCTGTTAGAAATGTTAAAGTTTAAAGGGGAACTCTGCAATATGTGCCACATTACCGCTTTTATCTACAATTCCCACTGTACTTCTGGCCCACTCGGATGTAAGTACTGCTGGCCTCATAGACCCCAGCACTTTAGTCATGTCTACATCTACTCCTTGCCTTGTCATTCACAAACACATAGCCCCAGGCTTTGTTATTTGAATGTCCAGGAGGAGAAGGAAGGGTGTTTTAGCTTCTGTAATCAGAATTTCTTTTGGTTTTGCTAGACATATGATGGGACTGCAAACTGCATGTAATCAGAAGGGTACTTGTATAAGGATTTTGTTTTTCTTCCCTCTTCATCTCCATCCAGATTCTTGAAATGTATTTAGGAAGGAGTCAGATCATCTTTAATGGCATCTTATGTACAAACCTTTTTTTTTTCTATAGTTATTTTAGGAACATTTAGGGCTTATTACTGCCATCTCCTGAACACCTGCCAGCTGTAGGTATACCGCCCTCTGAAAACCAATCCAGCACTGATTGCTTTTCAGAGGATGGTAAGCTTGCACAGCAAGTCTGAAGGAGACCGAAGAGCATAAAGCCTAGTCACACGATGAGAAAATTTGACAAAAATAGCTGCTTTCAGATCGATTATTCGATAATCGTTGGTACACAGCTTCCGACGTCCGATCACGTCTGATCACAACCGTTCAGACGAACGTGAGTGAAAATCTTTCTCGTTTGATAATAGAATGTACAATTTTTGTGATTAGTATAGTATTCATACGAAAATAGTCAAGGTGCCAAGACTAGAATAGAAAGATCACATTGCCTGTCCATATTATGGTCTGCTTTAAAAAAAAAATTTGCAAGCCTCTTCCTATTTTTTTTTTTTTTTTTTTTTCAAGCTGCATGATTCTACCCATAATACTTTGCATTTCCATTTGTAAAATATAACATGCATGAACATTGCAGCTCTTTTCACACTTTTATTCATCACAAGCAGTTAGAGGCAGCAAGACAACACTATGTATTTCTTCTACAGTTGAATGTAAATGAAGTAACACTTGTGGAAGAAAGAAGGCATTCAGTTTTATAAATAGGCCTGGTTCAATAGTGTGAAAGATATTTGTTAAAAAAAAAGTCTAATGCCTAGTACACACAATGAGAATATCGGACAAATGCACGAAAAACATTCAAGCTGTTCTCTTACGAGAAAAATTTTCGTGCTTGCCCGTTCGGTTATTTTTGCATGATGAGTTGTGATCGGCTCTCAAAAGCTACTAACGAACTTGACTCCCAATATGCAGTACTTGGTGTCTGAGAAGCCAGTGCTGGGAAAAGGTCATCTCCTTTCCAACTCCCCCAGAAAAAGAGCACTAAATTCTTCCTTCCAGTACAAATCTACCCCCTGCTGAAATCCTCCCTCCCACCACAAATCTTTGCCCCCCCCCAGCACAAATGTTCTTCCCCTCCAAGCAAAAATCCTTTCCTCCAGCACAAACCCCCCCCCCCCCAAAAAAAAATCCCCTCCTAGCACAAATCCCCCTCCCCAATTGTCCCTACTAGCATAGCCCCCTCCCCCTAAAAAAAAAAATCCCCTCCTAGTACAAATCCCCCCCCCCTTTAAAATATTACTTTTCTAGCACAATCCCTCCCAAATGCTAACTTCTAGCACATATCCTTTTTCCTCCATCCCAAATCACCACTCCTAGCATACCTCCCCAAATTTCCCCTCCTGTAACAATTCTTACCCCTTGTCGCAGCCCCCCCCCCAAATTCCCCCTCCCATCACAAATCCCCTCCCCCAAATCACATCGTGGTGCCCCCACATCTCACATGATGCCACAGTGCCCAGGGCAGCCACCCCTACTGCCCACCCCTTGTCCTGGCTCTGTGAGCAGCCATTTGCTAGGCCTGAGCACTGGTAACAGGGGCTTGTTCATTCATCTACAATTGTTGAGTAAGTGGTTAGTGGTCAGCACTTTTGCTATGCAGCACTGGGATCCTCATTTTTAATCCCTGGAGGACACTATCTGCATGGAGTTTGCATGTTCTTCCTTTGCCTGGGTGGTTTTCCTCCCACACTCCAAAGACATGCTGGTAGGTTAACCACTTTCCCACTGCCCTATAGCGAATATACTGCTACAGGGTGGCAGGGGTACGCAAAATCACCTGTGCAATTTATACGTGATTTCGCATTTCTGGGAAGGGGGCGTGCGCGCTCTACCCACGCTGCTATTCGCGGCCTCGGCTGTCAATCGCCAGGTCTCGGACGGTGATTGCGGAGCATTACCGACGGAGGGAGAGAACTGTAAGTAAACAATACAGTTCTCTCCCGTCAGCTCCTGCACACTGTTTTGCATGGCTCTGCATAGCAAAGTCATGCAAAGCAGTGTGCTTACAGTGGAAAGCACTAATATAGCACACAGTAAAACAGCACACAGTTAACACTTTGATCGCCCCACATGTTAACCCCTTCCTGCCCAGTGCTATTATTAGTGTCAGTGCTTCTTATTAGCACTGATCACTGTACTGGTGTCACTGGGGATGTCAGTGAAACCAAGTCAGTTCTCTATAAGTTGCTGATCGCCACCATTACTAGTAAAAATAAAAAAAAAAATCCCAGCGTATATATACCGCCATTTGTAGACGCTATAACTTTCACGTAAACCAATTAATTTACATGTATTGGGATTTTTTTTTTTTAGAAAAGACATGTAGCAGAATACATTTTGGACTAAATTTGATTTTTTTTTACTGGACATGTTTAATAGCGAAAAGTCAAAAATATTGTTTTTTTTCTCAAAATTGCTGCCTGAGCTCCTGTTAAGGAGATTTATCCTCATTATTTGTCCTGTTTACCATTATCACTAGGAGTGAAAGTAAAAGAAAGTCCAGAATTTTGGGTTGTTCCCATAACTGTAATAGAGGGTAAATCTTCCAATGGGGACACTAGTTTGGGTGACAACCAGGCATTCCCTCACTTGAGAGGGATTTCCTCTCACTTCCTGTTTTGACCATGGAACAGGAAGTGCAGGGGAATCTCCCTAATGGGACAGATGGCAAAAAAAACCCTTACTCTACCCAAAATGAAAACAATTGCCTTTAGCTGTACTTCAAGCCTAAAAAAAAAATCTAAGGCTGTAATAGCTACAGTATGACAATGAAATGCCCATATGTATGCTAGAAAATATTTCTAATGACAATATTTCAACATTCTTTCAAGTGGGCCTTGGGTTTTCCATGTCTCCTGGAGGAACTAGACCAAGCTCTAAGAAGCTCAACTGCATTTTCATAACAAACCTTTCTACCTCTGTATTCTCAGATGGAAGAGATGTGTGCTTGATATATAATTGATAGACTGATCATTGAAAAAGGCAGGTCTATTTATTTATTTATTTATTTCAGGTACTTATATATTATATACTTATATATTTAATCGGCCTTGTTAAAAATGCGTGTCTGCCACGCTGCTTTTAGCAAACAGATCGCTTCTGTCATTTCCAGTATAATTATTGGATATGGTTTTAGGGACTTTCTATCCACTCCTAAGAAAACGTAGAACAATTAAATATAGCCCAGATAACTGCTAGAATGTTCGTTCTGAGTGAAAAACCCTTTTATATGTGTAATCTGCCTATAAAAACATATAAGTTATTGGTACAGTTAGATGTGGCTCTAGCTCAGGGTTTCTCAACCAGGGTCCATGGAACCCTAGGGTTCCTCAAGAGGTTGCTAGGGGTTCCTTGAGCAATGAGAAATGTCTCCCTCTCAGACAAGTTTCCACTAACACCATTGAACTTTATAGCTATCTATAAGAGGGGTCATTCTTCTCAGTGACCACAAGTATAAGGAGCATTATTCCCACTGACCATCACACTAATGTATCATCAGTCATAGATAGTCATTTTTAGCAGGGCTTCCCTGATATTGGAATGTTACTTCAAGGGTTCTTCTATGTTGAAAAAGTTGAGAAAGGGTACTCTAGCTTTACAGGTTTTTACATACTATTATTATATATATATATATATATATATATATATATATATATATATATATATATATATATATATTTTTTTTTTTTTTTCTTTCAGAGTGTTTTCACGTGTACATAATATGCCCTACAAAATAGAACATAATCCAATGTTCTGTAATGTTTTGCTGGATTTGTGGAATAGTTTCCTTTATATTATTCACACATGCTTGTCTTTGTATTTTTCAGTTACGCTAAATGATTGGCGACAAGAAGGCAAAATAACACTTTTCTGAAACGGATGCAAGATGAGCACAGTGAGTACATCTGGTGGCTGTCAGGGGACACAGGCTTTGCTATAAATAAAGCTACCTGAGCATGAGTTTTCTGATGCTGTGTTTTGTTACTGCATATTTAATACTTAAGCAGGATTGTACAATTTCTAATTAAAGTGTGACTGTCCTGGCTATAGACCTTCAGTTATTTACATATTCATAACAGGCAGTCAAGTAGCTTTGCAATCAAGACATTACTAACCTCTGGTACTTCAGGCACTATGGTGAAGTTTATCCTCAACGTTAACAGCCGAAGCACTGATGTCTCCCAAGCTGTCCCTTCAAGAGGAGGCTTCTGTCTGTACAAATACTGTAGCTGATGACTTTTTACTTAAAGGACACTCTCCTGTCCAGGAATCCTGCACCTTCCTCACCCAGGCCGGTTCTTTGCCAGTGTTCAAGTCACTGGAGCGAGCATGTTTACTGTGGGAAGCAGGATGTGATTCCTTGCAGCTTCACAGCCAGCTTCCCGATGCGCATGCGTGAGCCGTACTGCACTTTGTCAATGGTCCTGCAGCCTTCTGGGACCTATGATTTGGGGGTTGGGGGAAGAACTTCCAGTGGAATTGCCATAGCTATCCAATTGGAAGTGGGAGCGGGTACCTGTCAAAACCATGTATCCCCAAAAATGTGTCAGAAGGGGGGGGGGACATAAAATGCAACTTTCTTTTTTAGGATGATATTCCACTTTCAGCAGCTTCGCTTCCCTCTCCCAGTAGGATCTCGGCAGCCTTGCAGCCTTTTAATCTTGAATGCTGTCATTCTCAGCCAGGTTTCCTCCAGAGGTTGCTAGCAGTTCCTTGAGTGGTGGCTAATTGATCTTACATTTGATAGTCCCAGAATAGTTCCTATTTTTGCCACTTTGAAGAGCCAGTGGCATGACACCAATATTATTTTTAGTTGTCTGTAAGGGTAGCATTTAACCACCACTATAAGAGGGGCATTCTTTCCACTGTCTATCAAAGTAAGATGCATTGTTCTCACTAATGCTTGATTAATTTTTTTTTGTAGCAGGGGTTCCCCTAGACTTGAAAATGATTGCAAAGGAACCTCTGGGGTAAAGGTTGCGAAAGGCTGCTCTAATGTAAATACAAAGCATGTCATCTGGGAGCGAGGGCATGGAGAACGAGAATTAATGCTTACTGAACAACGTTAGTGTTTTTGCTTTGAGCGTGAGGATTATTTGCTGCACACTGCCTGTACCTGCAGAGGTCAGTGAGGGTGTGTTTAAATTTGTTGCTTGTTAAGAACCATTTGTAAAGGGAGATGGTACTAGTGGGGAAAAAAGATAATTTACCAAGAAAACTTCCTCTTGTGTCTTCCCAATTACCTGGAGTCACCACCCGAAAACATAGTCCATCAAGGGTACTTGGTAGCTGTATAGCACGTTAGTTAAATATATTTCTAAATAATCTTAATGCTATTGTAAAAGATATCCTTTGTAGATTGTAACAGCATCATATAAAACCACCAAAAGAAAAAAATTGGATATATTTACTACAACATACAGCACAAGAAAGACAATAGCAAACAGGGCTTGTTGGATACAGTTAAGTATATTAGGCATAAGCCTAAGGGCCAGTTCACATGTACTTTATTCACGGCAAGTTTTTAGCTGCGTCACCATTGGACTTTATTAGAATGCACCTTTTAAAGAGAGCGCATTAAAGATGCAGCATACAGGACTCTGATGTGCTTTCATCAAAAGCCCGCTCTGATAGAGTTCAGCAGTAGAGTGCCTGAAAAGCGTTTAAAAACACAGTGCGCCAAAAATGCATCACACACGTGTGAACCGGCCCTAAGGGCCATACATGGATCAAATTCAGTTGATTCAGAAGGGAACTTCGATCCAGGCATGAGCAGGCTGGTTGTTCAAAAGTCGATCTACCAATGGATTTCTGTACAACCAGCCTGTTGGCTTTTTCATGTTTGGTGGCACAAACAATCATTTCCACCCGCAGAACACAATAGCACAACAGGAGTGATTCCCCCATCCACGTTCAGTGTGTGGATGGGGAGTCGGATCATTTTATTTTGGTCCAATCTGCTCTTTGAACAGGAAAAAAAAGAATAATGTATGGACTGCCTAACTGTTTAGGGTTACTAAATTCTTTTTAGGAATATGTAAATCCTTGAACTGGCAGGAATGACATTCTGTTTAAAAGTGTAAATAATTAAGGGGTCACTCTAACCAATATTTATGAGTTTTGTATGAATGTTGACTTTTATTTTATTTTTTGTTTTATTTTGATTATTTTGTCTGGGATTCTCATCTAGACAGGAATGACATCCTCAGTTGCCTGCAGCCTCCTGGGATACTCATGTCATGCATCCCAGGAGGTCACAGAGTACTCTACAGCCCATTTTCAGGATAGCTGCTGTCTTCTCCCAGTTCTTGCAGCTGGCCCCCATAATGATACACTGTTGGGCCTATGCATGATCAGGGGGTTGACTGCAGGGACCTGAAAGTAGTACATTTAAGTAGGGCAGTACAGTGGCTAAATGGTTAGCACTTCCGCCTGGCAACCCTAGGGCATTAGGGTTTGAATCCAAACGTGGCACCACCTGCCTGGAGTTTACTTTTTTTTTTTTTTCTGTTCAACCAGCGGGTTGAATGAAAAAAAAAACACGATTCCCACATCCTTACAAGTGTTGTGAATGTGGGAATCTCCTCCGCTGAGCTATTGTATTCTGATAGCGGAGAGTACACCCCATTTCGCGTTGAAAGCAGAAGTGAAATAACATTCTTTTGCTTCCGCTGTATGATGAGACACCTAGCTAACAGGTGGGAAGCCTTACTTTTGTCGTTTGCTGCGTATGATGCTAGTAATATGAAGTCATGTCAGAGCTTACTGAGCTTCAAAGAGGGCAAAGTGTTGATGCCGCTTAGCTGGTGTCTCTGTGACTGAAGTTGCCAGTTTATTTGCCATGTTGCGAGGTACAGTATCAAAGGTTATGACGGCATATACAATTTCAAGGAAAACGTTGCCAGATGAGCATATGTGCGGTTGACATGGTCATGAAAAGAGACAAAATGACATTGTGCAGTATTGTGACCCAGAATAAGAAAACAACTGCTGCAAAAGTGACTGAAGAGCTCAATCTCCGCCTTCACGGGACTAACTAATTTTTTCCAATTTTGTTTTATGAAAAGCAGAAGAAAAATGCATGACCATTATATTCTATGTAGCTCTTCACACCAATCAGTCACGGATCAGTTGTATTTTTAAGGCTCTCTGCACACTAGCTTAAAAAACCGCTGTTCCTAGAGGAGTTTAGCGTTTTGCCTGTAGAAGCTACTAATGTTATCCTATGTGTCCATGCACATTAGGTCATTTAGAGGCATATTTTAAGGTCCGCGTTTAGAGGCAGAAAAAAAACTCTTCTATTTTGCGTTTTTAAGAGCAATTTTATGGCAGAAAAAAATGTATAAAAAATGTATATTATATAGGGCGCGCTTGTTAGAGGATAAAGGTGCCAGATGGATATCATGGATGGATGGGAGCAGTAACACTGAGGCAGCTCTTCTTAGAGTGAAAGCAAGGCTCTAATGCAGTAACATGAAAAAGAGAGGAAGGCGCCTTCTAAGTGCAGTATTGACAATTTATTAGTAAACTATAGATAAATTGCACTTACAGGATAAATAGTTAAAAAGATTCATCATGTGGTGTAATAAGATCCAGGTGGGACTTCCAGCCGTCCAACAGCAAACTCTGTCTATAAGATCAGAAAGTAGAGCCCAGGATGTGCCTGAGCATCAAAATGAGGCTTGGAGAGCAGAGTCCGATGTAGGAGGTGAAGGGGGCAGTATTGCGTTTCAGAGCATGCTTAGTAGACTCCTTCTTCAGACCTCAGTCTAATAGATAAAAGAAGACCTGTCATGGCCCATGCTATTACAAGGGATGTTGTTCATCCCTTGTAATAGCAATGAAGTTGATTTGAAAAAAAAAATTTAATAAAAAATAATAAA
The DNA here is from genome assembly GCF_062004578.1 of Staurois parvus. Classification (NCBI taxonomy): domain Eukaryota; kingdom Metazoa; phylum Chordata; class Amphibia; order Anura; family Ranidae; genus Staurois; species Staurois parvus. The sequence continues at coordinate 925,630 of NW_028318430.1, forward strand.
ATAAAAAAAACAACAAAATTTTAAAGCGGCCCCATTCCCCCGTGCTTGCCCGCAAATAGGTCCTGCATGCATATGTAAACGGTGATCGCACCACACATGTGAGCTGTCAACACAAATGTCAGAGCAAGAGCAAATGATGTTTAAATTGCAGAGACTGAAGCAGGCTAAATATTACAAAAAGTCAGAGAAACAGGTAGTTGTCATTTATTATTACAGGTACTTATATAGCACTGTCAATTTTACGCAGCGCTTTACATATATTGTACATTCACATCATTATTTGTAATCTGGTTTAATAAGAAAATGGGCTGCTCAGTCTAAAATGTCCGGGCCTTTTTTTTTTTTTTTGTCCCAGTCCGAACCTGGTGACAGCAGTACATAGGCTACTTTACCTTGATCCTTTCTTATGAGGCATAATAGTGGAGAAGACCAGAACTACACTGCTCAAAGAAATTAAAGGAACGCTTTGAAAATACATCAGATCTCAAGGGGGAAAAATATCATGCTGGATATCTATACTGATATGGACTGGGTAATGTGTTAGGAACGTAAGGATGCCCCATCGTTTGATGGAAATGAAAATGATCAACCTGCAGGAAGACTGAATTCAAAGACACCCCAAAAATCAAAGTGAAAAAATTATGCAGCAGGCTAGTCCATTTTGCTGAAATTTCATTGCAGCAACTCAGAATGGTACTTAGTAGTTTGTATGGCCCCCACCTGCTTGTATGCATGCTTGACAACGTTGGGGCATGTTCCTAATGAGACGAGGGATTGTGTCCTGAGGTATTTCCTCCCAGATCTGGACCAGGGCATCACTGAGCTCCTGGACAGTCTGAGGTGCAATCTAGTGGCGTCGGATGGACCAAAACATGATATCCCAGAGGTGTTCTATTGGATTTAGGTCAGGCGAGCATGGGGGCCATTCAATGTCCTTCATCCTCCAGGAACATCCTGCATACTCCTGCCACATGAGGCCGGACATTGTCATGCACCAGGAGGAACCCAGATAGGGTCTGACAATGGGTCCAAGAATTTCATCCCGATACCTAATGGCAGTCAGGGTGCCATTGTCTAGCCTGTAGAGGTCTGTGTGTCCATGGATATGCCTCCCCAGACCATCACTGACCCACCACCAAAACGGTCATGCTGAACGATGTTACAGGCAGCATAAAGTTCTCCATGGCTTCTTTAGACCTTGTCACGTCTGTCATGTGCTCAGGGCGAACCTGCTCTCATCTGTGAAAAGCACAGGGTGCCAGTGGCGGACCTGACAATTCTGGTGTTCAATGGCAATCGAGCTCTATGGTGCCGGGCATTGAAAACCGGGCCCACTAGAGGATGTCGGGCTCTCAAGCCATCCTCATGAAGTCTGTTTCTGATTGTTTGGTCAGAGACATTCACACCAGTGGCCTGCTGGAGGTCATTTTGTAGGGCTCTGGCAGTGCTCATCCTGTTCCTCCTTGCACAAAGAAGCAGATTCCGGTCCTGTTGATGGGTCCTAGAGTAACTGCCTGTCTCTTGGAATCTCCTAAATGCTCTTGAGACTGTGCTGGGAGACACAGCAAACCTTCTGGCAATGGCAGGTATTGATATGCCATCCTGGAGGATTGGGACTGCCTGTGCAACCTCTGTAGGGTCCAGGTATCGCCTCATGCTACCAGTAATGACACTAACCCTAGCCTAATGCAAAACTAGTGAAAAATTGTCAGAAAAGGTGAGCAGGGAAAACAGTGGCCTCCACCTGTAAAACCATTCCTGTTTTGGGGGTCGTCTCATTGTTACCCATCTAGTCCACCTCTTGGTAATTTAATTAACACCAAAGCAGCTGAAACTGATTAACAACCCCCTCTGCTACTTAACAGACCAGATCAATATCCCAGGAGTTTAAATGACTTGATGCTATACTCTGACTAAAAAATGTTCCTTTCATTTATTTGAACAATGTATTTGTAGAATGGAAAGTCGACTGGTGCAGTCATGAACCAATTAAAGAAGTGCTCCTCTTTTTATGCAGGGAGATGAGAAGTGACCCAGTTATCACAAGTAAAAACAAGCATCACTTGTAATTGATTGTAATTGATGTAATTGGTTGTGTTTAGCCACCCCTGCATGAAGTAGGACACTACTAGAAGGCAATTATAACAGGTTTCCTTACTGCTGGTGAGTCATCATTGAGATTTGCAAGTGACCTTAATTGCCTCCCATCCTACATTTTTATTTTTTTACTGTGCTCTAAATAACTTATAGTAATTGAGTTAAGTATTATTAATAGCACAGTAACCTTTATCATCCAGGAAGAATGTATTTGTCATGATCCTCCTGAAAGTGTATTTTCACTTTTTCAGTCAAATTTGAGAAAACCCTGCTATGTTTGTGTTTCCGTATACACACCATACCTGTTTTAATTTAGTTACATTTGGTTTTTTTTACTAAACCCAGGACCCTGCATTCACTATATCTGGTCTCCCACAGTACACACAACATGAAAATGCAATTATTTTATTAAATATAAACTGCTAAATACCTTTTCTTATCAGCAGTATATAGCATTCTTCTGACCTCTCTGTGTCAATCCAAGCACTAGTTAAAGCCCCTGACTGTCCTATTAGGCTGCACAACACTTGACCCTCTGTCTGGACAGCACTGATTGGCCCTGTGCTGATCACATGCACTCTCCCAAGAAAAAAAACTCAGGAGATGGATTGGGGACAGTGGAAGAAGAGGAGGATCAGAGAAGTCAGGATCAAACACCCTTTTTTCACTATGCAGAGGGTTAACCCCTTAGGTTCCACAGTGAGTATAACAATATAACAAGCATTCTTTACTGCATATACAGACTGATTTTACTGGTGGTATATAGCTGGATTGGAAGGGTGATATCTCGATCATCACTGCAGAGAGATATATCTTTCTTTTTTGGGGGGGGGGGGGTGTTGTCCGTTTCCTTTATAATCTTAGTGGCTAATACTAATAAGCTACTGGAATACTTTTACAGGCAGCAGAAGGGGGTCTCACCTCCTCCTGCCACTGCTGCCTTTATCAAGCGTTCTCTTGCAGTTCCTGGGACACAGTGAGAGTAACTGATGTTGTGCCCCCCACTGTGTGATGTCAGAAACTGGAAGCAAGGAGGATTTCATCACTTCCAGTTTTGATATTATGTAAACAATCCATTACAATCTTGGTTTGATCAGATGCTTTAGAGGGCAAAGGAGAGATATGGGGTCTAATAGACCCCAGATCTCTCCAAGAAGAGGACCTGTCATGGGCCATGCTATCACAAGGATAAAGATTAAAAAAAGAATAAGGATAAATTGTGTGTGTGTATGTATGTATGTATATATGTATGTGTGTATGTGTGTGTGTGTGTATATATATATATGTGTGTATATATGTATGTATATATATATGTGTGTGTGTGTGTGTGTATATATATATATATATGTGTGTGTGTGTGTGTGTGTGTGTGTGTGTGTGTGTGTGTGTGTGTGTGTGTGTGTGTGTGTGTGTGTGTGTGTGTGTGTGTGTGTGTGTGTGTGTGTGTGTGTGTGTGTATATATATATTGTTTTGTTTCTTTTTTTTAAATAAGTATTAATATTTTTAAAAAAATTTAAAGCACTGCCATAAGCCTGTGCTCACGTGCAAATGTAGATCCCACTCACATATGTAAATGACGAATGCACCACACATGTGAGATATCACTGCGAACGTCACAGCAAAGGAAATAATTTTAGAGCCAGACCTCCTCTGTAACTCTAAACTTGTAGCCTGTAAAGGCTTTTTAACACATCACCCATGAAGATTTTTAGGTACCATAGTTTGGCGCTGTTCCACGGGCGGACCCAGTTTAAAGTGTGCCATGTTTGGTATCTATTTACCTTGTGCAACATAATTTTTTATATTTTACCAAATAGTTGGGTATTCTGTTGTGTTTTTGTGCTTTTGAAAAACCACTGCACAAATATCATGTGACATAAAAATATGCAATCCCACCATTTTATTCCCTGTGGCCTTAACAAAAATATGTTGGAGGTTCCAAGTAGTTTTCTAGCCAAAAAAAATGTTTTTTACGTGTAGGAAAGGGATGTTTGAATTGACCCGGACCGGAAATGGTTAATGCTTCTTACCTTTTAGATTTTCCTGAGGAAAAGGCCTTATGTCAATTTGTATGCTTTTCTGTAGTTGGCACTGTCAGAATACAATAGCACAGCGGGGAGGATTCCTCCATCCACCTCACTTGTAGGGATGCAGGAATCTGTTCGTTTTTTTGGTTCAACCAGCAAGCTGAACAAAAACAATAACAGTCTGTGTACCCAGCTTTAGGACAGTGTTCAAATCTAGTTTACAACTGATATTGAACAGCTGCCAGTACAGTACAGACAGGGTTAATTATGTTAAATGTTACTCCACAGTCCCTTCCTAAACATTACAAAGTAGGAAGAGCTTGGTAGGATTTTGGGCAAGTAAAAGACACTTAAAAAGGTAACCAAAAATGTTTTAATAATTTTTTTTAGTGTGCTATCTTAAACTATATGTGAGCCCTGCTCTTGTAGAACAACCCATTCTGTTTAAAATAGAAACAAAAGGCAAAACATTTGCGTATATGTAAAAAAAAACAAAAAAAAAACAAAACATGAATACATTTTTTCCCTTTTCTAATAAGTGATCACATACCCTCAGTTTGCAGCTGCATAAGGAGCTGGGGGAGGAGAAACAGCAGCTCCACTTGTCTTTCCAGTAATTGGCTGTGCAAAGGGGAGGAGCATGTCAGCACAAGCCTGATCAATGGATTTAGCTCTCAGCACAGCCAGAAAACTGACCATGCTGTGCTCTCATGCCTAGAGTGGTCCGTTTTTAATAGGAAAGCATAGGAACTGGCAGGAACACCAGGGATTTCACACAAAGGAAGCAATACAAAATGAACAGGATTCTTTTTCTTACAAATACATGGTACAGCAGGCACATATCAAGAATATGAAATGTTGTGTTTACATATTCTTTAACCACTTGCCAACTGCAGATGGCCAAATGACGGCTTCACTTTTACCGGCCAGTTCTGGGAGGACATCTTATGATGTCCTCCCAGAACGCGCTCTCCTGTGTGCCCCCAGCGATCTCCGTGATTGCTTTGTCCTACGGACACAGCTGATCACGTGATTTGGTAAAAGGCCAATCACAACGTCCTTTTACCAAGTGATCAGCCGTGTCCAATGACACACTAATCACGGGGAAATGCAATTGCCGGTTATTGGCTGCACTTTCCTCGTGCTGTCACAGCGTAATGAAAGTAAGTACTGCCAAGAACCGGCAGCTTTCAGAGGAGGGATCGGCACTGATTCTCAGTGCCCTGATGATCAGTGCCACCCACCTGTGCCCGCCAGTGCCACCCACCTGTGCCCATCAGTGCTGCCCGTCAGTGCCGCCTCGTCAGTTCCCATCAGTGCAGCCTCATCAATGCACATCAGTGAAGGAGAAAAATTACCTGTTTGCAAAATTTTATAATAGAAACAACGAAAAACTTTTTTTTTTTTTTCAAATATTTTGCACTTTTTGTTTATAGCACAAAAAATAAAATACCCAGCGACGAGTAAATACCACCAAAAGAAGCTCTATTTGTGTGAAATTTTTTTTTAAATTTTCATATGGGTACAATGTTGCATGACCGCGACAGCGCTGAAAGCTGAAAATTGGCCTGGTCAGGAAGAGGGTATAAGTGCCCGGTAGGCAAGTGGTTAATGGAAACATGTAACAAATGTAAAGTAGACACTCTCCCAATTTGACAGCAAATGCAGAAACACTCTTGAAGATTTATTATTGTAAGTAAAACTATATTTATCTTTTGAAGTTCTACTGTTTGGGCAAAGCTCTGAAAGATCCATTGTTATTTTTCTTCTGTACTATACCTGTCTTGAGCAATGTTAACACTTTGGGAAGGAGGGGCAGTAAAACCACACAGCTGAGCTGCATTTTTACTGCACTTTTCACCCGCTCCCCCTTCTGCTGCAAAGCAGAAGACAGGGATGTACACATGCAGCAGCTGCAATGCTCAGCATATTTTAAATCCCCCGTTGCGGTTAGTGGGCAGTACTTGTCAAATGCAACTATTAAAACTGAATGGGGCCATGTCATCAATATAATGCCTCCTCACTGCTTGTCAAACACCCTCTGAAAAACGATCCATTGCTGTTCAGAGATCAGTGCATGTGTATACAAGCCCTTATTGTTCTTAGAGGATCTTGGATTGCTAACAGTAACATTAGAAGCAGTGATGGGAAGCAATCGCTGGAGAAACTTGACTAGGCTAAATCCTAGATGGGTATTTCAGTAGCAGGATGTGTATGTTTTTGTTATAGATGAATGTATTACCTCTCCTGACCCCATTCTTCATCATCTCTGTACAGTATCAGCAAGAAATCATCTGGAGCTCTGTGTCTGGGGTTCTATAATAGAAAGATAAGCTGGGTGTGGCTGTATGTCTAGTTTTAGGTTATAATCTATAGTACTTTCACGGAAAATCAAGTGTTACTTTTTAGTGGAGGACTTTTTATGAGAAGCTTTTGTAAGAAATGTGTTGCCTTCTCTTTTACATGTATGTTTGAGTAAGATGCCATTTACAGATGTCCAGTGTTTTAAAATACAGTGAGGAACGGAAGTATTTGAACATCCTGCAATTTGGCAAGTTCTCCCACTTAGAAATCATGGAGGGGTCTGAAATTCACATTGTAGGTGCATTCCCACTCTGAGAGACAGAATTTAAAAAAAACATTCAGGAAATCACATTGTATGATTTTTAAAGAATTTTTTTGTCTTGCACTGCTGAACATAAGTATTTGAACACCTAAGAAATAGCAAGAATTCTGGCTCTCAAAGACCTTTTACTGTGCCTTTAAAAAGTCCACCTCTACTCCACTCATTAATCTAACTTAGTAGCACCTGTCTGAGCTCTTTAAAGACACCTGTCCACCCCACAGTCAGTCAGACGCCAACTACTACCATGGGCAAGACCAAAGAGATGTCAAAAGACACCAGAGACAAAATTGTGGACCTCCACAAGGCTGGAAAGGGCTACGGGGCAATTGCCAAGCAGCTTGGTGAAAATAGATCAACTGTTGGAGCAATTGTTAGAAAATGGAAGAGGCTAAAGACGACTGTCAGTCTCCCTCGGTCTGGGGCTCCATGCAAGATCTCACCTCGTGGGGTATCACTGATGATAAGAAAGGTGAGGAATCAGCCCAGAACTACAAGGGAGGAGCTGGTCAATAACATGAAGAGAGTTGGGACCACAGTTTCAAACGTCACTTTTGGTAGAACACTACGCCGTCATGGTTTCAAATCATGCACTGCACGGAAGGTTCCCCTGCTCAAGTCATCACATGTCCAGGCCCGTCTGAAGTTTGCCAATGACCATCTGGATGATCCAGAGGAGGCATGGGAGAAAGTCATGTGGTCAGATGAGACCAAAGTAGAACTTTTTGGTCTAAACTTCACTCGTCGTGTTTGGAGGAAAAAGAAGGATGAGATGCATCCCAAGAACACCATCCCTACTGTGAAGCATGGGGGTGGTAACATTATGCTTTGGGGGTGCTTTTCTGCGAAGGGGACAGGACGACTGCACTGTATTAAGGAGAGAATGAATGGGGCCATTTATTGTGAGATTTTGAGCAACAACCTACTTCCCTTAGTCAGAGCATTGAAGATGGGTCATGGCTAGGTCTTCCAACATGACAACGACCTGAAGCACACAGCCAGGATAACCAAGGAGTGGCTCTGTAAGAAGCATATCAAGGTTCTGGAGTGGCCTAGCCAGTCTCCAGCCCTAAATCCAATAGAACATCTTTGGAGGGAGCTGAAACTCCGTGTTGCTCAGCGACAGCCTCGAAACCTGACAGATCTAGAGGAGATCTGTGTGGAGGAGTGGGCCAAAATCCCTGTTGCAGTGTGTGCAAACCTGGTCAAGAACTACAGGAAACGTTTGACCTCTGTAATTGCAAACAAAGGCTTCTGTACCAAATTTTTGTATCAAAATTGTGAATTTCCTGAATTTTTTTTTAATTTCTGTCTCTCAGAGTGGGAATGCACCTACAATGTGAATTTCAGACCCCTCCATGATTTCTAAGTGGGAGAACTTGCAAAATCGCAGGGTGTTCAAATACTTCTGTTCTTCACTGTATTACATCTTGTATTATTAATAATCTTCATATATTCCCCTGCCGTACAGCACTGCAGAATGCCATGATATAAGTAAAGGATCATAAAAAAAACAAATGAAATGAACTTGTGTATACGTTTATACTGCAGTGCAAGTTTTCCTTGCCAGTTGTTGTAATGACTGTTTTTAGCAATTTCTTTATCTGTTTGTCTATCTTTTAGGGCCTATACATTTAAACCAAGTCACTTCTGTGCCCTCCTCATGTCGAAATGTCAACAAGACAACGCAGTCCTCGCCATGGCGCCAGGCCGCACTCCACTTATGAAGTCACCTCTGAAATGTTGGGCTTGTCATTGGCTGGTATGTGTTTTATATTTTCTGGATGCAATGAAGTATACATAATGGGAACAAAGTGCTTTTTTATTTTGAATAGAGTTGAGAGGGATTAGAACCCCTGTCGGTTTGTATTGCTGTCTGTGTCGCTGTAAGGGAGATTCAGATCTCTATGTGTCCTGTTTACTATTATTACAGAGAGTGGAATTAAAAGAAAATCCCAAATTTTGGGTTGCCACTAGAACAGGAATGGAGCAGAAATCTTCCAATGCGAATGGCGTTCCTGTGGGATTCTCTTGTGAATTGGAATTTTGTACATCATTGCAATAATATTTTCCAAATGTTTTCTCTTTAAAAATACAAAAGTACAGGAAAGAAACTGTTGTTAATCAAGTGAACACTAAAGCTGGCCATGCATGGATCGAAATTCAGTTGATTGAGCAGGGGCTGGGCGAATTTAGATCCACGTATGTGCACCCTGCTTGTACACAAGTCAATCTATCAGTCGACTTGTGCACTACCAGCCTGTTTGGTCTTTTCCAAATGATTACTGCCACCGGCTATAGCCAGCAACACTGATCATTGTGTTCAGCCGGCAGGGAAGACTCCCTGCTAGCTGAACACAGTAGCACTGTGGGAAGGATTCCCCCATCAACACTGACTTGTGTTGATGGGGAAATCAAGAAATTTTCTTTCCTTCCAACTGTGGTGGAAGGAAAGAAAATTGCATAATTTATGGCCTGCATTAAAGTGGAACTTTAATCAGAAAATGAAGTCGTGCTAGATCTGTTTAGGCTGGCCCCTTTTGCAGGTATAGCTATGTAAAACATTAAAAATATGTACCTATACTGTTTTTAAAATCCATTAATACACCGTCTCACCCTGCTCTGCATATGCTCAGTTGCTCTCTATTTATCGGCACTGTGCCAAATATCTAGAGGCTGATCTGCTTACAACTAAACATTTGCTGCTGCTCAGTGGCTTTGGGCTTCAGCAAAATGGCAGCCTCCAGCAAGAAGAAACCGGAATAATGCTAGAGGCAATTTACAGCACCCACCAATTTCAGTAGCATAATTATTGATGTGGAATATATGTTCCTTGGTAAAGAACATTATTTTTTATCAAGTTGTTATGGGTAAAGCCTCCACAGTACATAGTATATACAGCTGTATTTGTGTATACAACCTGTGTTGTTCTCTGGTAATTGTTTTTTATTATGCTGCCAGCTTGGAGCATTTTTGTTTTGTTTTTTTACATGTTATTTTCTGTATTTTCTTTTTCCCTTCTTGTGAGGTTATTTATTTTTCCTGTGTGTGGGCTTCTGTAATACTTCCTCCTACAAGACACACATTGGGGCTAGGAAAGCCAATACTAATATTTGACTGCCTAAAACACTTGTATATCAGGTCTACAGCATCTTATTTTATTGCCACAGTGTTCTGCATGCAAAAAAGATATTTGTGGATGGCATGTGTTTGATGAGTTCAGCTATTTGATGAAGATTGTGATGGTCTCTGCTGTATTCAGGCATAGAGGTCTCGGGAAGGGATAGTCACTATCACAACAGTTGGAGTAAGAATTCTTCACATACTGTAGCGAGCTGACCCTGCTCCCTCTGCTGCAATGAAATTCCAAGCAATGTTGTCAGTCCTGCTCAGTTCTATCCTGTTGGACTACAGGTCCCCACTTCTTTCTGTTATGAAGCCCAACGGCAGGGCAGTGCAGACAACAATTCTTGGAATTTCATTACAGCAGAGGCAATGTTGTCATCTGTGCATGTATTGCAGATGCTTAGGCTGCGTTCACACCCACGCACCATGTCGTTCACATGTTTGTGTTTTTCCACATTTGGCACATGACAGCATAGGGCCATCCATTCACTTGAATGGGCTACTCTAGATGCAACAAATATGCCAAAGTAGCTCCTACAGCATTGTTTGGCGGTGAGCCTCATGTGTTTTTGGCATGTCACAAAACATGTGATTCCTACCCGTGTTTGGGGTGCCATTAACAAATAATAGCACTGCAAAAACGATGTGTGTTTTGGTGCAATTTTTTGAACGTTTCAAGGACCACATTCAGGATGTTTTAATTTATCGCTGTTTCAAGTGTTCAAGAAATGGAAGAGATACCTTCAACTATAATTAAAAATATACATACTCTACACACACACTCTACCCTCTCCTTTTTTTTTTTTTTCTTATCCCAACTAATATTTATTTCAGGTACTTGTATAGCGCCATCAATTTACGCAGCGCTTTACATATGTATTATACATTCACATCAGTCCCTAACTCTCAAGCAGTGTACAATCTAAAGTCCCTAACTTACATTCATACATACACATACTAGGGACAATTTAGACAGGATCCAATTAATCTACCAGCATGTCTTTGGAGTGTGATAGGAAACCGGAGTACCCGGAGGAAACCCACGCAGGCACAGGGAGAACATGCAAGCTCCAGGCAGGAGGTGCCATGGCTGGGATTCGAACCAACGACCCTAGTACTGCCGGGCAGAAGAGCTAACTATTTAGCCACTGTGCTGCCCAACTAATCGTAAGACATCAGAATATTCTTCAGGGCAGACTAAATTAGGCTGGATATCAGAAGAGAGCATTGTATAGAATTACTTTGATGACCTTTTGTAAATGACACTGTGACATATCATTGGTTGAATCTCTTCAGCACTGTGTGTAAACCTTGCTACGAGCAATCCTTTGGAAGTTGTCCTGATGAAGTCATGGAAGTATTCACAGTATGTTGTAAATGTGTAAGGGCTTCTTAGTCGGTATGCTGTGTCCATCTTACAATGCAGTACAGAAGTATATCCACAGTGGCTTTTATACAAGCAGACTGTCTATTATACACATACTGCCATTATCTTTAACCTTTTAGCTCTATGCACATGATTATCCATCAGACTGGGTCATTTTAAACAGTCATCTGTGAAGGATAAGTTCATAATAAATACACATTTTTTGCATGTAAAAAAAAAAATGTGCATTTGTATAATTTTTTTGAAGGTGTCTGCAGAGCATTGCATGCACAATCAGCAAATCTCAGGTGCAGTGTTAGGCTTCTGCAGGCTATCATCATAGCTGTCTGGCCGTACCTCGTACAAGACTTCATTAACAGATGTCCTTGCGAGTCGTAGTGAAGCAGCACAAAAAGAGTGCAGGAACCGTTTTCAGCTGCGACTCGAGTAGCACCTGTTAGAAACTGGGCCATTGCTGGTAATGGGATGCAACTTGTCATGCAACTTCGGACCAGTAAGTCACATGACAATCGCACTGGTGTTAACATATTTGTCACAGTTTGTGAAAATTGTAGTCTCTGGTATTGGGACATTTGTGTGCATAATGTTTCTTTTTTACAAATGACTTTAAAGGAATGCAGCAGTACAAGTTACTCAGCAATGTCTGCAGTATTTTGATGTTTTTTCTACCTTCAACCTTGGAAATGTGTATTTATTTCAGTTTAAACACTTGTCATTCTTATAAGCACGTTCTGGCTCTTTGGTTTTAATAACTGGATCGACTTAACACTAAATTTCTACATTCTCTTATCAACCCTTTGGCTCATTATGTAGCTAACCGTGCCCATAGTCATTAGATGACAGTCTGCTGATCTTATTTTTTGTTGAATCAAATGATGATTTTATGTCTACAGGACAATGCGAGGCTTACCAACAATAACAGTGGACCTAGACAGGTTTGAGAACCATGTCTCCAACTAACTAAATACATAGACCTGAACTCTAGCATTTGTCTCCTGTGACCATGTCTGTCCATATGATGGCTGGCACAGATGCCTGAGAGAGTTTTCATTGTACCTACATACCCAATTGTTTACCAGTGTCTTTGGCAATTAAATCCTTATTTTGACTATTGCCAATTCCAAACCCCAACATTTCACTAAAAGCTTCTTCCTGTACATACAGGTGGCTTTCCACAGTGATTTCAAAGAACAAAGGTATACCGCTCAGGCAAACAATCCAGATCAATCCACAACAGGTTTAGGCTCTGGCTCGCCACCACACATGATGCAACAGGAAGAAGGGTCAGCCGCACACCGGAGGATAGATGAATATAGTGTATAGATTCATAGGACACACAACACCAGGACATGAATGCAGGACCTGTTAACGCATTTCACACGATCTTGTATGATTAACCAGGAGATCGTGTGAAACGCGTTAACATGTCCTGTATTCATGTCCTGGTGTTTTGTGTGTCAATAAATACACACTATATTCATCTATCCTTTGGTGCGCAGCTGACCCTTCTTCCTGTTACACAGTGATTTACAAAGTCTCTTTTTTTTTTTTTTCCCCAAAATGTAACCATTTCTTAAATTACTGATTACTGTACCTGTATTGTATTTGCAGGAAACTTTCAAGACCCAGATGAGCCAATTTTGGAGTTTAGTTTGGGTAAGTTGCATCGCTGTTTAGAGTACTTTTCCCCTATCTAATTACCTAAATTATTTAACACACAATAAAAATGGAAAGGCACAAAGTTGAAACAGAGTAGTGGATTTGATTAAGGGCTCCTTCGCACCAGCGACCAGCGCTTAATGCATGCTCGTTGGTGTACGCTGGCAAGGAGCATTACTATTCACTGCAGCAGCAATGCAAAATGTTGGTGCATGTTGCAGTATGCTGTTGTGTGAACTGACAGCATGGGAAATAAGGCATTTTGCCTTGTCTTTGCACTGGGGCAGAGCTGGAAATATCTGCCAGTGTAACCCCCACACATCTGGTGTGCCCTTAGAATAAAAATGAGTTACTAGTTTGTTTGTTTTTGTTTTACACCTTGATAATACAGTGAGCTATTCTGACTTGAAATGATGGTTTGAAATGAGAGGGTAAAGTGATTGTAAAGGCAGATAACAAACACTTACCTGCTGTGTGCAGTGGTTTTGCACAGATCAGCCTCAATCCCCATCTTCTCAGCCTGTCCCTCCTGCTGTGGGGGCACCCAAGCAGACTTACTCCCGAGCCGCTGCTCCATGTGTTCATTCACATGCAGATACGGTTTAGCCCCACCCCCACTCTTTTCATTGGCTCACTGGCTGTGGCTGACAATGTCTCCCACTGCCTCAGCCAATGAGGAGGGCCAGACCCTGGACAGCCGAGGCTCTCGTACACATATCTGGATTGAGAAGGGGCTCAGTTAGGTATTCGGGGGGGGGGGGGGGGGGCTGCTGCTCACATAAAATGCATGAAGATAAAAAACCTTGAGCGTTTTCAACTACTTTAAAGCCCAATTCACATTCCTTTTACATGGCCTAAATACTTTTAGTGTGCATCAGTGCTCAGGCTTCCTGCTCCTTGCAGAAATGTAGGTTTGACTCAGCAGGGGGCTTGTCAGCCAGTTACAGGGGGACTGATGTTTCTATACAGAGCAGTGGTCCTTTCTTTGCAGACTACTAGGGGGGGGGGGTTTCTAATTGGCCTGGAGCTCTTTTCTAAACAAAATCAGCTGTAAAGTTCCATGCACACTGGGGCAGTCAGGATTGTTTCCACCTATATAGAAGTCTGGGTTTCTTTTATATTTAGGTCCATGTCTTGCTGGAACATAGCTATGAATAAAGTAATACTAAACATATAGTATTTAAGTGCCATCATCCATTCTATTTATGTATAAAGATCACCCCTTCCTTATTTAATTTTTTATAAAAAAAATCATCTTATCACCTTATCTAATTATTGCTGTTCAGAAGTCACATGATGTTTCCCATGTCTTTCCTGTGCTGAGGGAAAGTTCTGAGGGAGGAGTTTCTAGTACTCTACTAATTTATGAATCTGTGTCCACACAGTGCTGATTGGTGCTCTGCCTGTCATATGACTTTTAGGAAGAGCTTACACAAGCAAAAATTTTAATAATTAAAAGCGACAACATGATTTAAAGCTTCTTACAAATCTGTATTTTGGAGCAAATGCTTAATATATTTTTTGCAATAAAATGGTGTAAGCAGACGTTAAGTTGACTTACAATTGCTTTCACTTTGTTCACACTGTAAAGATATCTGGAGAAGGTTCTGCTAATGACAGGCTGTGTCATACCTCTCTAGTCTGTGTCTATAGTGCGTATGTGCTGGGACTAACAGGGAGGTGAAGCCTCCATCAATCACTAACTTATATCTCTTCCCCATAGTGTTTATCAATATGAGGACGCAAAGGAAAAGGGAGGGTTGGACACATCATTTACCTCTGTGTATACTCCCACATGTGTGACTCTACAGTCATGTGGGCTGCATGGATAAGGAAAAGGAGGAAATTAAGAGCTTAAAAGGAAACTGAGACTGGAGTGTGCTCAGTAGATGTCAACAGTTAGTCTACATAATCTCAGGCAACAGTGGGGACACAGACAAGCAGGGAGGGACAGTGAACAGCAGGATCAACCAGGAGTTCCGTTAAGCATTAAAGGGGCTGCCTAAAATGAAATGAATGTGGAATAATGTTTGTCCGATGGCATTGGATTGTCAGTTTGCACCTGTCTCCATAGAATACTACATATGTGTATCCACCATATAAATACTGAAACATTATTCACCCTCATAAGTGAAAAAAAAGTTGTCATCTGATAAGGTCCCGTGTATAAGAAAACAGCACAACAGTTACAAATTATGCGTTTAAGTTCTTTCACTGTATGAAATATGGTTACAAATATTGTACTAATGCACATCGATCTGCAAGCCAAGTGCCAAGATTGTTATTTGGCCAAGCAAATTTTACAAGATTAGGTTACTTGGCACTAAAGCTGCCAACACCAAGAGAGTTGCACCTGACTGACCTTTTAAGAAGATTTTTTTCAAAGGCTGGACATTTACTGTTTTCTTACGGGTATACCTTGGAAGCCCCCTGGATTGCAAACACAGCACTAGGCCAATCCCTGAAATAATAATGAACAATCAAACCTTATCTTGGCACCTGACTTGGTTTACATATAATTATGTTTTGCTGTGCTCTACTGTGCTTAGTATGATATTACAAATTTTCAATAATTGAACCAATACTGATCTCACCCAGACCAGCTACTTCATATTTTGTAAGGATCGAGGTGGCTATTTTCTTTCCTTGTATGCTGCAGTAAAGGAATAGCTGATATATATTTATTTTACACACACACTACTCAAAAAAACACTTTGAAAACACATCAGATCTCAGTGAGGAAAAATATCATGCTGGATATCTTATATCATGGACTGGGTAATGTGTTGGGAATGTGAGGATGCCCCATCATTTGATGGAAATGAAAATTATCAACCTACAGAGGACTGCATTCAAAGACACCCCAAAAATCAAAGTGAAAAAATGATGCAACAGGCTAGTCCATTTTCGGAAATTTCATTGCAGCAACTCAGAATGGTACTCACTAGTTTGTATGGCCCCCACTTGCTTGTATGCATGCCTGACAACATCGTGGCATGCTCCTAATGAGACGATGGATGGTGTCTTGGGGTATTTCCTCCCAGACCTGGACCAGGGCATCACTGAGCTCCTGGACAGTCTGAGGTGCAACCTGGCAGCGTCAGATGGACTAAAACATGATATCCCAGAGGTGTTCTTTTGGATTTTGGTCAGGCGAGTGTGGGGGCCATTCAATGCTATCCTAACACATTACCCAGTCCATATCAGTATAGATATTCAGCATGATATTTTTCCCCATTGAGATCTGATGTGTTTTCAAAGTGTTGCAAAGTGATTTGCAAATGATGTTATGTAAAATATTGTGTTCTCTCTCTCTCTCTTTCCTCTTTTTTTTTTCCCCTAATTAAGCTTGCAGTGAGCTTACTACCCCATCATTGGATCGGAAGCCAAATAGCTTTGTTGCTGTTAGTGTCACAACCCCACCCCAGGCTTTCTGGACAAAGCATGCCCAAACAGAAATCATAGAGGTGAGTCTTGTTTCCCTAGGCAGAAAAACATGTTTTTATGTGCAGTACTATTAATGTTTGTGAATTGGGTCTGTTGCTCACACTACGTTTGGCAAGGTGGCTACCTGATATTTAGATGTTCTCGGCAACATTTATTGGTATAAGACACCACTTACCTGTTTTAATAAGGATAAGGGCTGTTTACCTATTGCAGTAGCCTGACAAACAGTAACTCACTGCCACCCATCAGACATTTTTTCTAATTATTATTATACAGGATTTATATAGCAGAAGAAATACAAATGATGTAGCGCTAAAACACCCAGTTAAAGCGTCAGTGCCTTAGGACATGCAGCATGATGTTAAAATCCTATATGAACATAATACATATATGTGCGTGATGATACTGACAAAATGGAAAACAGATGTGCAACCCCTACACACAGTGCACATATATGAATATAAAGTCCAGTGATCCTGTATCAATATTTGCACTCAAACAGAGTCCTTGGACTGTATGTGGGCCCGCACACCACCACGTGCAATCCGAAATCAGCTGAAGTGGCCTCTCACCTCCTCCCTGCGACCCTGCAGGGCCACAGAGCTTTATCAGATCCCCACTGAGTCAAGGTATGCTTCCTCTTGAGTGGATGGTTGGTATATCCCCAGTATACAGCTTCCACCTCTCCTGTGGTATCCTCCGAGGTGAGCTGAGCAGGATGCACCCCAGCTCAAACCCCCATGGGATAAAGGAAGCAAAAGACATCCTCCATAGTGTAAAACCGTTTAATAAATGCCGGAAAATAAATGTATAATACACTCACATTTGCCAAATAACATACAAGCTGTTTCCCATAGCATGGGTGTATGCGTGTGGCTGAGGGTGTACCAAGATGGCGCCGCGCCGGAAGTGCGTCACCACGTATTGCCGTCGACGCGTTGCGTCACGTGACCCCGTGACTTCCTCAGGACTGACGTGATTGGTCTATAGCACTCACTTAAATAGGCCAGCCTTTCCTCCAATCGTGACCCGCTGGGAGTGGTCACGGCGGCCATGTTCTTGTAGCCCGTCGATCTTCTACTTACACATAGCCTGAATAGGTGTATATAGAAGTATACATACACCACAGGCTTCAGCTCTAGCACAAAAAATCGTGCCAGAACCGATGTGGAATGTAATGGTAAGTAATTATGATGTACTAAATCCACCAGCAAAATGTAAAAACACATATATGAAAAATGTGATGAATCTATAAACAAAAAGCCTCCTGAAATGAACTTTATTAGGGAGGTAAATAAAATGCAAATGCAAATCTAAAAAATGATGATAAAAATAATAATGAAATGTATATAAAAAATATATATAAAAAATATATATATATAAAACAGGTAGATCACAGAAAACCGCCGCTCTCTATTTGAGGAGATAAATATTGCCAAAAATCTTGGGAAAAAAACATATAAATAAAAAAATAAAAATATAAAAATAAAAATACCACCTCTAGACATACGCTGTTCACCCTTCATATGGTTACATATATGAATGCAAATAACCAGAAAACACATAAGTAACTCAAGATACCACACAAAAGAAAAATTAATAATTGCTAATGAAGCAATTTAAATCAAAATCAATGTTAAGCCCTTTGGGCGTGTGTGTATCTAAAATAAATATCCACTTTGACTCCGCCTGACTTAATGCTCTGATCTTATGGCTTCCTCTCCAGTGCCTATGATACTTCTCAATTCCCCAGAAAACCAGACTAGAGGGATCCTTATTATGATACTGTGAGAAATGTCTAGAGACACTATGCTTAGGAAAACCCTTGCGAATATTTTGAACGTGTTCTCTCAATCGGACCCATAGCGGTCTTTTCGTCCGGCCAACGTATTGGAGACCACAACCGCATTGCAGTGCATATACCACCCCCTCTGTCTTACAGGATATAAAATCCTTAATTTGAAATTCTCTTTGGTTGTTAGTAGAGATGAAAGAATGGCGTCTAGGATTGGGGCCTTTAATAGCTCTGCAGGCATGGCACATTTTGCAAGGGAAAAAACCCTTATAATCCAAAAAAGTTGTTCTATTTTTATTAGGAGGATCTATCACGTTATGTACTAAAACAGATCTCAGAGTGGGGGCTTTCCTGTATATAAATTTCGGAATAGTAGGTAAAATTTTACACAATAGAGGGTCCGTAAGCAAAATGGACCAATGTTTGATAAACACCTTTTCAATATCCTTATAATCAGCTGTGAAGTCTAGAATGATAGCCAATTGATTGTCAAATTCCTTCTTATTCTTGTTACTCTTGTCTACCAGAAGGCAATTTCTATCCATGTCTCCTACTTCTCTAATTTTACTCTTGATGTTATCTTGACAGTATCCTTTGTCCACAAATCTATTTTCCATAATTGTGGCCTGCTTAAAGAATTCTTCTTTGTCAGTGCAGTTCCTCCTCAGTCTAATCAGCTGTCCCTTGGGTATATTCAACAGCCATGGGGGGTAATGGCAACTATCCAATGGGATATACCCATTGCGATCGACTTTCTTAAAGAAAGTATTAGTATAGATCTTCCCCTCATATGTGTAAATACATAAATCCAAAAAATTGATACTTGCCCGATTAACCTCCCATGTAAAGGTGATGTTCTTCCCATTGGAATTCAGCTGATAGAGGAACGCCTGTAGATCTTGTTCTGCACCGTCCCAGACAATGAACACATCATCGATGTATCTCTTGTACAGGACTAACTGTTGTGGGGGATTATGGTATACTGACTCTTCCTCCCAGTGGGCCATGAACAGGTTGGCCACACTGGGAGCAAATCTAGCCCCCATGGCTACACCTCTGATTTGTTTATAAAAGACACCTTTATACCAGAAGTAGTTGTGGGATAGACAATACTCGAGACATTCCGTGATGTATCTCCTCTGGGCCCATTTATATTGGCTGAGCTCTCTCAGACTCCAATTGACTGAATTGATTGCATCTTCATGATTAATGATCGTGTATAGGGCTGATACATCTGCACTTGCAAACACCAATTGATTGCCTCCTTTAACATTCTCTAAACATTGGATGAGATGCTTGGTATCTCTTAAATAGGCCTTAGTTTTAATAACCAAAGGTTGTAGAAAAATATCTACATACTGTCCCATTCTGGCCATGACAGAATCTATCCCATTGACTATGGGCCTCCCAGGTGGATTATCTGGATCTTTGTGGATCTTCGGTACCATGTATATAACGGGTATCCTGCACACTTCTGGATTTAGAAACTTAGTCTCTTTCTTATTTAATATTTGTTTGGCTTTTCCTTTCTCAATCAATTTAGTCAGGTCTTTTTTATACACATTAGTAGGATCTTTAGGTAAGGTTAAATATGTGGCTCTATCATTAAGATGTACTTCCATTTGTTTTTCATAATAGTCTTTAGTTAACATCACTATACCCCCACCTTTATCTGCTGGTCTAATGATGATGTCATTTCTTTTTTTCAATCTGCTAATACCAATAGCCTGAGCCTTATTCTGTATTCCTTTTGTAAAGCTCAATTTCTTAATGTCCATGTCAATCATTTTTTTGAAAACCTCAATCTGATTGTTATTACTTACTTGGGGGTTGAACAATGACTTATTTTTAAGTCCTGTGTGTACTATGTCATCATTGGGAGCAGTAGATACTAGATGTTTGGGTCCTGGTAACCCTAAGAAAAACTTTTTGGTGGTCAATTTTCTGGCATATTTAAGGGTGTCAACGTATATATTGAAGCCATTGGCTTTGTGTGGAGGGGCATATTTAAGACCCTTATCTAAAACTAATAATTCCTCTGTCGTGAGCTTGGTGTTGCTCAAATTGAAGACTCCTTCTCCTATGACTCTCTTTTTCTTTTGAGCCTGGCGGCCTCCTCTGCATCCCCTCCTCTGTCTATACTTCTCCGGCCTGGGCTGACTTCTGCCCTGTCCCTCCAAAAAAAATCCCTATCTGGATGTTCATATCTTAGAGGCTCAAACCTATTGGAGGTTGGAGGTGGACTTCGCTCATGAGGGCGATAATGGTAATCATAATTCTGGTAAGGTCTTGGGCTTCTATCATAATAAGGATTCGGATTATATCCTGATCAGGCATTATTAGGATAATATTGTTCATGTCTAGATGGACCATTATAATACTGGGTCTGTTGGTGATTAGGTCCTCGTGGAGGGTATGGTCTAGGTGGATAGTAATAACAAAAAACCACCTAAGAAAGGTAACCAGTGGAGACCGAATTACTATCCACCTAGACCATACCCTCCACGAGGACCTAATCACCAACACACCCAGTATTATAATGGTCCATCTAGACATGAACCATATTATCCTAATAATGCCCGATCAGGATATAATCCGAATCCTTATTATGATAGAAGCCCAAGACCTTACCAGAATTATGATTACCATTATCGCCCTCATGAGCGAAGTCCACCTCCAACCTCCAATAGGTTTGAGCCTCTAAGATATGAACATCCAGATAGGGATTTTTTTTGGAGGGACAGGGCAGAAGTCAGCCCAGGCCGGAGAAGTATAGACAGAGGAGGGGATGCAGAGGAGGCCGCCAGGCTCAAAAGAAAAAGAGAGTCATAGGAGAAGGAGTCTTCAATTTGAGCAACACCAAGCTCACGACAGAGGAATTATTAGTTTTAGATAAGGGTCTTAAATATGCCCCTCCACACAAAGCCAATGGCTTCAATATATACGTTGACACCCTTAAATATGCCAGAAAATTGACCACCAAAAAGTTTTTCTTAGGGTTACCAGGACCCAAACATCTAGTATCTACTGCTCCCAATGATGACATAGTACACACAGGACTTAAAAATAAGTCATTGTTCAACCCCCAAGTAAGTAATAACAATCAGATTGAGGTTTTCAAAAAAATGATTGACATGGACATTAAGAAATTGAGCTTTACAAAAGGAATACAGAATAAGGCTCAGGCTATTGGTATTAGCAGATTGAAAAAAAGAAATGACATCATCATTAGACCAGCAGACAAAGGTGGGGGTATAGTGATTTTAACTAAAGACTATTATGAAAAACAAATGGAAGTACATCTTAATGATAGAGCCACATATTTAACCTTACCTAAAGATCCTACTAATGTGTATAAAAAAGACCTGACTAAATTGATTGAGAAAGGAAAAGCCAAACAAATATTAAATAAGAAAGAGACTAAGTTTCTAAATCCAGAAGTGTGCAGGATACCCGTTATATACATGGTACCGAAGATCCACAAAGATCCAGATAATCCACCTGGGAGGCCCATAGTCAATGGGATAGATTCTGTCATGGCCAGAATGGGACAGTATGTAGATATTTTTCTACAACCTTTGGTTATTAAAACTAAGGCCTATTTAAGAGATACCAAGCATCTCATCCAATGTTTAGAGAATGTTAAAGGAATCAATCAATTGGTGTTTGCAAGTGCAGATGTATCAGCCCTATACACGATCATTAATCATGAAGATGCAATCAATTCAGTCAATTGGAGTCTGAGAGAGCTCAGCCAATATAAATGGGCCCAGAGGAGATACATCACGGAATGTCTCGAGTATTGTCTATCCCACAACTACTTCTGGTATAAAGGTGTCTTTTATAAACAAATCAGAGGTGTAGCCATGGGGGCTAGATTTGCTCCCAGTGTGGCCAACCTGTTCATGGCCCACTGGGAGGAAGAGTCAGTATACCATAATCCCCCACAACAGTTAGTCCTGTACAAGAGATACATCGATGATGTGTTCATTGTCTGGGACGGTGCAGAACAAGATCTACAGGCGTTCCTCTATCAGCTGAATTCCAATGGGAAGAACATCACCTTTACATGGGAGGTTAATCGGGCAAGTATCAATTTTTTGGATTTATGTATTTACACATATGAGGGGAAGATCTATACTAATACTTTCTTTAAGAAAGTCGATCGCAATGGGTATATCCCATTGGATAGTTGCCATTACCCCCCATGGCTGTTGAATATACCCAAGGGACAGCTGATTAGACTGAGGAGGAACTGCACTGACAAAGAAGAATTCTTTAAGCAGGCCACAATTATGGAAAATAGATTTGTGGACAAAGGATACTGTCAAGATAACATCAAGAGTAAAATTAGAGAAGTAGGAGACATGGATAGAAATTGCCTTCTGGTAGACAAGAGTAACAAGAATAAGAAGGAATTTGACAATCAATTGGCTATCATTCTAGACTTCACAGCTGATTATAAGGATATTGAAAAGGTGTTTATCAAACATTGGTCCATTTTGCTTACGGACCCTCTATTGTGTAAAATTTTACCTACTATTCCGAAATTTATATACAGGAAAGCCCCCACTCTGAGATCTGTTTTAGTACATAACGTGATAGATCCTCCTAATAAAAATAGAACAACTTTTTTGGATTATAAGGGTTTTTTCCCTTGCAAAATGTGCCATGCCTGCAGAGCTATTAAAGGCCCCAATCCTAGACGCCATTCTTTCATCTCTACTAACAACCAAAGAGAATTTCAAATTAAGGATTTTATATCCTGTAAGACAGAGAGGGTGGTATATGCACTGCAATGCGGTTGTGGTCTCCAATACGTTGGCCGGACGAAAAGACCGCTATGGGTCCGATTGAGAGAACACGTTCAAAATATTCGCAAGGGTTTTCCTAAGCATAGTGTCTCTAGACATTTCTCACAGTATCATAATAAGGATCCCTCTAGTCTGGTTTTCTGGGGAATTGAGAAGTATCATAGGCACTGGAGAGGAAGCCATAAGATCAGAGCATTAAGTCAGGCGGAGTCAAAGTGGATATTTATTTTAGATACACACACGCCCAAAGGGCTTAACATTGATTTTGATTTAAATTGCTTCATTAGCAATTATTAATTTTTCTTTTGTGTGGTATCTTGAGTTACTTATGTGTTTTCTGGTTATTTGCATTCATATATGTAACCATATGAAGGGTGAACAGCGTATGTCTAGAGGTGGTATTTTTATTTTTATATTTTTATTTTTTTATTTATATGTTTTTTTCCCAAGATTTTTGGCAATATTTATCTCCTCAAATAGAGAGCGGCGGTTTTCTGTGATCTACCTGTTTTATATATATATATTTTTTATATATATATATATTTTTTATATACATTTCATTATTATTTTTATCATCATTATTTTTTAGATTTGCATTTGCATTTTATTTACCTCCCTAATAAAGTTCATTTCAGGAGGCTTTTTGTTTATAGATTCATCACATTTTTCATATATGTGTTTTTACATTTTGCTGGTGGATTTAGTACATCATAATTACTTACCATTACATTCCACATCGGTTCTGGCACGATTTTTTGTGCTAGAGCTGAAGCCTGTGGTGTATGTATACTTCTATATACACCTATTCAGGCTATGTGTAAGTAGAAGATCGACGGGCTACAAGAACATGGCCGCCGTGACCACTCCCAGCGGGTCACGATTGGAGGAAAGGCTGGCCTATTTAAGTGAGTGCTATAGACCAATCACGTCAGTCCTGAGGAAGTCACGGGGTCACGTGACGCAACGCGTCGACGGCAATACGTGGTGACGCACTTCCGGCGCGGCGCCATCTTGGTACACCCTCAGCCACACGCATACACCCATGCTATGGGAAACAGCTTGTATGTTATTTGGCAAATGTGAGTGTATTATACATTTATTTTCCGGCATTTATTAAACGGTTTTACACTATGGAGGATGTCTTTTGCTTCCTTTATCCCATGGGGGTTTGAGCTGGGGTGCATCCTGCTCAGCTCACCTCGGAGGATACCACAGGAGAGGTGGAAGCTGTATACTGGGGATATACCAACCATCCACTCAAGAGGAAGCATACCTTGACTCAGTGGGGATCTGATAAAGCTCTGTGGCCCTGCAGGGTCGCAGGGAGGAGGTGAGAGGCCACTTCAGCTGATTTCGGATTGCACGTGGTGGTGTGCGGGCCCACATACAGTCCAAGGACTCTGTTTGAGTGCAAATATTGATACAGGATCACTGGACTTTATATTCATATATGTGCACTGTGTGTAGGGGTTGCACATCTGTTTTCCATTTTGTCAGTATCATCACGCACATATATGTATTATGTTCATATAGGATTTTAACATCATGCTGCATGTCCTAAGGCACTGACGCTTTAACTGGGTGTTTTAGCGCTACATCATTTGTATTTCTTCTGCATTGTTTTGATCTTGGGGTATTGGATCAGATGTTAGCAGCTTCACACGTTTACCAATTGTATTTTACATAGGAGCGCAAGCAGATTCTTAATTATCATCTTAGGATTTATATAGCGCCAACGGTTTGCTCAGCGCTTTACATTATAGTGGGTGACAATACAGTAACAATACAGGTCAATACAAGAGGGAATTGAGGGCCCTGTTCCTTGGAGCTTACAATCTAGGAGAGAGGGGTGAGTGGTACAATAGATAAAACTGTGGGGGATGGAGTGGTTGGAAGCGTAGAGGATTCCAGTATTAGCAGAGGGCGAGGTAGGCTTCCCTGAAGAGATAGGCTTTTAATGATCCCCTAAAGGCAAGTAGAGTAGGTGATAGTCTGATAGATTGGGGTAGGGAGTTCCAGAGGATGGGTGATGGCCAGGAGAAGTCTTGGAGATGAGCATGGGAGGAGGAGATAAGGGAGCTAGAGAGTAGGAGGTCTTGCGAGGAGCGGAGTGTACGGTTTGGGTGATATTTAGAGATAAGATCGGATATGTAAATTGGGGCAGTGTTGTGGATGGCTTTGTATGTCATAGTTAGTGTTTTGAATTTTATCCATTGGGCAACTGGGAGCCAGTGGAGGGATTGGAAGAGAGGGGTGGCAGATACAGAGCGGTTAGTGAGGTGGATGAGTCTGGCAGCAGCGTTCAGGATAGACTGAAGGGGGGATAGCCTCGTTGAGGTAGGCCAATGACGAGGGAGTTACAATAGCCGAGGCGTGATATGACAAGGAAGTGAATAAGTTGCTTAGTGGTTAGCGGGGTTAGGAATGGTCGTATCTTGGAGATGTTGCGGAGGTGAAGTCTACATGATTTTGTCAGCGATTGTATATGGGGCTGGAAGGACAGATGGGAGTCTAGGATTACACCTAGTACCCTGGCATGAGGGGATGGACTAATGATTGTGTTATCGAAATTTATGGTGAAGTCAGTGGAGGGGACGCGGGCAGGGGGGAATACTAGGAGCTCAGTTTTTGAAAGATTCAGTTTGAGGAAGTGGAGTGACATCCAAGCCGATATGTCACTTAGTAGGCTAGCAATGCGGGTGGAGACTGAAGGGGTGAGGTGAGGGGTAGACAGATTTGCATGTCATCAGCATAGAGATGGTAATTGAAGCTGTGGGAGTTTATCAAGTGACCAAGGGAGGAGGTGTAGATGGAGAAGAGAAGGGGTCCAAGAACAGAACCTTGAGGGACCCCTACAGAGAGAGGGAGTGAAGAGGAGGTGGCAGCGTTATAGGTAACACTGAAGGAGTGCTGCGATAGATAGGAGGAGAACCAGTAGAGAGCGGAGTCTCTGAGGCCAAGAGAGTGTAGTTTTTTTAGGAGAGGGGGATGGTCAACCGTGTCAAAAGCTGCGGAGAGGTAGTAGGAGTATTGAATAGTGGCCGTTGTTTTTTGCAGTTAGTAGGTCATTAGAGAGTTTTAGTAGGGCAGTTTCAGTGGAGTGTAGAGGGCGAAAGCCAGACTGTAAAGGATCGAGAAGGTTGTTGTCAGTGAGGTAGGAGCTCAGGCGATTGTAGACTAAGCGTTCTAGGAGTTTAGAAGTAAATGGCAGCAGGGAGATGGGTCTTAGGTTGTTCAGGTTGGTGGGTCCAGGGAGGGTTTTTATTAAGTATGGAAGTGATGTGCGCGTGCTTTAGAGGGGAAAGGAAGGCACCTGAAGAGAGGGAAAGATTGAAGATGTGAGTGAGGGAGCATAGGATGGAGGAGGAGGGTGACCGAAGGAGTTGTGAGGGGACAGGGTCCAAGGGGAAGGTGGTGAGGCGGGCTTCTGAGAAGACCTTGAGGACCTCTTCGGTGGTAGCGAGGTCAAAGGAGGAGAGTGTTGAGGGAGGTATGGTATGAGGAATGCTAAGTGGGGTGGGTGTCTGTGTAGTGGCGATGTCCCTACGAATTGCATCAATCTTGTTTTGGAAGTGGTTTGCAATCTCGTGGGCAGTGAGTGAGGCGCTGGGTGGCGGTGGGGGCGGAGAAAGTAGAGAGTTAAAGGTAGAGAAGAGCCGACGAGGACTCGAAGAGAAGGTATTGATGAGAGTGACAAAGTAGGCTTGTTTAGCAGCGTGAAGGGAGGAAGTGTATGTTAGGAAGGCAGATTTATAACGGGTGAACGCTTGGTGGAATTTGGTTTTACGCCATAATCGCTCCAGCGCGCGAATGTGTCTTTTGAGATTCCGGGTGTGGTCAGTCTGCCAAGGTTGTAAAGGTTGGGGCCTGATGCTTCGTATTGTTAGGGGAGCAAGCGAGTCTAGAGCGGATGAAAGCGAGTTGTTGTAGACAGCAGTGGCCAGGTCGGGGCAGGACAGGGGGTTGATGCTGTCATAAAGTTGGTTAGTTGCAGAGTGGAAGGGAGCCGGGTTTAGGTTTTAGAGATTCTAATATTTTGGCTACTAAAAAAAGACATATTTTAGATATTTGTGATACAGAATTTCTCCTTCCATCTTATTGGGATACATTTTGGGTTCACATTTATGTATAAACAACCTTAAGCCTGGGTTCAGACTTTCAATTCGCACAGAAACCACACCGCATTCCTGTGCAAATCACATGCGAATTCTGTGCAGTGCGATTTGAACCATACATTTTGTGTGGCTCAAATCGCACCACATCCGCACCAAAAAGGTGCAAGACCCTTTTTTTTGCTCTGCATTAGAATCTGATCACATGGGTATTCACACCCATGCGATCCGATTCTGCACTGCAATTTCGGGGTGTTGTTAACTTAAAATACACACCCACAGTGGTTCGATGAAGGGGGTGCGATTGTGATGCATTGCGGAATTCGCACAGAAACCGTTGCATATTCTGCACCGCATCAGTGTGAACTCAGGCTAAATCTTTGTTTTCACACTTGTTTAAATAGCAGCAGTTCTAAACTGTTGCATGGAAAACTTGTCACCACATTTACCAATGCATGTTGGCTATAATTTTACCTTATGGAGAAGACCTGGATTACTTTAAAGAACTCCACATGGATGGCTGGCACTTCTGAGATCCTAGGCTGCAAGCTGACTCCTTGCTCCCCATGGTGCAATGCTAGTTCTCAGTCCTCAGTCAATAAGCTAGACAGCTCTTCAAACAACAGCCTTCAGTTGTTAACATGCAAAGAACAAGAATTAAAATTGTTACTATAGAGAGAGCCCTTTGTAGACATAGGCAAGTTCAAAAGTATCCCAACACTTTAAATCCAGGCCCTGGACTCGCTCATAGATGAGAGCAGGTAATAGATGGCACTATATAATGGTGGCTAAGTTTCATGTGCTAAATCTCTAAAATATGATCTTGTCACGGGCTAGATGGCCATTGAAAATGGTTGGAAGTATGAATCTCAGCATAATGTGTCGGAATCCATTGAGCATCTTTCCTCAATGTTTACTGCCTTTTTTTTTTTTCTCAAATGTTGACTATTCCATCCCATCCATCCCAAGATATTTAGCATTCATGGTGGTTTTGGACCAAGGTGGCAGGATATCCAACATGTAAAATAATTACATATGTATACGTAAAAGTATAGTGTGGTCATTTTAAGTTTCCAAAGATGACACTCCTGTCTGTTCTGCGGACACCATTCTAAAGCAAAGAAAAATGAAGCACTGCATTTAAATCCTGCATAAAATACATTAGTCTTTTCTTGTAAAAGCAATTTTCACATGCAGGGTAAACCAATGTGTTCTCCATTCCTGATGAAGCCAAGATGAAGCAGACATTTCTTAGGATCTACCTGATATGGAGAGTGTTTACTGTAACTCCCTCCTCATTGGCTAACCTCACTGCAGGCTATCCCCACTTCAGTCTATCTTGAATGCTGCGGCCAGACTCATCCACCTTACTAACCGCTCCGTATCCGCCACCCCCCTCTGCCAATCCCTGCACTGGCTTCCCATTGCCCAAAGGATAAAATTCAAAATGCTAACATTGACGTACAAAGCTGTTCATAATACTGCCCCAAACTACATCACCGATCTGGTATTCAAATACCACTCAAAACGTACTCTCCGCTCCTCACAAGACCTACTACTCTCTAGTTCCCTGGTCTCCTCCTCCCATGCCCGTCTCCAGGACTTTTCCAGGGCTTCCCCCATCCTCTGGAACTCCCTACCCCAATCCATCAGACTATCACCTACTCTCCTCACCTTTAGGCGCACTCTGAAAACCTATCTCTTCAGGGAAGCCTACCCCACCCTGAGCTAATTACTGAACTCCTCTACTCTTCCTACCACTCCATCCCCCACAGATATTTCATTCCTGTACCACTATCCCCTCCCTCCTAGATTGTAAGCTGCAAGGAGCAGGGCCCTCGAACCCCTCGTGTATTGAATCGTATTGTTACTGTACTGTCTCGTGTACTGTCTCCCATTATAATGTACAGCGCTGAGCAAACTGTTGGAGCTATATAAATACTGTATAATAATACTGCAGAGGCATATAGCAGTACTCTTGACCAAATAAGTCTTGTTACATGTGACAAGATGTAACCAATCACAGCTCGCACAGTATTTCTCGGCTGCAAGAATGCAGCCAGAGAGAAGGAGAAATGATTGCTTTTACACCCATAAAGGCTGTAAAAACAATCAATGTTAAAGAAAAAAATCTTCATCACCCCCAAGTAGTACAGTGTCACTATGGTGACACTGTACTGCTAGGGTGACAGTATGTTTAAAAAAGAAAAAAACACAAATAATATAAAAATTAAAAAAGTTTTTTTGAAAAATTATAATTTTTGGTTATAAACTAATTTTGGGTTATTTTTTTTTTTTTTTTTGTACTAAAAAGATAGCTGAATACATTTTGGCCAAGATTTATGAAGCAAGATTTTTTATTTTTAACATTTTATAAGAAAAACTTTATCATTTATCATTTGTTTGGACTTTATCATTTATATAGCAAAAAAATGTAAATCCCAGTGGTGAATAAATATCACCAAAAGCTTTTATCTGTTTAAAAAAAATGCTAAAAAAATTTATATGGGTACAGTGTCGCATGACCGCGCAATTGTCATTCAAAGTGTGATAGCACTGAAAGCTGAAAATTGGCCTGGACTGGAAGGGGGTGAAAGTGTCCAGACTTGAAGTGGTTAAGGAAAAAGTTCAGGAAAGCATAATCATAATAAAACAAACACATACATTCTCCAGCTAAAGGTCACTTGGCTGGCACTGTGCCCATTGGCTCAATTCTTCATTAGTAATGACTGAGTGCTGTAGTTTCAGAGAAGAATGTCCACATGATTCTAATTAAACCTTTGCTTGAGTCAAATATCATTGATGTTACATTGTTATGGTGGGACATGTTTTGTACAGTTCATAAATAAGAAATGTATTCAGGACACAATAATTATTTGAATATTACATTCTGTGTATGTATTTCATTTTAAAGTTGACTGATAATTTTAGGCTTATAGATAACAGCGCATACTTGCTGCATCCAAAGAAACGAGGTAAAATAAAGCTGTTTGGAAGGAATAGTTGCTTTGTGCACTCATTCAGACTGTAACAACTTATTATGTACTCTTGTATATGTTAAGATGGTTTTAGCCATTCTCTATCTAGATATATCAGAGAATTACACCAATTAGCCTTAACATTATGACCACCCACCATAACCCATCAAGGCATAAAAACGGCATTAAACCCAAAAGCAAAAATATATTATATTACAGCTTACAATATTTTAGATGTGATGGCTGCATTAGTTTTCTTTTTTAGGCTTTCTTTCTTCTACTCTCAGCTGGTGATCCAGGCAGTAAGTCTGTTTTTTTTTCCAGTAGAACAATCTGTTCTGCAGATTTATCAGTTACAGGTATGAGAAAAATCATGTAACACTGGCAGAGGAGCTTACAATAATCAGCTTTAATTTGTTTATGGAAAACCTTTATCCCAAAAGAAAAAAAATGTTTGCCCTAACTGATTATAAAGTATTCGCTTGAGTTCAGCTTCAATTTGTTTGTGTATTAAATTTGCCAGTACATCTAACACTCCCCTCCCCCCACACTGACAATGCTGCTAGCTAAAAGTGGCCACTGTGCTCTTTCATCCAGAGTGGGGGCACTCTAATACAGGAGGTGTGTTACTGGCCAGATCACCAGAAAGCAGAGGGAAAAGGCCTAAAAATAGAGAAAAAGAATGTAGCCACCACATCTAATGATCGGTAAGCTGCAAAATATTACATTTTTGTTTTTGGTTTAATACAGCTTGAGCTCCACTAGATCTCCTAAGGTATGTTGTGATATCTGGCACTAAGCCATCAGTAGAGGATCCTTTTACGTCCTGTAAGTTGTGAGATCAGACTAGTTTTTTTAGCACATCCCACAGATGCTCGGTTGGATCGAGATCTAGAGAATTTGGAGGCTAAGTCAAGACCTCAAACTCACTGTTGCGTTCCTTCAACCATCTTTGAATCAGACTAGGCCACCTAAAACAAAAACTTAAAAAAAATTTCACATTGTGCTACTTTGTGCATTCAGTTTGCTGTTATGGTAATCTCTGTATCTGATTCTGCAATGTAATCTGTAATGCTAGACGAGAGGTCTTATTGTATATGCACAATGTCTTCAATAAAACTATAAAAAAGACCAGGCTCCCTTCTTCCATTGCTCTATGGTCCACTTCCGATGCTCAGGGGCCAATTGTAGTCAAGGACATGTAGGCATGTAGGGTCTGCATGGGCACCCTCACTGGTCTGTGACTGCAGAGCCCCAAACACAACCAACTGTGATGCACTGTGTGTATGAATTTGAGCTGCGGTAGTGCTTCTATTGGATCAGCCTTCACTCCCCACATGGTTGCCCATGACTCTGTCGCCAGTTTTCCTTCCTTGGACCACTTGTGGTAGGTCCTGACCACTTAAGACCGGGAACATCCCACAAGAGCTGCAGTTTTACCTTCCCTCCTCACCTTCAGGCGCTCCCTGAAAACCCACCTCTTCAGGGAAGCCTACCCCACCCTCACCTAACTGCTGCTCTCCTTCATTCCTCCTACCACTCCATCCCCCACAGCCACTTCCTCCTGTACCACTACCCCCTCCCTCCCAGATTGTACGCTCGAAAGAGTAGGGCCCTCTTACCCCTCGTGTGCTGTTCGTAGCTGCTGTAATGTTTCATGTATTGTCCCCCCCTCTATTGTACAGCGCTGAGCAAACCCTTTGGCGCTATATAAACTCAATGTAATGTAATAATGTAATGTTTTGGAGATGCTCTGACCCAGTCATCTAACCATTACTATTTGGCCCTTGTCAAAGTTGCTCAGATCATTATGCATGCCCATTTTTTTTATGCTTTTAACCCATCAGCTTCAGGGACAACATGGTAATTTGCTGTCTAATATATCCCACCCACTTTTAAGTGTCATTGTAATGCGATAATCAATGTTATTCACTATACCTGTCAGTGGTCATAATGTTATGGTTGATCAGAGTATATTGCACTCGTAACTGTGACTTCTGAGAATTGAGATGTTCTTTAATATTTTTTTTCATTGTTTTTGTTCTCTTTCCTATTTTAGGGAACAAGTAATCCTATATTTCTTAGCAGCATTGCCTTCTTCCAGGACTCTCTCATAAATCAAATGACCCAGGTTAAGCTATCTGTGTATGATGTCAAAGACCGATCTCAGGGAACTGTAAGTTGTTTATATACGCACTTTCCTCTTTCACAGAAAAACAACGCACTAATTTTGTGATAAGATGTGATCATTCCATTTCAAATATGTTTAAAGCCCCATTCGGGGCTAAAACTGTTTTTTTTTTTTTTTGCCTCATCCTGTCTTCCTGCCTACCTCTAACCCATCCTACTAGGCAACTTTTTTCCTTTACTTTGCAAACCGGGTATACTCACCTAAAACTCCTTCTTTACGTCCGTTGCTGTGTCTTCTAGGTGTGGGGATCATGGATCCTAGTGACCAGGGGTTGAAAACGATCCCGGAGTGGGGCTTTAAGTTTTAATTGTTTAGCTGTTTTGAGTTTTTAAATGTTAAACCAATAGTTGTAAATTTCTAAATTCTTGCTATATTCTAAAATGTAGAACATTGTAAGCCTGATTCAGCTTTTACTATGTATTTTTTTTTCTAAATGAAAAATACTTTAAACGATTTCCCAGTGCGCCTGCTATTAAGGGGTCTTTTAATTGTAGACCTCAGTGGGCTGAGACACTTACCACTAGGTTTTTGCATCTGCCAGGTTCCCCTCCTTCATTCCCTGTAATAAAAATACAAACCATTCTGCTGGCAGAATAAAACTCCTCATATTGGATGTAGATATGGGTGTAGAGAAGCTGATCAGCAGTTTAATGCATTGACATGTACCGCAATCATATATTTGTATACACAGTGCTCAGCATAAATGAGTACACCCCTTCTGAAAAGATTTTTATCAATATCTTAACCTCTTTGTGCCGGCCGCACGCAAATGTGCGGCCTCCCGGCGTCTTGGCCTTGACGCCGAGCGGCCGCGCATTTGCGTGCCATTAGAAAAAACATATGTGCTGAGAGTGTGCGCTCCCAGCACACATGTCCGGTACTCACGGAAAGGTCCCGATCTCCTCTTTCGATCAGGACCTTTCCCAATCGTGACAGTGAATCACGGCGGTCACATGACCCTAAAACCCCGCCCCCAGGCTTCTGAAACCCTTAAAGGGCCAGGAGGCGCCGACGCCAAGGGGTTAATGAACACAAGAACAATTTCCGAAATTTTGACAAAAGTGAGTTTTATAGAACATTTGTTAAGCTCCTTACATGAAAGTAAGGTTAATAATATAACGTACTACTACATCTAGTATTTTGTATGACCTCCATGGTTTGTAAGGAATAGTACCAAGTCTTCTAGGCATGGAATGGACAAGTTGGTGACATATTGCAACATCCATCTTTTTCCATTCTTCAAGAATGACCTCTTTTAGAGCCTGGATGCTGGATGGAGAGTGATGCTCAACTTGTCTCTTCAGAATTCCCCATAGGTGTTCAATTGGGTTCGATCGGGCACAAACTTAGCCACTGAATCACATTCACCTTGTTCTCCTTCAGAAATGCAACAGTGGCCTTATATGTGTGTCTTCATTAAATAACACCCTTTTTATAATCAACTGTCTGCTGGACACCTGCTTAATAAATAATTAGACTCACCTGTAGTTGAATTCTTGTTAATTAGGATTTTGTTGTTTAAAATTTAGCTTCGCTCCTAAAACTTTCGTTGGGGTGTATTCATTTTTGCAACATGGTCTTGAATGAATTTGTTAGGAAAAATACCTTTTTGCGTTTGCAAATTAACAAATCTTGTTTGCAGTCAATGGCCTGCATTTGTGGGAGTAATTTCTAGTATAGTGTCCCATAGAAAATGTTGATTCTGAAAGTAAAGTTAAGGTTTTCTGACAAATCTGTTGGGGTGTTCTCATTTTATGCTGAGCATTCTATATTTCTAAAGGTGCTGTTGACATGAAGTTTTCACCACATGTTGATAACAACTCGTACAATCAATATATACAAAGAAACCAAAACAAATACATTCAGAAATTAAGTTATATTTAATAAAATGGACTGAAAAAGTATTGAACACGCTAACTGAAATTTATTTAACACTTTGTACAAAATCCTTTGCTGGTAATGACCACTTCAGGACACCTCCTTTATGGAGAAACTAGTTGCATGCATTGCTCAGGTGTGATTTTAGCCCATTCTTCCACACAAACAGTCTTCCGTGATTCCGGGTTCCATGGGCTTCTCTATGAACTCTGATCTTTCCATAGTTTTTCGAATGGTTTCAAGTCAGGTGATTGGCTGGGACATTTTAGAAGCTTTATTTTCTTTCTTTGAAACCATTTGAGAGTTTCCTTGGCTTTGTGTTTGGGATCATTGTCTTGCTGAAATGTCCACACTCGTTTCATCGTCATCATCCTGGTAGATGGCAGCAGATTTTTTATCAAGAATGTCTTGGTGCATTTTATCCATTCATCCTTCCTTCAATGACATGAAGTTTGCCAGTACCGTATGCTGAAAAACAGCCCCACACCATGATGTTCCCACCTCCAAACTTCACTGTTGGTATGGTGTTTTGGGGTGATGTGCCGTGCCATTTGACCTCCAAACATGGTGTGTATTATGGCTACCAAGAGTTCAATTTTGGTCTCCTCTGACCAGACTATATTCTCCCAGTAATTTCACAGGCTTGTCTAAATGTTGTGCAGCAAACTTTAAACAAGCTTCAACATGCTTTTTCTTAAGCAATGGAGTCTTGCATGGTGAGCATGCATAAAGGCTAAAGTGCGTTACTTATTGTTTTCTTTGAAACAATTGTACCTGCTAATTCCAGATCTTTCTGAAGCTCTTCACAAGTGGTCCTTGGCTCTTGGACTGATAATTCTTTTCACTCCTCTGTCAGAAATCTTGCAAGGAGCACCTGGTTGGGGCCGACTTACGTTCTTTCCATTTCTGGATTATGACCCCAACAGTGCTCACTGGAACATTCAAAAGTTTAGAAATCCTTCTGTAACCAATGCCATCAGTATGTTGTGCAACAGTAAGGTTGCAAAGGTCTTGAGAGAGCTCTTTGCTTTACCCATCATGAGATGTTTCTTGTGTGACACCTTGGTAATGAGCCACCTTTTTATAGACCATCAGTTGAGACTGAACCAGCTGATATTAATTTGCACTGACAAGTGGCAGGATTGCTTTCTAATTACTGATAGATTTCAGCTGGTGTCTTGGCTTTCCATGCCTTTTTGCACCTTCCTTTCTTATGTGTTCCATACTTTTTCCCATGTCGTTCCATTTTATTAAACATTACTTAATTTCTAAACTTATTTGTTTTGGTTTCTTTGTATGTATGGATTGCATGGGTTGTTACCGACATGTGGTGAAAATTTAATGTCAATAGCACCTTTACAAATATATTTACTGAGAAAAATGGTGACATGTTCAATATTTATTTTACCAGCTGTATATACTGTGAGTGTGATTAAAAGCATGCCAAAAAAAGAAACATCACACAAATAACAAGCATGTCGTATTTACCTGCTCTGTGCAATTGTTTTGCACAGAGCACCCCTGATCCTCTTTTTCTTGGGTCCCCCTCCATCACTCCTGGATCCGTCCCCTTGACTAGTGCCCCCAATAGCAAGCTGCTTGCTATGGGGGCACTGGTGCATGCTCGCTCCCGAGCCCCGCTCTATGCATCCATGAGACACATTCAGGCTCACCCCCTGCTCACTGGCTGAGATTAAAAGCATCAGAAGCCAATGGCTCCCTCTGCTGTGTTTTAGCCAATGAGGAGAGAGAGACCCAGGACAGCTGAGTGATTAGGTGAGTGTTAGGGGGGCTGTGGGGGGAGCAGCACACAGAAGGTTTTTTTTTTTACCTGTACAGCCACCAGCCACTTTAATAAATAGTTCATATGGCACACTTTTTATTCTTTTAGTTTACGTGTTTACTGTGTCTTCAGGACACGAGTGCTACATGGCATTTCACACTTGTTCTTTGTTGATAAATTCATTATAAAATTTCAGTTTTTTTCAGCTTAAAGGCACTTTTTCTTGTTAAGGGATAAGTTCACCTTTCAGAACATGTTACACCCATATTTAGGTTGTATCATGCTCCCACCTCCCACCATCAGCACTCCCTGCTGTGTGACAGCGGGCGGAAGGCTCTTCTCCCTGCACCTGCTGCCACTATTTGAAAACCGCATGGCTCTACAGAGCTCCACCCACCCGGCCACATCGTTCATTCACAGTTTTCTGAACTATAATTACCATCTGCCATTGTGGTTTATGGCTTTTAGTTCTCAAAGAACAAGGGCGCTGGTGAGCGCCATCATAGTTCATTGATTCTTCCTGCCTTTCAGTAACTATCTGCCCATATGGGAGGTACAGGCAGACAGCTTACTGAGAGTCTGTAGGATCCTGGCATTGCACCCACAATCTGCTGATCATAGGTGCAGTGCTTTAGGCTCCATGCACACTGGGGTTTTAATAACTCTGGTAACGTTAGCTGTGTAAAGTCTTGTTAAAAATATGAGGTTTTTCAGTGTTTTTGCATTAGCGTTTTACTGCATTTTTTTGCGTTTTTTTTGCTCAAAAAAAGTCCAAAAACGCCAGTTGCCCGCAATTTACAGTGTTTTGCCGTGTTTTTCAGCATTAAAACGTCTTTACAGCTAAAAAACTCCTCTAGAAACCCACTAGTCCAGGGTTTTTTTCCAGTCAAACACCCCTGCCATAAACCGCTGATGCTGGGGAGTTTACTGGCTGTAGGAAAAAACATCAAAAGCCAAAAACAGCAACTGTAAAAATGTCCAGTGTGCATGAGGACTTACAGGCTGCAATGTAAAAAAAATACTAAATGCATATTTTTTACCTGCAAAAAGGGGTTCTAAAATAGATGTGTGCTATCAGTGCTGCTTTTTACAATGATTGATAAAAGGAGGGTCAATTTAAATTGACCCTACCTATGGGTGGGGGGTATCAGCAAAATAACCTGTCCCTTGGCCTATTTGCTAAAATTTCAGGTTCTATCAGATCTTCTGACACTGATCCTTTTTCATGTTTCTGGGTATGTAGATGAGCATGTCTTCATCTGGATGCTGTGGGGCCTCCTGGTGACTCATAGATTACTATTGTGTCCCATAGAGACCAGGGGTTAGTAGGAAGAACCACAGCAGCCAGCGGAGAGACCCTCTATTGGTGATGCTAGAAGAATTGAATTGGATCAGTGCCTGGAGCTTTGCTACAGAGTGCAATTTTAGCTGACCTCCTGACAATGTTGTTTGCATGACTGTAATGTTGACCCTCTAGATCATGGGCGTCAAACTGGCAGTCCTCCAGCTATTCCCAAACTACAAGTCCCATGAGGTATTGCATGATTGACAGTTACAAGCATGACTCCCAAAGGCAGAGGTAACAGCTGGAGGGCCGCCAGTTTGACACCCCTGCTCTAGGTTCATCCCTTTCTCAGTAACTGATGTGAAGCACATGCATATATTGTAAAAGTTCAAAGATTCAGAGTATTGGGCAACAGAGTCAACATGACAGCCAGGCAACTAGTATTTGCAGAATGAAATATTTGCATTAGCATTCATTATTTCTCCAAAGAAAGGTTTCCTTTAACCACCTTCCGCCCACCATATAGTACAATGACAGGCGCAAGGTGGTTCTCTCGTTCTGATAGGACATCATATGACGTCCTTCCATTCTCACCACGCATGCGTGGCTCAGGGAGCGAGGGACACAGCGGATCACGGAAAGAGCCGGAGATGTCGGCTCGGTCATGTGATCAGCTGTGTCCAATCACAGCTGATTACATGTAAACACGGAAATGCCGGTTATCGGCATTTCTCTCCTCTTGAGCGGTCACGCTGACAGCTCGAGAGGAGAGGAGAGCCGGTAATCGGCTTTCTGTGGAGGGTACATGTACACGGATCATCAGGGCACTGATGATCAGTGTGCCCTGATGATCAGTGTGGCCCCAAAAGTGCCACCTGTTAGTGTCCATCAGTCAGTGCTCGTCAGTGCCACATCAATGCCAGATATCAGTGCATACCAGTGCACATCAATGCCACATATCAGTGCCCATTTGAGCTGCCTTTCAATGTCACCCATCAGTGCCAGTCAGTGCCACATATCAATGCCAATCCGTTGCACCTATCAGTGCACATCAGTGCCGCCTATCAGTGCCAGTCAGTGCCGCCTATCAGTGCCAGTCAGTGCCGCCTATCAGTGCCATATATCAGTGTCATGTATCAATGCTGCGTTTCAGTGCCCATCAGTGATGCCTGTCAATGCCGATCAGTGCAACCTACCAGTGCCTCTTCATCAGTGCCACCTATCAGTGTCCATCAGTGCAGCCTATCAGTGCCCATCACTACAGCCTCATTAGCGCACATCAGTGAAGAAGAAAAATCACTTATTTACAAAATTTTATAACAAAAACTAAGAAAAAACGTTTTTTTTTTCAAAATTTTCTTTTGGTTTTTGGTTTGCTTAAGAAAAAATAAAAATTCCAGAGGTGATTAAATACCACCAAAAGAAAGCTATATCTGTCTCAAAAAAATGATAAAAATTTCATATGGGTACAGTGTTGCATGACCGCACAATTGTCATTCAAAGTGTGACAGCGCTGAAAGCTGGAAATTGGCCTGGGCAGGAAGGGGGTATAAGTGCCCTGTAGGCTAGTGGTTAAAGAAAGCTGATAAGATTTGCTGTTATTCACAGACCTGCTAACCCAGCAGGAAGTAGATCAGTTTGAAGATTTGAAGCATGTTAACTTTGTACTTTCCTCTTTCTTTATTATTTTCTGCATAGATGTATTTGCTGGGCTCTGGAAAGTTTATAGTAAAGGATTTATTACAGGAGAAGAGCCACAGATTACATCTGCCACTATGGTAAGCATATGGTTTCTTGGTTGTCCATATGTATATTTGGAAATGCTCATCAATATTAAGTTGGATTTGAAGTGATAAAAGGTTTGAGTGTCTTGTTTTTCTCTGTTCCTGTTATATATGTCAGTGTGTATAGATCAGGAGGCTGATATGAAGTGACAGAAGCATTCGGTATCTATCTTATCTGTGTATGTAGTACATGTGTGAGAGTGTGTAGTGTAGAGATGGGCCCACCGCTTACACTTGTAGGGGTAATAGTCTAGGTGCAGTACATGAAATAGTACATAGAATATGCAGCAGGCAGTAGATGCACCCAGCGGGTCTTACAACCGGAGGAATTTGCCAAAGTAGTTTAATCAATGTCATTGTTTCGGCAGGACACAGCCTGTGTGTGTGTGTGTGTGTGTGTGTGTAATATATATATATATACATATACACATATATACACACACACACACAGAAGTGCAAGTGACGGGAGCAGTCGGTGTCTGTATTTGTCTTTGTGTGATTGTACACTGGTCTGGAGGCGATTATGAAATGACAGTCTATTGATGTCTTTGTCTGTACGGTATGTATGTAAATGTGCATGGATCTGGAAGAAGATATGAAATGACTGAAGCATTCTTTGTGTTCAGTATATATGTGACTGTGTATAGATCTGGAGGAAGATCTGAAATGACAGAAGCATTCCTTGCTTGTCTATGTGTATAGTATATATGTGACTGTGTATAGATCTGGAGGAAGATCTGAAATGACAGAAGCATTCCTTGCTAGTCTATGTGTATAGTATATATGTGGCTGTGTATAGATCTGGAGGAAGATATGAAATGACAGAAACATTCCTTGCTTGTCTATGTGTATAGTATATATGTGACTGTGTATAGATCTGGAGGAAGATCTGAAATGACAGAAGCATTCCTTGCTTGTCTATGTGTATAGTATATATGTGACTGTGTATAGATCTGGAGGAAGATCTGAAATGACAGAAGCATTCCTTGCTTGTCTATGTGTACAGTATATATGTGACTGTGTATAGATCTGGAGGAAGATCTGAAATGACAGAAGCATTCCTTGCTTGTCTATGTGTATAGTATATATGTGACTGTGTATAGATCTGGAGGAAGATCTGAAATGACAGAAGCATTCCTTGCTTGTCTATGTGTACAGTATATATGTGGCTGTGTATAGATCTGGAGGAAGATCTGAAATGACAGAAGCATTCCTTGCTTGTCTTTGTGTATAGTATTTATGTGACTGTGTATATATTTAGAAGAAGTAATGAAATGACAAAAGCATTCCTTGTGTTGCTTATCTACATGTACAGTATATATGTGAATATGCATATGGAGGAAGTTGATGTGGAGGAAGATATTATATGACAGGAGCATTTAACATCTTGTTGCTCAATGTGTACAGTATATATGTGAATGTTTTTATAGGTGTGGAAGCAGGTGTGAAGTTGCAGACACCAAAACATTTGTAGCAAGTGTCTGATCGGATTAGGTATTCAATGGATAAGTTCACCTTTTAAAAACAAGTTGTAAATGCACCTTTTTTGCAGGTAAAAAATATGTATTCATTTTTATTTCTAAGGGGCTTGTTGAGCAATGCGCTCACAATCAGCAAACAGTGGGTGCAGTGTCTGGCTCCTGCAGACTCTCAGGATAGTTTGAACAGAGCCCCGCATGTCCATGCTGTTTTTACCTTTTGACAGTGGGTGCAGGGAGAAGATCCCCTGTCCGCTGTCACAGGGAGGGGGGAATTGAGAAGCAGAGGGTGTTAATATGGCACGTTACACCATAAATATGCGTGTAACCTGTTCAGAAAGCAGATCAGATAAGTGAGCATTTTCAACTTTTAGGGGAAAAACCATACAATTCTGCTAATCACTGACAAAGGTGAAAATAATGCGTTGGAGATACTCATGACCTTATGAAAAAAAATGCACATCAAATGAAAATGCACACAGGTTTAATTTTTAGATTGCTCTATTTGTTTCTTTTTTTTTTCTTTTTTTTTTGTCACAAAGTAATATTGGTTACCAGGAATATAACCTCTTCAGAGGATGCAACTGTGACAGATCCCATGTGGTCATGGGCCCTTAAGTGTCTAGTCCTCCTAACTACCAGTTGTGATTTCATTACATACATTCATTACATGTTAATATAAACTGTGATATAATTATACAAAATGACATATAAAATAACCACAAATAATTGCGGTACCCTTAAGTAGAATAAATAAATAACTAAATCATTAAATCCACCACCAAA
Source organism: Staurois parvus (assembly GCF_062004578.1). Classification (NCBI taxonomy): domain Eukaryota; kingdom Metazoa; phylum Chordata; class Amphibia; order Anura; family Ranidae; genus Staurois; species Staurois parvus. The sequence goes on from NW_028318430.1 coordinate 966,881, forward strand.
TAAGTGCATAAATGTGTCAAAACGTATATCAAAATAAGGGTCCTCATAGAGTCCATTCAATAAAATTATTGAATGGACTCTGTGAGGACGCTAAATTTGATATATATTTTGTCACATTTATGCACTTATTTGGTGGTGGATTTAATGATTTAGTTATTTATTTATTCTACTTAAGGGTAGCGCTATTATTTGTGGTTATTTTATGTCATGTTGTATAATTATATCACAGTTTATATTAATTTTTACAGCAGTTTAATAGTAGCAGCTCCCAAATTATGTGATTCTGCTTGTATCCATAGGTGCGATACTGTGAATCTTGGGGTGTGGGATATTACTCACCTAGACACCGGTCAGGACTCATTGTACCTTTTAAGAATACATTCATTACATGTGCTTATATTGGCTGCTCTACAGTAGGAAAACAATAACCCATTTTTTATGGGTACCTGACAGCAGACTGATCAGGAACAAGGTTGGAAATCTTGGCTTGAGATATAAGATTTCTTTTCTTGTTTGGCCCTGTGATTATAAATTAAAGTTATTGCAGTAAAACGGAGATTAAAAAAAAATTTCATAAAGGCAAAAAATCTTCATTTTGCAAATAAACATTTAACGGCTAAGTTGACATTTTAATTAAAAAAAAAAAATGCACAGGAAAAAAGTGCATTTATAATTTTATTTTCCACTGGAGCCTACAAAGGATAGCGCCTGTGATCAGTCGCTGGTGCAATGTCAGGTTCCTGCAAACACTTCCTCCAGCTCTCTGCCCGTGTCTTTGTACAGGCTTTCAGTTAGAAAGCTGAATGAAGTGTAAATAGACTACAAGTGTGCTGATTACTGCACCTATGGTCCATTGAAAACTACAAGTCTGTCTGCTGCGGTGGAAGACAGGACTTGTAGCTTATTCATTTACTGATCTCCACCCGCTGAGCCACACTGATTTTAAATGTGACAGCGGCTGTAGGGGTGAGGAACCCTGGCACACTGTCACAGGGAGAGGGCTGTGTGGGTGTGAAGCGAGTGCTTAGGAACATGTTACACCCTAAATATGAGTGCAACATGTTCCTATAGGTGAACCTCGCTTCTAATACATCACAAAAGATTCCCAAAGCACTAAGGGCTAGCCAAACAAGCAGCACAGCAGACACAGAATTCTTTGAGTCATGCTTTGTCTGTTTGAAACCTCAGGCGAAGTATTCTGATAAGGGATGAATCTTTGCAATAAATCATATGTTTATGTAAATTTCAGCATATGAGTTCTGTAAACAGGCTGTAGGAGATGTAGTAAAATGTGAACACTAGCCTAAAGTTCTATCTGCTGGTTCAAAAAAAAAGTAAAAACACTGTAAGGTGCAATATTTAATATTTGCTAATCAAAAACTAAAATCTATATTTACTTCTTTATTCCTAAAGATAATAAAGAAAATGTATAAAAGTTAAAAACCTCATATGTTCCCTTTAAAAGGGTTGATTTCCATAAAGTATTGAATACAGACAATAATAAGGATAGCCTAATTGAAGAGAAAATTGATGTGCATGCCAAACTTGGGTAACCGTTATTGCACAGCATGAGCATTTTAAGTGCTTTTATGCGCCAGGCTCCCTGTATAAGGAGTGCAAATTATCAAATGAATGGAGTGCAGAAAAAACATGACTGGAGACAGTTGCAGCCTCATAGACCGAAATAAGCATTTTTCCTCACGTGCTGAATAGTGGACATGTATGTTAGGTGGAGGAAAGCTTGTTCCAAGGTCTGATTATTGAATGATTAGATTTCCCGGAGTTTGGCTGTTATAGATACCCTGTCAAATCAAATTCTTTCACTCTGCAGGTCTGCTGAACAAGAACGAGTTGGTAACATCACTATTATAGGCTGGCAAATGGAGGAGAAGGTTGATCAGCGCCCCCCTGTTAATAGATCACTGGATACTGTTAATGGAAGAGTAAGTATAATCTGGTCACAACAAGACAGTTCATATTTGTATGCCCATTTGGGTTTACACACCCATTAACTGAATAATTCAAAATAAAATGGGTTTACTAAATCTGTTAATGAAAATGTTACATGTTCACATTATTGTGAAGTGGAAGGAAAATGATAAATGGTTTTCAAATTTTTTTTTACAAATAAATATCTGAAAAGTGTTGCATGAATTTGTATTCAGCCCCCTTTACTCTGATATCCCTAACTAAAATCTAGTGGAAATAATTGCCTTCAGAAGTCACCTAATTAGTAAATAGCATCCACCTGTGTGTAATTTAATCTCAGTATAAATACAGCTGTTCTGTGAAGCCATCAGGTTTGTTAGAGAACGTTAGTGAACAAACCGCATCATGAAGGCCAAGGAACACACCAGACAAGTCAGGGATAAAGTTGTGGAGAAGTTTAAAGCAAGGTTAGGATATAAAAAAAATATCCCAAGCTTTGAACATCTCACAGAGCACTGTTCAATCCATCATCCGAAAATGGAAAGAGTACAACTGCAAACCTACCAAGACATGGCCGTCCACCTAAAGTGGCAGGCAAGGCAAAGACAGCATTAATCAGAGAAGCAGCCAAGAGGCCCGTGGTAACTCTGGAGGAGCTGCAGAGATACACAGTTCAGGTGGGAGAATCTGTCCACAGAACAACTATTAGTCGTGCATGCCACAAATCTGGCCTTTATGGAAGAGCGGCAAGAAGAAAGCTATAAGAAGTCCCATTTGCAGTTTGCGAGAAGTCATGTGGGGGACACAGCAAACGTGGAAGAAGGTGCTCTGGTCAAATGATACCAAAATCAAATTTTTTGGCCTAAAAGCAAAACACTATGTGTGGCAAAAAACTAACACTGCACATCACCCTGAACACATCATTCCCACCGTGAAACATGGTGGTGGCAGTATCAGGTTGTGGGAATGCTTTTCTTCAACAGGGACAGTGAAGCTGGTCAGAGTTGATGAGAAGATGGATGGAGCCAAATACAGGGCAATCTTAGAAGAAAACCTGTTAGAGTCTGCAAAAGACTTGAGACGGGCGGAGGTTCACCTTCCAGCAGGACAACGACCCTAAACATACACCCAGAGCTACAATGGAATGGTTTAAATCAAAGCATATTCATGTGTTAGAATGGCCCAATCATAGTCCAGACCTAAATCCAATTGAGAATCTGTGGCAAGACTTGAAAATTGCTGTTCACAGACACTCTCCATCCAATCTGACAGAGCTTGAGCTATTTTGCAAAGAAGAATGGGCAGAAATGTCCCTCTCTAGATGTGCAAAGCTGGTAGAGACATCCCCAAAAAGACTTGCAGCTGTAATTGCAGCAAAAGGTGGTTCTGCAAAGTACTGATTCGGGGGGGGGGGGGGCTGAATACAAATGCATGGCACACGTTTCACATATTTATTTGTAAAAAAATTTGAAAACCATTTATCATTTTCCTTCCACTTCACAATTATGTGCCACTTTGTGTTGGTCTATGTGGAACATTTCAAGGGGTATGAATACTTTTTCAAAGGTGTGTGTGTATGTATGTATATGTTTGTGTGTGTGTATGTATGTGTATATATGTGTGTATATGTATGTATATATGTGTGTGTATGTGTATGCAGTATGTGAAATAGGCAAGTGTAAAAGAGTTATTAGAGCCTTATAGTAATGGACTGATACTTTGTAAATGTTAGAAAAGGTAGGCATTGCGCTTTTTCATTTATAAACCTTCTGATGTATTTTGGAAGAGTTGACATCATGGCTGTTTCCAATACTATTTAAAATGACTCTAAAGGCAAAAGATGTTTTACCTTATTGTTTGTTATGGGGGCATTCAGTGGGGGGGAGCAGCCAGGAACCCTGGCGGGGGAACCGAAAAGAGGAGGATTGGGGCTGCTCTGTTCAAAACCATTACACAGACCAGGTAAGTATGACGTGTTTGTTATTTTTAGAAAATAAAATGGATCCTTTACAATTGCTTTAAGGATGGCCCACCCATGACCCACCCATGCTAGCCCTGCCACAGTGTTAGTAGGCTCTGGTCATACATCAAGACATTGGATTGTGAAAGGTATATATACCTGTCAGTTGAGTCTGTCATAGATAACATTTCCTGTAACTACATGACTTTCTGCATTGCCATAGTTAGACGAATAGAGTCATGTAGAGCAGGGCTCTCCAAACTTTCAAAACAAAGGGCCAGTTTACTGTCCTTCAGACTTTAGGAGGGCCGGACTGTGGCCTTTTGGGAGTACAAAAAGGTCCCAACATCAGTTGGAAAAAAACAATGCCCCAACATTGGTGTCATTTGGAGGAACTGTGCCTCATCATTGATGTATTTTGGAGAAATTGTGCCCCTTCATTTGTGTCAGTGGGAGGGGAATTATTCCTCATTTTTTGTGTCAGTGGATGAAATAGTGCCGAAGGGCTGGATGAAAGCAAGCAAAGAACTCATCTGGCCCCCGGGCCACAGTTTGAAGACCACTGGTGTAGAGTAAAGTTAGCCTTCAACTTGATCTTTCATTTATGATCACATCTATCACTAATGGAACCAAGAACAGCATCCACTACTGTTACCTTCCCTCAGGGCATTGTGTTATAGGTCTTCTTGAAAGATCACACAGAGACTGATGTTGTATATTACATTAGTTAAAATATACATTACCATATCCATACTCACTGAAACATGGATGGCTGTTTCTTCCATAGTGTGCAATTTTAAATTGTTTTTGACATGTTTCATCTGTAAACACATATGATTTTGTTTTTAGACTGTAATTCCAGTTGATGAAAGTTTAACAGAATCTTTAGGAATACGTTCAAAATATGCATCTTTACGAAAAGATACACTTCTAAAATCAGGTAAGCTGATTTCTAGTAATTTATTTACGCAGTGTTGCTTGCTTCTATGCACGGTTGTCTGCAAGTAGACTAGATTGGGTTTTCGGTGGATGAATAGTCACACACTCCTAAGTTACAAGTACAAACCCCTTTCTTGCAAATGTATCATATAAAGTTAAAATGAATTTGTATAGTTGAGGACAAATTAGACATTGGTTCTGCCAGATGTCTATACCTGTCATGTGTGTAGTAGAGCCTTAAGTTTATTTTCATCTTTTTGATTCACAGTGTTTGGAGGTGCAATCTGCCGCATGTATCGATTTCCTACAACAGATGGTAATCACCTGCGAATACTGGAGCAAATGGCTGAGAGTGTCCTTTCGTTGCATATACCCAGACAGTTTGTAAAACTCCTGCTGGAAGAGGATGCTGCCAGGTGAGATAAGTGTAGGCATCCTTCTTCACATGAAGTCCCACAAATTCACATAATAACTCCCATGTCTATATATACTGTAACACCAGTACTTTTGTTTCTTACTGGGCAGCAGCTCTCCTCCTTGTCCTGACCACAAAAGCTAAAAAATGTACATTTAGTATTCAGTCTACTGTTAAATTCTTTAATTTAAAGATAACATTTTCACATAATGTACTGATTATTATACCATTCATTCACAGTCTAAAGCTGGACATACATGGTTAGTTTTTTTTTTCATTCAGTCATGGGACATTGTATTATGATAGCAGCACCCACTAATTGGCTGCAGCCACTGGTTCAGTAGAATTTTCCATCATGTTCCTTCAACAGAAGGGGACAGCCGTACACTGATAAAACTTCAGCTTATCCCTACTGAACCTACTGAATTTCATCAGTGTCTGGCCAGCTTAAAGGCTAAGTTCACCTTTTGCACCATGCACCTTACACCTGTTTTTAGGTGCTGACCACTGCTAACACCCCCCCATTTGCAAGTTAAGTTATGAAATGTGTGTGAAGTCGCAAGTGGGTGGATTGAGAAAATACTAAATGTATGGTTACCACATATTCAGAAACTGCCTGTGGTTGGTTACATCCTGTTTATCATGTATAGTCTATCTACACAGTTATTTATTCCATCCAGGAAACATAATCTTGATGTAAAGTACTAAACTAGAATGACTAATATACTTTGAATATATTTTAGCAGCTAGCAATCAGTTTAGCAGTCATTACTGATATACTGCATAGCACTAAACATTCCCTGACCTCCCGCAAGCTATATCGCTTTCACCTTTCTTCTATTAGATGACACATTTTTCATACAGAATAAGAATTTCCTCAAATTATTGCTCTGATATATGAAACCCTCTGGTATTTGCATACATTTCAATGTAGTTAAAGATGGTTTCTCTTAGTGCACAATTTTTTATTATTTCAGTAATTCATTTGAGAGGCAATTTTAATTGCGTAAAAGTTACCTGCTACTATGTTAGAAAGTCCATTCAGCCCACCTAAATTTGAATTTATAGACATTACTTATGATTCCCTGTGTGAAGATACACTATATTGCCAAAAGTATTGGGACACCCCTCCAAATCATTGGCTTCAGGTGTCCCAATCACCTCCATGGCCACATGTGCATAAAATCAAGCACCTAGGCATGCAGACTGCTTCTACAAACATTTGAATGGGTCGCTCTCAGGAGCTCAGCGAATTCAAGTGTGGTACTGTGATACAAGTAAAATTAAACAAATAATATCCGCGTTATATCTGATATAAGGCAACTGACACCATTGGGTAGCATAACAGACCTACATGAATGTGCATAAAAGTAAAAATGCAGCACCAATCAAACAAATCTGATTAAAACATTTGACAAAAAACAATTCAATGTTCAAGTAAAAGTGAAATAACAGTCCTTTATAATCAAAACTTACGGTGAAGAAAACTTGAAAGTAACAGTCCACCACCAAAACGTGCTCTTGCTTCCAATAAAGTGATTCAAAGGTCCGCCACCGTTTCCCTGTGGATTCAAAACTGACCAAAACTGATGACTGCCATTACAGCAACATAAACACCCCTGTGTCTTAACAGAAGTTCAATATATACACGCAAATGGCAAATAACTGCATCCACAGGTACCACTCTGTCTGGATGGGCTGTGGCAAAATCAAGCTCACAAGGAGCACATATGCCTCCAATAGTGTAGTATTTATTGTAAGATGTAAATGAAATACTCCAAATACATCAAAGTAACATAGCTGGCCACTGCCGAACTGGGATCGCACAGCGGCGTGCTGTCAGCACTGTAAACTCCTCCTTCCTGGTACTGTGATAGGTTGCCACCTATGCAATAAGTCCATCTGTGAAATTTCCTTGCTACTAAATATTCCACAGTCAACTGTTAGTGGTAATATAACAAAGTGGAAGCAACTGGGAACAGCAGCAACTCGGCCACGAAATGGTAGGCCACGTAAAATGAAGCGCACAGTGCGCAGACGTCGCCAACTGTCTGCAGAGTCAATAGCTAAAGACCTCCATACTTCGTGTGACCATCGCCAACTGTCTGCAGAGTCAATAGCTAAAGGCCTCCAAACTTCGTGTGACTTTCAGATTAGCACAATAACAGTGCATAGAGAGCTTCATGGAATGGGTTTCCTGCATCCAAGGCTTACATCACCAAGTGCAAAGGAAAGCGGCAGATGCAGAGGTGTAAAGCACGCCGCCACTGGACTCTAGAGCAGTGGAGACATGCTGGAGTGACGAATCATGCTTCTCTGTCTGGAAATCCGATGGACATGTCTGGGTTTGGCGGTTGCCAGGAGTTTGATACTTGCCTGACTGTATTGTGCCAAGTGTAGAGTTTGATGGAGGGGGGATTATGATGTGGGGTTGTTTTTCAGGGGTTGGGCTTGGCCCCTTCTTTCCAGTGAAGGGAACTCTTAAGGCATCAGCATACCAAGACATTTTGGACAATTTTATGCTCCCAAATTTGTGGGAACAGTTTGGGGATGATCCCTTCCTGTTCCAACATGACTGCGCACCAGTGCACAAAGCAAGGCCTATAAATATGGATGAGCGAGTTTGGGGTGGATGAACTTGACTGGCCTGCACAGAGTCCTGACCTCAACTCAATAGAACGCCTTTGGGATGAATTAGAGCGGAGACTGTGAGCCAGGCCTTCTCGTCTGATATCCGTGCCTGACCTCACAAATGCACTTCTGGAAGAATGGTCAAACATTCCCATAGACACACTTTTAAACCTTGTGGGCAGCCTTCTTAGAAGAGTTGAAGCTGTTATAGCTGCAAAGGGTGGGCCAACTCAATATTGAACCCTATGGACTAAGACTAAAGTTCTTGTGCATGTAAAGGCAGGCGTCCTAATACTTTTGGCAATATAGTGTATCTTTTATAGATCGCAGTGATGGGACTGCAGCCTCTGCCAGTCATTCTGTAGTGTGCAACATCTGTAAACTTCAACATAATGGCTGTCAGTTGCACACAGACACCAACTCCCTGTTGCATATGCGGGAATGTAACGGGTGAAAGTTGGCTTCAGCTTTCCACCTCAAATGCGTTTCACCCTTTTTGTGGTTTACTCAAAGACGCCTCTACGAGTAATCTATGTAAGCTATGAGATTCTGCCTTTTCTCGTACTGTATAGAGTTTGTGAGCTTGAAGAGCTGGGGGAGCTGTCTCCATGCTGGGAGAATCTTCGTAGGCAAATTGTAACTCAATATCAGACCATAATATTGACATACCAGGAGAATCTGACCAATCTCCATCAGTATAAAGGTAAGCTGGCTGAACTTGACCTCATTTTCTATATTACATACACATAACAATTCTTTGAAGGGTAACTTCCCACCGAAAAATCAGTACAAAAATTAAACATTATTCTAACATTATGAGAAATTCACTGGGCAGCTCTTTTGCTTGTATTTACAATCAATTTGTTTTCTATACAGAATACTGAATGTATTAGGTGTGGCCACTACATTATGGCACATAAAATGCATTCTCTCTGTTTTTTTTTTTTTTTTCCATCAAATTTAACACCTGAAATAAAACTGACTCGAAATGACTTTTTCTACAAACACCTTTTAGTTTTGTTTAAACAAAAGAAGAAAAAAAGGACGGGTAGAGAGAGCGCCACCGTGTGAGTGTAGCATTTATTAAAACTAATAAAAGTGAAAATTATTCGCTCACATATAAAAAGAGGATTCAAGCATGTCTTCAGAGCTATATGGCTGTGGAGCATATGAAATTAAAAAGCATATGTGGAGGATGGGTATAGGGTTAATATTCCCTCTGGTGGTAACATCCCTCAATATTTATATGAGACAACAGCACTTAGGGTTGGGGCTGTATTTGTACCTCCCGAGGTATAAAACAAGAACAAATACCAGTACATAAAAGCAATATTTTATTATTCACATATGTTAGTATCACAAATACAAATCATAAAATAACAATAAAATGAATGTCGCTTGGAATATAACTGTTCAGAAGATCCTAGTCTTAAATGGCTGACGCGTTTCACGAAAAAAACCGCTTCCTTAGGGCCTTGGATCGCATTTGTATAAAAAACTAGGACAAAATATATATAATTAATGACATCATATAACAGTCATAGCACTGTAAGCAATTACGTGACATAGTTAATATAATCAACCCCAATTGATAACCCGCTCTGAATTGCGAGGCAAAATCAGAAAGGTAACAGAGAACTATGTGGAGCATAGTGTACCTTTTAGTTTTGTTTATATAAAAGAGAAACATGCCGAAAGTGCAGAAGGATTCAAAGTATGGGTCATAGAGACTATCCTGAGCAATGTTATCAAGGCCAAGCACTATAATAAACTGTGTGAAAGGGAGACATGTTAGTTTTATACACACAATTCATTGTCCACTTCAGGCCTTAATGAAGAATTGGAGATCAACATAGTAATTTAAATTTTGGTTTATTTATATATTTCGGTGGTATATATTTTGTGTTTTTTCTAGTATGTCTCCTCTGGGATAATTTCAGCTGCCATGCCCGTAACTACATATCCATACTTTGTTTCCTTTTATGTGTGTGTACACATATCATATGTGTATATATGTGTGTGTGTGTGTGTGTGTGTGTGTGTATATGTATATATATATATATATACACACACACACACACACACACACACACACACACACACACACACACACACACACACACACACACACACACACACACACACACACACACACACACACACACACACACACACACACACACACACACACACACTTTTTTGGCTTTTAATATTCGTGTTTACACCTTTTATGTTTGCCAGTATGATTATTCTTTTTATAGAATTGCTTGTGTGGTATGATTACTCTTTCATCTGTAATGTTTGCTGGGGATTGTAGTTACACAGGGAGTTTGGCCGGCCACTCCTCCCTGGAGTGGTTGATTTAGATTGATTGATATTTTTATGGACTTCTACTGCTAATTTTCATTTATGTATTATGTACTTATGAACATTTTGGGGTAATGCTCCGTACACACAATGAGAATATCGGACGAACGATCGGCTGTTTTTTTTTCGTCTGCTAGTCTCACATCGAAAGTGAAAAGGTTACTAAAGATACAAAAATTCTTCTATGAAAGAAAAGAATTTTGAAAGTGATGTCATGTATTGCGTTGTATTTGTATTGTATTTTCAGACAACTGCTGCACTGATTAAACGAAAATCGTATGATCTGGTATCGTACGAGAAAAATTTTTGCGCTTGTCCCTTCAGATATTGTCGTACGAATTGTCGTGATCGGCTCTCAAAAGCTGTGTACTAACAATCCGATTATCGGATGATCGGTCCTCGTACGAAAATTTTCATACGATTTTCTTATAGTGTGTACGGGCATAAGGGAGCCTCATTGATCTTTTCCTTTTACATCAGGTTGAGTGCACATACAAACACCTAAATTATTTCTTTAAAGCAACATGACCACTTCTGTCACCTGGAAGATCTGTGTACAGAGGGGATGCTTGACACACTTATTGCCATTTGTTTGTTTGTTTTTTCTTTTTATAGCTTTCAAAGATCTTTCAGCTGTCTGTGAAAGGTGTATCTTGCATTTTTTTTTATACATTCTGTGCATTTTTTGCATGTTAAGCTTTCATTGTACCACCACATTGTCCAATTCTGATGTACATTTTTAGCTAGCCTTCTAAAATTATGCTACTATAGCGTCCCCCTGCTTTCTTGCAAAATGTTTTAGAGAAATGTCTGATTAATGCTTTGGGAATAGTGGAGCATTTCGAGAAATTGTTTTTATAGCAGAAAGGCCATTAAGAGATATATATACCCCCTAAAATTACTGGCTCCTTCAGCAGGCATTATATATAAAAGAGTGTTAGATACACTTTTCAACAGTGTGGAAAATCCTTCTTTCTGACCCATTGTAAGCCTTATAGTGAAACTGGCCATACACTGTAGGAGTTTGTCGGGCCTGAGCAACCAGTTGAAATCTGCTCAGTGGATGACCCTGTCAGCCACCTCTTGCCTGACATCCCTCTATTGAAAGAGCTTAGCAGAAAACTGTCAGTCGGAAAGCAGCTGCATCCAATTAGATGCAGCCACTGTTTGGGTATTTTTATAGCTGGCGGCTGTCAAAATGCAATAATTGCAGCTTGGATAAAAGAATGTTTTGGTTTTTTTTTGGGGGGGGGGGGTTTCCAGCCTGTGGGTTGTATAGCCAGTATTGGTCTGTTGTCTGTAAGATTCGCCTGCCAGTGAACGGGGGTGGGGGTTATTGATAATGCAATGCTAGTGGAGGCACCCATGAATGTAAATTATCAGATGTACTCCTGATGTCCACATGGGTTAATGAATGTATGCCTTGCCTGCAAGTAAATTACGTATCACCTGAACATGTTTAAAGTACTGTTTTCATGAATACCGCACCATGGAGACACTGGGGTTGATTTACCAAAACTTGAGTGCAGAATCGGGTACAGCTGTGCATGGTAGCCAATCAGCTTCTAACTTCAGCTTGTTCGATTAAGCTTTGACAATAAAATCTGGAAGCTGATTTCTATGCAAAGCTGCACCTGATTTTGCACTCTGGTTTTAGTAAATCAACCCCAATATATGCTTACTATTGTCCACAAAAGGAAGGAATCTAGATTTCTGTGGCGTCACAGTAAATGGGAATTCAATATGCTGAAACTTTCACAATTGTTATGTATTAGGGGCCTCAGTTCATGGGATTTATTAGTCCATCTTTGTGTTTCTCCCAGGTGTTTCTTTTAAAGCAAGCAGCTTAAAAGCAGATAAGAAATTAGAATTTGTTCCTACCAATTTACACATTCAAAGGATGAGGGTTCAAGATGAATCAACATCAGGTATGAAATATGTTAAAAATAATTGGAGTATTACTGACTCAGTCACTTGAAGCAACTAAAGTTGGCTATTTTTATATTACTTATCTACCAACAATTAAAATGATCTTGGGCTCTTTCATCCATTTTTGGTCTGGAAAACCTTTCTGTATTACTATGGTTTAAGCTACTGTCAAGTGAAGGTGCATTGCTGTGTGGAAGCTGCCTTGCCAGAGCTATAGAGCTTGCTAGACGTTTTCCTTCACCTGGCTGCAAGTACAAGTTTGAAAGTTCCAAGCACCTTTTTAAATGTGTGGTCTGGAGTTTTTAAAACAGAAGGTATTTACTTGTCATCACTTTTATCGCTGTCCAAAAACAAGGGGTCTATTGCTCATTTTAGGAAAGTGGGCTGAGACATAAAAATAAAATGTATAGACCAACTGTCTATCCAGAAGTGTGGTTTGCAGCACAGGCAAATATTATAGGACTTTTTGATCCCATCAAAGTATGTGTTAACTCTCTTTTTAGTATGTTTGGTTTCCAATTTCACAGTATACAGTTTTCTTGAAGCAAATCATGGTTTTAATCTGTAGCAAAGTTTCTACTCTAAAGATCCTGCCAGTAACAGCACTTCCTGTTGCAGGCTGACAACGCTAAGCCATGACCTATCTATTTGCAGCATTGTTATCAGATTGTCATTATGCTCCTTTGGCTATTCACAGACCTGGTAGACCAATGCCAGCTGAAGGAGTGAAAGCCCTGCTGCTACTTTAACAGGCAGCTGCGTAGCATTGCCAGCTTGCAGCAAGAAGGGTTGCTATTAGCATGATCTCTAGGTAGGAAACTTTGCAACAGATTCACAAAATGATTTGCTTATGAAAACTGTTTACAGTGAAGCATCATACCAAACATACAGAAAAATAGATTTAGGTGTTATTTACACATTACATACACCTGTATGGTTATGCTTTCACATTGACTTCCAAACCCCTACTCCATAGAAGCCATGGTTTCCTTAAGCTGGGTACACACTGAGTTTTTTTGTTAAATCAGTGAGTTGAACATAAAAAAAACTGACTGATTGCCGTAGCAACACAAGAGATGTTGGTGTGCCGGTCTCCCCTGCTGTTCTGTGAATTCTGGTTGGTGGTCAGAATTCACAGATCAGCTCTCACAGCCATTGGCTATTTAGTGAAGGAAACAGATAATCTTGAGTCATTTTTCAGAATCGGTCAACATTCAAGGTGTGATTGGCCCTGTCAGTAGCACCCGGCTCGACAAAAGTCTATTTAAAAAATCAGCTGAGCCAGGCGGAAAATTATTGGATGAACAGTAACTGCATGCTATCATATGCAGGCACTGTTCAGTTATTCAGGCAGCCACAAGTGTCATGGCTGATTAAAGACGGGTGGCAGTGGAGATTCCCCCATCCATGCTGTTTAGCGAAGATAGGGGAATCATTTGGTTTCTCTTGTTCGTTCCATGGGCCTGATGGAGAGAAATCTAACCCATGTATGGCTAGTCTTTGTCAACATTGAGTAGTGTGGATTGCCACCTATATTAAATGGGTGTATCTTTTTTTTACACTGGCCAAGAAAATCTGATTTATGACTCTGTTTACACCAGATGGAGTTGTATGTGTTTTTTTAAATACAATACAAACTTATATGCAGTACAAATGAATGTATTTCAAGGAGCCTAGTTTTCACCATTGTGCTTATATGAGTGTACAGCATACTGCCTTTTTATTCGCACATAAATGCACATAAACATACTGGAACACACATAAATGCTCCACAAGTAAATATAAATACAACTCTGTTTAATGGCAAAAAGCATAACAAAATCATGTAAATACACACTGGACATAGAGATTGTGGTGTAAACGAGCCCTAAGGGATTTGGTAATACAATAGCCTCTTTAGCTTCTTGCTGTGTTTTCATATTTCAAATAAATGTGTTAATAAGAAAGGTCCTTTATCATGATAATCTACAGATCAAAACTATGATATAGTGACAATAGGAGCACCAGCTGCCCATTGTCAAGGATTTAAATCTGGGGGGTTACGGAAGATTTTGCACAAGTTTGAAGAAGCAAAAAAAAAGTAAGTTGAATTTTGTATCATCTTTCTTAGTGTTATTATTATTATAAACATTATTTTTATTGTTGTATGTATACTTTATATTCCTGTTTTTAGTTCAACAAAATCCTTTTAGGTTTAGAGCTTGCTTAAAGTGTAGGGCTTTTCTTTTTTTTTCCTGCCATTTGCCATTAACACACCTCATGTGTTAAACTAAAGCCCTTTTGCACGGGCCTTGGGTTTATATACACTTTAAAGTGAATGTAATGGCCAGCTATAATAACCTAGGAGATCCACCTATCTATAGTGATTTACGGGTTTTCTCATTAAGATTTCAAGTTAAAATGTTACTAAACTCAGGACCCTGCATTCACTATATCTGGTCTCCCACCGTACACAGAATATGGAAGTGCAATTATTTTAGTAAATATAAACTGCTAAATACCTTTTCTAATCAGCAGTATATAGCATTCTTGTGACCTATCAGTGTCCATCCAAGTACTAGTTAAAGCTTGTAGGAGGAGTTTTCATTCTTTCCTGATTGTCCTATTAGACTGCACACTTGACCCTTTGTCTGGACGGCACTGATTGATCCTGTGCTGATCACATGCACTCTCCCAAGAAAATAAAACTCAGGAGATGGATTGGGGACAGTGGAAGAAGAGGAGGATCAGAGAAGTCAGGATCAAACATCCTTTTTACACAATGCAAAGGATTAACCCCTTATTATTTTAGTAAATATAAACTGCTAAATACCTTTTCTCATCAGCAGTATATAGCAGTCTTGATACTTCTATCAATGTCCAGCTGAGCACTGGTTAAAGCTTGTAGGTGGAGTTTTCATTCTCCTCTGACTGTCCTATGAGGCTGCATTACCCCTGACCCTCTTTCTGGTCAGTTCTGACTAGCTCTGTACTGATCACATGCAACCCCCCCCCCCCCAAAAAAAAAAAAACAACCTATAGCAATACACACCACACTGAACATGTGCAGAGTGTCTCCTAGGGCTCTGTAATATCAGCAAATGGCTTGGGGACAGTGGAAAAAAGGGAGGAACAGAGAAGACAGGATCAAACAGCCTTTTTACACAATGCAGATGATTAACCCCTTCAGTTCCACAATGAGTATAACAAGCCTTCTTTACTGCATATACAGACTGATTTTACTGTTGTGGGTTTAGTAACACTTTAAGCATTTAGCATGAATCCGTTTGGACAGCATAGGGTAGTATGTGGGGACATTTTCAATTCAGTATGTAAGACCCAATACACAAGACAGTCATTGGAGACTTTATTGTTTCTAACAAATGTGCAGATTAGCAGTCATTGTCTAAGAAAGACTTATGAGTCAAGACAGCTAACAAATGTATGTAAGATCCAGTACACTAGACATAAAAACTAGGCGTTGACACCAATACTTCTTAAGGCCAATGTGCAGATTAGAATTCCTTTTCTGAAAACAAGTTATGAGTTCAGAAGGTCAAGAAATACTGATACTGCTCTGTTACAGTGTCATATACAGCTACAAAGTTGAATACATATTGTATTGCTTCCTATAATCATTACTTGCTGTTAATTATTGCTTGAAAATCCATTTTTGGCGTTATACTAACCCTCTCAGTTGCTGCCTTTGCTTGGCATTGAGACACTTTAAGGGATTTTCTGGAAAACTGGAAATGTGTTCAGGAAATCTTAATATAGTAACTGGAAGGGGTTACCACCTCCTGCAACTTATGGTTTTATTGGAAAGTAAAGCTGTCAACACAGATTTGTCTTGGCAGCGGTGAACTCTAGTACTGCAGTATGACTATAAATACAGTGTTTGAGAGACCACGGTATTGTATTACTCACACTATTTTTTTTAAATTGGTACTGGGAGATGGGTACACCTCCATGTTACAAAAAATCCATTTTTCTTTTAAATCACTCTTAAAGAAATCTAATATATTCTATTTTCTTTTAAGTTTTACATATCTTTACATGCTTTTAAAAAAAGCAAGGACTTGGTGACAATATTTTGCTAACTTCCTTTTTTAAATTAGTTGTTATCTAATTTTGCATTTTGTTTCTTGGTTCCTTATAGCAGTTATGAGGAAAGTTGGTGAGTTGGTTTTGCAGTACCCATTAAATCATACGTGTTCATGCTTTTTGTAATACTAGTTTCTTGTGATTTGATTTGGTCGAGTATGGGTTGTCATCACTGCTTTTTTGCATCTTTCATTTAGACATCACTTTGTAGGCCTGTTGCCTATTTTAGCATGGACGGAGTTCAATATTTCGGCACCGCTTCACTTCACAGCTACATGTAGATGCATAATCGTGTATGCTTTTTTTGTGTTCTTGTAGAAGGCCCGTTTTTACTTTCAAGCATGTTTCTGTCATGCCAATATTTAGTTGTTATCCTCTTCTATAAAAGGTTTGAAATATTTGCAATAATGAGATTAGTGCAATTTATCTCAAATTGTGTCAGAAGTAAAAAAAAATGTTTACCACATGTTTGAATTGCTTAGTCTGTTTCCAGTAGGCCAGTAATCTGGGAAACAAGATTTTTATGATCATGAATTTTGTAAAACCTTAAATGAAAATAATATTTGTGTAAGAATTGGGACTAACATGAACCCAAATAGGAAAAAAACAGATTAAATTGTTTGGAACCAAGCTATCAGGTTTCAAACAATCTGACATTTTGTTTTTTGTTTTTTTTGCATGTTGATGATAATGCAAGGAGGTTATAGCAATATTACTCCAATCATGTAAAGCAAATGCTGATTGCTACTATATTCTGCCAGCATTGTTATTTCAAACTGAGAAAACCTCCTAAATGTCCATGTAAGACAAAAGTTACTAAGTACTGCTGAACAAATTCATTTACTTATAAATCAGTTCTGGGAATGCTGGATTATTCCCTTTGATTTTTGTATGAGTGCATTAAAGAATGGATTAAATGTTTATTCTGCCTACTCACTTGTGACATAGATGCTGTAGTCCATCCATGCCATATAGTCCTATGTTTGCTCCATCCCTCTTGTTGGGTGATAGTATTTATGTATTATCATGTTAAAGAAGAATTCTGTTGGACACCACTACAGGTGAAACTCAAAAAATTAGAATATCGTGCAAAAGTTCATTTATTTCAGTAATGCAACTTAAAAGGTGAAACTAATATATGAGATAGACTCATTACATGCAAAGCAAGATAGTTCAAGCCGTGATTTGTCATAATTGTGATGATTATGGTTTACAGCTCATGAAAACCCCAAATCCACAATCTCAGAAAATTAGAATATTACATGCAATCAATAAAACAAGGATTGTACATAGAACAATATCGGACCTCTGAAAAGTATAAGCATGCATATGTACTCAGTACTTGGTTTGGGCCCCTTTTGCAGCAATTACTGCCTCAATGCGGTGTGGCATGGAAGCTATCAGCCTGTGGCACTGCTGAGGTGTTATGGAAGACCAGGATGCTTCAATAGCGGCCTTCAGCTCTTCTGCATTGTTCGATCTCTTGTCTCTCATCTTTCTCTTGGCAATGCCCCATAGATTCTCTATGGGGTTCAGGTCAGGCGAGTTTGCTGGCCAATCAAGCACAGTAATCCCACGGTCATTGAACCAGGTTTTGGTGGTTTTGGCAGTGTGGGCAGGTGCCAAGTCCTACTGGAAAATGAAGTCAGCATCCCCATAAAGCTCGTCTGCGGAAGGAAGCATGAAGTGCTCCAAAATTTCCTGGTAGACGGCTACACTGACCCTGGACTTAATGAAGCACAGTGGACCAACACCAGCAGATGACATGGCTTCCCAAATCAACACAGACTGTGGAAACTTCACACTGGACTTCAAGCATCTTGCAGTGTGTGCCTCTCCATTCTTCCTCCATACTCTGGGTCCTTGGTTTCCAAATGAGATGCAAAAGTTGCTCTCATCAGAAAAGAGGACTTTTCTTTAGCCCAGGTAAGACGCTTCTGATGTTGTTTGTTGTTCAGGAGCAGCTTGACAAGAGGAATATGACATTTGAAGCCCATGTCCAGGATCCGTCTGTGTGTGGTGGCTCTTGATGCACTGACTCCAGCCTCAGTCCACTCCTTGTGAAAGTCCCTAACACTTTTGAATGGCCTTTTCCTGACAATCCTCTCCAGGCTGCGGTCATCCCTGCTGCTTGTGCACCTTTTTCTTCCACACTTTTCCCTTCCACATAACTTTCTATTAATGTGCTTTGATACAGTACTTTGGGAACATCCAACTTCTTTTGCAATTACCTTTTGAGGCTTTCCCTCCTTATGGAGGGTGTCAATGATGGTTTTCTGCACAACTGTCAGGTCAGCAGTCTTTCCCATGATTGTGATTCCTACTGAACCAGACTGAGAGACCATTTAAAGGCTCAGGAACCCTTTGCAGGTGTTATGGCTTAATTAGCTGATTAGAGTGGGACACTTTGAGCCTAGAATATTGCACCTTTTCACAATATTCTAATTTTCTGAGATTGTGGATTTGGGGTTTTCATGAGCTGTAAGCCATAATCATCACAATTATGACAAATCACGGCTTGAACTATCTTGCTTTGCATGTAATGAGTCTATCCCATATATTAGTTTCATCTTTTAAGTTGCATTACTGAAATAAATGAACTTTTGCACAATATTCAAATTTTTCGAGTTTCACCTGTATATCTAAAGTGGTTACATTAAAACTCCAGTAGTATTTCAGAAAACCAACAATTTATTCTGTGAAAGCAGCAGTTATACAGTAGACATATAGACAAATTCGGATATGAGTTAAAACCTTCTCCGCATGATATAGCTGTAAGTGGTGGAGGAAGGGGGTGTTTATTGGCCGATCAGGCTCCTGGATTATACAAATGCTCCCCCATACCTTAATATACTAGATATTTTCAAGAGCTCTCTAGTTAAGAACTGAATGGAGTGTGGGGAAAGTGGGTGGAAGGGAGAGAGGACATACAGAAAGAACCTGTCACTTTGCCATGAATGCATGAATTAATTTACTGAATCTCTTCAAAGTTTACCTGTCACAACTCTGAACTCATTATAAAAAGATGTATATGAAGACTACCACATGAAAGAATTTTCTATCCAGGTTTAGTAATGTAATGGGGAGTAACCACACTGGCCAGAATTTACAAGAGAAGTTGAGAATTGCTTAAAATTACAGCTGCCAATGCTTCTAGATCAGTTGTTTGTTGAATGTAAGCTGAGTTTATGATGGAAAAAATGCTAAATTAGAGATTAAAGGGGTCGTGACATATTATTTATTTGAAATGCCAAAAATCGGCATTCTTGTTGCAGGTTAAAATCTGTACATCATTAATTTATATATACAGTCAGGTCCATAAATATTGGGACATCGACACAATTCTAACATTTTTCGCATTGTGGTGGTGTATAGAGCCAAAAATGTTAGAATTGTGTTGATGTCCCAATATTTATGGACCTGACTGTATATATAGTTATTCCAGCAACAAATTAGGACACAGATTTAGCATATATGATAAACTTCAACAAAGATTCACCTTTTTATGTTTTCCTAAAAAAAAAGACTAAGCATTCTCTTGGGTGTTCATTTAAAGTGAAAACGAACACAGGTACTGTCAGGCACTGGTCAGGTTCAATCTGATCCCTGTGTCCTTGTAGAGTATATTAGATCTCAGGCTTTGACTTGTAAAAGGATTCTTGACTGCTGCCTAGAGATGCGAAGGCCTGAGAAAAAAAAACTGAAAAATTGGAAATAAAAACTAGTGTTTTTTCCATTTTTTTTTTTTTCCAAAGCCATTTTTTTTCCTGAAAAAATGAAAAGAGCAAAAGGAGTGTGGAATGTGTTCTTTTACAATGATAAATATCTATGACATGATATTCAAACTATATAACACGAAAACCTTAATGAAAGGTTTCTGAGACTTTATGTAAAGTGTTAAATTATTGCAACTTCTCTCAGCTGAAGACTAGCAAATCCTGGAATACAATTTAAGTAACACTTAACATTTCAGTGCAGGTCTCGCACAAGAGAAATATGCATTTATGTCACTAGGGACACTGCAGTCACTCCGTCTTGTACCTCCTACAGTTGGGCAATTGTTGGGATATAGTAGATAATAGGTCTCCAAACTGCGGCCCTGGGGCCAGATGCGGCCCTTTGCTGGCATATATCTGGCCCTTGAGGCATTATTCCTCCCTCTGCAAGCAACACTGTGGCATAGTTTCTCCCACTGACATCGACAATGGGGCACTATTCCTCCTATTGGCAACAATGATGGGGCACTATTCCTTTTATTGACAACAATGATGGGGCACTACTCTCCCATTGATACCAACGATGGGGCACTAATCCTTTCATTGATACCAACAATGGGGCACTATTCCTCCCATTGACACCAATGATGGGTCACTACTTCTCCCATTGACACCAGTGATGGGGCACTATTCCACCATTGATACCTACAATGGGGCACTATTCCTTTCATTGATACTAAAGATAGGGCACTATTCCTCCTGTTGATAATAACGATGGGGCACCATTCCTCCCGTTGATACGAACGATGGGGCACCATTTCTCCCGTTGATGCGAACGATGGGGCACCATTCCTCCCGTTGATGCGAACGATGGGGCACCATTCCTCCCGTTGATGCGAACGATGGGGCACCATTCCTCCCGTTGATGCGAACGATGGGGCACCATTCCTCCCGTTGATGCGAACGATGGGGCACCATTCCTCCCGTTGATGCGAACGATGGGGCACTATCCCTCCCTCTAATACCAATGATGGGGCATTGTTTACTCCCACTGACGCTAGGACATTTTCTTCTCCCACTGGTCATAGTCTGGCCCCCCTAAAGTTTGAAGGACAGTAAATTGGCCCTTTGTTTAGAAAGTTTGGACCCCTGCAGTAGATGATAGTTTCTGTCCTCCTCTCAGGCCTTAATTGACAAGTAAAGGTACATTTATCTGACAAATATTTTTATACCTTTAATTGATTCCTATTAATGTTAATGTTCTCCACAACCACAGCATAACTTTTGCCTATAGTCTGGTCAGCAAACTGGTTTTTCTTTGGCTCCTCCCAGTAAAATGGTGAGACCAACATCTAGCGTTTGAAAACATTTGCACGGTGCAATTTCTGCTGAACGCAAAGGAACAAGGATGACAAAACATATCATGGCATGCCAGAGGTGCCCTAAACACATTGAAAAATACTTTGTGGAATTAAATAAGGACCAGAATGAAAGTGTGAATAGCTTTTCCCGCCAGAGTTCTCATTCCAGAAACACTCTTTTTGCTGCTTCTTGATCATCACAAGTTTTAAAAGGCTTGTTTAGCTGTACTCTTATTTCAAGCATAATAGTTTTCTATATACTGTGTTTCATGTTCCCAGACTTTGTAAAACTACTCCACACTGAATTTATTTTTCATTTTTTTTCAAAAACTTCAGGTTTTTTTTCTGGGAAAAAAAAAACAGGGAAAAAAACATTTTTTTCCCACATGGCTTTAAAATTTCTGAAAATGTTATATCTCTACTCCTGGCCAAGTTTAGATTCTTGCCCCACCTAGTGTTATGCCCCACCTTATGAAATGCTGGAACTTTGGTGGGCAATAAAGGCTCTGGAATTTAGGAGGTAATTGACAGGGGGGAGGCTTAGGGCCCTGAACGAGTGTGGATCATAGGCACCAGCAGAATCTTTAAGCACATCAGCACTGTTGCTGCCTAGCAATGTTTTAGTACAGGTAAGTTTGACTTTTAATATTTTAAAGGTGTTTTCCTTTTCACATCTTCCGATCTCAGTGGGAATTAAAATAGGGATGTCTGTGCCATGTGAAGCCCATCTAACAGGAGCATGATATTCATCCACTCAGTGTGATCTGTGTATAACAAGCCTGCCTTGATGCATTCACTTTGTCCTTTCATGTGTGTTTCACATGTGTGAATACATGAGTTACCTGTTCCATGGTTAATAAAGGAATTCATTTTATTATATTGACTATATTTGTTTTTTTGCAGTACTTCAGCGTGCCCCCAGTCTATTGTTTACATACCACAGGACATTATTCGAGCGAAGGAGATCATTGCACACATCAATACTCTGAAGACACAAGTCAGTTATTATGCAGAGAGGCTTTCCAGAGCAGCCAAAGACCGATCAGCCAGTGGCATTGAGCGGACACTGACGATTTTGGCAGATAAGGTGTGTGTCTCCTTATAAATGTAGTTATGTTTATAACACAGATGCTAGTTAACTGAACCTGTATATGCAACCGAATACTTAAACTCAGGTTGAAGCCCTCCATTGCCTTTGCTCAAGTAGCCAGATAATGCTTCTTGGAGCACAAAGGGGAACCACCCTTATTTTAATATTACCTATCTATTCCATTTCTCAAGAGGGGCTTTATTTGAATATAGACGTGAAACCATGTCATATTAATCACATTGTTACTTGGTATACATTTTACATTTAAAGCTGTTCATCCATTTGTGTGCACTTATCTGAAATATTAAATTAAACAATGTATAAAAAGTCACATTGAGGGTCCATATATTTGCTATAGATTGAAAAGCAGCCTTTGTGTGTTTGCTGTTTCTGCAAGTTTTCATGAATATCCAACTTTTTAAGCATAATCAATTGTCAGCAAGAGGGGTAGTGACATGACCACTCAGAGAATGGCAAAACAAAAGAAGCTTTACAGGATCAGTTGTTGGAAATGGTGTGTGGGCCCATGTAGTAAGGTTACTTTTGCCCAGTGTTGGATCATCTCCTTCTCAAAATGAGCAATATAATTCTGCATCAGCTGGGACTGGAGGCGCAGAGCTGCACAATTTATCATTTTTTACCCTACAGTGCCTTGAAAAAGTATTCATGCCCCTTGAAATTTTCCACATTTTATCATGTTACAACCAAAACCATAAATATATTTTATTGGGATTTTATATGATAGACCAACACAAAGTGGCACATAATTGTGAAGTGGAAGGAAAATGATAAATGGTTTTCAAATTGTTTACAAATAAATATCTGAAAAGTGTGGCGTGCATTTGTATTCAGCACCCTTTACTCTGGTACCCCTAACTAAAATGTAGTGGATCCAATTGCTTTCAGAAGTCACCTAATTAGTAAATCCACCTGTGTGTAATTTAATCTCAGTATAAATACAGCTGTTCTGTAAAGCCCTCAGAGGTTTGTTAGAGAACATTAGTGAACAAACGGCATCATGAAGGCCAAGGAACACACCAGACCGATCAGGGATAAAGTTGTGGAGAAGTTTAAAGCAGGGATAGGTTATAAAAAAAAAAAAATCCCAAGCTTTGAACATCTCATGGAGTACTGTTCAATCCATCATCCGAAAATGGAAAGAGTATGGCACAACTGCAAACCTACCAAGACATGGCCATCCACCTAAACTGACAGGCCGGGTAAGGAGAGTATTCATCAGAGATGCAACCAAAATGCCCATGGTAACACTGGAGGAGCTACAGAAATCCACAGCTCAGATGGGAGATGTGTAGCAGAAAATGAACACTACACATCACCCTGAACACACCATCCCCACTGTGAAACGTGGTGGCAGCATCATGTTGTGGGGATGCTTTTCTTCAGCAGGGAACAGGGAAGCTGCTCAGAGTTGATGTGAAGATGGATGGAGCCAAATACAGGGCAATCTTAGAAGAAAACCTGTTAGAGTCTGGAAAAGACTTGAGACGGGGGCGGAGGTTCCCCTTCCAGCAGGACAACGACCCAAAACATACAGCCAGAGCTACAATGGAATGGTTTAGATCAGCGGTTCTCAACCTGGGGGTCGCGACCCCTTTGGGGGTCGAACGACCATTTCCCAGGGGTCGCCTAAGACCATCGGAAAACACATATTTCCGATGGTCTTAGGAACCGAGACACCGCTCCTGTCTCCGGCGATGTGTGGGCGGGATGATATGCTGCCCCTGTCACCGCTTCCTCGCCGCTGATTGGCCACCGGAACTGTAGCTCAGGAGAGGCACACAGGCGGCCAATCACCGGCGAGGAGGTGGAGCTTGGAGAGGAGGAGCCGAGCGGCAGTGCGCGTAGATCAAAGAAGATCGAGGGAGCTGCAGGAGCGAGTGAAGAGAGGCCAGAGAAGGAAGACAGCTGACAGGTAAGTGCAAATTTTGCTGCTGCAGCCAGGTATGCAGGCTGTAGATGGGAGAGGGAGAGAGCGAGCCCAGGCTGGAGCAGGGGTCTGCAAGGTAAGTATCATTGGTGTCAGTGGGAGGGATAGTGCCCCATCATTTGTGTCACTAATACCAATGATAGGGCACTATTCCTCCCCCCACTGACACCAACGATGAGACACTATTCCTCCCCCCACTGACACCAACGAAGGGGCACTATTCCTCCCCCCACTGACACCAACGATGGGGCACTATTCCTCCCCCCACTGACACCAACGATGGGGCACTATTCCTCCCCCACTGACACCAACGATGGGGCACTATTCCTCCCCCACTGGCACCAACGATGGGGCACTATTCCTCCCCCCACTGACACCAACGATGGGGCACTATTCCTCCCCCCATTGACACCAACGATGGGGCACTATTCCTCCCCCCACTGACGCCAAGGATGGGGCACTATTCCTCCCCCCACTGACGCCGAGGATGGGGCACTATTCCTCCCCCCACTGACGCCGAGGATGGGGCACTATTCCTCCCCCCACTGACGCCAAGGATGGGGCACTATTCCTCCCCCCACTGACGCCAAGAATGGGGCACTATTCCTCCCCCCACTGACGCCAACGATGGGGCACTATTCCTCCCCCCACTGACGCCAACGATGGGGCACTATTCCTCCCCCCACTGACGCCAACGATGGGGCACTATTCCTCCCCCCACTGACGCCAACGATGGGGCACTATTCCTCCCCCCACTGACGCCAACGATGGGGCACTATTCCTCCCCCCACTGACGCCAACGATGGGGCACTATTCCTCCCCCCACTGACGCCAACGATGGGGCACTATTCCTCCCCCCACTGACGCCAACGATGGGGCACTATTCCTCCCCCCACTGACGCCAACGATGGGGCACTATTCCTCCCCCCACTGACGCCAAGGATGGGGCACTATTCCTCCCCCCACTGACGCCAAGGATGGGGCACTATTCCTCCCCCCACTGACGCCAAGGATGGGGCACTATTCCTCCCCCCACTGACGCCAAGGATGGGGCACTATTCCTCCCCCCACTGACGCCAAGGATGGGGCACTATTCCTCCCCCCACTGACGCCAAGGATGGGGCACTATTCCTCCCCCCACTGACGCCAAGGATGGGGCACTATTCCTCCCCCCACTGACGCCAAGGATGGGGCACTATTCCTCCCCCCACTGACGCCAAGGATGGGGCACTATTCCTCCCCCCACTGACGCCAAGGATGGGGCACTATTCCTCCCCCCACTGACGCCAAGGATGGGGCACTATTCCTCCCCCCACTGACGCCAAGGATGGGGCACTATTCCTCCCCCCACTGACGCCAAGGATGGGGCACTATTCCTCCCCCCACTGACGCCAAGGATGGGGCACTATTCCTCCCCCCACTGACGCCAAGGATGGGGCACTATTCCTCCCCCCACTGACGCCAAGGATGGGGCACTATTCCTCCCCCCACTGACGCCAAGGATGGGGCACTATTCCTCCCCCCACTGACGCCAAGGATGGGGCACTATTCCTCCCCCCACTGACGCCAAGGATGGGGCACTATTCCTCCCCCCACTGACGCCAAGGATGGGGCACTATTCCTCCCCCCACTGACGCCAAGGATGGGGCACTATTCCTCCCCCCACTGACGCCAAGGATGGGGCACTATTCCTCCCCCCACTGACGCCAAGGATGGGGCACTATTCCTCCCCCCACTGACGCCAAGGATGGGGCACTATTCCTCCCCCCACTGACGCCAAGGATGGGGCACTATTCCTCCCCCCACTGACGCCAAGGATGGGGCACTATTCCTCCCCCCACTGACGCCAAGGATGGGGCACTATTCCTCCCCCCACTGACGCCAACGATGAGGCACTATTCCTCCCCCCACTGACGCCAAGGATGGGGCACTATTCCTCCCCCCACTGACGCCAAGGATGGGGCACTATTCCTCCCCCCACTGACGCCAAGGATGGGGCACTATTCCTCCCCCCACTGACGCCAAGGATGGGGCACTATTCCTCCCCCCACTGACGCCAAGGATGGGGCACTATTCCTCCCCCCACTGACGCCAAGGATGGGGCACTATTCCTCCCCCCACTGACGCCAAGGATGGGGCACTATTCCTCCCCCCACTGACGCCAAGGATGGGGCACTATTCCTCCCCCCACTGACGCCAAGGATGGGGCACTATTCCTCCCCCCACTGACGCCAAGGATGGGGCACTATTCCTCCCCCCACTGACGCCAAGGATGGGGCACTATTCCTCCCCCCACTGACGCCAAGGATGGGGCACTATTCCTCCCCCCACTGACGCCAACGATGGGACACCATTCATCCCACTGACGCCAACGATGGGACACCATTCATCCCACTGACATCAGTGATGGGGCGCTAGTCCTCCCACTGCAAAATTACAGTTATGAAGTAGCAACGAAAATAATTTTATGGTTGGGGGTCACCACAACATGAGGAACTGTATTAAGGGGTTGCGGCATTAGAAAGGTTGAGAACCACTGGTTTAGATCAAAGCATCTTCATGTGTTAGAATGGCCCAGTCAAAGTCCAGACCTAAATCCAACTGAGAATCTGTGGCAAGACTTGAAAATTGCTGTTCACAGACGCTCTCCATCCAATATGACAGAGCTTGAGATATTTTGCAAAGAAGAATGGGCAAAAATGTCACTCTCTAGATGTGCAAAGCTGGTAGAGACATCCCCAAAAAGACTTGCAGATGTAATTGCAGTGAAAGGTGGTTCTACAAAGTATTGACTCAGGGGTGCTGAATACAAATGCACGCCACACTTTCCAGATATTTATTTGTAAAAAATGTTGAAAACCATTTATCATTTTCCTGCCACTTCACAATTATGTCCCACTTTGTGTTAGTCTATCACCTAAAATCCCAAATAAAATACATTTACATTTTTGGTTGTAACATGACAAAATGTGGAAAATTTCAAGGGGTATGAATACTTTTTCAAGGCACTGTACCTGGAGCTGGGCTTTAGAGGTTGTTATATTGTTATTTTGTTCAAGTTCAGCTACTGAACAATATTTGACAGAATAGGGAAGGGTTAAAGCCCATCTCCAGGCAAAGATTTACCTCCCTCTGAGCTCTCTTTCTTCAGATGTTTTTTTTTTAACCACTTGCCCTCTAGAAGACTTACCCCCCTTCATTACAAGGCCACTGTCAGGCCACTGAATTACTTTAACTAACTATTGCGTGGTCACTCAACGCTTTACTGAAATAAAAGTTATGCCATTTTTTCCCACAAATAGAGCTGTACTTTGTTAGTATTTGATCACCACTGCATTTTTTATTTTTTGCGCTATAAACAAAAAAAAAAACAAACAAGAAAAAAAAGTTATAAAAAAGCTATATATGTATTCTGCTACATATATTTGGTTCAAAAAATTCCAATAAGCGTGTATTGATCAGCGACTTATACCAGGACTGCTATATTGCGGTGGACAATTGGACACTAACTGACACTTTGCTGTATTAGTGTCACTGGTTCCCACAATCAGTGCTAAAAATATGTACTGAAACTGTACAAATGATACTGGTTAGGAAGGGGTTAAACCATCTAGGGCGATCAAAAGGTTAATTGTGCCTAGTTAGTAAAAGCAGCACACACTTCACACAAAAGCACTAAGAAAAGTGATAGATCTTATTCCCTGCTTTGCCAGGGACACAAGATCCATCACTTCCCCCTGTCAGAACGGAGCTCAGTTCTGTGCATCTTCCACCTGCAAATTGGTTTCTGCTTTGAATGCTGACAGCTGAAGCAGTCCGCCACCAGCTCACAAGCGTGCCCCCCCTAGGTGGAAGTGCAGGATCACAATTATATATGTGATTTTGCACAGGAGGGCCGCCCTGTAGCAGTATATCTACTATTTGAATATAGGAGTGAAACCCCTGCACTACCTCAATAATGAGAAGAAAATAAAATAAAATTTGGGATGATAGTGGAGGCTACTAACATCAAATTGTATTCCCACAATAGTAAAGCAAATTAAAAATAAATAAGTGATGTAACGCTGCTATATATTCGCTACAAAAAATGAAAAAGTAACATAATAAAAGTCCATAATAAGTTCATAAATGTGATATCAATCATAGTATATCTGCTATGGGGTGGTCCTAAAGTGGTTAAAGTCATTACTGAGTGCATCTTGAGGGAACCCCACCTTTGAACATCCAAAACACCCAGGCAGTGACATGAACACCTGAAGTAGGACCGTACTCCTCTGCAGAAACTCAGAAGACCTGGGACCCAGAGCGTCAAATAACCATAGATTTAGGAAAATATTTTGGGCATTTAGATACATTTTATTTTAAATCAAACACTAAATCTGTTTGGGGGGATGAGCACTGCAGAGCTTTGAGGGGGGAATTTTGCCTTTCATGGAGGTCGTGAACAGGTTGTCTGACATGTTCTATAGTGTGTTATGTAGTTATGGTTATTCTAATATATAACATGGATTTCAGGTAGGATTAACAGTTTGTCCATGTAATTTGGATATGCTGCATGTTTGCTTTCTGTGATTTAAAGGTAGTATACTATTCATAATTTACTAACATGGCATTGTATTTTAAACCAACCCAGCAATCAGTTGGATAGGGAGAGCCCGTTGTTCAGCTATAAGGACCTCTTTTGTGTTTTGAGTCCATTGGGGAGATTCTTTTTTTTCATTTTCTGGCTTTGTGTCGAAGACACAGTATTTATTACAGGTACTTATATAGCGCCATCAATGTACGCAGCGCTTTACATATATATTGTACATTCACATCAGTCCCTAACCCTCAAGGAGCGTACAATCTAAGGTCCCTAACTTACATTCATACATACACATACTAGGGCCAATTTAGATAGGAGCCATTCCACCTACCTGCATGTCTTTGGAGTGTGGGAGGAAACCAGAGTACCCGGAGGAAACCCACGCAGGCACAGGGAGAACATGCGGACTTCAGGTAGGTGGTGCTGTGGTTGGGATTCGAACCCACGACCCTAGTACTGCCATGCGGAAGTGCTAACCATTTAGCCACTGTGCTGCCCTAGTAAGATAATGAAAATCTCCCCACTGGGGCAGAGAAAAACAGGAAAAATGTCAAGTTGGGAAAGTTTGTTTTGGTTTTTTTATTTATTTTTTGCTTTCTTTGCCTTTCTGCCCCATTGACCCCAATATCCCTTATTTCTTCTCCTGTTGCAGAGATAAAAAAAAAATGAAGGGAATTGCCTTTGGAGTCACAATCATCAACAAAAATCTGGCAAATGTTCTAATGCTTCCCAGTTACCTGTAAAAAAAAAAAATTTTTGTCTGGAGCTTGGCTTTGAGAATGCCATCATGTTTCATTAGAAATAGATATACTGTCATCTAATATTTTGTGTTTTTATGGCTCTGTCTTTTCTTTTCAGACAAGGCAGCTTGTCACGGTGTGTGATTGCAAACTATTAGCCAGTGCAATACAAGGACTCAATGCTGCTAGGCCTGACTACATCGCTTCCAAAGCTTCTCCTACATCAGCTGAGGCAGATCAAGTTATGCTGAGGAATGACCAGGATACTCTAGTGGCACGATGGACAGGGCGGAGCAGCAGATCATCACTCCAGGTGGACTGGCATGAGGAAGAATGGGTATACATGCCCCCCCATTGCCTTATATTTTGTATTGGTAACTGTAAAAAAATAATTGTGTTTCTAGAAACAAAGATTGACAGACAGGTCATGCTGAAATGAATACCCTTCAGAGGGTGCAAACCACTGGAAGATACCAGCAAAAATGCCCAATATTTATCTTTTTGAACAAAAAGGCCTCTTGCACACAGACTCCATAATTTACTAATGTTTACTCAGGAACTTGTTGACAAAAAGTCTCTGAGCAAAAAAACTGTGTGTAAAGACCTTAGCAATGTTCAGTATAGGCAAGTAAAGGTGCGTAAGCATATAGATGAGTAAAATGCTTCTTCATTGTCAATGTTGTAATATACAGTGAAGGAAATAAGTATTTGATCCCCTGCTGATTTTGAATGTTTGCCCACTCACAAAGAAATTATCAGTCTAAAAATCGAATGGTAGGTGTATTGTAACACAGAGAGAGAATAGCAACAAAAAATTCAAAAGCAATGCATGTCTAACAAATTATACACTGATTTGCATGTTCATGAGGGAAATAAGTATTTGATCTCCTTCACAAAACATGACTTAGTACTTGGTGGCAAATCCCTTGTTGGCAATCAGAGGTCAGACATTTCCTGCAGTTGGCCACCAGGTTTGCTCACATCTCAGGAGGGATTTTGGCCCACTCCTCTTGACAGATCCTCTCCAAGTCATTAAGGTTTGGTGGCTGACGTTTGGCAACTCGAACTTTCAGCTCCCTCCACAGATTTTCAATCGGATTAAGGTCTGGAGACCGGCTAGGCCACTCCAGGACCTTAATGTGCTTCTTCTTGAGCCACTACTTTGTTGCCTTGGCCATGTGTTTTGGGTCTTTGTCATGCTGGAACACCCATCCACGACCCATTTTCAATGCCCTGGCTGAGGGAAGAAAGTTCTCACCCAAGATTTGATGGTACATTGCCCTGTCCATCGTCCCTTTGAAGCGGTGCAGTTGTCCTGTCCCCTAACCAGAAAAACACACCCAAAGCAGAATGTTTCCACCACCATGTTTGACAGTTGGGATGGTGTTCTTGGAATCATAAGCAGCATTCCTCCTCCTCCAAACACGGAGAGTTGAGTTGATGCCAAAGAGCTTGACTTTGGTCTCATCTGACCACATCACTTTCAACCAGTCCTCCTCTGCATCTATCAGATGTTCAGTGGCAAACTTCAGATGGGCCTGGACATGTGCTTTCTTGAGCAGAGGGACCTTGCGGGCACTGCAGAATTTCAATCCTTGTCGGCGTAGTGAGTTACCAATTGTTTTTCTTGGTGACTGTGGTCCCAGCTGCCTGGAGATCATTGACAAGATCCTCACGTGTAGTTCTGGGATGATTCCTCACTGTTCTCATTATCATTGACACTCCTCGAGGTGAGACCTTGCATGGTGCACCAGACCTAGGGAGACTGACTGGAGAGTTTGGAATCTGATTGTTTGATTGCTCCTGTGGACAGGTGTCTTTTATACAGGTAACAAAATGAGATTAGCAACACTCCCTTTAAGAAACTGCTTCTAATCTCAGCTTGTTACCTTTATGAAAGACACCTGGTAGCCAGAAATCCTGCTGCATGATAGGGGATCAAATACTTATTTCCCTCATGAACATGCAAATCAGTGCATAATTTGTTAGATATGCATTTCTTTTGAATTTTTTGTTGCTATTCTGTCTCTCAGTGTTACAATACACCTACCATTCAATTTTTAGACTGATCACTTCTTTGTGAGTGGGCAAATATTCAAAATCAGCAGGGGATCAAATACTTACAGTACTTCCTTCACTGTACCCACATAAACATGCTTATAGATGAGTGAACACATATGCAAGTACATTACTGCACTCAAACAATTTTCTATTGTTGTTTTATGGCTCTGTACTCATCGTTGTATTACTGATCTTTACTCAGCTGTGTGCATTGTCACATAGACAACAATGCTTCTCATTTTAGATCAGTAAAAAACTCAGCATTGTTTACTCCCATGTGCAAGAGGCCATAAAGTGGAACTTCAGTCATCACTTTGTTGTTTTTTTTTTTTTGTTTTTTGGTAGAGAGACAGGATAAAGGTTTAGAATGGATTTCAAGTTTTTTCTGTCTTTTGTTCCTCTTGGGATAATTTCCTGCTGTTTCATAAGGGCAGGAAATAACAGCCAACTATCCTAGCTAAGACAAAGACACTAATCTTTTTTTTGGTGTCTGTGCTCCCATTTTCCTGGTAGCTACTGACATTAGGACCGAACATGATGGGAGAAGAACAATTTTGTAGTTGTCATCCAAACAAGAGATGAGGGGAATTTTCCAATGGGGACACCTGCCCATGTGAAAACTGTCTAAGGGGAATTATTGTTGGAGAGATTTCCTCGCACTTCCTGTTGGGTCTCTGGAACGGGAAGTAAAGGACAATTTTCACAACTGTGACTGTAAAATAAAAAAAGAAAACAGACAAGGATTTCATTCCTTTCCTACTCTATCCAAAACTGAACAGGCAAAGTGACACACTTCTTTCTGTCCAGAAATTTCTGATTATTCACAAAACCTGAAAAAACACAATTAAGAAAAAAAAAAAACACTGTTAAGAACCATTTGAATGGATCATATGTTTCAATATCTTTCTCCAAGGGTTTAACTCTTGCCATCACTTTATCTGAGCCCTGTATAAGGCAGGCTATCACTCCTGAAAGTGTATTTATCATTTCTGCAATTGACTGTTTCAGGATAAAGTCTGGTCGAATGTGGAGAAGAGCCTTGAATGCATTATTCAGCGGGTTGACAAGCTTTTGCAGAAGGAGCGCCTGCAAAGTGACAGCTGTGATGATGTTTTTCAGTGTGAGATTAGCTGCTCTAGCAAGAAAGGTAATCCAAGGAGAGCGTATTGGATAAACCCAGAGGCCTCTGATGATGGGGCTGTGTTGTCATCCACATCATCTCCATGTTCTGCATGCCATCCCTCCCGGTTTACAAGTGCGTATGACTGTGACATCACTTCTCAGCATCTCTTCTTCTGCACTAACCTTTAAATAGCTGAAAGGCTTACCGTGTGCTGCACAGCTCATTGTGCTTCTGTGTTAATAAAAAAAATAGGCTGTTATTGACTCATGCCGCTGCACTGATAGGGTCACATGCTCATTTAGGTCTGGGGACTGGAAAAAGCAGTTTTTACTTACCCAGTACTTCACGCACTCAGAAGCTGGTGCTTTCCTCTACTCTCCTACTCTTCAGCAATAAACTGTCCCTTGGCATCCTCAAGCCCAGCACAGGGCTATGGGCTCTGCATTGGACTTCATGAGGTCAGAGGATCTGCAACTACTGGAGCATAGGGGTGAAGTTACTGCAGCTATGATCTCACATTGTGGAACCTGCAAGATAGGAGAATCAAGTAAGTAGAAGTGCTTATTGCAAATCCCTAGCCATAAACAAGCATTTAACTCTTGCAGAGCGGGGTCAGCCCCACTACAAGGGAGCAGTTTTACTGTCCTTCGAGTTCAGCTTGAAATATACGGACATACTTATTCTTTCATAATATAGAATCATAACAGACAATCTGACATTTTCTATAGTGTGTTTTAAGTGGTTATGGTTATTCTAATATATGACATGGATTGTAGGTATGAATAACAGTGTGTCCATGTAGTTTGGATGTGTTGCATGTTTGCTTTCTGTGGTTTAAAGGAAGTGCAGCCATTCAATGTCCTTAATTTTGTGTCTACTAACCTAGCAAGATCTCTTATTGATTTAACCTTATCAAGATTGTTTTCGCTTTAACCTTCACGCTTGATCTGTTATGCATTTTATTTCTTTTAAATGATTAATAATTTTTCCACCACTTAACTCTTATTGTGTATGTATGTGTGTATGTGCTCTGGGTTTTATCTCACTAGACCTTTTTTTTTTTTTTTTTAGTAATTTTCAAAAAATGTTATTACAATGTTGTTGATTAGTATTTTTTTTTTCTAGAAGTGCATCAATGTAAGTGGAGATTGTTTTACTTGACACTTTCAAAATTTTTTAAAAATGTATTTCTGTTACTCACTTGCTTTACCTATTTGCAGAGCCTTGGTGATTAGATTTTACATTAAGTTTATATGCTTCTTGTAGTTCCTCTGTTTAATGATATTAGTGCAATGTATAAAATGTCAATAATACACCATGTTCTAGCCATTTCTCTTGTCTTCCTGTTAGTCCAGTATCATCCCTTAAAAGAGTTTACTTTCGCCCTTTAAAATAAATGGAGTAGGATTAAGAAAGGGTAATATTTCTCATTATCGGTAAAGAAATGGCATTATAAGCAATCGCATAGCTCAAGGGCAGGGGCGGACTGACAACTCATGGGGCCCCTGTGTCCTTACCCAAACTCAAAAAAGCCTATGAAAAAGGTACCAGGGGCATCTCATGGGGCCCCCTACTGACCCCGGGCCCTCGGGCAGTGCCCAAGTTTCCAAATGGTCAGTCCGCCCCTGCTCAAGGGTTAGCAATACTGTATTTTTTTTTTTAACTGGAATTTTGGGTACAAACCTAACAAGCCCAATATCTGCAGAGGGTTTAAGCTTTCCCGTGTATGTCTCCTCCTGAGACCTCTCCGCAGCTTTCCATTATCAGTACAAATGCATACTCTTTAGGCTAATTTTGTGTTTGTAGTTGTTGTGGAAGATATGGACTGAAGTGAATCTGCCAGTGTCCTCCTAGATGTAGAAAGTAGTATCAAAAGGATGTTTTATGTACTAGCACACAAAAAAAACAACATATACCTGGACACTAAAGCTAATTATAAATTTACCTACTTTTTCAAAGCCTTCTATAGCTTGTCAGCAGGAAAGTAATGCTCTAAATATACAGTGTTACCTCTGGGTTATGGATTTCTGTATTCCAGTACATTAAACTGGTAGGCATTTGGTCTGTGGAGTCTGGACATGTGACTTCCCTCTATTTCTGAATCCTATTTGCAGTGTTATCAGCCTTTCCCTAGGGCTTTGAGTCAGTTCACTGTTAACGCTTTGAAGGCTAGGTCGAAAATATTATATGTTTAAAATTGTTGTGCAGCATCTGTACTTTGACTGCAGTTTTAATATACAAAAATACTCTGAATATATGTACATAATTAAAGCTTCTATTGTATTTTTGTTTTTGTTAACACCCAAAGTGTTCCTACTTTGCCAGCTCGTAAGCCGCATTGTGATTCAACAACTGTGCTGAGCAATGCCAGTTACAAAAACTGGAAATCCTCTTCAGTATGCTGATGAAAGTGTTGAAATGATTTTCAAGAAAAGTTCATTGAACATCAGGTTAATGTTCTGAAATATTAAATGATCATTACTGTAGATTACTACAATATGTAAATTGCTCTTAAAGCCAAATTCTGTTTTGCAGGCCCCCCAAAAGCCCCTGGGCATTATTTATTTTTATTTTTTTATTTATACATTTTTTTCAGATGTCTTCAGTTCTGTTACATAATGCACAGGGGTCCTCTTCCTCTTCACCTTTTCTCTGGCATTAGGGGAGCCTAAGTGATGCAGCGAGTGGTGCATACATTAGTATGTCTGTACCTCTTTTGTCATTTTTATACTGTGAATGAAGAGCTCAGAGGTAATCTGCACTCACAGTATGTCTTCACTCAATAGGACTGAGGACACCTAATGGGGAAAGGAAATTGCTGTGGTAGGACAGCACCAAAAAATAAATGATTATTGCAGTGAGATTTTTCAAAATGTTATTTATTGTTGGGGAACTTAGAAAATAGCCTGGAGTTGGGCTTTAAAAGGTATCTGTGCTTTTATGTGAAAGTGCAGGAAGTAGGGCACACATTTCCCAGATGAGAAATAAACTGATGATATGGTAAAAATGCATAAGAAGAGGTTACTTTAGAGAAAACTGCAAATATAAACGATCAGCTTGCATGTAGCCAGATCTAGCTGTTTGCAAACCTGCTTTTCTGCTACTTACAGCTGCAAGCTTAGTACTAATATTTCTAATGATGCTTAGACCTTTGCTTGCAGGTTATTTTGTTTTGTCTTCTTGAAACTTTTTGTTTGCTGCCCCCTAATCATGCATGTTGCACCTCCATTTCTGTGCAGATAGCAGCTTGACTACAGAAGAGGCCGGTCCAGGTACGTGCTATTTTCCATTCATTGCTTGATTTCATTTGGTAATTCTGTTTTTTTCCTAACGTTTAGTTTGCTATTGCAGACTCCGCTGCTTTAGTTAAGTTATTTAATAGTATTTTTTTTTTTCAAAAATCATAGTACCGGACTGTATAATAAATCTTTTGATGCATTTTTAAGCATTTCCATTCTGGGTTCCTCATAACAGAAGGCATTGACATTTTAAGGTTCAGTGAAGTTAATGCCTAGCCATTTCTAATTGGATCCCCTTACTGCTGGTTTGTTGTTTAGGGGCCCCAAATTTGCACATCTGAAAATAGGCTTTTTAGTTTCCTATCTGTTCTCCTAACCCCAGGTTAGCTTCCTTTTTTTTCATATGTATTCACCTGAAATAATACTAGTTGTATTGACTGCCTGTATCACCTGCTGCAATGTTTCCAATATGATTGCAATGCCTGTAGTAGACCTTGGTAAACAGCAAATTTATCTAATAAAATATTTTTGGTTGACTCTTAAAGGCATGTTTTAAAAGGTCCAAACAATCAAAAGGCCACTGTTATCCTAATTGTGCAGATATACTGTAGATTTGTGTTTTACATCACTGCCATATGCCTATAACCCTGACCCTTCAATGGGTCAACAGACCCAGAAAGAATGGCTCTAGAAGCTCAATGAGAACCTTCTGAAAGCAGAACAGCACCAAAACACCTAATTGATGAACTTAAGAAATATTTAGCAGATAAGCTCTCCAAAGAAACAGACCCATTAATCATCTTGGAGGCACACAGGTGCCATCAGAGATAGCTTCATTAAATTAGGCTCCACATTTAAGAA
The DNA here is from genome assembly GCF_062004578.1 of Staurois parvus. Classification (NCBI taxonomy): domain Eukaryota; kingdom Metazoa; phylum Chordata; class Amphibia; order Anura; family Ranidae; genus Staurois; species Staurois parvus. The sequence continues at coordinate 1,003,858 of NW_028318430.1, forward strand.
ACTAAAAGCAGCTCAAATCTCCTCCATGCTAGACCAAATCTATAAAATAGAACAATCCCACAAATTCACATTGGCACAAGCTGCTATTCTGAAATTAAAGATTCATGGAGATTGCGTGCACTCCCTTTTTCTAGATAAAAAACAACTTTACTACAAACCTGATAAGAAACTGGGTAGGGCTTTAGCTAGATCCCTCAGGGAATCCTGAATTAAATCATGTAAGCTCTAACGAGCCGGGCCCTGTGATTCCTCCTGTATTTAATTGTATTGTAACTGTACTGTTTGTCCTCACATTGTAAAGTGCTGTGCAAACTGTTAGAACTATATAAATCCTGTATAATAATAATATATACCCCAAATAGCAGCACAGAATAACTCTGCTGGTTTCAGGATATAAAGGGATGGCTCCAAAAGTGCTATCATGTTTTATATAACCTCTCAAGGAGCCATCAAGGGAATACACTGGACACATGAAATGAGATATCCGCACATATCACATGCAGCAGGGCAAGACCCCAGGACCTGATTTTCCAATTCTGACCTACTACAAGACCTGCTCATTTTCTGTCCCCACACTTTCTCCAAGCCTATAATTCTATATTACAAAACAAATCCATTATAAATAAAGAATCTACCAAAAAACGGTGTAAATCAATCTGTTTTAATTCCCTCAAAATTAGTAAAAATAGCCTATTTGTTTCTCAGAATCTGTTACTATAGAATTAATTTACCAAAGTGAACTGCCATTACCCATTGAAAAAAAAATCACTGGTAGTATCTATGTTTTGTGTTGATTCTTGGAGCCTTTCTAATGTTAGACCCTTTTGGTACAGGTAAGTTAGGTGTGGATGATCATTATATTGATACGTTAATTATTTCTCTTTACCAGGAGAATGGAGTGAGGCACTTTACCCCTTATTGAGTACTCTGACAGACTGTGTAGCTATGATGAGTGATAAGGCAAAGAAAGCCATGGTGTTCCTCCTAATGCAGGACAGTGCTCCTACCATTGCCTTGTGCTTAAGTCTACAGTACCGCCGAGATGTTGTCTTCTGTCAAACAGTATGTCACAACTTTTTTTCTTTCACAATGTCTCCTTAAGTACAACTTAAGAATGGCTTCTGGTTAATAATGAAGTAGATCTAAATTGGGTGCCTTCAGATGAATCGTAGTCTGTAGCTGAGGGTTCCTGTCCCTATTTTCCCGGGCAGTACATGGTTCTTTAGTTTTTCGCAGCACAGCAGGCTCACTCTTGAGCTGTGGATTGGCCCCGCCCCCTCTCTCTTCATTGGCTCACAGGCTGTGATTGACAGCAGTGGAAGCCAATGGTTCCTGCTAGCTTCTTGGCCAATGAGGAGGGAGAGTCCCTGGAGAACTGCGGCTCTAATGCACAACGTTGGATTGCGATGGGGCTCAGGTAGATTTGTAAATGAATGAACTAAAAGTACCGTCTTCTACCGCAGCAGGCGGCTTGTAGTTCTCAATGAACTATAAGGGCATTGAGGAGTGTTCTCATAACTCATTGACTCTTCTTGGACTTCAGCAACTGTGTGCCCATACGAGAGGTAAGGTAGCTATGTTGGTAGAGGAAATTGCCAAGGGCTGGAATTGCAAAAAAAAAAAAAAATTCAGTTTTGGGGATTTTTTTTGTATTTTTAACAAAATTTAGGCTACTTTCACACAGGAGTTTTTGAAGCGTTTTTGCATTAAAAAAAGCGCCTGAAAATCTCGAGAAAAATGCTTCCCTGTGTATGTTAATATATATCTATGTATGTTTCCACACTGAGGAGTTGCGCTTGCGGTGCGGTGTAAAAAGTCCTGCTTGCAGCATCTTTGGGGCATGTTTGGGAGTTAAAAAAAAAAATGCCCCAAGACCGCCTCTTCCCATTGAAATCAATGGAAAACGTCTGAAAACGCCTCTAAGAAGCGTTTCTGGTGCAGTTTTTAAGTCACGTGTCCTTTAAAAAACGCTCAGCGCGGTAAAAACGCCTATGCGTTTTTACTGTGTTTTTGTGGCAGATCAGTGTGAATGTAGTCTAAGAAAAAAAAGTCAGGCTCTAGAGCCTCATTAGGGGTCCTTGCCCATACGTTTGGATTCGTAACATACGTTAACATAACATACGTAACATAAGTATGTTATCCAATATTGCATTTTCATTCTAGGTAATATTCATTTTCTGTGTTTCAGTTAACGGCTCTGATCTGTGGCTTTATCATCAAACTGAGAAACTGCCTTCATGATGATGGTTTTCTACGACAGCTGTACACAATTGGCCTGCTTGCTCAGTTTGAAAGCCTCCTCAGCACCTATGGTGAGTTGTTTGCACAATAAACAGTAATTCTATCTAGACAGTAAAGCATTTTAGTGCACTGGCATATGCCCGGCTGATAGAAGGTTGAACACAAGCAAGACCGGGTTAACTTTTTATTATTAGTGACAATTCTAACTTAATATGCTGTTTCTTGACTAAACAAGTCCTTAATACATATCCCCCAGTTAGACATACTTTTTTGATTACAAAGATTTCAAGCATCACATCTCGAACTACTGTTTGTCCTCTTCTTTTTCCCCTGACACAGAGGAGACAGAGATAGATGGGGTTTGTACATTGATAAGGGGGTCTTAGGTTTGCTCTGAGATTTTGTTTGAGTGTCAAGGAGCTTTTTCAAAGCCAAGCAGTCTGAAGAAAGAGAGAAATTATAGATAGCTTCTTTTGGCAGCCCAAGAAGCCATCAAAATTTTAGCTTACATCTTAATTTGTGGCTTTTTCTTGGAAAAGGAACTCCTTAAAGTGAAATTAAAGATGTTATACTTAAACTGCTCTGTGCAGTGGTTTTGCACAGAGCCGCCTCAATCCTCTTTTTGGAGCTCCTGGCCTCTCCCTCCTGCTTGCTATAAGGGCACCCAAACAGGCTCGCTCCTGAGCCTCTGCTCTGCATTTCCGTTCACACACAGAGCTGTGGATGCATAGAATGCATGAAGACAAAAAACATTTAGCCTTTACAACCAATTTAAAGTTTTTTTCCAAGCTAGACTACAGAAAAATAGTACAGGTAAAATGTGTGGGTTTTTTTCTTTTTTTTTTATAAGTGTTTCATGTTTAACCATGCAAGTCTGCTTTATTGATTAGGAGCTGGTTCAAGCCCACTGATAGTTATAAAGAGAATTTTGGTTTTCTTTTCAGTTTTTTTTGCCAATATATTCTCATTACATAAATATAAACACATTTTACATTATAATCCCGCAGTATGTTTGTTGGTTTTCAGTCACAACTATCTGCCACTCTGAAGCAGAAGACCACAGTTGACATCTGTAGTCTTGGTACAAAGTCTCTGTTGTGTTTCAGTGAACTTAACTTCAGTACTGCATTTTGAATCCCATTGCTACTTAATACCGGATATCCAGTGGCCCAATTTATTATTAGCAGACTTTGGCAATATTTATCTATTCAGCTCTGAGACATTTAGCAGTTCTTTTACAAAGAACATTGAAGCATTCATAATAGCCTTCTGTCATATAAATTTACTATCAAATACACCATTAGCTGTACACAAATTTACACTATTTTTGACAAGAACAAATTAACCAACTGATTTTCTTTCGATGGTGGTAGGAAGACCTTGCACCACTCACTATCTAACTATCTATCTATCTATCTATCTATGTTCTAGATGCGGTTTGAAGCCGTTTCTCAGCTCACTGCCATTTTGGACACCTCCTGCACTGATTGACATCCATCACCTGTCCCCCTTCCACACCCCATACTAAAACAAATACTTTGTTTTATTATATTAAAGACTTGTTTTGACCATTCTGTTTTCACTATTCAATGAACAGATTTGACCTTTGCTAGTTCTGCTAATAATCCAATCAGACAGTGCCATACATTTACATACATTACTAGGAAAACATTCTTTTTTTCCTGCCCTAGCAACAGAAATTCTCTAGTAGATTGTCTTAGCAGTGAGATTACAGCTTCATGAGGATGGTGTCTGCTGGAAGGGGACATCCTGGAATCCTGGGGAAAAAATCCTAACTGAAAACTTCAGTAAGAGAGGACGATGGTTATACTTTGAAGCCCAGTACCTATAGTCTATATCATCCCTTCCTTTTATTTATAGTTCATCATGGACAGATTTGCTTGTGTAGTGCTATCCCCGCAGGGGTCGCTTGATAATGCTTGTCCCCAGTGGTTGTAATGACCTTGCAAGCCTCACGACACCTCTGACACTCTGGGTTCAGACAAGTTTCAACAGTAAAGGATAATAATGCAAGAGACACAATTCTTTATTAACACCTTTATATTAGTCTTGTTCAAAAGAGTAGACCACAGGAATAATGGGTTTAGGCTATACAACCCCAGGTAACACATAAAAATAGAACACTGGTAAATAGGAATAATCAATTAGCAATGTTTAACAAATTAGACAGTCTTGAGTAGTAAGCTTCAAATATTAAACTTCAACATCAGCAGTAAGAGAGGGAAGAAAATGCTTGTTTATTTATCATCTCCCTCTAGGCCACCAGCACCGCAATAGTGGATACAGAGAATTATGTAAATTTATACTCTGACATAAATAGATATAAGTATCCTAATTTGAATAATAATGGCATTTTAAGAGACGAGGTCCCTTTAACTAGAGATTGTAGTTTGAGTCCTGTGATGTTTAAAGTTCCTCATATGGTGGAGTCTGTTGTCTTCTGCTAGCAGTGGTGGCGTCCATAAACCATAGTGAGTACTGGTAATTCAATAAAGTTAAACAGGCTGTGGTACTGCTCAAAGCCATGATCTCCTGATACTGAGGTGTAAAGGTGTCTGCATGCAGTGTCTCTAGAGTAATGATGGAAAGAGGTTGGGCATCTGCCCACTAACCAATCCCATGGATAGCATGGCCTCCTAGGAATAAGAGTTCTTACACAGGCTCTTGGCTGTTTGCAGGGATGTGTAGAGTTGCCACCTGACAGCTTTTCAGCACAGCCTGCAGAGATGTCTGTGTGAAGACCAGATAGTGACAGTCCTGATGCAGAGAAGCTGATGTGGTACTGATGTGGTGATCGCCATCACATCTGTGCTGAAATAAACTAACTGATGCTTCGCTACACCATAAATGCAAACTACAACAACCTAGAGAGTGTAAATCATAAGGCAAACCAATAATGTTCGTGACCAAATAAGGTGATCAATAGTAAGTAAGCACAAAAATATAATTAAAATAAATAACATGGAAACTCAATCAATAAAAAGGAAAAAATGCACCCGCACAGTGTAATAAAAAGTCCCAGTATAAAATATGTGACCAAAAAAATTATCAAAAAAGTGAACAAAATATCCTGAATGAGTAGCAAGGATCATATAGATATATAAATATATATAGTGTACAAATAAATGTGATAATACAACAGAGAAGTGTACAGTCCCAATGAATGTGCGTGTCTTCAGCAAAAAGAACGGTGAGACATCCAGTGACCACTGCAAAAAACAATCCTCCACCAGCTAGCATGCGCGCTCACCTCCAGGCTGCAACCCACAAGGGGTCATAGAACTTTAAATGCACTCAAACGATGATATCCCTGTAAATCCCCTCGATGGTTGTCAGGGCAATCTTCTATGGTGGAGATAGTGAGCACTCATAAATGTGCCAGTAGTAGTAGTGGCTCAGAGGTCCCCTCACGGATATGGCCAAACACCCTCCTCTCCAATGATCCACACATGGAAAATTAAATCAAAGAAAACTTCCCATAGTGTAGTAAGCCAAAAGATTTACTGAATAAAAAAAGCAAAGTGACACTCACATTAAAATACAGGGTTCACAGACCCATGAAGCATGTAACACTGCAATAGCAGAGAGGTGTATTAACTGAGATGTACCAAGATGGCGGCTGCTGTCCGTAACGGAAATGACGTCATCGCGCTTCTCTTCTACGTGTTGTGTCATGAATCATGGGACTTCCTCAGGGCACATCTGTACTGAACTGATGCTCAGTCCCCCAGCAGTAGGCAAGCAATCTGTCTCTGGAGGAGAATGACAGTCCCCCCTCTGAATGCCACGCCAAGTGAGAGAGCCAGTTCCTTGCTGTAGAATATATCTCTTCTCCCAGTAACCTCCTGGTTCTCCAGCTCTCTGGTAGTTGTAGTTCAATATGCACTCAGAAATACAGTATGTATTGGCTATAGGACTACAGGTCTCTGCTGTCAAAAGAACTGAATCCACTCTGCTAACAGGAAGTGATGTAGCAGTCCCAGTTCTGAGCACTAGGAGGAAAAGGAGTAATCCTAGTCTCATCTGGAAGTGTCCCTGAAAGGCATAATGATATAGCCGACTCCTGGTCACGCTTGGTACAAGCAGTAGATCGACCTTATCAGGGACACATGCTTCACTTATGTTTATATATGATAGCCAACTGGTGTGGTTGATAAAGCCCAGCTCTTGAAACAAAAATGTTTGTAGTCTTCTGGTATATAAGGACATGAAAGCATTCCACTGCTTATACAGAAGGTATCACCACAGCTTGTTAACAACAGTGCATGCAGATGTCCCCAATTTTTGGGTAGTCAGCTCATAGTCAAGGCGTGCTTCTGCAAGGCTTGGGCTCCAGTCTTTCAAGTCAGTACATAGTCTGTCTTTTCTGAGCTTTTTATCTAAAGGCTTCCATTGCTTAGGTTTGTGAAGCTGCGGTCTAGTGTTTGATCCACACTGTTGCATAATTGCAAACCTTCTCAGTTCAGTCACTCCTTAGTAATAAGGCTTTTCACTTGATGGCATAGATGGTCAGTCTGCTCTTAGGTTAGTCAGCATGTTTCATTGTTATCTCCCATTTGGGTATTGTCTTGCTTGTTAGCCATTTAAAAGAAAAAGGAGCAGGGACAGTTTTTCTTGGTGTCCAATCTTAGACTGTGTGCTTATACTGTACTTCAGACATCTGCTGATTTTCCTAATGAACTACCAGAAAATAGGATTTCATGGCGAATACAAATAAGTCCCTTTAGTTTAGCTTTGAGGTATGGTATATTCTGCTTTGTGGAATTTAAAGAAATAGAAAAGCTTACACCAAGCTGCAGCAGAGCCTTCAAGGTAATAGTCACCAGAACAAATCATCATTTCAGCCAAAACTCAACAGGCTTAAAGTTCTATACTTAATGCAAAGCAGCAGCCTCCGGTGCTTCCAGCTAACGATGACCATTGTGTATTGTAGCCCTGAGCTGCCCTTGTTATGGATGTTTGCCTCTTTCCATATACCCTAAGTTTGAATTACATAAAAAGTGTAGGTGCATTTATGGTACAGTTAAGGGCCCATTCACACCATACATGCATGATACTCAGTTTACAGTTTACATCAGTTTTCATGCGCATTTATGCACGCAGACATCAGTTTTCATGCGTGTCCATTATGTGCCCTGTTCACACCAGTGTTGATGACACATCAGTTTTTCTTTTCACGCAGAAAAAACGGGATACACATTGCAGATTAGTGCGCAGATAAAAACCCGCACGTTTGCCAGTGTTGTGGTGTGAACAGAGCACATAAAGTACAATTGTTTTTTTGGGCCCTTGCAGAATGCTTGCAGAAAAACTGACGTCTCTACACCATGGTGTGAACGAAGCCTAAATTTAAGTGCTAGGCCCCTTGACCCAGCCCCAATGATAGTCTTATTCTCAGCTGTCCCCGATTCAGCAAAATATTGGTTCCTGGATAGCACAGCCTTTTGTCTACAGTACATGAATTCAGCCATATGAAACAGCAGCTACAATGACTGACCCCTTTCCTAATCGTGATAATAATACTACACCTACTATTACTGTTATTTCTTACAGCTAAGAATGCAGACCCTTTTCTTTGCCAAGCTATAGTCCCAAGAAAACCCTGCTACAGATTGTATGCTTAACCATTTGCCGCCCGCCCTATGGCCGAATGGCGGCCGGCAAATGTCATCAGCGTTCCGGGTGGACGCCATATGGCGTCCTCCCGCACATGCGCAGATTGCGCTCCTGCAGAGCCGCGCAGCGGCGCGATCTGTCACCGGCCGTGTACCTCGGACACGGCCGATGACAGATCTGAGTATCGGCCCCCATTGCTGGTACCATGTGACCTGCTGTGACCAATCACAGCAGGTCACATGACAGTTGTATACAATGGATGGCTTCATTCATGCCATCCATTTTATACTAGTGTCTAGGTGTGAATGGTCACAGCTAATCACATGCACATGTCATGTGATTAGCTGTGGCCAAATCACAGCTAAGCACAAAAAAAAAAAAACCTGAATGAATCGATGTCATTCAGGTAAATGCTTGCTTATAGCAAAGTTATTCTTTGCTATAAGCAAATTGTGTAAAAAAAAAAAAAAATACTGATCACTTCCCCAAGGTAGTACAATGTTACTATGGTAACATTGTACTACTTTGGTCATAGTGAAATATGAAAAAAAAATCTTAAAAAAAAGAAAATTTTTTTTATAAAAAATAATAAAAAAAAAATATTTTTTTTTTCTCATACTGTCACCAGTCAGTGTCCCTGATCACCGCCATGCCAGTTATATGATGACGCTGTACTGCAGTGGTGACAATAGGTAAAAAAAAAAATAGTGAAACAAATTTTTTCATTTTCCGAAAAATTATGACAAAAAAAATACAACTTCAAAAAACTCGCCATGCCTCTTATGAAGTACGTCGGACTGTCTACTTTGCAAAAAGGGGTCATTTGGGGGATATCTGTACTGTTCTGATATTCTTGGACCTCAAGAAATTAGATTGGCTGTCAGTACTTCAGGATTGATCAATATTCAGATCTATCCCATAGTTTGTGAACTCTATAACTTTCCTACAAACTAAAAAAATACATCCTAATGTGGGTTATTTTCACCAAAGACATGTAGCAGAATACAGTCAGGTCCATAAATATTGGGACATCGACACAATTCTAACATTTTTGGCTCTATACACCACCACAATGGATTTGAAATGAAACAAACAAGATGTGCTTTAACTGCAGACTGTCAGCTTTAATTTGAGGGTATTTACATCCAAATCAGGTGAACGGTGTAGGAATTACAACAGTTTGCATATGTGCCTCCCACTTGGTAAGGGACCAAAAGTAATGGGACAGAATAATAATCATAAATCAAACTTTCACTTTTTAATACTTGGTTGCAAATCCTTTGCAGTCAATTACAGCCTGAAGTCTGGAACGCATAGACATCACCAGACGTTGGGTTTCATCCCTGGTGATGCTCTGCCAGGCCTCTACTGCAACTGTCTTCAGTTCCTGCTTGTTCTTGGGGCATTTTACCTTCAGTTTTGTCTTCAGCAAGTGAAATGCATGCTCAGTCGGATTCAGGTCAGGGGAGTGACTTGGCCATTGCATAACATTCCACTTCTTTCCCTTAAAAAACTCTTTGGTTGCTTTTGCAGTATGCTTTGGGTCATTGTCCATCTGCACTGTGAAGTGGCGTCCAATGAGTTCTGAAGCATTTGGCTGAATATGAGCAGATAATATTGCCCGAAACACTTCAGAATTCATCCTGCTGCTTTTGTCAGCAGTCACATCATCAATAAATACAAGAGAACCAGTTCCATTGGCAGCCATACATGCCCACTTCATGACACTACCACCACCATGCTTCACTGATGAGGTGGTATGCTTAGGATCATGAGCGGTTCCTTTCCTTCTCCATACTCTTCTGTTCCCATCACTCTGGTACAAGTTGATCTTGGTCTCATCTGTCCATAGGATGTTGTTCCAGAACTGTGAAGGCTTTTTTAGATGTCGTTTGGCAAACTCTAATCTGGCGTTCCTGTTTTTGAGGCTCACCAATGGTTTACATCTTGTGGTGAACCCTCTGTATTCACTCTGGTGAAGTCTTCTCTTGACTGTTGACTTTGACACACATACACCTACCTCCTGGAGAGTGTTCTTGATCTGGTCAACTGTTGTGAAGGGTGTTTTCTTCACCAGGAAAAGAATTCTTCGGTCACCCACCACAGTTGTTTTCCGTGGTCTTCCAGGTCTTTTGGTGTTGCTGAGCTCACCGGTGCGTTCCTTCCTTTTAAGAATGTTCCAAACAGTTGTTTTGGCCACGCCTAATGTTTTTGCTATCTCTCTGATGGGTTTGTTTTGTTTTTTCAGCCTAATGATGGCTTGCTTCACTGATAGTGACAGCTCTTTGGATCTCATCTTGAGAGTTGACAGCAACAGATTCCAAATGCAAATAGCACACTTGAAATAAACTCTGGACCTTTTATCTGCTCATTGTAATTGGGATAATGAGGGAATAACACACACCTGGCCATGGAACAGCTGAGAAGCCAATTGTCCCATTACTTTTGGTCCCTTACCAAGTGGGAGGCACATATGCAAACTGTTGTAATTCCTACACTGTTCACCTGATTTGGATGTAAATACCCTCAAATTAAAGCTGACAGTCTGCAGTTAAAGCACATCTTGTTTGTTTCATTTCAAATCCATTGTGGTGGTGTATAGAGCCACAAATGTTAGAATTGTGTCGATGTCCCAATATTTATGGACCTGACTGTACATCTAGGCCTAAATTTATGAAGAACAATTATTTATTTGCAAACTTTTATAACGGAAACAAAGAAAAACGTGTTTTTTTTTCAAACTTTTTGGTCTTTTTTTGTTAATTTAGCAAAAAATAAAAACCCCAGCAGTGATTAAATACCACCAAAAGAAAGCTCTAGTTGTGTGAAGAAAATGATAAAATTTTAGTTTGGGTACAATGTTGTATGACCGCGCAAATGTCATTCAAAGTGTGAGAGCGCTGAAACCTGAAAACTGGCCTGGGCGGGAAGGTGTAAAATTGCCGGTATTGAATTGGTTAAAACCTAATTGAACTTTGTTGAAATCAGCTAAATCTTCTGGATTCATCAAAACAAAGGATGCTTCAATATGTTATAGTGAGATTCCTTTCTAATAGCCTGACTAGAAAAGCATATCTGCTGCTAACAACTGCAGAGTGGGACCCTTGCTCTGTGAAGGAAAGCAGTCGTCTGTCTGCAGAGGTCTGACATGCCCCTTACGGGTAAAACATATAACTCTGCAAACGGAAAAGCTAATGCTTCCTGCTGATTGGATAGCTCTAGCTCAGATTAAGCAGGGGTGGGGTACAGAGAGATCACTGCTTCCTCACAATAAGCAAGGGTTCCTTTCTGCAGCATGCTGGTAGGACACAGGCTTTCTACTCAGGCGATAGCTGCTCTATAAAGAAAACAAACTGTAAAACATTGAACACTATTTGGTTTGATGTACCTGGAATGCATTTAGCTGATTTAAACTGAGAGTTCAGTTGGACTTTAAAGGATAAGTTCACCTTTCTTAACATGTTACATACTCCGGGTGTAACATGTTACAAATGAATCGGCACCCTCCACTCCCCGCTCCCCATTGTGACAGCTAGTTGGGGATCTTCTCCTTCCCGCTAGCTGTCAGAATTGAAAAAAAAACCTGCAGCCGTGCAGGGCTCCTTTGCAGCTGTCGGCTTGTAGTTCTCACGGAACTACCACTGCGCTGTGGAGCACCGTGGTAGTTGATTGAGTCTTCCTGTCAGTAAGTATCTGCCTGCCTGTACGAGATGTGTGAGCACACAGATACACTGACAGGTCTGCTGATTATCTGCTGATTATCTGCACTGCTTTAGAGGCTCCAGAAACAAACATAATAAATGCACTATTTTGTTACCTGCAAAACAAATGTGCATTTATTATTTTTTGTATAAAGGTGAACTTTTCCTTTTAAGAAGCATCCTTTCTGTAGTATACAGTATTTATTCCCAGTCATAATAAAATTTAACAGGTAAACGTTGGAGATGTAATATTTAGGGATGTGGTACACTAAATAGCAGTCCCAAGAGGGAAACTTAATGGTAAGTAAAGTAGAAGACACAAACCTAGTTTACAAAGAAACAAAAAAGAGGGCGCACCGGCCTTGTGCATTACCTTTTAAAAATTAATTTATTGTATAAAAGTTGGTGATATACTCAGAAAAGATAAAATATCAAAAGGCACATCATGTGAAGTACAGCAAGGTCCAATCAAACTGGATGATATCTGTGTTGGGATTTGTAGACCTCCAAATGGCTGACGTGTTTCGAGGCTTAGCCTCTTCCTCGGTGCCACTCTTGCATTATTTCGCATGATGTGCCCTTTGATATTTTATCATTTGTGAGTGTATCACCACCTTTTATACAATCCATTAATTTTTAAAGGTAATGCACAAGGCCAGTGCGCCCTCTTTTTTGTTTCGCTGCATGCAGTTCATTTGGATTCCCCTTGTCCGGTGAGGGCAGCAAGGCGTGCGTCCTCTAGGCATCCTAGTTGTTGTTATAGTTGCTGTGAAGTCTATCGTCCAGCGCAAGAGTAGACTCTCATGCTATTCTTTGACAAACCTAGTTTAACCTGTAATTTGACCATGGGTGCCCAAACCTTTGCACTCCGATGTATGGCCATTTTTTTATTTTCTCTCACTCCTTTTCTTTAATGCAGTAATAACCTCCGTATTCTCATTCAACATTTCTCTGTCTGTTTGTTAGGAGAAGAGCTGGCCATGTTGGAAGATATGAGTTTGGGTATTATGGACTTGAGGAATGTAACATTCAAAGTCACTCAGGCCATATCGAACGCATCAAGTGACATGCTGCCAGTAATAACAGGAAACCGGTGAGACGATATACAATTCCTCAGTTATATTTGTTGGTTCTCGAATGTTTCAGTGAATAAAACCTGTAGGCTCAGGTCTGTTGATATAGCTTTGAAAAGGATCAGTTTAGACCTTTATATATGAAATCACTCCTGTCTTTGTACTTGTAAATGCCTCTCCCTCATTTAACAATCCAATGGCAGAATGTCAGCAATCCGTAAAGAATACTGCATGAAATATTTCGGGGCAAAGGTGCAATGGTTAGTAAATCTTGTTATATCAGTGTAAGACACAATACCCACAGTACGCACACAAAGCAGCCAACCCGCCGTGCGCCTGCAAATAAGCAGTTCATAAAGTGTTAATTGTCTAAGCCTAACTCTGGGCTGAGTTCAAACAATGTCTTTCCAGGGGATGATTTCAAAGAGTATTACTTACCCTAATATTTAAGTTTCCAATTAAATTGGTTAAGTACACTCCATGTGCCTCAAATCAAAATATGTGCATAGTCATACTGTTGGTTTTCTTAAAAAATAGGCAACAGCCTGAGCAGAAAAGGTGTCCAATGCCAGCATGCTGTAGAGCAGGACCCTTACTCTCTGTGTGGAAGCCACGGTTTCTCTGCAGAGGTCAATTACACCCGTTGCTGAGTCCGAGCTGGAGCTCTCCAATCAGCGGAGATCATGAGCTTTGCTGATTGCACAGCTATAGGTTTAAGCCATAGGGGGTGTGTCTGACCCTGCAGAGATACCACTGCTTCCTAACAGAGAGCAAGGGTCCCACTTTGCAGTTGCCATCAGGGGACAGGCTTTATTTACTCAGGCTTTGGCTGCTTTAGAAAGAAAACAAAATAGAAGACATTTAATGCCTCTTGTTTTAATGCACCTCAAATGTGTTTAGCTGATTTAAACTGAAGGTTTAATTTGACCTTTAGCCTACTTTAAAATTTTGAGATGCATTGCTAAATATATGGCTGATAGTTATCACTACAATTATACAGAATATTCATCTTCACGTCAGCACATGTGTGTACCCAAAGGAGTGATGGTTTCATGGAGATTTGAATAGACAAGTTTATTAAAATCTGTGCAGTACCTGTAATAAGCTTTGTTTTCACATAGTTGTATAAAAATTGTGTATGGAAGCAGCTGTTTAAAGTATTTCTCGGGATCAGCTGGTATCTGTTTGGCTGCTCTTTCTCATGAGTATTGGCTAAGCACTCAAAATCTCTTCCATTGTTTCCAAAAGATGGTTTTGTAGTAACCCAAGACATTTTTTAAATCCGTCTTAATCTCATTTATTTTCCTGTAGGGATGGATTTAATGTGCGGATTCCTCTACCAAGCGCTTTGTTTGATGTTCTTCCTCGTGAAATTCAAAGTGGGATGCTGCTCAGGGTTCAGCCAGTCCTATTTAATGTGGGGATTAATGAACAGCAGACACTGGCAGAAAAGTAAGGCCATATACCAAAACAATGAATACACAGCAAATATTTTACTTCCAACAGACTTTATTATAATAAAGGAAAATGAAAGAGACCTTGGCATTTGCAGCTTAGGGTGCACTTTGATCCTTGGCATACTCTGTGATAAAGCAAGATAGTAAACCTCTGAAACAGCAGATAATTTCCATTCTGTCACCTTTCATTTCAGTTTTCTTTTGGAACATTGTAGTAATAATTTGAATGGTTAGTGCTCTGGGCTTTATTCATTTAGTTTAACTGTAGGCTAAATGAGCCGAGCTGTGTGTATCCATTGAAACACCCAGCGCCTGGAAAGCCATGCTCCCTGCACCATCTCTACAGCAAATTCACAGACCGATGCACCAGCCTGTCACTCCCCTACCCTCAGTGCTCTCCTGTACAACCCGGACGTTTGAGGAAGCGGTGCAGAAGGTCCTGAAGGCAGCAACAGTGAATATGGACCATAAGTAAATGTTTGAGGACAGGCAGCAGGGAAAGGTACAGTTTTTTTTTACCTTAAAGTGGAGTTCTACCCAAAAGTGGAAGCTTCGCTTATCTGCCCCCCCCTCCGCTGCCACATTTGGCACCTTTTTGGGGGGGAGGGAGAGAGGTTTTCATGGGTACACACTCCCACTTCTGGCTCAGTTTGCCATGGCAAACTATGCCGGATGTTTGCCCCGCAGCCCTCTACGACGCTTCGTGCATGCGCAGTGGAAAACCGGCTGTGAAGCCACAAGGCTTCACTGCCAGTTTCCCTTAGTCAAAATGGCAGCACCAGCACCGACAGCCGATTGGAGAATCGGCTCGGGATGTGGACACCACTGGATACCTGGACAAGGTAAGTGCCCTAATATTAAAAGTCAACAGCTACAGTATTTATACTCCTTTGTGCTGTCAGACTGATCCCCACAGCTTTTTTTTCCCCTCCTATACTCTGGTGGTCAGATGGCATCTCACATCATCAAGATGTGAGGACACCAAGGAACAATCCACTGCCAGAGTGTATGGGAGTGTCATCTGCTGGGGAAGAGGAGGACTGAGTAAGTAAAATAGCCTTTCCAATCCCCTAGACCTAAAGGAGTATTTAGGCTAATTTGCTAAGCTGCAAATCCACCTGCTTATTGTTTTGTTGTTTTTTGTAAAGTTGCAGTCTTAGCTTTCATCAGTGACCCCTCCTAGAATGTCTAATCTTGAAAGTGAGTGCTTATGGTACTCTCTACACCTGGAGCTCCAGTGTATGAGCCATAACTATTTTTCTTGCATGCTTCAGTAAAAGTTGCTTCCTAAGTTTGGCTAAGTGGTACTTTTACATTCCACTCATCTGACCTTTTATTTTCTATGATGGTTGCAGGTTTGGAGATACATCCCTGCAGGAAGTCATAAACATTGAGAGCTTGGTGCGACTTAATTCATATTATGAGCAGTTCAAAGAAGTCTTACCAGAGGACTGTAAGTTTTACTTATCTAATGCATAAACATTCTACTAATTTGCTTTACCCCCTAGATGTGGGATGTTGGCTACCTTTTAAACAGCTGTGTGCAAAGTGCAGTTAGCCATAGGAACAAATCAGAAGTTGACTTTCATTGTCTGGACTAATCTATGGTGATGTTAGTTACTGTATTATTAATGAGACATATATTTTGGATGAAAATATACCAAGAATGTGTAATGCGCCAACTCCTCATCCAGACATATAAATGAAATAAAAAAAAATTCTCCAGTAATCCCATGCAAAATAAATCCACACTCCAATAAAAGTCCAACTCCCAAATCACAGAATGTCCAAATTAGTGCATTTAACAATCACTTTCCAGAAGACGTGCTTGTGCTCAAGATACTCTCCCTGCTCACCTTTAAGTTTGGTCTACAAATTATAATAGGTCAGTTGCGTTTATACAGAAGTAAATACTTTTATATGGTGCTGAATCCAAAATTTCTTCACTCAATCACAACTCCAAAAACATGTATATAAAAAATAAATATTTATATTGTAGTGCAACACCATTTAATTTAAAGCTAATGGTTGAGTTCACAAAGTCTATACGCTCACATTACAGCAAAACACACTGTGCTCCACAACAGTATTGTAAAGTGTTCACTTCAACCAACATATACAATAGTGCTTCCCATCACCAATGAGTGTGCTATGCACTCACCCTCTTCCTTGAACCATATATCATGTAGGTCATAAGCACTATAAACGTTGGTAAATCTTTTGCTTGTCCACCATTATCCCTTAGTAGCTGTTTCCTTGCTACTGGCCCTTTAAGAGACCGGATTTCAGCTTCCCCCCGGGATGGTAAGTGCTCAGGGAAAAAGAGGACAAATCATTGTGCAACCCCATAAAAAAGATTTATTTTATTAAGCTATTAAAATCCACTCACAAAGTGCAAAACAATGAAGGCTTGTAATTCCCATGACAGGAATGCTTCCTTCTCACCACACTTCCTGGTTTGCACAATACTGGAAATGATGTCACAAGGCTCCACCCACACATTACGTCACTGGTCACATGACTTCCTCAGGACGTCACACGTTAGGTCACTAGGCTCCTCAGGACGCGTTACGTCACTGGTGAGTGATGTGTGTTTTGCTGTAATGTGAACATATAGGTTTTGTGCACTCAACTGTTAGCTTTAATTTAACAGTGTTGCACTACGATATATATTCTGTTTTTATATACACGTTTTTGGAGTCGTGATTGAGTGAAGAAATTTTGGTTTCATCGCCATATTAAAGGATTCCCTTCTGTAAAAACGCAAGTGACCTATTGTAATTTGTAGGTCAAACTTAAAGGTGAGCAGGGAGAATATCTTGAGCACAAGCACGTCTTCTAGAAAGTGATTGTTAAAAGCACTAATTTGGACTTTCTGTGATTTGGGAGTTGGACTTTTATTGGAGTGTGGATTTATTTTGCATGGGATTACTGGAGGATTTTTTAATTTCATTTATATGTCTGGATGAGGAGTTAGCGCACTACACATTCTTGGTTTATATAAATTTTAAGTGAGGCTACACTTAGTGGGTGCAGCAATCTTCGTTTGTTTATTTTTATTCAGGGTGTAGCAGGGTGTGAGTCTTTTCAATTTTTCCTATATTTTGAATGTTTTGTATCTAGTGATTCCCAGATTTGGTCCTATTTTTCAATCAGGCTTCTTCTCTTTTATTCTTTTTAGGTCTCCCTCGATCTCGGAGTCAAACATGTCTTCCTGAGCTGCTCAGGTTCCTCGGACAGAATGTTCATGCACGAAAAAACAAAAATGTTGACATCCTTTGGCAAGCTGCTGAGGTATTGAACAACATAATTTATAGGAGGAAGTATTGTCAATGACCATTAGAGTCTGTATTTCAAAGAAAAACTTTATACCATATAGTTACTGCTCTGAATGCTTCTTTTCAACACATTGACGTTAAGCCATTTGGGCCTAGAATGCCTGAGCTTTTGCCATCTTTTGGATCTATGGGTTGGCGCATAGACCTATACACAAAGTGTAGGGGTTAGTATAAATACCCACATAGTTGTGGTCATAACGTTCCACATTCCATTTCGATCAAATGGTTGCAAGCATATTAAAGTGGCTCTAAAGGCTCAAGGTTTTTTTTACCTTCATGCATTGTATGCATGAAGATAAAAAACCTTCAGTGCACAGCTCCCCCCCCCCCCCATACTAACCTGGGCCTGATCTCAAACCAGTGATGTGCACAAGAGCAGCGGCTCTCCCAGGTCTCTCTCTCATCATTGGCTGAGACACAGCTGTGGGAGCCATTGGCTCGGTGTCGAGCACACACAAGTGCCCCCAGAGCAAGCAGTTTGCTCTGGGGGTACTCGGTAAGGTAGAGGGCTAGAAGCACCGGCAAGAGACCTGAGAGTAGGAGGATCGGGGCTGACCTGTTCAAAACTATTTAACAGAGCAGGGCTATATGACATGTATATTATTTTAACCACTTGCCTACTGGGCACTTTTAACCCCTTCCTGCCCAGGCCAATTTTCAGCTTTCAGCGATGTTGCACTTTGAATAACAATTGCGCAGTCATGCAACACTGTACCCAAACAGAATTTTTATCACTTTTTTTTTTAGACAGAGCTTTCTTTTGGTGGTATTTAATCACCATTGGGTTTTTTATTTTTTGCTAAACAAACTAAAAAAGACTGAAAATTTTTGAAAACAAACTTTTTTTCTTAGTTTCTGTTATAAAATTTTGTACATTAGTAATTTTTCTCCATCATTGATGTGCGCTAATGAGGCTGCAGTGATGGGCACTGATAGGCTGCACTGATGGGGCACTGGTAGGTGGCACTGATGAGCATTGACAGGCATCACTGGTGGGCATTGACAGGCAACACTGGTGGGCACTGAAAGGCAGCACTCCTATATGGCACTGATAGGCAGCACTAATGGGCACTGATAGGCAGCACTGATTGAAACTGTTAGGCAGCACTGATAGGCGCCACTGACTGGCACTGATAGGCGCCACTGACGGGTGGCACTGATAGGGGGCACTGATTGACGGAAATGATAGATGGCACTGAAATGCAGGTCTGATGGGTGCTGATATGTGGCATTGATGTGCACTGATGGGCACTGTCAGTTGGCATTGATGGGCACTGTCAGTTGGCATTGATGGGCACTGTCAGTTGGCATTGATGGGCCCTGTCAGTTGGCATTGATGGGCACTGATAGGTGGCATGGATCAGCACTGATGGGGCTACACTGATCATCAGGGCACTGATCATCAGTGCCCTGATGATCAGTGTAGATGTTCCCTCTGAGGAATGCCGCTTATCAGCTCTCCTCACGCACTATCAGCCGATAACCGGCATTTCCTGTTCACATGCGATCAGCTGTGATTGGATACAGCTGATCGCATGACAGAGCCTGTGTCATTGGCTTTTTACTGTGATTGGTGATCTGCTGTGTCCCAGGGACACAGTGCACCATCGATCGCCGCACACGCCTGGGGGCGTGCATGTGCAGTTATAGTGGGAGAACGTCATATGACGTCCTCCCAGAACGAGAGAGCCGCCGCCCGCACAGTCATTTATGGCGGGCGGGAGGTGGTTAAAGAAAAAAAAAATGAAGACTTTGGAAATGCTTTAAGCTGGAGTCTCCTGCACCCATACAGGAGTTGATTGTCTACAAATATGGTCTACATTGACCTGTGTATTTAATAATAAAATGCCCAGAAAGGTCTGAGTCATGGGTTAATCATATTTTGCAGTCCCATTCTTACTTTCACTGTAACTACCATACACTCTACCATACAACACTGTTTTTGTAGCCTTGCATAACACATAGTGACATATTCTAACTAGCACAGGTCCCCAGTTCCCTTTTATGTGATGAAATGTCAACTGTGACTTGTATATTGTCATTTGAGAGGATCAGACCTTTACATTAAAGGCATCAGTTTTATTAGTTTCCAGGTACATTTAAAATGCTGTTGGGCATTTTTTTTATAAAAATGAATTATGGTACATTCAGTAAAATTGTGAAAAAGAAAAAATGTAAGTTTCAACCTCTGGTAGTCAACATACTATGAGGTATGGGGAGCATCAGCAGCAGCCCATGACCTCATCAATGGTCCGCATGTAATATTCCATTTATGAAATTGTAAAGGAGACTTTCAGAACTTGCAGACATAATTTTCAGAGATGTGTGTACATTCTACAGATGTGGTTGGATATTGGAGATCCAGAAGAGAGAAACTTGGGGTGTGTTACATGAGAAAGCTATCATTAGAGTCCCTTTGCCAAATAATGCTCCCGACACTTATTGCTGGGGTGCCATGGCTGTACAACTGTCAACAAAGGGCCACAAGTTTGACACTGTCAGTTTAAACAGTATGGTAAAAATGGGAACATACTTAGTTTGTTCAGTTTATTATGAATTTATTTTTTTATTATATCTTTTGAATTGTATGTTCATTATCCTTAACCAGATATGTCGACGACTTAATGGAGTTCGGTTTACAAGCTGTAAAAGTGCCAAGGATCGTACTGCTATGTCAGTGACACTGGAGCAATGTCTTATTTTGCAACATGAACATGGGATGGCCCCACAGGTCTTTACACAAGCTTTGGAGTGTATGAGAAGGTAAGGAAAGCTTGTTGTTTATTAATGCTTAAGTACAAGAACTGGATGAGCTACAGATGTGGGCTTCCCAAAAAAAGTTATTTCTCCACAAAAATAAAGATTGTGTACTTGGTTATTATGAACATTTCTAGATAGCAAGAGCATTTTTCTGCAAATCTCTTATTTGTATTCTCATATAGGAGTAATTAAAAATGCCATTTTGGTCCGAATTTTTAGGTTAAAATTTTAGGGATCCAGATTCTTATAAGAGTTGCAAAATGCAATTGTGCTGGCTGCACTGATGAAATCAATAAGGAAGCAATACGTAATGTCCTACAAAGACTGCAGCCATTACTATGATTGGGAACGCATCTGCAGGTTATGCTGGTTCACTTGCAGCTATACATTGGAACATAGGTAGGCAACCTATTGTTTCTAGGTGGTATGGAACTGACAATCCAGCCAATTGTGCTGGGAGAGGTTGTCAAACAATGCAGGAGCCATAGTTTGCCTACTTCTGCTCTAAACATCCCAGCTCCTTGTCAGAGCGCTCATAATGTTTGAATGTTTGTCACGACTTTGCCTCCCCTTGCCATCTCACTCTGTTGATATGATGTTCCTGCATCAATGTTCTATGTGCAGAAGCAGCTGTGGAATAAAAATATCTAATTGATAAAAGTAGCATTTTATTTCCTTTTAATGTGCTCGTATAAACATAGCATTCACATCTAACCCTGCACTTTACTTTCCTCAAGAAAGGATCTGATACCAGTCTGCAGCCTTTCCCCCCTTTGTAATTTAAAGATGCCCCCTCCCCCTTCCCTGGCTTGTTCTCCTCTGCCTTGTCTCTGTGTCTGTTTTCATCCTCATTCTCAGTTTCATCTTACCCTCTCTGTTTTGTTCTTTTATTTGACCCTTTCTTAGTTTTAGTACATACACGTTTCTTTCAAATTGACTTTTATTTAGGGAACACAGCAGGGGTGGACTGACAACTCATGGGGCCCCCGGGCAATAGGGGATCATGGGGCCCCTGTGTCCTTGCCCAAACTCAAAAAAGCCTATGAAAAAGGTACCAGGGGCATCTCATGGGGCTCCCTACTGACCCCGGGCCCTCAAGCAGTGCCTGAGTTTCCAAATGGTCAGTCCGCCCCTGGAACACAGATAAGTTACATTGGCATTGATAGCTTAGCTTTTGAGGTTATAGACAGGGCCACTGTTAGATATCACGGGGCCCTGTACAGCATACCTGACAGCCCCCCACTGCCAGAGGAAATATCCAAATTATATTTATGATAAAAATACACTAAAAACATTATTAATGGACACAATCCCAACCATATTCTTGTGAAATCTAAATGATAAAACTGTACTGAGTTCATAAATAAAGCTGTGTGTGTAATTGAGGTCTTGGGGCTCATTCACATGGGTGCTGTGGCCTGTAGAGTGGGAATCAATGGTTTGTTTTTGTGGCTGTCGCCGTTTGCAGGCAACCTATGTTACACTATGGAAATGCTGCAGGTCCTAATTTGACAAGCATATGGGTGCAGGTGTACAGACCTGAACACAGACAGTGAGCGTTCAGGGCCACTTCCCCACGCCTTCACACCTGTCAGATTAAAACCTGTGTTCATACAGCTGCTGTGTCCCCATAGTGTAACAGGTGGCTCCAGCCACATGAACAACCCCCTCATTCATGCTGTACAGGCCAGAGGACCTGTGTGAATGGGGCATTTTTGCCATTCTTTTTTCTTCAGGCAATTAATTTCAATGGGCTGCCTAACGTGTGGGAACATGCGAAAATACTGCAGGCATATTATTTTAAAAGTGTGTTGCACCTAACCGCACAGTAGTGGCTGTGAATGCGTGTGTGTTTACTAGACGTGTGGAGGTGCAATTAAGTTTGCCTCATGGTACCTGCACACATCTGCAGAGGGCATTGCATTTCATTGCTGTGCAGGAAAATGTGTGCTCTTGCATGCGTTTCTGCACCACAAATGGTGTGAACAAGTTCCTAAGGGCCGGTTCACTCTATAGAAACGTAGTCTAGATGTGTTCCAGATGCATTTTTTATGCGTGTTTGTTACGTGTTCCGGTGTGTTTTTTATGCGTTTTTGACGCGCTCCAGTTAATTTTTCTTCATTTTAATTAGGGACATGTGTGTTCCAGTGTGTTTTTGGTGCATTCCGGTGCATTTTTTTGCATTGTACCGTGTTCCAGTATAGTTCTGTGCAGAAAAAAATGCAGAATGTTCTACTTTTTTTTTTCTGCAACCGGAATGCACCGGAACTGCAAGCACTGATGTGAGCTATGACATTGACAAACATTTAACCTACTTTTCTGTGTGTTTTGGATGCAGAAAATAAGCAAGTGAAACACGTGTAGTGTTAACTGGCCCTAAAGACCGGTTCGCACTATAGAAATGCAGTCCAGATGTGTTCTGGATGCGTTTTTGCATGCGCGTTTTTGGCACGTTCCAGTGCGTTTTTGATGCGTTTTAATGCGTTCCGGTGCAAATTTTTTTTTATGCATTCCAGTTCATTTTTTCCCCTTCTCTTTTTCTTCAATTTAAATAGGGACATGTGTATTACAGTGTGTTTGTGGTGTGTTCCAGTGTGTACAGGGGTGTTTTTGGTGTGTTTTACTGCATTCCAGTACAGTTCTGTGCAGAAAAAAATGCAGCCTATTCTACTTTTTTTTTTCTGCAACTAGAACACACTGGAACTGCAAGCACTGATGTGAACTATGACATTGACAACCATATAACCTACTTTCTGTGCGTTTTTGGTTGCAGAAAAAAATGCAACTGAAACACGTCATGTGAACTGGCCCTAAAGGTTATTATAGGTCAGGGAACGGGACTGACCAGGAACTGTGAATTCAATCAGACTAGTGATGAGATACAATCAGGAATTGTATAATAATGTGATATCTGAGCTGGAGATGATAGGAAATGAGACACATTCACTTGATCAGTAAATAAATAGTTAAATAAAAAGAGTGGGACGGGGATGCATAGATTTGCAGAGGGAATAAGTGATGACAGTGGGTGGGGGTCAAGTGGTATAAGGAAAGAGAGGTGTGTAGCCATGAACAGAAAGGGATCAGCAGTCTGGGGGAGAGAAACAAAGTTGCAATCAAATGTAAACAGAAGGAAACTTGAAAGTGTCAAACCTGTGGAGGAGAGCAGGAGAGCCAACATTTCGAACACTGAGCCGCTGTGTAATAGAATGACAGGAGCAGGGGCGGACTGACCATTTGGAAACTTGGGCACTGCCCGAGGGCCCGGGGTCAGTAGGGGGCCCCATGAGATGCCCCTGGTACCTTTTTCATAGGGTTTTTTGAGTTTGGGCAAGGACACAGGGGCCCCATCATCCCCTAGTGCCCGGGGCCCAGTGAGTTGTCAGTCCGCCCCTGGACAGGAGGCTAACAATGAAATTTAGCAGCTGAAGATGGGCTTGTCTGCGCCCGGGCCCTCCCCCCCCCCCCCTTATCAGCGGCCCTGGTTATAGACATCCATCATTGGCAACAAAATAACATATGCTTAACAGAAGTGGCCAATAGAAAAAGACCATCACCATTAAATTGAAAGCAAAACAATGTAGCGGATTGGATGTTGTAGCAACAAAGTGCTTTCTTTTTCTATATCACAAAAAGAGAGCAGGGAGGATTGGGAGAAATCAGAAAGGAGAAGGATGAGGAAGAAAGCAAGTGGTAGGGTACTAAGATAAGACGCTAGTAGGAAGGTGTATCTGCAGCAGTCTGTGAACATATTATCTAGTAAAGGCAGTTTAGCTTTCAGAAGCCTAGGTGCTGTAAAAAAAAAAATTCTGTGTCATTGAAGATAGAGGTAGTCTAACTGTCAGAGTTGGTCCCATTTGCATTGAAGTCAGAAAGTCTTTAAATTGTTTTGAGTCTTTGTGCACCATCTAGGCTGACCAAAGAAAATTTTTCATCTGTATCTCAGCCATCGGCCACTAGCCTTTCCATATACATTATACTGTATAATTCAACCATTCAGGTAGTGGAGACACAAGAGGATTTCCAGTATCTAGGAATAGTTTGGTGAGCAATGTAAATGAAAAATCTTAGTATGGATCCCTTTGCCACTGAAAATGATTGTGAAAGCATTGTGAAGACCATGAGCTTGGGGGAATTCACAAGGTGTTCTTGATATAATCTATTATATAGCTTACTGGTAAAGTCCCAGAAGCATTTGATGGGTTGGCAGCCCCAGGGCCGCTGTTAGATATCACAGGGCCCTGGCACCCCCCCCCACTGCCAGAGAAAATATCAGAATTATATTTATGGTAAAAATGTGTGTAATTGAGGTCTTCGGCTCATTCACATGGGTGCTGTGGCCTGTAGAGTGTGAATCAGTGGTTTGTTGTTGTGGCTTGAGCCGCTTGGAGCTGTTTTCAGGCAACCTACAGTATGTTACACTATAGAAACACTGCAGGTTCTAATTTGATAGGCATATGGGTGCAGGTATACAGCCCTGAACACAGACAGTGAGCATTCAGGGCCACTTCCCCACGCCTGCACACCTGTCAGATTAAAACCTGTGTTCATACAGCTGTTGTGTCCTCATAGCATAACAGGTGTCTCCAGCCACGTGAACAACCCACTCATTCATGCTGTACAGGCCTTAGGACCTGTGTGAATGTGGCATTTTTGACAATTTTTTTTCCTCAGCCCATTAATTTCAATGGGCTACCTAACGTGTGGGAAGTGTTGCACCTAACCACACAGTAGTGTGGTGCCATGTGTTTTTGTGGCTATGAATGCATCTGTGTTTACTAGATGTGTGGAGGTACAATTGAGTATTCATGGTACCTGCGCACATCTGCAAAGGGCATTGAGTTTCTTTGCTGTGCAGGAAAATGCGTGCTCTTGCTTGTGTTTCTACAGCACAAATGGTGTGAACAAGTCCTAAGGGCTGGTTCACAATATAGAAATGCAGTCTAGATGAGTTCCGGATGCATTTTTGCATGCATGTTTTTGATGCATTTTTTAGCATGTGCTGGTTTGTTTTTGACACGTTCCAGTGCCTTTTTTATGCATTCCAGTTAATTTTTTCTCTTCTCTTTTTCTTCAGTTTAATTAGGGACATGTGCGTTCCAGTATGTTTTTGATGCGTTTTACCACGTTACAGTACAGTTCTGTGCAGAAAAAATGCAGCATGTTCTACTTTTTTTCTGCAACTGGAACGCACTGGAACTGCAAGCACGTATGTGAAGTATGTATATAGGATAAGTGCAGCGCTAAAAATAATCCGGACTGATTTATGGTAGCAATGTTCATAAATGGGTAGTTAGTCCACAATATAAGAGCTCAAAGGTGATATATTATTCCCACGATCGTAGTTCGAATAAGACTCCGTGAGAGGCAGGATATGTATAAAATGCGCACTCACCGGAAGCACAAAGAAAATGCGCAATGTATCAGCAAAAAGGAGGTCTGCCAGGGGGTCCCTTTCAGGATACGAATGCAGCCAGCTCAGGATGGATGGACATCGTCTAGGTCAGGGGTCTGCAACCTTTAAGACATAAAGAGCCACTTGGACCCGTTTCCGAAGGGGAAAAAAAGACTGGGAGCCGCAAAACCATTGCAACATTTAAAACAAATCCGACACTGCATATATTGCAAAAAGCGCTCTGGTCATGAAGGGGGTTTAAGGGCCCAGTAAGCAAAGGGTTAATCAGGGCCACAGTGTATCGTCATAATCACAATCATAGCCTTAGGTCAGTGGTGGGCAACCTTTTTTTTCAACTGAGCCAAATCTCGCCAAAACCACGATTGAAATTTATTTTGAGAGACACATTTTTAAAACTGAAAATACATCCCCCATATAGTAATTCATCCCCCATAGTAATTCATCCCCCATAGTAATTCATCCCCCATATAGTAATTCATCCCCCATAGTAATTCATCCCCCATATAGTAATTCATCCCCCATATAGTAATTCATCCCCCGTATAGTAATTCATCCCCCCATATACTGTAGTAATTCATCCCCCATATAGTAATTCATTCCCCCATATAGTAATTCATCCCCCATATAGTAATTCATCCCCCATATAGTAATTCATCCCCCATATAGTAATTCAATCCCCATATAGTAATTCATCCCCCATATAGTAATACATCCCCCATATAGTAATTCATCCCCCATATAGTAATTCATCCCGCATATAGTAATTCATCCCCCATATAGTAATTCATCCCCCCTATAGTAATTCATCCCCCATATAGTAATTCATCCCCCATATAGTAATTCATCCCCCCTATAGTAATTCATCCCCCCTATAGTAATTCATCCCCCCTATAGTGTCAATTCACTTACCTTTGCTCCGCGCGTTCCTCTCGCTGTGTTCCCGCGCCGTTCGGGTCTTCAGGGCGGACTGTGAGAGGAGAGGAGTTCGTCACGCTGCCCCGCCTACATCCTGACAGCCAATGTTTGGAGGAGGGAGGGGAGCGGGCGCCCGGCACACAGAAGAGCCGCATTAAACTGTGTAAATAGCCGCGGCTTGCCGACCACTAAGTTACGGCAACCCTGTTGCATGTCACCTGGTGGGCAGTGTGCTCCGGAGCCGCAGCAAAGTTGAAAAAGAGCTATATGCGGCTCTGGAGCCGCGGTTTGCCGACACCCGGTCTAGGTGGATGTTCTCAAAACCGGAGGTCCCCTTTAAGGACACGGGTGCAGCCTCTTAAGTACAGTGGAATAGTCACCAGAGGGAGCTCTGGGGGATTAAATGCTCAATGCAGAGCAACAGATGGAAATACCCATAGTGTAGTAATGTCATAAAAATTTAATGAAGGCTGTTATGCAGCTGCAAATATATATATATATATATATCTATATCTATATCCTCATACATGTAAATGCTGAACATGTGCCAAAGGTTGTATCAAACCAGCAGGCAGGAATATTGCAGCAACAAGTTGTTATGAGCACTAACCAGCTGGTGATCAAATGAGGCCGCCGGATCTCCGTGACCCGGCGGCGTGACGTCAAAGCTTGCAGGCTCCTCCAAGACACGTTTCGTACACTAGTACGTCTTCAGAAGGGGTGTGGATTGGATCTGCGGAGCATAATGGATTGGACTCCGATCCATTATGCTCAATCCGCAGATCCAATCCATCCTGCGGGGATCGTCGGCTTTCTTTACAACTTAACTTTTCTTGGAGCAGGTCCGGGACAACTGCGCATATCCCGGTTTCAGGCACGATCAATCGATGATAGCAGTAATTCTATCATCAATTGATCATGCCTGAAACCGTGACATGCGCAGTTGCTTCAGGGGGACATATCTACATGGGAGACACATTTTGCCGATACACCAGTGTCACCCCGCAGGATCGTCCGCATGCAACCTATACGGGGTGACACCGGACCGTGCCAAGAAAAGGTAAGTTGTAAAGAAAGCTGACAATCCCGGCAGGATCGTCGGTTTGCTTTACAACTTACCTTTTTGTGGTGCGGGTCCGGTGTCACCCCGTGTGGTCGATGTCACCCAGTGCGGACCGCACCCCCCGCACTTGCCTTGGGACGCCACTGGCAGGAGTACCCACTTATCAGCGTCCCTGGGCAGCCCCACCAAATATGAAAAGTATTGCTAGAGATATAGTCTGACATCAACAACAGGTATCCAGGTGGAAAGGGTATACAGTATATGCACATTATAAATTATACCAATCATCAGGAGGCTTTTAAAATAGAGAAGACTTTAAGTACACTTCACTGATCTCCCTCTGTATGGAGCTGCTTGTCTCAATGCAAATCTTACATATCAAGCAGCATGCCTCATACATGCAGTGTGAGAGATTGTATTTTGCTTTATTAGTCTAAGCAGCATATTTATTAATATGTGACATTCCTTAATTATTCACTGCAGGTGAATCTTCCTGGTGCATATGTTTTTATGTACAGTCATTGATTTAGCAGCAAACAATGTATGATCCATGCCACATTAACGTCATGATAAATATGCCTCCTTATACTGTATGTTGGCTAATGTGTTCATTTGGCTTTGTGCAATATCTATAATTAAAGGTAGACTCCTGCCGAAAATGAAACCTTGAAATACATACAGGAACACAGCCTACATGTTCCTTACTTTGGTTTTTCATCCAGTCATTTCTGTAGTGCTCTAATGCACCCCACTTATTTTCAGATAAAGTGAGAACCCCTGTTTCCAATGCCAGGAAAGAATTCCCAAACCCACTCAGGCTCCTTGCAGTGTCTCACATTTAGAAAGCCTGATACCTAGGTGTCAGTAAGTGTGTTAGAAATTATTGGTGAGGTGCTCTGTGGATTCTGGCTACATTGGATCAAAGTAAGCTGAACTGATTCTCAATGAAACCTTGTCACAGAGACAGGGAATGAAGGGAAGTCTCCTAAAAAGACAGACAGCTAATTATCAGTAAACCTACGGGTTGACCCCTGATACCTGAGCATTACCTGGACATTGTAGGTTACAGCAGAACTGACTGAGATAACTAACATGAGAGCCCTGTGCATGTAATCAGTGGCAAGTGTTGTTAGAATGGTTAGGACTGTCTTGTACAGTTTATAACCATACATTATTATACAGGATTTATATAGCGCCAACGGTTTGCTCAGCACTTTACATTATAGTGGGAGACAATACAGTAATAATACAGTTCAATACAAGAGGGATTTGAGGGCTCTGCTCCATGGAGCTTACAATCTAGGAGGGCGGGGTGAGTGGTACAGTAGGTAGTAACTGTGGGGGATGGAGTGGTTGGAAGAGTAGAGGATTCCAGAATTAGCGGAAGGCGGGATAGGCTTCCCTGAAGAGATAGGTTTTCAGTGATCGCCTAAAGGCAGGTAGAGTAGGTGAAAGTCTGATAGATTGGGGTAGGGAGTTCCAGAGGATGGGTGACGCCCTGGAGAAGTCTTGGAGACGAGCATGGGAGGAGGAGATAAGGGAGCTAGAGAGTAGGAGGTCTTGCGGAGTGTATGGTTAGGTTGATATTTAGAGACCAGATCGGTTATGTAAATTGGGCAGTGTTGTGGATGGCTTTATATGTCATTGTTAGTGTTTTGAATTTTTTCTGTTGGGCAACTGGGAGCCAGTGGAGGGATTGGCAGAGAGGGGTGGCAGATACAGAATGGTTAGTAAGGTGGATGAGTCTGGCAGCAGTGTTCATGATAGACTGGAGTGGGGATAAACTGCGAAGAGGTAGGCCAATGAGGAGGGAGTTACAGTAGTTGAGGCGTAATATGACAAGGGAGTGAATGAGTTGCTTAGTGGTTTACGAGGTTAGAAACGGTCATATCTTGGAGATGTTGCAGAGGTGAAGTCTACATGATTTTGTCAGTGATTGGATCTGGGGCTGGAAGGACAGATGGGAGTCTAGGATTACCCCTAGTACCCTGGCGTGAGGGGATGGACTGAGGATGGTGTTAGCGATATTTATGGTGAAGTCAGTGGGGGTGGTGGGCAGTGGGGAATACCAGGAGCTCAGTTTTGGAAAGGTTGAGTTTGAGGAAGTGGAGTAACATCCAAGCCAATATGTCACTTTTGTCACATGTATGTACCCTTAAAGCATCCCACTTGCTAAGAATACTAGACACTGACTGTAAAGTGTTTAATCTGTATGTCAAAACCAGCTTAAAGTGGAATTCCCAGGCTCTTACTAACTAAACATAAAACTGCTCCCACCTCTTCTGACTCCTGTACTAACTACCCTGTAGAAAACAATCCTTATACTTGCCCATTTTGAGAGCTCTCCAGGCTGGTCACGTGATCTTCCCAGCGACTGGCTTCAAGAAAGAAGAGAAAGCACTGATAATGGATGGAATGCCTGGGCAGTGACGTCTCCCATAGGCTTTCTATGGGTCATCCACTGTCTACTGTCTCTCCATTCCCCTCAAGCCACCACTGGGACCCAATCACATGACCGAACCAGAGCAACCTAAGAATAAGCAAGTACAAGCATCTTCCTTGTACAGGGTAGTTAGAAGAAGAGTCCGAAGAGGGTTGTGTCCTTTTTAGGCTTAGTAAGAGCTTGGAATTCCACTTTAGGCATAATTCATAACGTTTCTTGTAATATTTAATGTGTAGCCCTGTCCATATTAAACCTAGCTAAGAAAAGTGTTGCAGTGAGATATTTATGATTAGTGCGTATTCACACCTCATCATCAAAATAGGTATTTTTCAGCTCGATCTCTGCAGTAATTACCAGTATCTCATTAACTCTCCAATCCCACCATATAAGTTACTATCACGGTAGTATAAAATGTCATCTTCAAAGCTGAAAGGGTCAAATCCTGTAAAGGTTGTTCATGGTCCGCTTGCATTTCAGATTGCCACTGCTTTGCAGCATGTTGATGCATGGTAGCATGGACTAGTGGCTGTCACAGCTAGATCAAACATGAAAGCCTACCAGAAGTCTGTTTCTTTTACTCTTCACTAGTTTACAATGCTTTTTTCTTATGTTTTTTCTCTTTCTGTTCTCTCTTTTCTCTCCTTTTTTACTCTGCTAATCTGCTAAACTTATTTTACTTATATCACTTTTACCTTTGTCCTACAAATATACTGTCCATTTCTAACTTGTTCTCTTTATGTTGCGTCCTCCCTCCTGCTTCTTTATTTTCTCCACTGTATGTTTCTTCATTTTAATTTAATTCCCATAATCCTTTTTCTTTTGCTCCCCCCCCCCTCCCCCGAACGTTATCCTCTTCACAGCATTGGAACGCGAGAAATAGTCACCCAGAAGAACTTGAGTGGCTTGGTTCCGATCCGAGATTTCAGGCTGGACCCCAGCCTCCTTTACTCTGTCCCTTTGTTAGCACTCAGCCCTAACTTACTTATAGTGTGGCTGTTCCTCAGCATAGCATACCTGGTGGCCAGATTTCGTTGCAAATGAAGACTGGGCAGAGATGTGTATACCTGGAAGTGTGAACCCCCCTGGGGACGGGAAAAGGGACACCCAAGGGAAATAATTGAGCTGTACCCTAGATCTATGCCTTACTATTTTACTCTTGGAGTCTGGGACAGCTCAGTGGAATGGAGCAAACGGTTTTTGTATATATAGCTTCCTCATGACTACATACCTCCATGTCTTGATGCTGCTCTGTATTTAA
Source organism: Staurois parvus (assembly GCF_062004578.1). Lineage (NCBI taxonomy): Eukaryota > Metazoa > Chordata > Amphibia > Anura > Ranidae > Staurois > Staurois parvus. The sequence continues at coordinate 1,035,160 of NW_028318430.1, forward strand.
ATCATGCAAATGCAATACATGCAACTATCGCTTTGTAGCTTATGTACCAACAGATACAGTATTCTATTAGATTTTGTATCGCACCTGCTCTTGCCATTTCACATGGCTCATGCCTGCTTTCCAAAGCATAGATGCTTATCTGGGAAAACTATACTTTTTTGTTTTTTGGGGCCCTTAGTGGCTCTGTAATTGCTTTAGAGTACATTTTAAATTGACTGAACTCTACAGTGATTGAATCTCCCTCAGATGCATGCTGTTTAAAAAGTATTTATTTTTATGTAACTTTTTTTAAAGCGAAAAATCAAACTGTTCTTCCCAACTTTCTGCCTCCTCCATTTCCTTGTTATGACAGTTGTTAGACTAGTCCTGCAGTAGAGTCTACACAGAATTGTAATTGCACCACTACATGGGGCAACTTTGCTATTTTGAGGTTTAGTGTTGCCTCACGAAAAATCCATTGTGAAACCATTTGGTGTTGAGATGGGTGGTGGGGCAATGGTATGGTCCAAAAAAGTGCCTTCTGCACAGAACTGAATGAATATTACAGCCTGTGATGTTATATGCTTCCTTTATCCTTTAATATGCCAAAGTTAGACATGCTTTCAGACATTTCAAATATTTTATTTCAACTCTATGTACAATAAATGGGACAAAAACATAACAAATCTGTCGGGAGTTTACGTTTTATGGGATTGGTGGCTGTGGTGGGTTTATATTTGTATGAACAGTATAAAGTAGATGCTTGTACTAAATTGGGTTTTTGATAGCTTGAATAATAAAGTTTGCTTTACTGGAGTTTTATATGCATGATATTCGCTGACTTCTGTGATACAGTAGAGACCATTTGTATCACACGTATGGTTACCATCCAGTAGAATAGTATTTTACTTTTGCAAACTGGTCTTGTGCACATACAAATCTGATAGGTGCAGGAGAAACTGAAACCACACTTTAAACATTTTAACAATGAGGTGGCAAATTGCCTGAAATTTCACATAAAATTCAATTTACTAGTTCTGTGAATTACACTAAAGCAGGCCATAGATAAGTCAAAAACCAAACAAAAAATCTTGGTTGTTTATTTTTGGCATCATCAGTGTACCAGCTGTCGCAATCGAAGGTGCCTGATCCAACATGCTGGATTTTGTTTATAAAAACTAAACAAATGATGGCACAATCATATGCACCATTTTCGTTTTTCGGTCCAGAGAATATTTGGTTTTCGACTGGTCTATGGCCAGCCTAACACCCCTTACTCTAAAATGTTTTCCTAAAGTGGAACTAAACCCATCAATTTAAAGGTTAAATTCACCTTCTAACAAAAAATATTAAATGTACATATTTTGCATTTAAAAAAATGTGCATTTATTATTTTTTGTTTTTGGAGCCTGTAATACATTGTACCAGTGATCAGCAGATCGCTGGTGCCATGCAGGTCTCTCCCTGACCTGTCTGTATATCTGCTTGCTCGCACATCCCGTACAGGCAGCAGATACTGACAGGAAGGCTCAATGAACTGCCGTGGCGATGTGGAGCTGCAAAGGCTGTTGGAGTTTGTAGTTTTCCAATTCACAGAATACCGTGAATGAGTGAGGCAACTGGGCGGGCAGAAAATTGCGACAGCTAGCGGGGAGGAGAAGATCCCCCCTAGGTGTCACAACTGAGATCGGGGGTTTGGGGACCGGTCCATTCGTAACATGTTACATGCTACACCCTGAATGTGGGTGTAACATGTTACTAAAGGTGAACTAATCCTTTTACCATTTCAAAAAACGGTTACATTGCTGGCATGGTGGAAATGCTAACTGTCACATTTGCTTGTGTTGTCAACCAAACTGTCAGCCATCAAATGGCTGCTGTCATAGCTGATCAAATGTGCAGTACCATGACAGTTACAGATCAAACAGAGGCTAAGATGGCAGCTTCCTTTGCTGAAAATGATAGGAGGGATTAGTTCTAATACCTTTAAGTGTGGGCAAGACATCCAGGTGCTACCGATTTGTATTGTGATTGGTTTATTACTGTATATACTTCCATATTTTAGAAATAATCTAAGGTTAAAATCAGTGGTAAGTATTTTTGTTGATTTAGTCATACCACTGTTACTTAAATAGCATTTAGAATATTATGGAATCACCTGGTGTCTGCTAAAATGGAAGCATACCAAGCTTTGCAATTTGATTGGTTTTTACAAGGTATCATACATAGTACATACTTGTCTGTATAACATGCTACATATACTAGAACCTGCTACTTCTACAAGCATTCTGCTGCTTGTAATATTAAGCCCCATCATCATGTATCCTTCTGTCAGTTCTGCTTCCACCACTCCTGGACAGAAATTTTGAGGCTGTTTCCACAGCAGTAAGACTGTACTTTTTGACAAACAGTGATTGGCAATAGTTTACTACTTCTGTATTATCTCTCATAATCCCATTACATTAAGCACAGTGTCATGGGCCATACAGCTGTGTCCTGAAGGCCACAGGCAGCCAGCTCTTCACTGCCAGGAAGCATCGTAGAGGTTAGTTCTATTGCAATAACTGTGTATTATTTTCCTTAAAATATTATTGTCTAGAGTTTACAAAGAAGTACTGTTAGGAGGCCACAAATTTATTCTCAACAAGTCTTACCTTGTTTGTATACCTATTCCATGGTGCTTAATACTTTGTTCACTAGGTCACAATTGGTACACCAGAGGTTACAAAAGCCTGGGTCAGATTATGTTTTTTTGGGTTTTTTTCCATGACCCATGTGACACATCATGTCTTTTTAATGGTTGTTTTTTTAGTCAGCATTTTTATTGTTTATTTACCTCTCAGGTACAGTATAGCAAAGCTGGTTTACCTTGCTTTTATCATGCTTTACATGTGAACATAAAATGCAATACCTAAAGCTTTTTATTCCACAAAAAAAAAAAATCCTGCTTGTAAAGCTGGTCTGCACATACCACTCTATTAACATGCATCTGCATCCTTTAGCATCCATAGTGTGCTTTAAGTGTCTGCTTTGTGCATGTTTTCACTGTTTGTCCAGGTTTTAGTTTACTTTTTCTGCCTGTTTTCTCCCCAGTGAGGGCTGTCGCCGGGAAAACACCATGAAGAACGTGGGATGTCGCAAATATGCATTTAACAGTCTGCAGCTGAAGGCTTTCCCAAAGCATTACAGGCCTCCCGAAGGAACTTATGGAAAAGTGGAAACTTAGGGTCTCCCAAATGTTTCCTGAGGTTTACCACACAACCTCCCTCTGTAAATATGAATGAATTCATGCATATATATGACTTATTTTCTTTTTCTGTTCTTGGAGACGATGCCTGCATAAACTGAGCATGCACTAAAGAATCATTTGGTACAACATTAGTGTGACTTCTCACCAAGGCTGCTTAGGAATTGAACACCTGAATACAAGCTTGTTACCGACTTTCCTAAAGAGTTTGAAGGAGTGGGAGAAATCTATTGGCTGTCTTTGCACTCGGGTTTAGTAACCATTGAAGTCTCCTGCAGTTAAGGGACAAGTAACACATAGCATGCTTGGACTGCAGCCATTAAAATACAGTGAATCAAACTAATATGGCCTCATGTATGAAAATGCGCAGTAGAACGTGCTCCTATAGCTTTTAGTGGACTAAGAAAAAAGGTTGCTTTTGTACACGGGGCCCATAGGTTTTATGTGTTTTAAGTAACTTGGATGAAATGTAGTTCTTATTTAAGGCTATATTAAACATACTGTAATTAAGAGGAAATGGACTTTTCCAGTTTTTCCACATAAGTTATTCTAAATTTTTTGAAAGACAGTTGGTTATAATCCATACTCACTAGTAGTTATAGCTCGTTAACTTGCTCCTTACCTGTAAGATGGATGGAATAACTCATAAACACTACGAACTAAATACTTATCACAAGAGTCATCTACGTACTTTAGGGAGCACTTCCTTTTTGCCCCAATATTTTGCAAATAATCCAATTCTACCCCCCCTCCTTGGTTTTGGATTGGCCTGTAAAAGTGAAATTCTCTTATATATGTGATTGCTTAATAAAGGGTGCATGAGACAAATGGTAAACTGGTAATCATGGCATATCTACAAGACAGTCCAGTTTAATACTGCTCTAGCACCTCACCTTCAGCAGTCATTTGACATTTGTTTATTTCTTAAAGCTGAACTCCAAGCAAGCAGATAAATACAAATATGAAATACATGTAAAGGATTTGTTTCACCTGCCAAAAGGGTTTGTATTTCTGTCCATCCAGTTTTAAGATTTCCTCAGCCCTGCTATACAGCACAGTCAGACAAATGACGCTGTTTTCTCTATTATAGTTACGTTATCCTTCTGTTCTTTCTTTTGTCTCTTCCTGTCAGCATGTTCATTGACAATATATTTGCATGCAGCACAACTGATTGGCTTGCAGACTGCCTCTTCCTCTCCCAGTCTGAGTGCTGCTCTATAGGAGATTGCAAATAGTTGATATCAAGTCCAATGCAGATATTTAATAGTAGTTGTGTTAAAAAAATATTTATTAGTGTATTAATGAATACATAGCTGCATTAATGTGTCTTGATTTTATCTACCTGGAGTTCAGCTTTAAATTGTTACAAGTGAAATGGTGCCAGATAGTAATGTCTTTTAGAACACTGAAAATGTGAATATTCCTTGGCTATTAGCTGTAAGGTAGAAATTGCCCCCCTTGAATCTCAATTCAGATTTATATTTCCTGTTCAGTGTATATAAGCCTTTGATTGGTCAGTCATAGTCATTCACCTTAGCTCAGCTGTATGATGGGTTGTCGCACAACAAGCAGATGAATTGTTTGCAAGTATGGCTTCCCTCAGCCAAAGTGCACTCATACGTATGATGGTAATGGCTGAGGAGAAAACCTTGTCATGTTGCTTCAATGTCATTTTCCAAGTTTTTTTTTTTTTTTCTTTAATGGCACTTCTGACTAAGCAACCCAATATGGACATTACGTTCACAGACGTGGATTCTCAGTGCTTTCTTTCCTAGATCTGAAATGGACTAATGGGGGCTAGGAAGGAAGGGTGATGACATGTGGATTGTTATTTAATAGTTGTGACTAATGTATGCTGAATCAGGGGGAGCAAAAAAGGTAAAATTCAATTAGAGAGTTTTACCAAAAATTAAGATTTTCTTTTAAAATATTTAACAGTAAATGAGGGACGTAGGAGCAGTAAAATGTTGTGATGTTAGCCCATAATAAAACCATAAAATTGTGAAGTAACAAAAATAACATGTAGTGGATTTTAAATGCTAGCAGCTCTTAAAATGTTAGAATACTGCTTTATCACGGTGATGAAGCCTAACAACTTTGAATATATGAATTTTAAATCTACTAAGTAGTGAACTAATGATATCAATGTAAATGTATTTTTATAATAGTAAATTAGTAAGCGTGTGTTCTAAACTGCAGAAAGTCAGCTAGAGCCCACTTCATTTCCTGTCTGGAGGAAGTCCAGCATTATAGAACTCTTTCCTCCCCAACCAGACTTTCCCTGGCTCACCCTTTTCATTCATTGGATTTCACTGATTTCAATCAGAGGCTCAGCATCACATTTGGGCATTACCACAGCTTCCTGTTTTCAGGAAGCTACTATATGTACAGCACCCTGCCAGCCTTGCATTGTATAGAGATACCAAGGGACCTAGTGATGATGTCTCAGGTAAATAAAATAAGGAATGTAATAAAAAGGAAAGGTTCTCTTTTTTTATCAATAACATGTTGATGGATTGTGATGGGGGGGGGGGGAGGTTGGAGGAACCAGGGAAGGCAAAATATGTCAATTAGAAGCACTATTTATTGTTTGTCAAGACACAAATAAAATTGTAGCGGGTTTAAGGAGTAGGAAAAATATATTTCTATGTATGCCCTCCTGTGACAATATCTTGGTAATATTGTGTTGGTCTCCCAACCTAATTACTGCTTTGCCTAGTTACTTGGATACCTTTTTTGCCATATTAAAAGTGCCCAGAACATGTCAGAGCTTACATGTTCTGTAAACAATAGCTAATCAATAGCAAATGATCAGAACGTTACCAGTGAAGGTATGAGTATAAAATGAGACAACGTGTTTTGGTTCTTCTTAAGGATTTTGAAATTGTGACACTTCGTAGCCAAATACAAGAGCAAAAACCATAAAATTAATCAGATTTTTCTTTTGCGCTACCAATAGGTTTTGAGAATGCGCAGTCTAACCATGACCTAGTGTAATAATGAAAGGAATAGAAGGATTTGGATATTAATGTTAAGACTTGAATGCATACCAGAGGACAAAGTGTTTTAACATGAAAAATAGGAATAACTTTATTTTACATTTTTCATTTAGACTGCCCTGTAATGTTTTTTCAAAACTGTATATACTGCCGATACATATATTGTTTGTGTGTGTGTGTATTTGTTTTTCTTTTCATTTCATTTTAAGTAAAACAAAAAGATTAGGTTAAAAGCATGCATGTGTATTATGCAGCAAATCAAAAATTATACAATTGAGAATTGAGTTTGATTATGGTATCCACTTTGGATATGGATATTGTAGAAGTTGGAGACCCCAAACTGGAAGAACTGAGAGCACTGATATGTTTTTCTCTTCTGTATGTTGAATGTAGACAACACTTTTGACTTTTTACAGTCATACACCGCATGTTCAGTTATGTATATATAAAATCTTTTTTTATGGCAAACAGAGCCCCGATTTGTTCTGTAAATGGGAATGCACATGTTATGTACCCATGTGGATAACAAGATCCCATTCAGCCAATTCATTATCAAAGGTGAGCTAAATCTCAATCAGTCTTGCAGAATATTTCTCTAAACATAAAATGATATAAAACCTGTAAATGATTTTGTCCACCAGATTATAATAAAAGGAGTCTATATCAAATAAGATTATATTTATAGAAAGCAAGCCTTAGAAAAATGTATTGTCATATTGCACTGTGTATGTATATGTAAGTAAAAGTATACTTGTGGCCAATTCTTTAGAATCCTCATGATTCTTCTCTTTTTTTGAGTCTGATGACACCTTTAATATGTATATTGGTTGGTCAGCAGTACCCCTTCCACTTTTGTTGGTAATCAAGGAAAAAGGGTAACAATCTGGTTTTAAAATAATTTGATGTTCTACTGATGCTTTCTTTCTTTCTTGTTTGTCAGTTGAGGGGCTCAAGAATTCAGAAACATTCGGGTTATACAGCTGCCTTTAGGAGATTGGAACACTGGCAAACAAAGTGTAAGCCTGCCCCATATAATCCCTCCTCTAACCGGCATGGCTTTTTTTTTTTTTTTTTTTTTTTTTTAGCTAGTATCCTAGGAGGTTGGATGCCTTTTCTTCAGCTCTGGCTCTCTCTACCTTATTATGGTAACCTTTCTTGCTTTGTGGAATGTTTTTTTAAGCATTGACTTCAATCAAATTTCCTTGCTACAGTCAGTGCATCCAGAACGGACAATAAAGCTATAACATAACAAAATGTGGTAAAAGTTAAGCACTGAATGCTTTCTGGATGCACTCTATCTGCTTCAGCTGGTTTTTATAGCAGCTATCTGGATCAGCTTTTCTTTAGCATTAGCTTTGGAGGCTGTACTTGGACTTCACTATACTGGACATGCAGGGATAGCCAGGAATAGTTTGGGCACTGGGCTCTGCATTATGGCATTTCCAGGCTTTGGTGTACTGTGTTAGTTTTTAGGTCCATAGCTGTGGCATAGCTCCATGTGTGATCCTGTCTCTGAAGACTTAGTGATTAAGACTGGTTGGGCTGAAACACCTAGAACTACCTCATTGTTTGCACTGCTGGGCAGTTTTTCAAACATCCTGCCACCGCTGATTTTACCATGTCAACTGCTAGGCAGAATGCTCTGTTCTTTTAGCTGCCATTCAGTCTGTTCCTTTGCTCCTGAAGCACAACATGGAACTCAGGTCTGTATCCACTGCCTGCCTTCAATGACTTGGTCCCCTCTGGCCTTCTGAAACCCCTGTCAGCACTAGCTGTCCTAGTTTGTGAGCACCTGAAGCCCTGCCCCACATTGGGCCTAATTGCATTACCACTGCGAGAACACAACATGGCTTCTCAAAGACACAGAAGACAGTTCCTCCGCCCTTATTCCCCTAGTGGTTCTGGGGGCATTTACCCAGTATGCCCAGAAGAAACCAATTCCTGTAATCCAGAATCTGGGACACCTATTGTTATAAGGTTGCCATATTTGGTGTCTTCTTAAGCTCTGCTGGGGGAGGCCAAGGCTGACCTCCTGTCCACACTTCCATGTCCACCTTTCTAGCTGTGCTCAGCTACTGGGGCTCTCTGCCCACAGAACCTCTAAGCCCTCGCTCCCATTCTATCCTCTGCAGAGTCTGATTCTGACCCTACTGGACCTTTAAATCAAACCAAGCCTGAAGCCCCTGTTTGCCTTTTGGGACTCGAAATCATAAATGATATCAGTATTTGGAAGTCAATTTGTAAATTGGTCATCTGTTCCGGCCAAGGATGCACCAGTGATCCACCTCAACATCCCTTTCGGGATGCCACTGATAACTAGAGTCCCACCCCAAGTCCTAGTTTGAGTTGACTGGGTGATGCCTTCTATCCTGTGTTATCAGTAAAGTTAAGCTGCCAAAGCTTGTCAAAATAGGTGGATTTCTTAAAAAGGAATCCCGCCACCATTTAGTACATCCCTATTTCATTGGGCTTCTAGAGCAAATGTCTGGAGCCTTGTGCTTTTTTAGTTGTCATGGCTTGTTACAAGCATGTAAGCTTTTGTCTTGTATAGGACTGATGTCCATACAGATGCAGAGAGCATTCTGACTTCATAGTTAGGACTCTAATGTTGTATCCAAAGTGCATCTGACCCAATTAGCCTTTAGGGGACATCATATGTTCAGCTCTGCTCTTCACACAGGGATTAGCTATGCCAAAGGTAGCCAGAGTGTGCACTTCCCCAACGCAGGAGGTCGCCGAGAGGAATCCGACCTGCATTATCTACTTTGGCGACAGGTAACTATAGCCCCTAGAATCTAACTCCCACTCAGCTCATGGGCTCAAAGTCAGAGGTCAGCTTACCCCTCTGATTAGCCTTCTGCCTAAATGTGTACCCCCACTTCTACAACTATGGCAAGGTCTTTGTAAATCTGGAAGGATCCTTGGGTAGTTTCCCTCCCGGGCTGTTCCTCAGCATTGTTTTTGTGTTACTGCACACAGCAGTGTATTTTTCCAAATCCTTGCTTAAAGCGGAGGTCCACCCAAAAGGGGAAATTCCGCTTTAAGGACTGCTCCCCCACTCCCCATTAAGGATTGGCACCTTTGGGGAGCGGGTACCCGATTTTGACAAGCACCCGCTCCCACTCCTGGTCCGATCGCCGCCTCGATCAGAAATAGGTGTCCTCCCTCCCTCCCTGTAGTCTTTTGGGACACGTGACAGGTCCCAGAAGACTACAGGACCATTCACAAAGTGCAGTGCTACTCGAGCATGTGCAGTGGGTACCCGGCTGTGAAGCTGCAAGCTATCACAGCCGGGTGCCCACACTGAAGATGCCAGCAACTTGAATACAGGACGACCGGTGAAACGAGCTGCGGGGGACACACCACGGGACCGAGGGACAGGTTAGTGGCTGTTTTTTAAAGTCAGCAGCTACAGTTTTTGTAGCTGCTGACTTTTATTTTTTGATAGATTGAGTGGAACTCCACTTTAAGTGGGAACCTGGCTTCAGGAATTATACCCCCACTGACTTACACTGGTTTTACAGGAGAATTCTATATCTGGATACTGTTGGACCCCTTATGGTACTTGGTACCCTTCAGCATTCACCCTCTCCAGGAGGACCCCTGACCTGCAACTTTTGCCATGACCAGTTTTTAGTGCTCCCTTTCCTAACGAGGATCTAATCCCTAGATCTCAAAGCTCTGAGCTTTATGTCTACCCTAGTGCCTTGTCCTGGTATCCCCATTATGACTTTCTCTGAAGAGTGTCCGCTTTCTGAACTCTTGCAGTCAGAACTCTAAAGGCCTAACAAGTTCAAGCTTGGAATGGATGGGGCCTAACAGGTGTCTAGTGTTGGTAAATATTGATCACCAAAGGGTCAGGCTATTCAGCTGAAATCCTTGCTGAAGAAGTCCACACTCGGTGGGTTATTGGGCCTTTACTTAACTGAGTGCACTTAATCCTCTGCATGGCAGGAAAAAATGATCACTGGGGGGTGCAATAATCCCCTGTGATTTCAGCTGGAAGATAGGTCCTTCTTTCATGGCTGATTCTCAGCCTCTTGGGGAAGCTACTCCAGATCCCTTCCTCATGTCTGTCCGTAATCAGGTGAATGTTCTTAGCTGTTTGTTTAAGGTTCCCGCCCCTCAGTAAACAGCTCTGGTTACTTTGCTGAACCAGATGAGTGGATCAGATAATTTCTAGAACCATGTTCCTGATCAAAACAGGGCCTGCAGAGTTATTCTCTAAGGCCGCAGAGACACCTCATTCTGGAGTTGTGAAATACCTTCATCTCTGCCCTTGTAGGCATACCTGTCCTGTACCCTATTACCCTTCTTCATTCAGGTTGACTTCATGGTTGGTTCCGTGGGGGGGGGGGGGGGGGTTACAAGTCTTCGTGGTCTTTTGGCTATCTTTATTATCCTTATGGGATATTACACTGTCCCTTTCCTTGGATATCTCGTCAGATTAGTTGTCTGGCCATTCAACATTATTCTTATAATGGAACCTTCTGTCCTGATTCCCAAGGGATGAGAGTATAAGGCTTGGGACATGCTGCTTTTTGCTTGTAGACCTGTTTTTGTCCAAGGTTCCCTCTGGGTACCTATTGTCCATCATTTCTGTTGACCTTATTAGATTGTCGGTCTATTTTTTACATTTCAGGTTGTGATGCTGTTTTGGTGGGTTTTTAGTTTCACGGCCTCTTGTTGGTACATACTCAGTGTTCCTTCACATGGAGTCCTTTCCCTTGGTGGAGATCTCTTGGTTTCCTGTCCTGGTTTTGAGTATCAAGGTTGATCCTCTGTAGCCTTCTTTGGTCATAGATTTCCCAGTCTTGCAGGAGACTTCATCTCACCTAGTTCTGATTAGGTCATTGGCCCTTCAGGTATTCCTTAGTTGCCGACTGTCCCTAGTCCCTTCTTGGATCTGTCAGTGGTTGTTTTCCACTTCTTAGTTGCACTAATTTTGGATGTCTGGACTCTTTCTGAATTCCCATGTCCCTCAATGGACAAGTAAGAAAAAAAGACATTTGTACTTGCCATACAAATTGTTTTTTTGTTTTTTTTTTTCTGTAGAGTCCATTGAGGAATCATATGCCACCCCTCTGTGTTTTATGCTGGCCCTGCGTATAGCTCCCTCAGGCCAGCTGATTAGAATAGGGGTTAAATGGGGGCTGACTTACAGTTTTTCTGTTTGACTGTGCCGGGGTTGTGAATTCGTGTGTCCCCCAGTATAAACATAAGGTGCATAAAGATTTGGATTGTAAATATTTTGACAGGTAGCCTAATAACCGCTATGGTATACTAAATTGTCTGGATTTTTTTAAATTCACCACCAGCCAAAACATGAAGCCCCGCACAAACCCCTCTACCCACCCGCCCCTCCTCCCCTGCCCATCATGCATGTTTGTTTTGTTTTGGATGTAGAGAGCACTAATTGAGTGCTGCAGACTTGCCCGCTGGTCTGTTCTCTAAGTCACACTTTTATGGATCCTGAGAGAAACCATCTGCAGGACAGGCAATAGGAGGCGTCCACATCATGCAGGCCATGAAATGGACACCCAAAAAAGGACCACATCATGTGTAAAATAAGAAAAGTATCGGGACTGGAGGGATGTTATTTTTTTTTCTTTGTGCCAGTTATCATTTTGGGGGGTAAGGGACAGGAGTTATGAAATGCTAAAATGGGCTTAATTTAAATTTAAATATCTCTTGATAAACAATTTGGGAAGACAAAATTCAAATTTAGAGGAAATCTACAAATTATCACATATTAAATTGACAGTATAACTGGAAAACATGCATTGTTATTTGTTTCTAGTGACCAGTCTACGATATTGTGGGCCTCATCTTTCAAAGTGCCTGAAAGGAAAACTGTGACCAAAACTCAAATTTTTCCCCTTCATTCTTTTATTTGTATTGGGAAATCAAAAGGTGAGGTCATACGCAACACAGGGCCTCTTTAGACATTGTTTTAAAGCGTCCTCAGATATCTTTGGCACCAAGCTTCACTAGAAGCCTCCTATATTCATCATTGCCTAGATTCCAGATGTGTTGTGCCAGTTTCTTCTTTCATAACAGTTCTTTCCTAAGAGCATTTGTGCAATTGACTTTCTTCTGGCTTTCTGAGATTCATTCTTTAAATGTCTTATTTTCACATAAGCAGCCAATGTGCATTAAATTTAGCCTAGACCAGGGGTCTCCAAACTTTCTAGACAAAGGGCCAGTTTACAATCCCTCAGACTTTAGGTGGTGCCAGACTGTGGCCAGTAGGAGTAGAAAATTCCCCAGTGTCAGTGGGAGTAGACAATATCTCAAGCTGTTCAGTAAAACAATTACATAATGCCTGTGGTCAGTAGAAAGAGGATCAATGCCCTGTCATATCAGTGTGAATGGGGGGAATAGTGCCCCATTATTGGTGTCAGTGGGAAGAATAGTGCCCCATCATTGGTTTCAGTGGAAGGTATAGTGTCCCATCATTGGTTTCAGTGGGAGGAATAGTGTCCCACAGTTTGTGTCTCTGGGAAGAATGGTAACTCATTGTTTGTGCTAGTGAGAAGAATATTGCCTCATATCAGTGGGAACAACAATGTTCCAAGGGCTGCATGCAGGCAAGCAAAGGTCCGCAGTTTGGTGATCACTGGCCTAGACATAATACCATACAGATGGCGTATTTATCTTTCCTTGACTGTTTACTTTGGAAATGCCAGAATACATAGGTTTTTTTGTTATACCGTAGAAGTTCACATGTTGCTGACAAATAATTTATGAAATATCTATGTTTATTATTGATTTATATGAAAAAATGGACTTGGTAGCCATTTATCTAGCTTGTTAATTGGTAGCCATTTAGGATTGTCCTGATCTTCTGTCAGTAGTCAGTGCCTACTCAGTTGTACAAATATACTGAACTTTGTTCACATGTTGTCTCACATTGATAGGTGTTTGTGTTTTTTTTTTTTCTTTTTTTTTTTTTTTGATGACACTAATGGGTACATCTGCTAAATGTCACCTGAGGTGCTTAGTAGTGGGACAGTGCAGAGGTTCTGACGTGAATGCAGTATCATTTGATGCTTATTGGTGGCTCACAATCTCTGTAATAAAAGTGGGGGTTTCAGGCTGCATCTCTTTGATGTACAAAATCCCTTGTCTGCTCCAAAATGACTCTAGCTTGTACAAGGTATGCACCAGATTGGTAGCTCTAATTTATCTTCATTATAACTGTAAGACCACACATACACAGTGTAGTATGTCAGTGTTCACCTTTAAAGTGGATGGGGGGGGGATAAAATAATTGCTTGTAGGTCCCTGCTTTAAAGTCTGAAAATGTTTGAGGTCCAGTGATCATGGAACCTCCCATCCTTTGCCCCTCTGAGAAGCACGAGAAAGCCCAGTGTCTACAGGGTTTTGTAGAGGTGGGAATGTTAACTTGGTCATGTTTTGTAAACTTGTAAAGATATTGTATGATACTTTTTTTTTTGTTTGAGGCTTTTATACTTGCGATGCACTATTCACTTTCTAATGTATTTCGTTTTGCCAGTATTATGTATATGGTTAGCATTGTCCGTAATATTTTACCTCTTCCCTGTGCAATTGCTGTAAATGTGCTAATATTGAAATAAACTGATGTTAAATGTCCCCAGTGTGTTTTTTCGTGAAAAGTTATTAATACAGGGTGGTCTAAAATGATGTTGCAAAAGTAAAGCTGAATTAGTCATAATGAAATGAACCTAACACAACTATATTAAAGTGATTGTAAACACAAAAAAAAAACAAATAAACCAGTTGATACTTACCTGCTCTGTGCAATGGAATTGCACAGAGTGTCCCCAAACATCCTCTGCTCGGTCCTACTCCATAGGAAAATGCTTCCTATGGAAGACCACCTGCGTGCTCGTTCTAAACCCTGCCATCTGCATCTGTAGACACAGACAACGGGACTCCGACCCGTTCCCTGCTCCCTCGTCACTGGCTTTGATTGACAGCAGCGGCAGCCAATGGCTCCGGCAGCCTCAGCAAAGCCAGTGAGACCAGAAGAGAAGAGCTCCCAATGGGTACAGCACTGGATCAAATGTGAGCTCAGGTAAGTATAAGGGAGAGTGAGGAGACGAATATCGTGCCTAGACATTTTTTACCTTAATACAAGGGATGCATTGAGGTAAAAAATGTTGAAATGAGTGGCTTCACCAAGTTATTTTATATGTGATTTTGTTTAGCAGTGTGAAGCTTCTTCCACTTCCAAAACCTTGCACATGCCTAGAATAGAAAACATGATACAGTTGGTCTTTGCAATGCTAGTTCTTGGCACTGCTTTTCAAGCATCAACATAGTGAAGTTTTAAAGTGTGTGTGTGTGTGTGTATATATATATATGTATATATACAGTTGTATTCAAAATAATAGCAGTATGTTGAAAAAAGTGAATAAAGCTCAAAATCCCTCTAATAGCTTTTATTTCCATACACACAAATGCATTGGGAACACTACACATTCTATTCCAAATCAAAACATGAAGAAAAATATATCAAATTTGTGGTGTTCCTCTAAAAAAATTTAAGAAAAGTGAGTATTAGACTGTTCAAAAAAATAGCAGTGTTTTGTATTCTTCTTTACAAACTCAAACATTCACTATATAAACTGAAAAATGTTTGAAGATTTTGCTTTCCTTTGAATCACTTAATTAATATTTAGTTATATAAGCACTGTTTCTGAGAACTGCTGTACATCTGTGTTGCATGGAGTCAACCAACTTCTGACACCTGTGAACAGGTATTCCAGCCCAGGATGATTGGACTACATTCCACAGTTCTTCTCTATTTCTTGGTTTTGCCTCAGAAACTGCATTTTTGATGTCACCCCACACGTTTTCTATTCGCTTAAGATCCGGGGATTGGGCTGGCCACTCCATAACGTCAATCTTGTTGGTTTGGAACCAAGATGTTGCACGTTTACTGGTGTGTTTGGGGTCGTTGTCTTGTTGGAACACCCATTTCAAGGGCATTTCCTCTTCAGCATAAGGCAGCATGACCTCTTCAAGTATTCTGATGTATTCAAACTGATCCATGATCCGTGGTATGCGATAAATAGGCCCAACACCGTAGTATGAGAAACATCCCCATATCATGATGCTTGCACAACCATGCTTCACTGTCTTCACAGTGTACTGTGGCTTGAATTCAGTGTTTGGGGGTCGTCTGACAAACTGTCTCCGGCCACTAGACCCAAAAAGAACAATCTTACTTTCATCAGTCCACAAAATGTTGCGCCATTTCTCTTTAGGCCAGTCAATGTGCTCTTTGGCAAATTGTAACCTCTTCAGCACGTCTTTTTTGTAACAGTGGGACTTTGCGGGGGCTTCTTGCAGATCGCTTGGCTTCACATAGGCGTCTTCTAATTGTAACCGTACTCACAGGTAACTTTAGACCTTCTTTGATCTTCCTGGAGCTGATTGTTGGCTGAGTCCTTGCCATTTTGGCTATTCTTCTATCCATTCTAATGATAGTTTTTCACTTTCTTCCACGTCTTTCAGGTTTTGGTTGCCATTTTTAAGCATTTGCGATCATTTTAGCTGAGCAGCCTATCATTTTCTGCACTTCTTTATATGTTTTCCCCTCTCCAATCAACTTTTTAATCAAGGTACGCTGTTCTTCTGAACAATGTCTGGAAGGACCCATTTTCCTCAGAATTTCAGAGAGAAATGCACTGTAACCAGCATGTACAACATTTGCTGTCTTCCTTCCTTAAATAAGGGCAACAATTGCCACCTGTTTTTCAAAGAATGAATGACCTCACTAATAGAACTTCACACTGCTATTATTTTGAACATGCCCCTTTCAATTAGTGATTCCATTACACAGAATCAGCAGCATGCATGTCATGACTGTTGGGTCTGTTGGATTTCTATTACTCCTGCTAGTAAATTATTTGCCATGTAGAAATATTTCTACCAAAAACAGTGATTGATCAGGTTAGTGATGTCTGACTGCTATTATTTTGAACACAACTGTATATAGTGCTTTCACATCGAATGCAGTAATCTTCTCATAGGTCAGTCCCTGTCCCAGGCAGTCTGTCCGTGCATTTGGTCCAGCAACTTTTTCTGCTGAGTGATCTGAAAAGACCCAGCCAAACCCATCCAGCCTGCTCAATGCTCAGCTTCATCCGCCAACAGTTAAATCAATCACATTAACCATACACAAATAGAAGGAACGGTCTACTGAGATTTTCATAAAATTTTCTATCCATAAATGGCGGGCTTACTAAGCGTTTCAAATCAAACATTTTTTAAATGAGTATATCACAGTATAATAGCACTTGTACATAAGCAGTTTTGTAATTTAATCTAGCCTCCATATTGTTTACCTGTTACCATAGCATTACAGCCAGTTACTGCACTGCTTAAAGCCAAATGCTATGGTGTGACCTAGTCATAAATGGCCAATCTAACTAAGCACTTGAGAGTTGGGCTTCTTTGGAATGGATGCAGAGCTTAAAAATCCCTCAGCAGAAAATACTTAACAATCCCGTCTATCCATCTTTGCAACATAACATATTTTTCATCACTACAGGTGCTCTTTTTGGTAAAACTGAATTGAGACAGCTACCCTTTCTGGCATTCTAAAATCCTAACTGCTGGCTTTCCTTCAAAGGGATTTTCTCTTTTCTTACTATAGAACATTTTCTACTGGGTGATAATAGGGAGAGGAACTCCTAGGTAGCCTAAAGGTTTGTTCACCAAAGCACTGAAGCTCTAGTGGTCCATTTTTATAACACATTATACCTTATACCAATTTGCCCCAAAACAGCCCTGACTCATCAATGCATGGACTCCACTAGACCTTTGAAGGACTGCTGTGCTATCTGGCACCAAGCCATCAGTAGCAGATCCTTTAAGTCCTGTAAGTAATGCGGTGGGCCTCCATGGATCAAGCTTGTTTTTCCAGCACATCTGACAGATTCTTAATTGGTTTGAGAACTGGAAAAGGCCAAGTGAATTCCTTGAACTCATTGTTGTGTTCCCACCATTCTTGAACCATTTTTGCAGCATGGCACAGCGCATCATCTTGCTGAAAGAAGCCACTGCCATACAGGAATATTTTTTTTCGTCAACAGGTGTACTTACTCAGCAACAATGTTTAGGTAGGCGGTTTGTGTCAAATAACACCCACATGAATGGCATTACCCAAGGTTTCCCAGCAGAACATTGCCCAAAGCACTGCATTCCCTGGCTTGCCTTTTACCTATACTCTATCCTGGGGCCATCTCTTCCCCAGCTAAGAGAAGCACATACACCTAGCTATCCACATGATGTAAGAGAAAACATGATTCATCAGACCTGTTCACCTTTTTCCATTGCTCTGTGGTCCAGTTCTGAAGCTCATGTGCCCATTGTCATGTTGCACATGACTGTCATATTGACTGTCATACGCCTTTAAGTGTTTTCTATATTTTCTCTCTGCTTCTCCCTTTCCTCTGGTTTAGTTAATGCTGTATAGATAGCCCACCCTTTTCCCCAGAAATGCATTGCAGCTCTAGCCTCATGTCATGAAGCAGGACACATTATGATCTTTTGACCTATCAGATGTTCATTGTTGTAAGATTCTCAGTTTATGGAATAAACTTCACAAGATCTACAAGATATCATCTTGATTGAGCCACCGACTGTGGTATCCAGCTGAGATTGGAGTTATCGCTATCTCATCACAACTGTAAGTTACAGAGATCACACTTTCAATGTTTAGATTGGAGAGACAGAACAGTCAAAAGATCAGTGAAATGTCTTCATAGAATTCTTGCTGGCTTTGGATACACAGTGAGATGTTATATGGACAGCTACAGAGAGTGCAGCCATCTCTACACAAGCCTGTGCATGTCTGCAAGTATATCTTAGCATAACACTCATCAGTGTCAGGAAAAATCACAGGTCTGCGACTTATTTATTTATTTATTTATCGAGTTTATATAGCGCCAAAGGGTTTGCTCAGCGCTGTACAATAGAGGGGGGACAATACATGAAACAGAACAGTAACATCAAACAGCACACGAGGGGTTAGAGGGCCCTACTCTTTCGAGCGTACAATCTAGGAGACTTAAAAGCTGTTTGATTATTTTCATCTAATTTCCATGTATTTTGGTATGCTGAAAACAAATAAAATATTGAAAAAACTCCTAGACATCATGATTTGCCACAAAATGCAAAATTGTCTTCAAATTTATCAAATTTTTTTAATTTTTGGTATTTTTTTTTATATTATGGGTTTTTAACCAAATTTAAAGTCCAAATTAATTATTAATTTAGATAAGTGCATAACTATTAATTCAGATAAGTGCATTTAAGATATAAAATGCCAAAAAAACCTTAAAGGGGTTGTCCGAGTTATGTATAAAAAAAATATATAACTGTAAATCTGATGGTCAGCAATATATACATAAGCCAAGCAAGTTTTAGGGGAAAAAAATTCTATTTCCTCATTTCCCTAGTTCTCTTCTGGCCCTTTGTTGTTATTTGCAGGTAAACAATCTCTGCCCCTCCCCCCCTGCAAAGGGGGTGAATACAAGTGCTGCTCTGAGTGACATGTCTGACTACTGGGATACTCAGCAGCATGCTGTATGTGTAAGCCTCAGCCCTGAGTCTGTGCTGAGACAAACGGTGTGTTGAGGACCTCCAAAACTTGTTCAAGGGTAAGAAAAAATCTTTCTGTTATGGGATTCCTATGGTATGGCGAGAGCAAAAGAACCATAGTGACAACTGTTACTTTTGTTCATGCAATGCGAAAGGGTTTAATTCCAAATGGAAGCATTCCATTTCATACCCCAATCTTCACTCAGCAATTCGTCCCATCCCCCATGGCACAGATATACCAGTACCCAAGCCCCCTGCTAGCTTGGAAGAGATACCTAGCTCCGATGAAGGTGAAGTCATACCTGAACCAGATGACAAATCAAGTTCTGACTTTGAAGATGATACAAGACCAAAATTGATTTCTCAGGAGGAGATGAATGATTTGGTAAGAGACTTGAATCTTCCCAAAGATGCCGCCGAGTTACTCGGATCAAGGCTCATCTTCATGGTTCAGACATCATGAAAAGGAGTTCGTTCCTTACTTCGCGCAGGAAGACAAGTTGGTTTATTGCATCAATGTCAAAGGTCTGATGGGTCAATTTAAAATCAATATCATTCAGAGCAATGGCGTATTTTTATAGATTCTTCAAAAAGAAGTCTCAAAGCAGTTTTACTCCACAACGGTGGTTTTTACGCTTCCATACCTGTAGGTCATTCCGTACACTTGAAGGAAACCTACGAGAACTTGGAATTGGTTCTTCGTCAACTTAAATATGAAGACCATGGCTGGCAAGTGTGTGGGGACTTGAAGGTCTTGTGCATGCTGCTCGAGCAACAAGCTGGGTATACCAAATACCCTTGTTTTCTGTGTCTATGGGATAGTCGAGACCGACAAAATCACTGGACCAAGAAGAGTTGGCAGCCAAGGGTGCTAACAGTCGGTGAAAAAAAATGTCCTCCGAGAAACTTTGGTACTTTCCCATAAAGTTCTTCTACCACCTCTCCACATAATATTGGGATTGATGAAGCAATTCGTAAAATCACTTCCAAGAGATGGAGAATGCTTCAAATACTTGGTCACCAAGTTTCCAGGCCTGTCGGAGGCAAAATTGAAGGAAGGTGTGTTCGTCGGATCAGACATTAGAAGGCTTATAGTTGATCAAGAGTTTGTCAATACCATGACGGATCCTCAAAAAGAAGGGTGGATTGCATTTAAAGAAGTCGTACAGAAATTTTTAGGCAATAACAAAGATCCTCACTATAAAAAGATCGTCGGACGAATGCTGAAAGCATTTCAAGCTTTAGGTTGCCTGATCAGTTTGAAAGTGTATTTCCTCCAGTCCCACCTTTACTACTTTCCTGAAAATTTGGGAGCTGTGAGTGAGGAACAAGGTGAACGGTTCCACCAAGACATTAAAGAGATGGAAAGGAGATACCAGGGAAAATGGAGCATTACAATGATGGCAGACTACTGTTGGATGCTTCAGAGAGACATTCCAGATGCTACTCACAAGCATAAATGCACCAAGAGGAGACTCACAGGGAAGAAGAATCGAGTTTAGTGTGTGTAGGTGAGCTCATTTCAGTTCACAAAAGGATTTTCATGAAAAAATTGTAATACAACTTTAATTTTATAAGTCTATTTCCATTTATTTTGAGGTATTGCCTTATTGAACATAGTTACCTAAATTGTCAGGAAACGTGATGTCCTATGACAAAATGGAGGTCATTTTCGGATTCAGCGCAACAAAAAACATAAAGATTACGTGGAATAACCAAAACAGCTCTTGAAAAAAATTTTTTTGCAGACCTGTGATTGATGTGAATGTCTTACAACTGCAAGTTTATACGCTGCACCTGTATGCATTAGCACATGGCTTGTCTGTAAATCTTGTAAGAAAGTGAAAGAAAACTTTTCTACAACCATTGCCTAGGAAACCTGATCTTACCTACAGAAAACTTGATACATTTCTCTGTAAACATTTTATCAACCCCTCTCCTTGCTAACATGATGTTTCAGGAAAGTAGTATACAGTCTGGGGAAACTAATACACAACCACAATCAGAGCTTCATCCAGAGCAGGACTTAAACCCTGAATTATACAAAAGAGAAAAACACTTAGCACAACCGACCTAGAAAGTGCAAGAGAATTTTAATGCTGACAAGTTCGAATTGCTGTCTAATATTAATGACTTACGGTTTGATACTGTTAAATGCATGTCTGCTCTCTCCCAACAATCTCATGAGCCAATACAACTAGAGGGCGCTATCCAGCAATTGAATGTTGTTTATGAGAATTATCAAAGACTGTGTGTTAAATATATTGCTCTGTTAAAGCGGTACAACACTCAAGGGTCATTGGAAGAATTAATGAGTTTTGAGGAGCTCAATCTTGAAAGAGACAGTTTAGTGGTGCGAACAAAGACAAAGGCAGAAATGAGAATAACACAGCTTCATGAATCCGGAACTTATCGCTCTGCGTCTACTAGACACTCCTGAAGCTCTTCCAAATCCATACAATCAAGGTCTTCTACACTCAGTCAACAACTAATAAAAGCCTGTACTGATGCTGAAGCTTCTAAAATTCAGGCAGCTTTTGCCCAAAAGAAAGAAATAGAGGCTCAGGCCGCATATAAGAACGCAGAAATGGAGGCTCAGGCCACATATAAGAATGCAGAAATGGAGGCTCAGGTTGCATATAAGAAAGCAGAAATGGAGGCACAGGTCGCATATAAGAAAGCAGAAATGGAGGCTCGAGCCCCACATACGAAAACAGAAATGGAGGCTCAGGCCGCACATCAGAAAGCAGAAATGGAGGCTCAGGCCGCACATCGGAAAGCAGTAATGGAGACTCAGGCCGCAGAATTGGAGGCTCAGGCCGCACATAAAGCGGAAATAGAGGCTCAGGACACATATAAGAAAGCAGAAATGGAGGCTCAGGCCGCACAGCAGAAAAAAGCTGAAGCCACACGCCAAAAGGCAGAAATTGAAGTTTAGAAAAACAATGTGAGCATGCCACAGCCATGGCAAGGTTAAGGGTCTTCGAACAAGCCGCTAGTGAAAATGAAAGAGACAACAGTTCCAGACACTCAGTTGTATCTTATGTCTCAGACTCTTCACACACCTCTCCAGAACGTCATCTCCCTGTCACAGCAGCCAAACTACTCAATCATATTCTCTTCTCTGCACCTACTGTACCTCAAGACAATTTACCCTTATATCCCCCAATACATCAGACTGCAGCATCTCAGCTAGCCACACTGGTATGTATTTAATAGACCGTCCACCTTACTTTGGCACCAACAGAGTACCTCCTAGCAAACGCACTACTCTACAAACCAACATGCCAATGGACTTTAAGCCAGTTTCGGCATTGAATGACTTAGCAGCAACATACTGTATGTTCCCAAGTCACTCCACGTAAGTCCACCAACCGTCACAACCAACTCTGTTCTGCCTGCAGTCATGCACCCAAAATTTGAAAACATGGACATGTCACAGTTTGCTAAATACATGCTCTGCAGAGAGCTTGTTAAGACAGGCCTCACCCAGTTTGATGACAAGCCTGAAAATTACAGAGGCTGGAAATCCAGTTTTAAGGCCACAATGAGTGACCTAGACATCAATGCCACAGAGGAATTAGATCTACTCATCAGATGGCTAGGTCCCCAGTCCACTGAACGCTGCTTGGGGCAGACTTGAACATACCTTTGGCAGCCCAGAGGCCATTGAAGATGCTTTATTCAAAAGGTTGCAAAGCTTCCCAAGGATTTCTGCTAACGACAATCTAAAGTTTCAAGAACTTGCGATGTTCTATTAGAGCTTCAACTTGCTAAGGCTGACATCAATTTACTTGCTCTCCGTTACCTTGACACCTCTCACGGCATCAAATCTATTGTTCTCAAGCTACCATATGGAATTCAAGAAAGATGGGCAGCACTTGGATCAAAGTATAAGGAAGAACATAGAGTTGCCTTTCCTCCTCCTTTTTCCTGCTTCGAATTCATCAAAAGAATTGCGGACACTAAGAATGACCCAAGTTTCTCATATGGGGACTGCAACTTTCTCAGTACACTATCTCCAAGACCTACAAACACACGTATGTCGCACAGAAACCATAGAGGTCCAGCGTTAGTGAAAAGGACTAATGTTCTACCTGGGCCTGCTACAGTTCTTGAAAAGACTGATCAAAACAAGAAAGTTGAGAACCCAAATCGCCAGTGTCCAATACATAACAAACCACATCCACTTATGAAATGTATCTGCTTTAGAAAGAAAACCCTCCAAGAATGTAAGGAACTTTTGAGGAAATTTGGGGTTTGCTACAAATGCTGTGCCTCCACAGAACACTTTGCAAAGGACTGTAAAGCGATCATCAAATGTATAGAGTGTGACAGTGATGACCATGTGCAAGCTCTTCATCAATATTCGCACAACTCTACTGCATTCACAAACAATCTTCCTGAGGCAAAGCAAGGCGGGGAGTGCCCAAGCAGCACCTACCACCCCAGTGTTCTCTACATGTACAGAGGTCTGTGGAGAAGGATTCTACAACAAATCCTGTGCAAAGATATGCTTGGTCCGTGTATACCCCAAAGGTTAACCTGAAAAGGCCATAAGACTGTATACTATTCTGGATGATCAGAGTAACAGATCTCTTGCAAGAACACCGTTTTTTCAACTGTTGAATATAACTGGAGATGCTCTGCCTTATATCCTAAGCACTTGGTCCAGCACTGCAGAAGTCTTAGGTAGGAGAGCCAGTGGTCTTGTAGTTACTCCTCTGAATGACAATGTGGAAATATCTTTGCTCACTATCACTGAGTGCAGCCAGATTCCAAACACCAAAGAGGAGATCTCTACTTCCGAAGCTGCTTTTCACCATTCTCACTTAAAGCATATAGCCAACCAAATACCAGCCCGCGATGAAAGTGCTGATATTTTGCTGTTACTCAGTTGAGACATCCTAAGGGTGTACAAAGTTCCTCGTCAAATCAACGGTCCACACAATGCACCATATGCTCAGCGTCTGGCTCTAGGATGGGTCATCATAGGCAATGTCTGCCTAGACAAGGACAAGAGGTCCTACTCAGTCTCTTCCTTTAAAACACATGTCCTGTCAAATGGGCGAACAACTTGTTCTGCACAACGACCACATAAATATATCGTGAAAATGACTGTTTGAAAAAGGTGCAAAACGGCACATCATACGAGACAATAAGAAAGCACTTAATCTCTGGGATGATAACATCGATAAAGAAGCTATTGACCTTACTAGAACCCAGAACATGCTTGCCACTGCAAACCTCAGACTTCACAAAATCATCTCTAACAGCAACAAGGTCATGATAGCCTTTCCTTCTGATGACCATGCTGTCAGCATGAAGAATTCCAACTAGGATCTGACCTTTCGGTTACACAACGTAGTCTTGGATTGCTTTGGAATGTTAAACAAGACACATTCACATTTCAAGCATCAGCCTGTGACAAGCCCTTCACAAAGCGAGGAGTATTGTCTACAGTGAACAGCATTTTTATGATCTGTTAGGTTTCATTACACCTCTCACCATTCAAGGTAAGATACTGCTGAGACAACTTACTTCTGAAAGCTCAGACTGGGATACCCCCTTACCCAAGGAGAAACAACAAAGGTGGGAATCCTGGAAACAGTCTCTAAAAGCATTAGAACAACTCCAGATACCACGCTCTTACACCCAAGCATCCTTAAAGAATGCCACCAGAAGAGAGATTCATGTCTTCTCCGATGCTTCCAAGGAAGGCATTGCTGTGGTGGCTTATCTTCGAACTACGGATCTCAGCGGTGAAGTGGGTGTAGGATTTATCATGGGCAAGACCAAGCTCACACCCAAACCTGCACATACTAATCCAAGGCTTGAACTTTGTATAGCTGTGTTAGCTGTGGAAATTTCTGAGCTTATAGAACTTGAAACAGATGTTGAAATAGACTCCTTTGACTTTCATACAGACCGCAAAATAGTGCTAGGATATATACACAATCGCACAAGACAGATCTACGTGTATGTCGGCAACAGAGTGGAATGCATAAGGAAGTTCTCTACGCCTGAACAATGCCACTATGTTCCCACTAGCCTCAACCCTGCTGACTGTAGCATTCGTGCAGTACCTACTACTGCGTTTTGGGACACATCTTGGCTATATCCACCATGAAAGAAGGTTCTGCACACCTTTACTCCAGGCCTATAAAGGAACTAGTACTTCTTTTGCACAAAGAGGAAGACAAGTCATGAACCTGAATTAAAGGGAGGTAAGAAGGAATAGTGCATGTTGCTGCCTTCCCCTCTGAATATGGATTTCCATGTCTCAGCCTGGACTTTCGAGACCAACATCTGCAAGTATTATGCTAAATGTTTGCATTGTTTTCCTTTGTTCTTCCCTTCCCTCTTGTTTTTCAGATGTTCCTCGAAAGAATCTTCATTATTTATATTGGACTTGAACTAAAGTTTGTTATAATAGAAATCATAGATTTTGATGGGGAGTGTCATGTTTCAAATGACTGTTATATTGACTGTCATATGCCTTTAACCTCCCTGGAGGTATTCCCCAGTGTAGCTCGGGGTAAAGTTTCAGCACTACAATCGTAATCCCCAGCTACACTCGGGAATACCCTGCAGCGCTGCTCCGAGATCTCGTCTTCACTTACCTTGTCCTGTGCTCCCACGATGTCCTCCCTGCAGTGTCCACGGCAATGTCCTCCGGCCAATGCCGGCATCTGTCTTCCTGCAACGTCCGGACGTACGGGGACGGAACTGCCAGGAAATTTGAAAATTGTAGAAGTGACATTCACTAAATTTACTAAAATCACATAGTATAACATTACTGTATCAAACCATTTCACATACATTTTGTCCCTAGTGCTTTGTCCTGTGCCCTGCCTGCATTATTACTGTTCTTTCTGCCTGGAAACTGAGAAATGTCCATGGCGTTCAAAAAGCGTCCCTTTAGGTCAAAAGCGGTTTTAGACCAGCTAGAGAACAGCAATAGTAAATTAGAACTACTTGCAGAATTGAGTGATGATTCGTGGGGAAATTCGTCATCAGACACTGAAATGAGTTTCCAATTTTGCGACTTTGCTCAGCGATGTGCGAACTGGTGCTCTATTTCAAGTTTAACTGTTTTTGGTTTGATTATATTATTGAATTAAATTTATTATATTATTATTTTTTTTGATTATTTAATAAATTATAATTTATGATTTCGTGTTTCAAATTGTAACATACCCAGAATGTTTACTAGACTCTTGTTCGGACAGATTTCAGTGAGTTATTCCTAAAAATTACAGGCCTACAATAAAAAAAATACATATTTCCATGCAAAAAAATGTACCGCTTTGAGCACAGAAATATGGACATAATCAGACCGCTAGGGAGGCTATGTGTTTTCTATATTTTGCCTCTGCTCCTCCATTTCCTTGGGTTTAGTTAATGCTGTATAGATAGCCCACCCTTTTACCCAGAAATGCATTGCAGCTCTTGCCTCATGCCATGAAGCAGGACACATTATGATCTTTTGACCTATCAGATGTTCATTGTTGTAAGATTCTCTCAGTTTATGGAATAAACGTCACAAGATCTACAAGATATCATCTTGATTGAGTCACTGACTGTAGTATCCAGCTGAGATTGGAGTTATCGTTATCTCATCACAACTGTAAGTTACAGAGATCACACTTTCAATGCTTAGATTGGAGAGACAGAATACCCATTGTAGGTGGTTTTGGCTGTGGACACGGGTCAGCATGGGCACCCTGACTGGTCTGCGGTTACATAACAAACTGTGATGTCCATTTTCTCTACTTTTAACACATCAACTTTAGGGACAACATGTTCACTTGCTGCCTAATATATCCCACTGACTTTCAGATGCCATCATAATAAGATAATCAATGTTGTTCATTTAACCTGTCAACGGTAATAAAGGTATAGCTGATCAATGTATATTTGAAAGTGGTAGGCACTTTTCATTGTATTTAGATGTATACCTATTAAAATAATGTTCCACTGTGCCCAAAAGATTGGAAACCCCCAGAGAGTGGGTGTATTCTGTCTGTTTGCAAGGGTGACCTCACTTAAACAATTAGCAAATATCTGAAAGTGTTTTTTAATCCTAATACCCATATCTATTTTCCTACAATATTCAGTTTGGTCCAGTAATGTCAAGGTCGTTCTGTAAGCCAGTAGTGGAGGTGGGTGTTCCTTCCTCCTGGATAGCATGGCAGTTGTGTGAGTGCCGCACTATCCGGGAGTACTATGGAGTCCTTAGGCTAGTCTGTTGACTTACTCACAGGTAGTGAGACATTGAGAATGAAAGTCTGTTTAATTGGTAAATAGCTATTATGTTGTATTCAAGGGTTTGTTCTAAGTTACTGTTTTTAATCCTAACAAGATTACCTTCAAATATGAATTTTGGATTAGTCATATAGGCATGTCATACTAGCAGTTAATCAGAAACAGCACGACTGAAACTAGATAACTACTGCTGTCCTCTTTCGAAAACCCCCAGTGCTCAGGGAATCCTTTGTCTTGAAACAATGCTATAAAACTTGAGATTAAAAGCTAAAATAACAATTCCCTAAAGTGTAAAAGCCACTGCACTAATAGAAGAATGGAGCAGACCAAGGACATTTAACATTTCTACAAGGTGCTGTAGCTACAATGGAGTCTATGGATTCTTGCCTGAATGGCCTACATGCCTTTACCTACCATATGAGGTCCATTATATTTGGTGAGGGCATTTGTGTTTTAATTGTAGTGCAGCTTGAGCTTTTTCTCCAAGGTCTTTCATTGGTGTTTTGAAGTGTTTTTTTTAAATAGCAGCTGACTATTAAGAAAGGTTTATGAACTATATTTAATAGCAATAATTCAATAGCCTATTCTCCATGATGGAAACCTATTTAAAACGTACTGGTCCTCGGGCATCTGAGGTTGTTCTCCTGAGTATTATTAATGATTTTATGTCTTTTACACATATCTGTACTATGTTTTGTTTAATACTCTTTCAAGTTAGGAAAGCTATTTTACCTAAAATATAACTAAAGGCAAAACATTTTTTAAATTTTGGATAGATTGGAGAGGGATTAGAACCCCTGTCAGCTTTTCTTGCTGTTTTTATTGCCCCCGTTCACCCTATTTGTCATGTTTACCATTATTGCTGAAAGTGAAAGAAAATCCCACAATTTGGGATGTCCCAAGAGTTATAAAGGTCAAATCTTCCAATGGAGACACTAGTCTGGTTACCCTGGTGAAAACCAGGGATTTGCTTACTTTAGAGAGATTTTCTCTCACTTCCTGTTTTGGCTATGGAACAAGAATTGAGGGGAATTCTCATCAAAGGGATAAAAATGGCAAAAATACTGACAGGGGTTGTGTCCTGGTCCTTCGAGGACATCACTTTTGATGAAACATGTAGTGTAGGACATGTGGTCTGACATCATCAATCACTCCAAGCAGCTCGTCATGTTGTACATGCTGCTACTTTCTTATCCTTTTGAGTGTATACTGTTTACTTAATAAGCCTGGATTGCTTTAGTGATATCATGCTATGTGTGGTTTGTTTCTATTTGGATCTGGTTATATGCCATTTCAAGGGCATTTCCTCTTCAGCATAAGGCAGCATGACCTCTTCAAGTATTCTGATGTATTCAAACTGATCCATGATCCCTGGTATGCGATAAATAGGTCCAACACCGTAGTATGAGAAACATCCCCATATCATGATGCTTGCACAACCATGCTTCACTGTCTTCACAGTGTACTGTGGCTTGAATTCAGTGTTTGGGGGTCGTCTGACAAACTGTCTCCGTCCACCAGACCCAAAAAGAACAATCTTACTTTCATCAGTCCACAAAATGTTGTGCCATTTCTCTTTAGGCCAGTCAATGTGCTCTTTGGCAAAGTGTAACCTCTTCAGCACGTCTTTTTTTCAGCAGTGGGACTTTGCGGGGGCTTCTTGCAGATAGCTTGGCTTCACATAGGCGTCTTCTAATTGTAACAGTACTCACAGGTAACTTTAGAGCTTCTTTGATCTTCCTGGAGCTGATTGTTGGCGGAGTCCTTGCCATTTTGGCTATTCTTCTATCCATTCGAATGGTAGTTTTTCGCTTTCTTCCACGTCTTTCAGGTTTTGGTTGCCATTTTAAGGCATTTGCGATCATTTTAGCTGAGCATCCTATCATTTTCTGCACTTCTTTATATGTTTTCCCTTCTCCAATCAACTTTTTAATCAAGGTACACTGTTCTTCTGAACAATGTGTGGAACGATCCGTTTTCCTCAGAATTTCAGAGAGAAATGCACTGCAACCAGCATGTACAACATTTGCTGCCTTCCTTCCTTAAATAAGGGAAATAATTGGCACCTGTTTTTCAAAGAATGAATGACCTCACTAATAGAACTCCATACTGCTATTATTTTGAACATGCCCCTTTCAATTAGTGATTCAATTACACAGAATCAGCAGCATGCATGTCATGACTGTTGGGTCTGTTGGATTTCTATTACTCTACTACACCTGCTAGTAAATTATTTGCCATGTAGAAATATCATTTCTACCAAAAACAGTGATTGATCAGGTTAGTGATGTCTGACTGCTATTATTTTGAACACAACTGTATGTGAACCCAGGCTCAAATTAAAACTTTACTATGAATTACTGGTATGAAATTAGTTCCTTTTTTCAATCAGCCTAGTTTATTATTTGGTAAAGTAAATACCCATAAATGCCAGCCTAATATATTTAATTGATTTCCCTGACATTTTGTGGTAACCTTTTTTTTTTTTATTCCTCAACGCCACTGTTGTCTGGTTGCCAACAACACAACATATTTTTATTTGCAGCACAAGTCCAACATTGTTCTCTATTGTTACTAAAATAGCAAGTGAATAGCAACCACACTTCACTCTCTATAAGGAAGCATTGACAGATGTCTCACTCCAAGCCAATCATCATGTTAAAGAGCAGCTACCTTCCCTGACAACAATCAATAGAATGCAGCCACGCTTTCAACAACAAACCCTCACAGAACTTCTCAGCAACTACAAGTGAAATAAACAATCTGCCCTGTGAAAATGACAGAGAAAAAGCTTCGAGAAGCAGAGAAGTCTCCACTTACTATATCATTCAATGCAAAAGAAGAAAGTCTTCTAAAGAAGAAAATTCTCTCTTTGAATGCAATGCAGAAACAAGCAGCTGACTCACTGACACTTGATCAGAAAATCCTATATAATCAGTTTACACTGAAGCTTAAAAGATCTGAGCTGTCATATGCAAGGCTTGTTGGGAATACAGAAATAATTAAACACTTGACCCATGCAATGTTCTCCAGTCTCAATACAACACTCAACGATGGGGCGGAAGAAGCAATACGGACTATCGTACAAAGTGGAAAGCTTCCAAGGGCGGCGTCGGCACCATGTAGGCCTATATCTTGTATGTCTGATAGAGAGAAGAGTCACAAAGGTGATGCCATGTTTAGGAGCAGCATGCATCAGTCTAAAGGTATGGACTTTCCAGCTAAAAAAAGTGGGTGCAGTGCTCCTAAGAGGTTTTATTCAGCACCACCAAGACGGCAAGTGCAATTTGTAGATGAACAAAAAAGCAATCTTGCTTTATCTACATACCCAGGTTCACTGGCACAGAAGCAGGATACAGTATTCAAACCTCTCCCAAGAATTGAGACTAGTAATACTAGTGAACACAGATGGCTGGAAAGTAACACAAGTATGAGAAAAAGACCAAAATCCACAAGTTTCTTGATGGACAAAGTTGGCACCCAGCTTCAAGGCTCCTTAAGAACACCAAGCAAAGAAACCACTTATTCAGATGATCATTTTGACAGTAAAGTCAAAATGTTTCTTGAGAAAGTAAAATCTATGCAGCAATTTGACTCTACTTTGAGAGATTATTATTCCCAAAGAATGCTGGATGGACCAGGGAAAAGAGAAATGTTTGCCCTATCAAGCATAGATGAAGAACAGCACCACTGGTTACCAGTGGGTGAAGAGCCACGCCACCGTAGTGTGACCATAAAGAAGCTGGATACTGACTTTACCAAACGGGATGTGCCTTTGGATATACTTTTCATGGAACAGTATAATGCAGTCCTTACCAAAGAAAATTATCTTGTTAGGAACTGGCGCAATAATAACCCATATTGTTCTAAATAATCAGTGTCGTCAACAACTGTATTTCCTTTATTTGCTGAAGGTATGAAATATGAATAACTGTCTTTAAAAACACTCTGAAAGTATTTCTTCTCACATTAACTAGTTTATTTTTTTCTGGCAAGGATTTTATTGTAGCAGTGAAGCAGGTGCCTAATACAGAATTGGGTTCATTAGAAAGTAATTGCAGTATTGCTAAATGTCAGAATAGTGAACAAAAGCTTAGTGAGAGATCACCAGTACTGACATCATATTTAATACTGATTTGTACAGTTTAGTGTTTTGTGTTTTGAATCAGCACAATGGGCACTGTCATTAGTTACTTTTTAGATTGTCAGAGCAATGCTAGTAATCCCATCTGCCTTCTAACACTAGGCTGTTAAAAGACTTACTGGATGCTATAGTATGCAACCTATTGAAGTAAGTTAAACTGACCCATACTTTGGAATCCCCCCTGCACTGCAAGGGTCCAATGTTAGTTTGGGGGGAAAGGAATGAGCATAAATACCGTATATCTTGATCTGCACACACACAATGCAGGACTGCTAGTCGTGCATTGTACAATATGACAGAGAGCTGTGACCAGCCAGGCAGAGAAGCAGCTTTTGGGGGACTAGTGACATGGAAAGAAGAAGACTGCAGGAACAAGGAATAAGGCCAGTGTCTCTACCTATTTCTTTGTCTTCTAGGGAATTTAGCCATTCAGTGCTGGGGCAGTGGTGGTAGGTACATTTAATAACAGCCTGTAGTAGAGCATTAAAGGCTAACTCCTGGGAAATTTAAAAATCCACCTTTGCAGTGTCCCCCCCCCAACCCAACACACACACACACTACAAGTGCTGATTGCTCAATAAGTCTAAGGGCAGAGGATTAAGGCACCTTATTCCTCACTCCAGCAGACTCCCTCCAGCGCTGTAACCGGTCCTCTACAGCTGCTCTTGAAGCCTCACAATACTGGACAATACAGGGTTAATGCCCTTGCATTGTTCATAATGACAGTGAGACTCTGCCCACAGAATGGAGCTTTGGACAGAAGAGAGCACTGGAGCCAGCCAAAGCAAGAAATCAGGCAAGTGAAACAGCCACTTCTGCCATCCCCTAGACATAATGAGCAGTGCAGGGAGGTCCCACTGCAAGGGCAGAGTTGCGGGAAAAAAATTCCTAGAGTTGGGCTTGAAGTTTTTCTGCTAGTATGAACATAACCTGAAACATGATGTTCAACTTTGATTTACACTCTGACTGTAGATTGGTTACAGCTGGATTTTGCCTATCATTTCTAACTGAACAAATATCTGCAGCTGTATCGGGGAATAGATTGATTACAACCCCACTAAGGGCACTTTTTTTCCAACTCATGTACCATGTTTACTTTGTTACCACAGTCTGTACTTTTGTGAATGGCAAAACACAGGTGAGGAGTGGAGGTGCAACAGCAGAAATATCAGCCACAGACACCATTGCAGTGCAGCGGAAAGGAAGTAGAAATTATGCAAGAATTGAAAGATCTAAAAACAAAAGTGCTAGGAGTTGGGCTTTATTTCTTTATGGATTGTATTTTTGGTATTTTGCAGTGTGTAACATTACTGTGTATTTTGCATCATTCAATATTATAATAGCTGATAAATTGCTTGTTTGTGATCACTCCTGTCTAATTCAGTCTTTGTATGCCTACATTTAATATCTAATCACTTTTCACAGCCAATAGTTTGTAAAGTGGAATTCCAGGCTATTCCCAACTATGTTTGAACCTGCTTTTGCCCCCTTATAAATCCTATTCTTGCTACCCTGTAGAAGGAAAATGCTTAATTTACCTATTATGAGTACGGTCACATGATCGGTTCCCAGCGGCGGCTTAGGAGAGAGGAGGGACAGCCGACACAGGATTCCCCATAGTAATCACCACAAAGGCATTTCATCCAGGGGCATATTTACCACAAGGCATTTGCCTAAGGCAGAATTTTTCAGGGGGACAGCACCCCTGCTCGGAAGAAGGGACACTTGGCTTAGGGACCAGGTGGGATCTGAGAGAGGCTACGGGCTGCTTGACTCTCATTCCTGGGGATGTCCAGAGCTGTGGTGAGTGTCTTTCTCTCTCTCCTCGCTGGGATGGGAGTGACCTGTGTATGGGGGCAATGGTAGTAAAAGGCTCCCTCGGGTGGGGGGGGGGGGCAGATGTATTGCTGGTCAATGTCAAGCTCTCCCCTGGTGGGGGGAGCAAATTTTGTGTTGCCCAGGGCAGCATAAAACCTAAATACACCACTGACCGGGGCAAACTGGTTGAGGAGAGCAGGGGGGCAGGGGTGTTGTTGGTCATGGGGGGGGGGGGGGCGGCGTCTGATTTTTGTGTTTCCTAGGGCAGCACAAAACCTAAATACACCACTGATTTCAGCTGTTGTCTGTGATCTCTCTTCTCCACTGAACATGGCCTCTGGGGAGTGCTCTGAGAATAGGCAAGTAGAAGAATCCTTTGACAGGATAGTTAGGATAGGATTTAAAGGAAAAGTTCACCTTTAGTTAACGTGTTACATGTTAAACCCATGTTCAGGGTGTAACATGTTACACACGGACCGGCCCCCGCACCCCCCCGATCCCCATTGTGACAGCTAGCGGGGGAACTTTTCCTCCCTGCTAGCTGTCACAATAACGTCGCCATGCCAGTGTTCTATGAATAAGAACAGTACAAGTTCCAACAGCCTTTGCTGCTGATGGCTTGTAGTTGTCAATGAACTAGCATGATGATGTGGAGCACCGTGGTAGTTCATTGAGCTTTCCTGTCAGGAAGTATCTGCTTGCCTGTATGGGATGTACAAGCAAGCTGATATATTGACAGTTCAGAGGGAGATCCTGTGATCTGCTGATTGCTGGCACAATGCTTTAGAGGCTCCAGAAACAAAAAATAATACAGATTTTTATACCTGCAAAAAAATGTGAATTTATTATTTTTTGTTAAAAGGTAAACTTATCCTTTAACTGCTTGCCATCCACCCTATAGCAGAACAGGGTGGTACAGCTGCGCAAAATCATGGGTATATATATATATGTGTGTGATTTGCTGTTCCATGTAGGGGGCACATGCGTCGCCACACCCGCGCTGCTATTGAAACAACACAGGTCTCTCTCCTGTCAGCCTGGACATGCAGCTTTGTATCTCCCTGCACAGCAGTTAGATACAAAGCAGCATGTCTCCAAGATAAAACAACACACAGCACACAATGTAAAACACACACCGCACACACTCTTTGATCACCCCAGATGTTAACCCATTCATGCCCAGCGTCATTAGTACAGTGCCAGTGCTTTTTATTAGCACTGATCACTGTATTAGTGTCACTGGGGATTTTAGTGGCAGATAGTCAGTTCCCACCCAGTGTCAGAATGCCCACCGCAGTCCCGCTATAAGTCGCTGATTGCCGCCATTACTAGTATAAAGAAATTAAAAATAAAAATTCCAGTATATGTACTGCCATTTGTAGACACTATAACTTTCACATAAACCAATTAATATACAATTATTGGGATTTTTTTCTAGCAAAGACATGTAGCAAAATTCATTTTGGCCTAAATTTATGAAGAAATTTGATTTTTGGAAATTTTGTTATTGGATATGTTTTATAGCAAAAAAGTCAAAAATATTGGGTCTCTTTTCAAAATTGTTTTGTTTAGAGCTCAAAAAATAGAAAATGCAGAGGTGATCAAATACCACCAAAAGAAAGCTCTATTTATGGGGAAAAAATGACATACATTTTATTTATGTACAGCGTTGCATGACCATGCAATTGTCAGTTAAAGTAATGCAGTACCATATCACAAAAAATGGCCTGGTAAATCCTTTGGGGGGCAAGTGATTAAAAGGGGGTGGGAGCAGGTTTAAAGAATAAGTTCACCTTTTGGAACATGTAACATGTTCCAGCATCTGCAGCCTCTCCTCCTGATCCCCCCTCCCTGTGGTTGTGAGTGGAGGAACTTCTCTCTGCAGCCACTATCACAATTTGAAAATAATGAGGCCATGCAGGGCCCCACCCACACCACCGCATCATTCATTCAGTTTCCTGTGAATGAATGTCAACAAGTACCATTAGCTGTTGTGGCTGATGGCTTGTACTTCTCCAGGAACTGTGAGGATGTTGGTGAGTGCTATGGTACAGTAGTTCATTGAGCTCTAAAGTAACTGCCTGCCTGTACGAGGTATGGGCAGACCGCTCTGCAGAAAGTCTGCAGGAGCCTGAGATTGCACGCACAATCTGCTGATTATGAGTACAATGCTCTGCAGGCTCCTTAGGAAAAAATAAACGCACATTTGTTTTGTGCATTTTTTTTTCTGAAGGTGAGCTTATGCTTTAAGCTTAGTAATAGCCTGGAATTCCACTTTAATTAAATGTCTTCCTGTGGCTAAGGAAACAAGCCATTGGAAGGTAGCTGGTATTGGACTTCTACTGTCCAACTAGGCCTACGATAATAAAACTTCACTGTCCTGTATGTTGCAGTATTGACCACGTGGTCTCCTTCAGCAACTTTGCAACTAAAAGCACAGTTGCCCTTATTTTGTTATTCTCCCCCTTGTCTTATACTCGTTTGTTCCTGGGAAATCTAGGCTGTGTTACCTCCTTAGCAATGCATCACTGCTTGCCGAAGTCTTCACTAAGCTATTCATGTGCTTAGCGATCCTCTATTCGGTTATTTTCCAGAAGTATGGAGTAAAAGCTGAAGAATGCAGTCAGCCTTTACTCTCACTTCTCCGTGTAATCAAAACCTTTGTGACCAGACCAAATTTTGAAGTTTTGGTGTGCAGCAGTTTACTCAACAATATTATTTGTAAACCATATTGATTTTTATAGCACATATGGGGACCTTTGATATAAGTAGAGAAGATACAAGTGATTTTGAAGTAATTACCGTATTTTCCGGCGTATAAGATAACTTTTTATACTTAAACATACCCCAAAAATCGGGGGTTGTTTTATACGCGGGGTATACAATGTGAACCTTTAGTCTGTTTGGGCTAAGCTGGCTCAAAACGAACATCGCTAATCTGTCAGCCCGCTGGATGTGCGGTAATACTGTATGTATGGTAGCTTCAGCTACATACAGTATACCGCGCTGAGCCAATCACAGCGAGCGATGTATTCTATTAATTAATACAAAGCCTGCTCGGATTGGCAGAGGTTGTGACATCATCAGCCTGCTTCTCTGACTCAGCCAATCTGAACAGGCTTTGTATTTATTAATAGAACACATCGCTCGCCGTGATTGGCTCAGCGCGGTATACTGTATGTAGGCGAAGCTACCGTACATACGGTATTACCGCACATCCAGCGGGCTGACAAATTAGTGGGAGTATTTAAACAAAATGGCTGATAGACAAGAACCCATCATGGCTCCAGCAAGAAGGAAATATGAAGCCAGTTTCAAACTGAAAGTTGTACATTTTGCCAAGGAACATAATAACCGTGCTGCTGATGTCAGAGGATGAACATGATGAGGATTTTAAAGGATTTTAAGTACCGGTAAGTCATAACCATTTTAATTAAAATTATTTAAATCAAATCTGATGTTTTTAAATGGTGTTGCCTCGGAAGGGGAGTAGTCTTATACGGTGAGTATAGCCCAAAACCTAGTCGCCTTATATGCTGGAAAATACGGTAGTTTTACTGTGGTGGAACTTGGACATTGTTGGTGGCCTGAAATACGGAGGAAGTAAGTTCTTGTTACCATTCTCTCAGGCTGATTCTATGGTTTCAGTACTTTGAGTCAATGACCTTAAAGCGGAACTGAATGCAGTTTACAAGATACTGCAAGCAGTCAGGCTGTTATCACACAAGAGACATGCAATGTCTCTTGTGTGATAAAATACACCTACCTGCCTGTTTCCAGTCTTCTGTGGCATGTAAACTGACATCAGTCTTACATCGCCAGCACCATCTCTGTGCTGGGATGAATGGCTCCTGCGCAGGAGTAACATCCCTTGCTACCCAATAGAAATGCCCAAAGACTGAAGCAAACGACCTGGACCATTAGGAGGTAAGTAATGTGCCTTTAGTTCTGCTTTAAACAAGTATGCAGATCAGTTATTCTTGATTTTAGTTTGCTTTCCTGATCTGTTTGCTTGTTACAGCATGATGTTTTCAAGTACCGAAATAATTGGATCATGCAACAAGCAGGCAAGTAGTATTTTCAGAGGGATGTTAGCAAGGGAAGCCTACATCTTCCTGTTAGTACAGGTTTCATTTAAAGCATGTGCCAGTACACAAATGTTCAACACAACTCTCCAATACATTCATATTTCCACAATTCTTTAAAATGCTGCAACTACAAAAAAATCCCTGCTGATCTTGCCAAAAATCTAATGAGTTCCTAATTTTCTATAGTGAATTGACAACACAGTGCCTTTGTTGCACTAATATCCTAAAAAGTGTTATCAGGTCCTGGTTGAGTGTTCCCATACTGGACTCCTGAACATCTCCACCTTATGTTATGAAGAAGAGCGGGTGGTGTTTTTTGTTTCAGCAGGAGAGCTGCATACATGCAATTTAAAGAGTTTAGATGCACTTTACATAAAGCGTTAGGGACTCTATGCAACTGATTTGAAAATAGGTACATGCAATGGCAACATGAAGAACATTCCAGACTGGTGGGGACAGGTTCTATTCAAAACATGTGACGAGTCATTATTAGGTGATGGCAGAATAAAAACAAAAACTATACAGTGTTTAGCATGAATGAGTACACCCCTTTTGAAAAGTAAGATTTTAATCAATATCTCAATGGACACAAGAACAATTTCCAAAATTTTGAAAAAACTACGTTTTATAGAACATTTGGTTAGCTCATTACATGAAATTAAGGTTAATATAACTTAGATTACATAATCTTCATTTTTGCATCAACTAATTTGAGTAAAACTGAATACAGCCCACAACAAAAACTACTCCATCTAGTATTTTGTATGATCTCCATGATTTGTAAGGACAGCATCAAGTCTTCTAGGCATGGAATGAACAAGTTGGCGAAATATTGTAACATCTATCTTTTTCCATTCTTCAAGAACAACCTATTTTAGAGCCTGGATGCTGGATGGAGAATGATGCTCAACATGTCTCTGCAGAATTCCCCATAGGTGTTCAATTGGGTACAGATCAAGGACAAAGGCAGCAAATTTTGTACATGCTGGGTATAGTGCATTTCCCATTGAAAACCTGAGTAAAATAGGTAGTTCCAGATATTGTTTAGAAAAACAGTGTACTTTGATTAAAAAGTTGGAGAAGGGGAAAACATATAAAGAAGTCCAGAAACTGATAGGCTACTCAGCTAAAATGATCTCAAATACTTTAAAATGGCAACCAAAACCAGAAAGACGTGGTAGAAAATGGAAAACTGTCATTCGAATGGATTGAAAAATAGCAAAGACACAGCCAATGATCAGCTCCAGGGTGACCAAAGAAGGCCTAAAGTTACCTGTGAGTTCTGTAACAATTAGAAGACGCATATGTAAAGTCAATCTTATTTCCCGGCCTAAAGAGAAATGCCACAACATTTTGTGGACTGATGAAAGCAAGATTGTTGTTTTTGGGTCTAGGGACCACAGACAGTTTGTCAGACGACCTCCAAACACTGAATTCAAGCCACAGTACACTGTGAAGACAGTGAAGCATGGTTGCGCAAGCATCATGATATGAGGATGTTTCTCATACTACGGTGTTGGGCCTATTTATCGCATACCAGGGATCATGGAATAGTTTGAATACATCAAAATACTTGGAGAGGTCATGTTGCCTTCTGCCAAAGAGTACATTCCCTTGAAATGGGTGTTTCAACAAGAAAACAACAAAGAAATGTAGCAGAATTGTGGAATGTAGTGCAATCGTCCTGGACTGGAATACCTGTTCACAGGTGCCAGGAGTTGGTTGACTCCATGCAA
The DNA here is from genome assembly GCF_062004578.1 of Staurois parvus. Lineage (NCBI taxonomy): Eukaryota > Metazoa > Chordata > Amphibia > Anura > Ranidae > Staurois > Staurois parvus. Next base: position 1,074,039 of record NW_028318430.1, read on the forward strand.
CACAGATGTGAAGCGGTTCTCAGAAACAGTGGTTATACAACTCAATATTACTTCAGCGATTCACAGGAAGGCTACATTTTCAAGCATTTTTCAGTTTATACAGTAAATGTTTTAGAGTTTTTAAAGAAAAATGCAGACACTGCTATTTTTTGAACAGCCTAGTATTACTTTTTCTTCACTCTCTGTAAAGTAATAACACGTTTGAAACATTTTTCTTCGTGTTTTGATTTGGAATAGACTGTGCAGTGTTCCCAATGCATTTGCATGTATGCAACACATTCAACACAACCGTAATTTTCTAGGTAAACATACAACTGTCCTGTGCAGGAGTGTATTCTGTTCGGTGGGACCATTATACATCATGTACCAGAGGGTAGTGATGAAAAATTAAAGGGTAATGCTTAATCAGACATTTATTTTCTGTTACCTTTAACAAACAATTATGTACTTTACAAGAAGTATAGTATAGACCATATACAGTAAAAACACCCATATTGTAATGTAGAGCCTCTTGCTGTATTTTGGAAACCAACATAGAACCCCACTCTGTATGAATTAAATACTAAGGAGAAACAGTTTTGCTATACACATTCTGCATGCAAGCCCAAGACCATCTTGGAAGATGAGAGCGTAACTGTGTAGCTTGTTTTCCTAAAGTCTAAACACCAATGCCAAGCACACTTTTAAAGGAGACTTTAGACACCTGAAAAAAATCACTTATCTATAAAATTTCTTATCTTGAAGTACAGTATAGGATTAGTATTCATAGATCATTGTTTATATGCTGCTACCTTTTATGCAATTGTACACTAGAACATACCCATATAACCTTGCCTACTTCCTGAGGCTCTAGTTTTTCAGTAAGCAATAAGGACTGTTGAAGACACAAGGCGTGGGGACCTGTGTTCTGTACTGTATAATCCAAGATGAGGAATTTACATCTAAGTCAAAATTCCTGTTATCCTTAATTGTACAGTACAGGATTGGTATTCATAGAAAATAAGACATACCCAAGAAATAAAACAAAGGGGTGGGGAACATAGCAAGTTAGAACTGCCAACCCTACCCTGCTAATCTACCTTGCCCTTGTGCAAAACAATAAAAAGCTTTTTGTATATAAGAGCTGCTAATTCCCAAACATGCTTAACGGGCATGATGGCAGCAAGTAGATAACCTTAAAGGTGTGGTCTTCCATAGGAAGGTCTCTAATTGGTTCCGGGGGGGGGGGGTATCCTAAGAGCAGAGAACCCAAGGTGACACAAGAGGTCAAAATGGGTGAATTATATGAGCTACTCCCTCTAGACCTGAAAGGGAATGTGAAACAATAGGTTTCTGGAAGAGAAAGGAAAAGGCAGAAACCTGTCCTTTGAGGGTACTCAGGTCAGACACTATTAAGGACCAAGACTGAAGCTAGGCGAAAACATGAGTAAAGAGTATTTCCTAGGTTTAAGCCTTCTATCTTCGCACTATGCAAAGAAGGCCTTCCATGTGCGTTGGTAAATCTTGCAGGAGTTGGATTTCCTTGCTCTGAGTAAGGTAGGAATTTCTGTCAGAGATATACCTTTCCCTTACGGCTTTGGTTTCAAAAGCAATGGCATTGGCCAGTGACAATGAAGAAGGATGGAACAGGGGGCCTTCAGCCAGTAAGTCTGGTCTGTTTGGAAGACTCATCCACCAGTATGTGCGTGTACCAGGGTCTTATGGACCAATCTGGTGTGATGAGAATCATTGAGACCATTTCCTTCTTTATCGATATTTAGGGAAGTGAAATCATAAACCAGTTAGCAGTGAGTCCAAGGAATCACCACAGCATCTATTGCGAAGACTAGAGGATCTCTGAATTTTGCCACAAATTTGTTGAGCTTCCTGTTGAACCTAGGCCAGGATGTCCACATCTGGCTTTCCCCATCTTCGACAGATATTTTGAAATAGTTCTAAGTGCAGAGATCAATCCTGGATCAAGGTGTTGACATATTTGAAAATCCACTTGCCAATTGTCCACTCCCAAAATGTGGGTGTCAGAGAGCTGAAATGTAAGTTTCTGTCCATGGGAGTATTAGACTTGTTTCAAGTCAGCTAGGCTTCTGATTCGCCCTTAATGATTTATACAGGCCACTACTTTGATAATGTCCTACTACACTCTGACTGGATGATGTTTTAAAAGGGAGGTCCAATATTGTAGAAAGTCTCCAGTTCCAGAAACTTGATGGGTAATTTTGACTCTTATGGGGACCATGTCTCCTGAGCGGTCAAGGTGTTGTAAGCTCTGTCCCAGCATGTAAGACTTTCATATGTTGTTACCACAACCTTCATGTAGAAATTCATTGGGGCCTTAGGCTTCAAGAACTGGACCTTAGGGAGGCAATTTTCTCCTGAGGGAAGAAGATTCTGGCTTGGACTGAGTATGATGTTGCAAGGGCTAGTGTGCAGATTTTGAAAAGTTGATTATCCAGCCAAACGTTTGAAGGAACTGGATGGTCCCTTGAGTTTTAACAGACAACATTAGAAGTCCTTCAGCATGAGGTTTTCTAGGCAACCTGTGACATTAATGTCCTAGGTTTGTAGAAAAAGCAATTTTGTGAACACTCATGGTGCAGAGGAGAGCCCGAATGGCAGTGCCACAAACTGGTGCTGTTCTCTGACAGCTAAATGCAGGAAGCATTTGTGTGATGGGAAAATGGCATTTTTAAGATGACAGATTGGACCCAGAGGTCTGTGGTTTCTTATATCTAGACTGGCACCAAGACCAAAAGACATCCCCAACTCCAAGAAGTAGGGGCACCTGCTAGTTGTGAAGAGTTTCTGCAAAGGCTTGGTGGGCTTTGTAGGCCAGACAGTGAAAGGAAGTTTTACACCTTTGGAGGCATAAAGGTGTAAAAAAAAAGGTATAGGCAATCGCACTGGAAGTGGGAGTGTATACCTGCTCCCCAAAGGTGGCAATCCTTAACCTCTTCTCATCCGGCCCATTGCCGATAAACGGCCGGAAAGGAGCGCTGCCGATGCGGGTGGACGTTTCTAAACGTCCCCCTGCATCCATTGCCTGTGCGTGCTCCCTGCCACTGCGTCCTCCGAACACAGCAGAACACAGACCGCTGTTCGGGACCTCTGTGTGAGCTCCCGATTCATGTGATCACTGATTGGCCAATCATTGATCACATGAATAGTAGTAAACAAGATGTCACTTCCTGACATCATTGCTTACTACTTGTGAACTCTGTGAATGATCACAGAGGTCACATGTTACAAGGCTATTCACAACAGCCTTGTACCATGTGACAAGCTGTGACCAATGACAGCTCGCACAGTATTTCTCAATGGCTGCAGGAATGCAGCTAGAGAGAAGGAGAAATGATTGCTTTTACAGCCTTTATGGGTGTAAAATCAGTGTAAAAAAAGAAAAAAAAAAATCTTCATCACCCCTCACAAGTAGTACAGTGTCACTATGGTGACACTGTACTGCTAGGGTGACAGTATGTAAAAAACCAAAAAAAACAAAATATATAAAAATGGAAAACTTTTTTGGAAAATTATAATTTTTGGTTATAAACTAATTTTTGTTTTTTTTTTTGTTTTTTTTTACTAAAAATGATAATGACAACATTTTGGTCAAGATTTATGAAGAAAGATTATTTGCAAAATTTTAAAAACACTTTTTTTCAAAATATTTGGTCTTTTTCATTTACATAGCAAAAAAATAAAAATCCCAGTGGTGAATAAATACCACCAAAATAAAGTTGTATCTGTTTTAAAAAAATGCTAAAAATTTCATATGGGCACAGTGTTGCATGACCGTGCAATTGTCATTCAAAGTGTGATAGCACTTAAAGCTGAAAATTGGACTGGAGTGGAAGGGGGTGAAAGTGTCCAGACTTGAAGTGGTTAATGGGGAGCGGGGGCCAAAGCAATAAAGCAGAACTTCTAATTTTTGGGTGGAGCTCCACTTTAACCTCTTCATGCCGGTGCCTCCCGGCCCTTTAGGGGTTTCAGAAGCTGGGAGGCAGGGCGGAGTTTTGGGTCATGTAACCGCTGTGACACACCGTCACGGCAGTCACATGATCAGGAAAGGGCCCGATCGAAAGAGGAGATCAGGATCTTTCTGTGAGAACAGGACATGTGTGCTGGGAGCGCGCACGCTCTCATCACATATGTTCTTTTTTATTAGAATGCAAATGTGCGGCCGCTCGGCGTCTAGACCCAGACGCTGGGAGGCCACACATTTGCGTTCGGCTGGCGTGAAGAGGTTAAGCTTTTTCTTGTAGGATAAGAGCACCTTTCCCCACAGTGACTTCCTTGATTAATTTGTTAAGAGATTCCCCAAATTTGTGTTCACCATTAAAAGGCATGGGTAGAAGACATTTCTTACAAGCATGTTCAGCAGACTAAGCTTTTAGCCAGAAAATCCTGCGCAAGTGCATAGAGATAAGAGATATTCCTAAGGCTGCCACACGGATCAGTTTTTTTTTTTTTTTTTTTATATCAGCAAGGTGATTGAAAGAACTGAATTGATTGCCCTGTCCACACATTCAAGGTGGATGTGGAAATCCTCCCCACTGCGCTTTTGTATTCTGACAGCAGGACTCCTCCACTGTCAGAATACACTTATAAGCACTGCAGTTGATTGGCTGAATGCTGTGATTGAACAAAAATTTACTTACAGCCCTTTGTGCGGGGAGTTGATCAGTAGATTGACTCCTTTTAAACTGGAAGCCATAGATGGATCAACATTTTGCCGATCCCTGTTGGTCAACTTTATGGAATTACATTCTCAAGAGCATCAATACAAAACAATAGGACTGAAGGCATCAGCTGTATTTCAAGGAGAGGAGAGTCTGCAAAGATAGGTTCATGTGTCTCAACCAATTAGTGATAGTCTGGCAACAATTGCTTCTTGGAGGGCTTCAAAACGCCTATCAACAGAATCCTTAAAAGAAGGGAACATCCTCAATTGGAACTGTGAGGTATTTAATGAGAACAGATATGGCAGGATCCACTACCAGAATTCACCATTTCTTTATAAAAAAAATCATTTTTCCTAGGATAAATATCAGCGCAAAGCCTAGGACCTCATTAGGGTATAGCCTATCCTCATAAAGTGCACAATTAATCCGCTCATGTATGAGAAATGTTTTTGTAAACCAGTCTTTTAGTACCTATTATGGGTCTGTTTAGGTTGTGGAGAATCAGGAGCTGTTAGACAAAGACTTGTGTGCACAGCATCAATTAACATGTCCACGGTGGAAAGCATCTGGTACAAAGCCATAGCTTGAAACTCGTAAGCGTCACGGGAGAGAAAATATTCTGCACTGCCTCTGCTACAATGCTTTCCTTTATTTTAAGTAAAAGAAGTTCTGCCTCTGATTCCTGAACAGGGTCAGGTGGAAAAGAGGACATGTAGAGTTGCTTGGCTCCTGGAAACTAGAAGTGCCAAAAGTATTTCAAAGAATTCAGACATAGCAGAAAAATATATCTTTGTCCAACAGGCTACATTGCGAGTGCCTGAGAAGTAGAAAGAGTCAGATGAGAGAAGCCATGTCAATATAGTACATTGTTGCAGCACAAGGGAACAGCTATCACAATAAGCGATGTTCTGTGTTTCCTGTAGGCTGTCTGTGAAATGAATGCTGTTAGGCCCTTTTGTTCTAATCCCTTGTGCCTGTAATCTGCTATTGCTAGTGAGGGGATTCCCAGTGGGTACTCGTGGTTCAGGAGTGTGGAATGGATGGGTTTTGAGTGTCCAGAGAAGGAGCTGCTTTAACACTGGCTTTGGCCAATTTCCTATGGCTGTCTCTGTAGAAGATGGCTGTGGAAATTCAACATTGTACTACATGCGTTCTTTGCCAAAGAGGCAGTTGGAAACAAGTCATGTGGGAGGTGTGACACAATTGCCGCTCCAGATAGGAAGGAAAAAAAATGACAGTTAAAAAAATTCTTACTGAGAAGTGTTTAGAGACAAAATGGCAGGGGCTGCCATAATCAATTCAACGCCCAAATCCTCTGTCCTCTAAACCACATAGTGCACTATGCCATGCGGACAGTGGTTTTTAAAGCCAACAATCAAGAGTCCATATACAGGGAAACCCTGTCTTACCTTACTAAGGTCAACCCATCACAGTGGGCATACCCCTGAAGGGGGCTTCAGACTCTAGGAACCACAGAGTTTAACTACAGCCCTGGACTTGTATAGCACCCTGAAGCTAACTTCACATGTTGCACTTTGTGCCAAGGTGAAGACCTACCACAGGATCCAGTGCCCAAAGCAAACAATACAGGCCAGCCCCATGCAATGGGGGCCAGGTACAGTCCCTGAGGTACACACTGAGGAGAACTGATGCAAAAAATGTTATGTAGCACAAGGCAGCAATCAGATGTTGATGAACAGATCAGATGAAAAAATGTAAATAGTTTAAAAGGAAAAAATACTTATCCAGAAAACAGTTCATCACCTAAGGACACTATCAAAAAATTGAAATGGGAGGGGTTACATGAGTACACTGTAGGAGTGGCCTTAGCAAAAGTGTTTGCCAGTGTCCAGTCACCTGAAAGTAACAATATAACCCATGGTCTATAAATACCAGTCCTGTGCCCTGTACTATACATTTTTTTTTTCATTTACGGCATCTCTCTCTAAGGTCAGCATTTGATGGGTATTTGAGAAAAGATCAACTGTGTGCTGTAGACAGAAATGTTTCAGCAGAAGCTCCAGTAAGCAGATGCTAATGTACCTGAGACTGTAAATGACATTCTTCATACAACAGCTTGTCACAGAATGAAAGGCAGTGAGCCATGTGAGTGTGTTGGTGTTTCACACACCTTCTGAGGCAGCAGCTGAGTTGTGGGACATATACACATGCCCAAAAACAAGATCAAGCACAGGCAACAGTATATATAAGATCATATCATTTCTGGCCAAAAAGAGATTGATGCTGGATAGTGCCTGAACAAAAATGGCTCTGGAAAGAAAAATGAAAGCATTGGCAGTGGTAGTACTGTGACATCTTTGAGAAGTACTAGGGTCGCTGGTTCAAATTCCAATGACGGCACCACCTGCCTTGAGTTTGCATGTTCTCCCTGTGCCTGCATGGGTTTCCTCCGGGTACTCCTGTTTCCTCCCACACTCCAAAGACATGCTGGTAGGTTAATTGGATCCTAAATTGGCCCTAGTATGTGTATGTATGAATGTGAGTTAGGGACCTTAGATTGTACGCCCCTTGAGGGTTAGGGATTGATGTGAATGTACAATATATATGTAAAGCGCTGTGTAAATTGAAGGCGCTATATAAGTACATGAAATAAATACCTTTTGGTAGATTTGTCATTAGGCAGTAGGTAGGAATAAAGTAATTTCTTATAAAAATGTATTTACACATTGTTAAAATATACTAAGTCAGGTTAAGAGGAGTGAAACAAGAAATCACTGTGTAGTAATTCTAGCAGATGGGTTTTGTTTTGGGCACCAAGGTACATAATCCAATGAGGGAAATCCAGCTCTGAACATCAACATCATTCATATTAGACACTGACGGAAAACATGGGATTGATTTGCCCTGCAGAGCAGGACAAATTCAGAGAACAGTGGTTCTCTCTGTGGTTTTCTCTGCTTAAACGAATCTGCTGCATGGGCACATGTTGGTATCCTTCCACAAAAAAACTCACAATTTTCTCTAAAAAAATGTATCCATCATTGTTTATTCCATACTGATAACAAAAATCAGACTTTGCTTTTCAAAAGAATATTTAGAAAAAATGCAAATAGCATGGACAAAAATGTTGGGATCCTTAACCTAAGATTTATTGGAGACTAATCACTGCAAACAAGAGACTTTTGTAGTTTTCAATGAGCCAGCAGGGGACCCCATAAGAAAGGGATCCGGGCTTCTTTGTGCACAGAGCAGGTAAGCACAACCTGTTTATTATAAAATGACTTAAAGTGGCGACACCCTATGCCCATATTCAATCAAAGACATTGTATGGTTACATCAATGATATCACCAGCATCCCCACCCCTTGGGTGCAGCTTGCACCTTAAGCCGCCGCTGACCGGACCAGCAGCTTGTTATGCTGTGACAGTTTTCTGTGGGTCTGGGGTGAACCTTAGCTCACTTTATACTTTAGCAAACTGCTCCAGCTGTCTCATGTTTGAAGACTGCATGTTTTAACTCTTTATAGATGTTCAATAGAATTGTAATTAGAGTTCATAGACGCCACTTCAGAATAGTCCAAAGTATTGTTCTTAGCTATTCTTGGGTGTTTTAGCTGAGTGTTTTTTGGTGATTGTCCTGTTAGAAGACCCATGAACTGTGACAGAAAGAACTTTCTGACCTCGGGCAGTACATTTTGCTCCAGAAAGATTTATTGTGCCCTGCACAGAATTAGGGCACCCAGATCTCAGATGCAGATGTAATGACAGACTCACTTGTATTCTACACAATACTAAAAAAATGTGATCAAATATGGGACCTGTGGATTCGATACATTTCCGTGCCTTGATGTCTCCCAATTTGACCCTCTTCTTTTCTTTTTCCTGTTTTATTTCTTTTTCTTACTTTTTACTATCCACTTTTTTTTTCTGATGATCAGTGCCCTGATGATCGGTGCCCAGCAGTGCCACCCACCAGTTCCGCCCACCTCAGCCCAGAAGTGCCACCCACCTGTGCCCATCAGTGCCACCTATCTGTGCCACCTATCAGTGCCGTGTATCTGTGCCACCTCATTAGTGCTGCCTATCCGTGCAGCCTCATCAACGCACATCAGTGAAGGAGAAAAATTACCTGTTTGCAAAATTTTATAATAGAAACAAAGAAACTTGTTTTTTTTTTTTAATTTTTTGCTTTTTTGTTTATAGCGCAAAAAGTAAAACACCCAGCAGCAAGTAAATACTACCAAAAGAAAGCTATATTTGTGAGAAAAAAAATAAAAATTTCATATGGGTACAATGGTGCATGACTGCTCAATTGTCATTCAATGTGTGACAGCGCTGAAAGCTGAAAATTGGCCTGGACAGGAAGGGGGTATAAGTGCCTGGTAGGCAAGTGGTTAAAAGCTTAATTTTCTTCATTTTTTAACATACTGTTGAGTTACTTGCTAAAAAAAAAGTTTTGTTTCCTAGATACATTGTATCTTATTAATTTTCAATTTAGCAAATTTTAGCCTGGATTTTTCATGTTTTACTTTCAACAGAGTCCTCCTGGGTCTTCTTCATTTGAGCCCACAGATACTGAAAAAGTGACTATTAGTGCAATCAGACATGGATGTACCTTGACCGTGGATTTCAATGTGTAAATCTTTGGAAAGTTTTCTTGGCTCCTTTTCTACCATTTGAAATACTCTTGTGTTCAATGGGAATGGGGATGGCTTGATTTTCTTCTTATGGCCAAGTCCAGGTAGGTTGACTACACTCTAATGGACCTTACATGGCTTAATATTTACAACTGTAGTCACAAGAATATCACGCTACTTGGAAATGGTCTTTTGCCTTTACTTTAGACATGCTGGTTTAGAATTATCTTTTTGATCTCTGTCGTAATGACTCTTTCCTTTGCTGGCTCTGGTCCATGCTTTGTGCAGTTTACATGATGATGACACTACTTTTCTCCATTTACATAGGCTAATTGATTACAAGATTGAAGATATGTGTACTACTAATTACACTGAAATACCATTAAAATCTAATTATTTATAATATTTTCTAGATTTCTTCAAATCTGTCCAAGCCATTTTTTAAATATCTTTGTAGAATAAATTTATTTTCACACTTTCTTTACTTTTCCATAGCAAAGGCATGCAGGTATACTTGAGACAATAGCTTTTACTTTCACTTTATCAATGCGGTTTGGGGTTACCAACAAATTTGTCCATGGCTGTATACAGGGCTGACCTGAAATAGAATGGACAAAAAGACCAGGGAATAGAGCAACATCGTGTTCTATTTTTTGGTGTGTTTCAGGTCAAATCCTAGAGCACAGAAAATCCATTAACAATCATGGTAGCAGGACATCTGTCCCATTCTGTCTGTGCATGTTTACCTAAAACACAAAAAGATGGGATACAGAGCAGATATAGCTTCTAGTGTGCCATGGGAGCAGAAGGTATTTTCTTGATGCGATTCTGCTATGACAGACTTGGATGAGTGGATCAAGGTCTGCTTTTTCCTCAACAACCAACATCCTTCAATTGTATCTGCCTGTTCAACAGGAAAGGGAAACAGAGAACGTTCAACAAACAATTGCAACAAGAGATCTAGCTACACAGTTTGTGTCTTAGGCTGGTCATACATTATACAATTTTCTTGTTCGATTTCCTTTAGGTTTACCTTCAACTATGTAGTGCAAGGGCTTGCCTGTTTGCATACAAATTGAAAGGGTTAAGTTTGACATCATATTATATGGTTTTGGTAAAGCTAAAGGAAAAATCATACAAGAAAATTGTAAAATGTATGGCCAGCCTAAGTCTTGCGGTTCCTCATGCAAGTTGGCACCCAAAATGATCCAAATCAAATGGCTAAATCTCCATGATTGTGTTAAGGGCCTACAGAACATACAACATGTGGGAGAAACTGAACAATAGTTGCCATTAGGGATGCACCAAAATTCCAGCTGAAACATATTGACTGAAAGTAGACCTATTGGCAATATGGGGGGGGGGGCGCAGAGAAAGGTAGCAGAGGAGCAGTGTATACAGTGAGCTACTTTTAAATGTCACTGCTGGTTTTTACAGGCCTTTTTTTTTCCCCTCTATTATAGCTCCAATGACCTGTAATCTTCCCTGCCACTAATGGTAACTAAGGGGTGGGGTCACTAGGCAAGGTCAATGGGTGACCCCACCCCTTATAAGAAATACCTTTGCCATCTGCTGTAACAAATGCCCTGCACTGCCAAAATCATGTACTACACCAAATGCACATTTGGAATCTGTGTAAACGTTGATTTCCCATCAAATAATTCACAGGCACGGGTCAGGGCTTTGAGGTCTGCAACCTGTGCTGAGGGATAAGGGAGGGGCTTTGCTTCCCATACGTTATCTGGGAGTTGGACAACTGCATAACCTGACAAGTAGACATTGTCATTAGGTCTTGTGCATGAACCATCAACACTACCTTCTATAGGCTCTTCTAACATGTCATGTCTGGGAGTAGTGTCTTCATGTATAATTGAAACACAATCATGTTCCTTGGGAGGAATGTCAGATTCTGACTTCAAACCAAGCATGCCGTTTAAAACAGCAATCGGTCCTGTACTTGGAGAGGAGTATTTAATAGATAAATTAACAGTGGAAGGGAGAATAACCTCATACCCACTGGCTCTTTGAGCTGTCATGTGTTGTGTAGTAAGATTCTTCTGAATTTGTAATACATGATGTGTGGTATGTAACACTGTGTTATGTCCCAATGTAATAGCCATAGATGCCTCCACTCCCATTGCACACACCGCCAAAGCTCTCAGACATGCTGGCATGCCTTGCACAAGGACTTTGTAAAAATAGGCTACTGGGCGCATGGCCCCCCATGTTCCTGGGGGACTACCACTGCCATGGTTTTACAATTGTCTCTTGCATAGACCTGAAAAGGAACTTTGTAAGAAGGCAAGCCTAATGCAGGAGAGGAAACTAAAGAGGACTTCAAGGTTTTGTAGGCATCTTTTAAATATTGTGTCCACTTTATTTGGTCGGGTGCCTCAACCTTAGTACTTTGCCTCAGTATGTTGTCATAGTGTGAACAGTCAGGTATCCATTGCCTGCAATAGTTTACCATACCAAGAAAGGAAAGCATGTGTTTCTTAGTCACTGGGCAGGACTGACCGAGAATGGCTTGGATCCTTGGCTTACTCACAGTGCACATACCTTTGGTAAGAGTGAAACCCAGATATTCAACAGTCTCTTTGCAATATTGAATTTTATGCCTTGCCACCCCGTGTGCTTCATCACTCAAGTAAGCTAACAGAGACAAACTATCCTTCAGGCCTCTCTGCTTGGACTGCAAATCAAGATATCATCAACATAAAAAAGGAGCACTGAACCATGGCGTGGAATCCATCCCTTTAGGGACTGATGGAGTGCTACTGAATATACCGCCAGTGAATCGACATAGCCCATAGGCATACAACGCCAGGTTAGTTGGCGATTGCCGATGCTAAAAGCTCTCTCTTCATCAACTGGAACAGAAAAAAAACACATTACTTAAATCAAGAATGATGTAATACTGTGTTGTGCAGGGAATAGAGGTCACCAAAGATGGTACATCTGGGACAATTGAGGCCACTGGTACTACAAGAGCATTAACTGCCCTCAAATCTTGAACAAGCCTGTATGAAACATCAGGCCTTTTAACAGGATTGACTGGAGTATTATAAGGTGATATCAAAATTCCCTCTTTTAAAAATGTTTCAATCATGGGTCAAGGAAAAATGGGTGTATAGACAACAGCATTTAAATGTCAAGGGAACATCTTGAATAAAATAAACCAGTTAGTAGGCACAAAGCAAAGTTAGTTAATTATTAACCCTTTCACAACCTCCCTTTTGTCACAAAGTGACAACTGCTGTATTCACCCTTTATACCTTTCATCAGTATTGATTTACTGAATGCGCCATTGTCACCAAATTGGGAATACACTGTATATAACAGCAAACTCCAATTAGGCCACAACATGATATTATCAAACCACCCATTATTTTCCTCAAACTTCCTAGGCTGGGTATCCATCCAAATATCCAGTCCTGCCAATTTCCAGTAACATCCTGTTTAATTCCTGAGGCCAACTCATGTAAAGCCTTTATGCGCGATTGTATAGAGGTGACATGATCACTTAAAACAGCACATTTCATCAAAATGTTCACAGCCATAATTATTTTTAAGCAGTAAATAATCTATAGTCACTCGATTCTAAAGCACAGCTTTAAGGGTTCCCTGGAGATCGAGCAACACCCCTTAGTTGGAGCTATAATGAAGGGAAAAAAAAAAAGCCAGTAATTGCATTTAAAAACAAACAATGCCAGCTTTAAATTCTGGAAATTTAGGACATTACCCAGTGACCCCACCCCTTAGTTTCCTTGGAGCTATAGTGAAGGGAAAAAAAGCCAGTAATTAGGATTTTAAAACTGGCAGTGACATATAGGAGCAGCCAGTGAGGGAGCCTGAGTGTATACACTGCCCCCATACCCCCTCCAAAGAGGACCTGTCACTAAAATACTATCACATAGGGGACTATTGGTCCAATATGTGATAGCAATAAAATAAAAACACATTCAAGTTAAAAAAATAAAAAATTGGAGCCTCCTCACATCCACATACGCTGACATCTCAGTTTCGGCCACGTGCATTCTGAATTTTCGGTATCGGTTTAGGCACCAGAATTTTCATTTTGGTGCACCACTAGTTGCCATGCTCTCCAACTGCTGCTATTCAATAACATTAAAATTAAACCTTGATATCAACACAATAAAAATGTCACAAGCTGTGCCATTAAATATACACCCAAGTTAATATCAGAAAACATGCATTTCAAAGTGAAGAAAAAAATAAAGTGTGCAACAAATATTCCCTTCACGATATTTAGTTTGCTCTCTCAAACAATATCCAAATAGCATCCAATGACAAATTTATATTTTCTTCCCACAACTATTTCTATGTTTAAGATGCAAAACAGTGGTCTAGCATCCTTCCAAAATATGCACAGTGATCCATCTTCACAATCTACTGCCCATTGACAAAACTCCACCTTTTTTAGTTACCTTATGAACCCTCCAGACCTGATCCATTTCACCTGAAAATGCCATGGTCATCAATTTACTATAGAATTTCTTTCTACAGCTCTGTCAGGGTTTAATACACAAACAGTGTGCCATCCACTCAGTGACCATAATTTGGAAAGGGTGCTGCACCAATGTTTGCATATTAAATGTGGGGAGGAAAAAACTCTTGGGCAGGTGCTATGTTTTTGGTTTGTATTTTCCGCAAACTATGTAGCCTTTTTTTTTTTTTTCTTTGTATTCAGAAAGGCATTCTCTGTGCTTAGAACTAGAATGGAGAGCTGACAAAAACCTAGACCAAATGATGTACAATAACCCATCAGCATGCAGAGCAGTCAAAACCTATTTTAGTTGATGTGATTTACTCCTGGTTGCTTTTTGTCCTAAAGCCATAGTAAAAAGTCAAAAAGTTGACTGTACACTACAAGACAGACCATAAAGTCTTACTTGTAGGTGCTTGAACTTGCATCATTTAGAAAAACAAAAAAATACTGGCATCAATAATGTAATTGGCACATGCACAAAACCCCGAGTGTGCTATGAATGCAGAGAACAAGGCCGCTATAGCAACTCTCATGTGCAAGCACAGTTACGATGTCATCGCAGCCCGACCCTTCCAACAGCAACAGCATTCAAACCTGGAGGGAAGACCGGGTGAAGATGAATGCACCTGTAGCAGTGACACTGCACTGCCACTGACACTGCCAAAATGTGCTGGTACTAACTAAATGTGTGTATATATATATTTTTTTTTTAACGTTTACTACCACTTGCAAAAAAAACAAAAAAAAAGCTCCCCTCATTGCAGGATGGTACACTATTACCTTTTTAATGTTTACAGGTATCTGACTTTCCAAGAAAACCTCTCTGCTTCAAACAGTGATTGTTTAAGTCCATATTTAGTCAGAAACTTTATTTGCCCAATATCCTATTCCTCTCTGCCAAGAATCTGAGAAATCATCCTCTCTGCTTTTGGGATGTGACCTCTGGATCTTCAGTATTCTTCAAGGCACTGGGTGTGGAGGGACAACTGTGTTCTTCCAATATGCAGCCACATCCATTCTCTCAAGACATTGCAAAGCATCTGGGAGTGGGGTGAGACAGGCCCAGCCCAGACTGGTACTAAGGAGGGTTATTAGCAGTAATATGGCATTTGAAAGAGCCATAGTGGGGGAGATTTACTAAAAGTGGAACACTCAGAATCTGCTGTAGCTCTGCTGGTTAGTAAATTAGCTTCTAACTTCAGTTTAGTCAATCAGGCCTCGGCAATAACACCTGGAAGCTGACTGGTTTCTAGGCAGAGCATGCAACAGATTTTGCACTCTCCAGTTTTAGTAACCCCCCCATTTTCAGGTCCCTTTTGGTCCGTCATAGAGCTACAGTTAAAGGCAAGCATGAGAAAACTAATATGTTTAGTGTGTGTAAATAAAAACAGGAAATACCATGTACCATCAGTTATGTACCTACTAGTATGGTACAGTCTATTCACCGTTGCCAAGAAGCTAAGAATCACTTTTCAGAACCATAGAACAATTATCTGGAAAACCAGATAAAGGTAATCCATAAGAAAAAAAAAAATAGAACACTGGGGGATGATTGGGGAAAAAAAAACAAAACTGAAAAATCATACAGAACAGAGTAAATCAGAAAAAAAGACTACACTATGCAAAAGAGCAGAAGACCATAGGCAATACCTAATCGTTATGATCATCAATCAGCTCCATTTAGGGGCCATAATTCACTTTTCTCTGTGTGAATGATGTGAAACATCTGACTCGGAGAGAAAATTGCCTAATAAAGCTTTTTTGCCCCCATTCAAACAGCAAACATCTCTGCAAAATTCTTATAAATACACCCCTCAATGTTGTTTGTAGGTGTAACTCTGCAATGGAGCATTAGCTTTTTGTTATTTATTATATAAATAGTTCATTTAATCCATAATAAACCTGTCACATTTGTAGGTCAGTAAATGTGTGCCATGCAGGATAAAAGTGCATTCTGTCTACAAATTCTCTGAGAAAATGACAGTGACAAGGTCCTCTAGTGTTCTGCAATTCTCAAGGCACACGCTCAGTTTGGCCCATGTGAAATCCCAACTGTCTACAAAATTGACCATGTATGTAATAGATTAAAAATGGATAATCCCTTTATTTCATATTGCAACATGAGAAGTATTAACAATACACACTCAGAAATTCAGGTAAGGTAAACAAATACATTCGGGTATAGTTTGTCTGGTGTGACTCTAAAATGATGCAGATCAAGGGAAGTCTGTTTGTAGACTTAAGATTTCCCTCATTTAAAAAACTGAGCAGTAAATTGTATACTTGTGAGATCAGCCTGAATAGAACCGTGTGTGTTCTGTCATAGGGAAATGTTTACTCCCTGCTGTTTCAGCATCACTTCTGCTCATGTGCCTTGAGTATAGGAACTGAAATAAAACAAAAGTATTGACACAATGCGTAGGGAAGACTTTGGATTGTCTATTTAAAATGTTTACTTAATATGCAATTATTATTCTTAGTTTAAGTGCACTTCCACAAGCTTATATTTTCTTTAGGGTACAACAAAATGATCTAGTTTTTCTGACAACCCACCATCTACCACAGACATTTTGGCTGAAAAATGCACTTATCAGTAAACACATGTTCAAATAAAAAGTGTAAAACAGCGCTAGATTCTACACCCCCCCCCCCCCCCCCATCCCTTTCACAGACCCAGATATAAGATATTCTAATGAAACACAGTATACCTTACAAGACGTGAAGACAACAAATTGTGAAATTATTTTTGTATCTTTAATTTGTATACTTTTTGTGCTGTGGCTAAAGGAAAGAGTTTGCAAGGCTGTAGTATAACATTCCAAGTACTCCCTTCCATCTTTATTGACTATATTATTGTCACAGACACTGCGAGGGGCTAGAACAGCAGCAATTGCATCACACCGTTCTCCAAGAATTCAAGTTTTATAAGCAAACTGTATTTTAAAAAAAAAAAAAAAGAAAGGAAAAATACAATTCCTGATTTGAGTAGATGCAGGGGCATGAACTGAAGCATTTAATTGAAAGTTAGTCTGCAAAATGATAGCGTTTATCATGAAGAATATCGGTCGTCAATGACTCAAATAGGCTCAAATTCTAGCAGTATTAAACACGAGCAAAAGTGATTTAACCCTTAAAATAAATATTCAGGAAAACCTCTCTGTACATACATGTGAAAGATTGTACAACACTTTCACTCTAGGAGCAGGGAAAAGAAAAACTTTGTTCGTATAAGCAGCAGAGATCTGCTGTTCCAGCCCATTGTCCCAGCAGAAAAGGGAGGTGCACATACAGTTGACTACACGTAGCTCACTATCTTATGGCCTTTGTGGACAGGGAAAACATATCAACTGTTATCCCTTTTATTAAGCTTTCTTTGCCTTTTCATTTTACAGCATGCCAAATCCTTTGGCATAAGTGATAGCCTTTAGTAATCGCTCTTTCAGCTTTTCTTTGCTTGAGTACTCCGGAAGTAATAGGACATTAAAGCATGTATGAGATGTTGGTAACCTGTAGAGGACATTGAAATAAAAATGAATACAAATCTTAACAGCATGTCTATATTATGACATATCAAATACAGGATAAATCAAACCAAATGAGAATTTTACGTTACACATGTAAGATACAAATCTACGTGCAGCTGTTAACTTACACGAAAAAGGAAGAAAAAAAAAAATCTCTCTGCAATGTGGTAACCGGCCCTACGATTTCAAGCATTAATAATGCACTAAGGCAATGCAACGCTGATGCACAGTACGCCAGTCCATGATAACATAACCTGAGGCTTGGTCCTGAAGAAGTCACGTGACGCAACGGGGTTTATTTACTAAAGCTGGAGAGTCCAAAATCAGACTCCCTTCTGCATAGAAACCAATCAGCTTCTAACCTCAGCTTCTTCAATGAAGCTTTGGCAATGAAACCTGGAAGCTGATTGCAAAATCAGACTCCCTTCTGCATAGAAACCACTCTCCAGCTTTAGTAAATAAACCCCAATGCGTCAACCGCGTGGTGATGTACGTTCGGCGTGACGCCATCTTGGAACACCTTATTTTCATGCTCTAAACCCAGCACATGGGGAGATTTCCTTGATACAAGCTACTATAATGTGCGTTTGCATTTTGGCTTATCTTTATGTGCCAATAAAGCAGTGTTACACTATGGAGATTGTGTTCTTCTCTCGTTCTATGGGCATATGAGCTAGGATTTATATGAGAGTACCTATTTACCTACTGACCGGTCCAGAGGGTTATATCCCAGTGGAAAGTTGATTCCAGGGTATCTGGCTACAAGGAGCGTCTGTTCGGAGGGGATCCATACATGCTATGTGGCCCTGCTGGGTCACGAAGTGGAGGTGAGAGACCATTGCAGCCATTTCGGGATCACATTGATGGTGTGCTGTGTACCCACATCTTGCATGATCAGGAGGATTGCAGCACTGATTAATGGAGTTATTGCACAGATTTTATATGTTTATTATCTGTCTGTGCACGGAGTGTATGTGTTTGATCCCTCTGTAGGGATTCACCTATTGTTGGAGTGTGTCCCAATCTGGGTACCAGGGGTCACATTTCCAAATATCCCCATGTGGATTGGGGTCACCATTGTTGATTTATCACTATTACTGGTCCACCCTTAGGACCATGTATGTGTTTTATACACCTTGTGTCACTTATTGTTATTCTTATACTAAGTGCTGCATCAATTATATATACATCTTTATTCAGTCCATGATAACACCTCCTACAACCAGTATGCCTCAGTTTTGTAGCTAAGACATACTGACAGCACAATCAAACACAGAGGGATGGACCTGTGTCCCTCAATGGACTGTAAGAAAAGTTTTATACTGCAAGTACATATACTGGCAAGCAACAAAGAAACTGTAGACCAGCTCAGGATAAACCCTCCCACTGTCAGCATGCCTCAGATTTTTAATAGTGTCCTGGAAGGATGGGCATTATTCTGCAGTTCTGCTGTGTTAAAGACGAATTTATTTATTTGCTGCCACCTTTTTTTCCTTTTAATCAGGACTCTTTGCTAAAGTTCTGCTGGAGCTTTGCCTTTTCAATTGCAACTCCTCAGCGTGGCTGTCCACAGACTGGCTTTGAGTACCAAGACTCTGCTTGACTGGTGTTAGGGGACTAGCTTGGAAGGGACCTTTGGCAGTGTGTTCTGTGTTGGTCATTTTCCAGTGACTCCGATCTATTAAAAAAGATAGCTGTGAAGTGCTTTTCAGGTCCAGAACTGCACTGCCTCAAAGTTTACCCTGTCTTTGAAAATGACATTAGGCCTCTTTCCAAGAGGTTTCAGCTTCTGTAAGAGCAGTGTGAACAGTAAGCTTTTACAAAGCATTTGCAGAGCTTTCAGTAAGCTTTGTTGGAGCTTTTAAAGTAACATTCAGCTCCAGTTTGTAACAGACCTAATGGTAGTGCCGATTGCCACTTTAAGCAAGCTGCTAGCAAGCTTCTGCACTACTTGCCTGCTGAAGCCTACTATCTGCTTGTTTAGTGTCAATCAGCATTGCATTAATATCTGTGTGTAACATTTCCAAACTGAAGCTTGTGCTTTAAAGGCCTGAAGAAATCTGCTCAAAGCTTGCTGAAAGCTTTATACTAGCTTGCTGTTTACACTACTCTTACACAAGCCGAAGCCTGTGTGAAACTGTTTTTAAGGAGTAGGCTCATCGGGCAGAGTGCTGGAACCTACCTCATTTACTTAGGTCGCTGGGCACCATTCTTCCCCGTTTCTGGCAGTTTTGCTGCAGAAGGGGCTAAATGTAGGATTGAGCGCTGACATCATCCATTGGATGAAGTGACACGTACTCTTTTCTGCCATACAGCTTCAGGTAAGCATCTCCCAGCTTCAGCCCCTGCTTGTAAAGAGTCACATGGGACATGGATCTATCCCTGCTGCCTGCTACAATGACTTTTGTTAGCTCCATGTATCCGACCCTCACTAGACACCAACTGTGTGGGTTTCATGAGTACCTGAGGCTTTGCCTTTTACCCTAAACCTTTACAGTGCCTTACTGCCACATAGTCAAACAAGTCTAATTCTAGACATGGGCGAGGGACAGTCCCGCTGTACTGACTGGCCTCAGCTCACACTGTACTAAAGACTCTGGGGCTGCTTGCAGTGCTCTCACCAACTTAGCTGATGTTTGCACCATGAAATCCTTTCTGGCTTTAAACACAGTCGTGCAAAACAGTTCAAGGATATTCACTGCTGCAATCTCTGTAAATCCCCTTAACAGCAGGTAATCCAGCTGCTGACCCTGGGAGCCCATCCTCACTCTGTGTAAAGCCATTCAGAAAACAGACCACAAACCAATGACATCACTGCCTTTCATCAGACTTTTATTCAAGTGGACAAGGTAGCTATACATCTTTCCTCTTATTGCAGTGAATGCATGAAGTTAAAAAAAAAATTTAGACTTTAGAACCACTTTAAGCCTCCCTGTATCCCTCAATGGATGAGAGAATAGGATATCCTCCTGTAGGTGGCAGTATAACCCACAGGTTAAAAACTCCCTTTGTCCAACTATGTATACGCAGCGGGGTCATATATGCATCCCATGTATTCTCCAGCAATGGCATTAAAGCCTTTCAAAAGGCTGACTTTGATCTGTATGCACTGCACTACCTACTGGACATGACTCATAACAATTTATTGTGGCCTGCTATCATATGCTATCTGTATTAATGCTAACTATTTCATAGTCAAAGTGTACTTACAAACCCAAGATTGTGAGATCATTCGATCCATGTTTTATACGCTCGACTGTGTAATGGAGACCTTACATTCTAACTGACATGCTTTTTTCCTATGGATATGTGCTTTTTCATGTAACGACTTGCACTGTTGTTCTCTGTATGGTTTTAATTTATTGGCTTAACATCAATACAAATGTTCTCACACACACACACACACACACACACACACACACACACACACACACACACACACACACACACACACACACACACACACACACACACACACACACCTTCCAGTGTCTCCCAATGGACAAGAAAGAAAAATATGTTATTATAATGGCAAAATAAAAGTATGCTTTTTTTTTTCCCTAGTTCTGGCTGGTGGTAGTTTAAAGCAAACCTTATATCAGGCAAAGAGGCAAGGTTACTTGGCTGCAGCTCCCTCAGCGGAAGAAGCTAGCAAAAGAAAGCCTTGCCTAAGCTACGAGTTGCCCTAGTTAGAGCGGGTGAAAGGAACTGTGGAGGTAAGGGTTCAGGGTGAGTATCTGCTGCTGTAGAGGGAGGCATAGCAGTAAGCCTGTTGCTTTACCCTGCATTATCAAAGCACAGGTTTGCGTTACAATAATTCCTGTAGCTACAATGTGTCAATTTTATTCTACTACAAAGCCCCCCCTAACAGCAACAAGTGGCTGATACACTGACTGGTGACACTATCTACATGGTATTGTTAAAAATAAGTGTAATTTATTGGTAACAATGTCAGTGGGACAGGTAATGAAGGAAATCTCCCAAAAAGGTAACACAAAAGCAATAAAAAAAAAAAAACCTTCATTAAACGTTTTAACTGGTATACAGTGTGTATGCATGCAAGCCTGTTTTGAGAAAGCATACTTCAAAACATTTTCATTTCACACAATGCTTTGCGATGGCTTCACGTTACTTTGCTGCTTTCCTGTGGGTTAGCTGCGCTTTCCCAAAGAATTCTATTACGTTCCGCGGTTTTGGTATGCTTTCAAAAAGTGCACCAAAACCGCAGGATATAATTGAAGTCTGTGGGAAAGCGCTGCTAACCTGCACAAAAACCACGGGTTAGCTGTGCTTTAACCAAAGGGCAATGTGAAGCTGTCTTTAAAGCGTACATACAGCCAAACCTCTGCTTTACTTTTAAATAGAGCAGGAAAAAGTTAAATTCCTGTATTTTTTTGTCTGTGTCCTACTGGGGAGATCTCGTCACTTCCTGTCCTAGAGACACATCAAAAAGTAACAGGAAATATCTACCTCTTTAGACTATTGTCAGTGAACACTAAAGATTTCTCCTCACCTTTTCTAATGGATTTCCGGTTACTTTTTGTGTCATTGACACCAGGACAATGAAAGGTGCCAAACTACCCAAGCTTGGATACAGAAAGCATTACAAAACTATAATGATATAGCACCATTTACTCCTGTTGCAGAATCAAGGAAAAGAGTATTGTCAAACATTGCAGCTCTAATTACTATGTTCTCATTTAACTTACCTGTCAGTGTCTGGGCCATTTTTGGCTATGATCATCTTTAGTTTACCTAGTCCTCCCACAGGAGCTCTGTCTGTGCCTGTTGTAAACTGCAAAAACAATCTTTTCTGCTCTTCGGTAAAGGAATTTACAATTTCCCAGAATTCCCTGAAAGAGTAATTAAAAAAAAAAAAAGGAAGATGAACATGTAATTTCATCCCAGGTTTTGTAAATGAAAAATAAGCATATGGAAAACAAAGCAATAACTAAAGCACCATTTTTTTCAGCAGTCAGAATTTAAAAAGGCCAATTCAAAGTTGACCTCTTCGGAACAGTACGACTCTTCATAACAGCTATTACACCAACTGTCTAACTCCTGTAAACATAAGTTCTCATTACATTTTTATGTACTGTGTAGTGTAACATTTGTATGTTTATATTCATTGCAAACCTCAGAATATGCTAGTGCTTTCTAAATAAAAGTGAACAACTCATGGCTTTCCATCTCTTATTATCTGCACAATGTGAAAGATGCGCACCATCTAGAAACAAATGTGCACCAGCATATTCCCTTCTGCGGCTCATAATTCAAAACAACAGATAAACTTGATATTGAAGGGCGCTAGGATGATAGGTATATTAAACAGGTTTTCAGATGCGGTCTGTAATGTAAAGTCTATTCAGAGCCCTACAAAGCAGATCCACAGGAGGAGGAAGAGTCATTCCTCGGCTTCATTTAGCAGTCTATAGGTAACCTGACCCAAGGAGCTATATAAAACAGGCCATTTTTAGATGATTCTGGTTAACATACAGGAAGGAGCCTAGAAACAGGTAAATGTGAAATACACATATGCAATATTTGATATATACTTCACTTAAAAAAAAAAAAAACAAAAAAAAAAAAACATTTACAATTTTTTTTTTTGCCCCAAAGTTGATAAAATATGTACGTCAAATCCAAAAAAGTTCGGGACATGTGTAAAAATCGGCATATAAGCAGAATGTAATAATCTTCAAATCTCAACTCATATTTTATTCACAAAATTACCATGGTGTAGCATCTCCTCTTAAAAAAACCCCAAAAACTCTGTAAATGTCTGGGAACAGATGCTGAAATTTTCAGAAGAGGAATTTTGTTCCATTCTTGCCCAAACATATGCTGCTCTAAATCCTGGATATACAATATCTTTTAGCTCTTTCAAGAGGCCTATTAACGGAGCTAGATGGTCCGAGCGTGTAGCCTGCTTGTCCCACATCTGTGCTTCCTGATCGGACTGACCCTCCGCCTGTCCCGGTGGCATCACTTCCTCCACTGCACTCCAAGTTGGTTGTAGGTCTCTTTCTGTACAGAGGCCACTGTATCGGCTTCACAGCACCATTACTCTACAGGACAGACCTCCATCGTGCTCACAATAACAAAGTTTATATTCATAGGTAAGCACTACACTTGCTTTTTCTGCAGTTTTTCCTTAATCTGCCTCGCTGCTGCAAAAGATGGCCTCAAAGATATATACTCACCGAATAATTTGAGAGTCTCTAGTGTAGCCCCCATCATATTCAGTTGTTTCTTTAAGTGCTTGAAAATCTAAATTCTGTGAAGAAAATATGCAGTTAATATAGACAACCTTTCAAAAAAATGAAGAGTAATAGTAAGTAAGGCACTGGAAAGAAAGTAAATCTCTTACCCTACTGCCACAGATAAGGAGTTCTATCTCCTCAGGTCTGAACAAATACTTTAATGGGGACTCATTGGTGACCATGTGAAACCCCCTTCTGAAGGCTTTAAACTGTTTTTCCACAGATTTATTCAAAATATAATCTGCATAGAGACTAACAAATTCCTAGAAAAAAAATAAAAACATTAAAATAAAAACTCAGATACATGCATAATATTTATGAAATGTATACGTCTTATTATCAGAAGTAATACGGGGCAATCTGATATTCAATTTATATCTGCCACTGTAGTAAACATGTCTGATGGGCAATAACTGCATATTGAACTGCCAAGTTGGAAGAGGTCATCATATGACACCATGTGCCACTGTTTTTGTCTGTCTTTGCTGGTGCCACCAATTCATTATATGCCAGCAGCCAAGTCTTTCACATTTGGAAATACCAAAGTATGAAATCTGATAACAATTCCAGCTGTGGCAGGTTCGCACGAACAGGTACCGAAGAGAACTAAGTTTTTAAGTTTGGACGTTTTTGGATCTTCGAGCTGCAAGCTACAAATCGCTCAAGTGTGAATCCAGCCTTACAGTAAGGCCCCCTTCACACCTGTCTGGTATATTGCAGTGTGTTTCCACACGAATGTGAGCATATGCTGTATCGTGCGTTGCGTTAAGTCACCCATTTATTCTGAATAGGCTGCCAAGTGCCAGAACACATAAAAACAGGACGCACACTATACCATAAAACACAGATGGTTCACGTCTTTGCATTATAAAGTGCTAAAACGGGTATGACCCAGCACAGCGCAACACTGCTGTTTGCACAATACATTAAATTTTATTATAATGCACAAGGTGTGAAACTAGACTAAAAAGGGCCAACATTCCCTATTATACAAGATAAAGACAAACATATAGAAAAACTGAAACTAGATTATGAATATTCATTAATAAAAAGGTAATACAACAAATTGGGTCAGTGAGCCTTTTAACTGACCTGCTAAGATAGCACAGTAAGTAATCCAAAAACTGCATACCTTTCTGTTTTCATTTGTAATAGGAATTTTATCTCCATTCTCTTTTAGATCATGCATTAAAGGATTTCCAAAAAGATCAGTTTGTGATATCTGAAAAGTTATCATCATGTCATCCTCAACATTGCCCTCATACTCCAACAGTTCTTTTAAACTTTGGTACAGGACCTGTAAGAGATATTTCATTCAGTAAGGTTTATCAACTGAGAGCATGTACAATTGATGAGAAAGGTCCTCAAAGACTCTTATGTGGCTTACAAGCAACTTTGATATACTGTATAAATGTGCTAAAAAATAGCCCTAGAGACAAGTAGAAGTTGTCTAGTTTGTTATAGTTAAGGTCTGAGTGTTATATCTCCATAATTAGTAGCTCAAAGGAAAGGGTGGTTGAAAAAAATAATTGTTATATGATGGATATTCATTTTGTTTATGATGGTTATTAATTTGAGTGTTATGTAAATGCTTTTGGAAACTCTAACTTACAGGGTGAGAGTCTGCCAGATCGCGAAATGTTCCTTTTTTCCCCATCAATTTTCGATAAACAACCATTGGAAAATGCACATCTAGAATGCAATTGTTGTAAATTGCCAGGCCCAGAACAATTCCAATGAGAGTAAACTGTCCTTCAGTCTCAAACGAAGATGGGTTGAACCAAAAGAGTTTTGTGGACTCATCATAGGTAAACATGCCTGCAGGAATGAAGTAATACCATAGAAACCAGGTCATTTACTATTGGTTCTAACAATATGTATATATACGTTAAAGCTCATAATACTTGGAGTCACAAACCAAGAACAAGTACGCAGAGAAGATCTTCTGATCCCTCCCAACTCCCTGATCTGCATACTTATTCTAGCTTAGTAATTTATAAAGTACCAAAGCTAGCCCAGGCAACACAACAGCAATAGCAGCTCCTATAGCTTTTCCATGACAATATTAATATAACACAACATGTTTATAAATCTGAGTTGCATATCAATGGATAAATATCCGAGAAAAAAAGATAATCTTTTGGTTCATAAAAACAAATACATGGCCTGGGTAGGTAAACGGTTTTAACCACTTGCCCGCCGCCCTATAGCAGAAGTACTGCTACAGGGCGGTAGTGCTGCGCAAAATCACATATACATATATATCGGATAGGGCTTAATTAGGGGGCAACTCCACCAAATATGTGTAAGAGTGCCAACCTTTCAGACAACACTAACAGATGTTTTAATTGGTTGAGAAGATTTGACGTAGTCTGTTAGCAGATCTACACCAGTTGGTCAGAAGTTTGAAATTCCACTCCTGAACTGTACTGGCCACACTATAGGCGAGAGTACAGCACATTCATTTAGTTTTCTGTGTAATGGATATATTCAATTCCCCCTCCCATTCCTCAATATAATATATATTGTCTGTGTATGAGGGTAAGAAGCTGTATAAAAAAAGGATACGATATGATCAGGAATTTTTCCCGACAGACATATCTATTCAAAGAAAACAGGTGCAAAGGTGTAATTATGTCGTGAAAAAGTTCTGATAAAAAGGGTAAGCGGTAGGCATTGGAGCTATGCACCCCTGGGAGGGAGGCTGGGATTAAACAACTGGGAAGGGGGTTGAATGGAATTGTCAAGAAAGTTGTCAAAGAGGTGAGTGGGCCCTTTTGAGGAGACAGTTATAAAAAAATTTCTATGGCAGACCTTCTGAGCACTGATGGAAAAGGAATGGTAAAGCTGAAGAGCCAAGAGGAGGATGAGATCCATGGGATAGCCCTTACAAGGATAGGAGAGATATCCTTTTCTATTAATGACTTTTCAAGTCAAAGCAATCAAGAATATGCGCATGGTGGGTTACTTAGTAGTATAATTCAATGTCAGGTAAAGCCTTCTCCATGTTCCTTCTTCTTGTGAAAAATCTTATGTCTAAGCCTAGGCCTGATGCCTCTGCAAACATTTTATCAATTTTGATTTTGTAATGAACTGTTCCAAAGGGTGGCATTGGCTAAATGTTCCATTACCAAGAAATATAAATAAGGCTGATAGAGGACAGCCCTGTTTTGGAAATAAGGAAAGTGGTCTGAGAGTGGACCATTTACTCGGATTCTGGCAGTCAGTGTATAAAAGGACCACTCTCTTATCAACAAAGTCAGAGAGAAATCCAGAGTGTAGTAAGAAGTATAGGAATCTCCAAGCCTACCCTGTTGAAAGCCTTTTTTGGCATCAACTGATAATAAGCAAAGGAGAAATAAACATAATTGAGCATACAGCATTAAGAAATTAGTTTTCTTGATGTTGTCTTTGGCATCTCATTGTGAGACAAACCCTACTTGTTCCTTGTGTTTAAGATGGTATCAAAGGTATAAGACAGGTTGCCAAGATCCTCAAGGAGATTTTAAAATTTACGTTAGTGAATGAGATGGGACAGTAATTATTAATGTATAGCATCATTCCCCTGTTTAGAAAGAAGTACTATATGGGCTTTTAGTGTCCGTTTAGGAAATGGAATCTTCACCATGTTAAACGTTTGTTGTAAAAAGCGGGAGGTACGAGATTCCTGAAACAATTATAGCATTTGTTGGTCAGACCATCGGGGCCAGGGCTTTTACTAGATGGGGACATTTGCCTACCTTCCTCTTTGACATGACAACACAGTATTTTTTGGCCCTGAATTCCAAAGCACACATTGTGAAAGCAGACTTCAAAGAAACATCCTTTTTATGTTGGAGCTGCCAACATGATCAGTGATATGTCAAATTTATCCGATAAGCACCAGGTGGTGTGATTTACACAGTGAACTGCACACCCTGACTTTTCATCAGATATGGCAAATAGGAGACGTTGTGTGAAAAACACTGCTGTTAGGCAATTTGTTTGAGACTCTTATGGCTAAAGGGCTTGGTGAAATTTATTACCATTTCGACATACTATTGTGCTGTACATTTCAGGTATTTGTCCTGAAATTACTGGGGCCTCAGTGTGTTTTATTTATATATATATATATATATATATATATATATATATATAGTATTTATTATTTATTTATTATTTATTTCAGGTACTTATATAGCGCCGTCAATTTACACAGCGCTTTACGTATACTAGGGACAATTTAGACAGGATCCAATTCACCTACCAGCATGTCTTTGGATTGTCGGAGGAAACCGGAGTAGCTGGAGGAAACCCACGCAGGCACAGGGAGAACATGAAAACTCCAGGCAGGTGGTGCCGTGGTGGGGATTCAAACCAATGACCCTAGTACTGCCAGGCGGAAGTGCTAACCATATAGCCACTGTGCTGCCCATTTATTTATGCAGAATTAATTTCTATTAAGGTTATTTACTTGATACTCTGTGTTCCCAGATATCATTCCGCATACACCCTTTTGTAAAAAGTGCCATATACCCCCCCCTTTCTCTCTTCTCCTCCTGCCCTTTTACCTCTCACACAGCACTTAGGTGACGCACACTCATACAGTATCAGCACTATACGTACCTGTGGTTTTTCAAAGACATCCTCCCGCACACGGGTAACCAGGGCCCGCAACCCCCAGCGCAGCACCCTCTTTTATACTCTTCGATGCCTTATTATGGTGCTCGAGTATTACATGCCTACACGTTTGTTGTGGCAGTTTGTCGCCTCTTAACCGCTTACCACCAACTCTATTATTATTCTGTATGACTTGAGATGATTGTCTATGTCAATACACATGATCACCTTCTTTTGTATGGCTTATGCTAGCTGCCTTCTATGCCTGCCCTCCATTCCCTTTTCCCTTCTATTCTTTTGTACCAAATGTATACTATGTTTTGTATTTTCCTAATAAACTTTATGGAACAAAAAAAAAAGTGCCATATACCCAATTCCCAAGTTAAAAAAACAAAACAAAAACACACCACATTAAGAAGTCACTTACCTATATCGGGGTTAAATATTTCTTCCACAACCAGCTGGAAAAACTCTTTTGAAACTCCTCCTTCATCTACCCCCTGCTCTCCCTCAAACTCCACATAAAGCTGCTTTTTCAGGTCTGCCGGGTTTTCCATGGCAATCATTTCTAGCTAAAGAGGAAATAAGAATTTTAAAAAGTCAATGCTGCAGCTCCTTTTAAATTATCAACCATTGTGTGTCCATGCATTTCTAGCTCACTTTCTTTACAGCTGAATGGCTTCTATTGTTAGCAAAAACATATTTTGCCTTATCTACCCTCTGATGCCATTTCAGGTTGAGAACCTCTTTACATTGTATCTCTTTAGACTAAAAAAATTAAATAAACCAAGCATGCATGGTACATTTCATATTTTTTTTGCAAAAAATAAAATAAAACACACACATATCAAACATAGTAATTAGGCAGTATTTGGGCAGGCAGCTAGAGAGATTTTACATTTATTGGACCAAAGCCAAGAAAAAAAATGTCACTGAAAGCATAAAGTGTGAAATTATAGCTATGAAAGAATGCTATACAATTTAAAGAGGGTCAACCAATTTTCTCCTCCATTATCCTTTATACACCACCTAGCATTCTGTGTGACTGTTCAAGTACAAAGGTTTACAATGTTGCTCTGCGCTTAAAACTTTGCTCCCTCAATCCAAATGCTGCAACTTTTCTAAGGCAGATGTCACATTTGCAGTCAACAAATAAGTTACAAGATTGTTAAAAATGCTGTGAGAATTTTCCCTGCTTCTACAGGTTACTTTGTCACTGGCTGGATGCACAAGGCATTGCTTCTACGGTGATGGAAATGCTGCAGAATAGGATTTGCAAATAAGAGAGCAAGGGCCTTGCTCATCCAGGTAGCAAGGGACAGTGTTGTGTAAACAGTTGATTATTCCTCTGTCATGTCCTATCCCAAGTCATGATCCTGTTACTGGCAAGTTGTTGCCAGTGACAGGATAGCAAGTGTGACATCATTTAGTTTCATATGAATTGTAGCAACTATTTAGAATTTCAGGTCAAGGTGTCTACAATAAATTTACAAGACAAATAAGGGCTTGTTCACACCAGCCACTGCATTCCAACACAGAGGCTGGTGTGTGGTGCTGCACTACCAAGATCAGCACAGTGATGATGCACTGATCTTGGCGCATCGCACGGTTTACGGTTTCCTTTTTTTAAACAAATTTGGAAATGTCACACAGACGTCTCATAAAGTTCAGTTGCTGGCCACAAAGAACAAGGTAGTGGACTGCTTTGCAAAAAAAGTACAGCATGCAGTACTTTTTTTTGCAGAGCACCATGCCAGCACACCACAACACATTGGTATGATCTAGGCGCATAGACACACAAGGCATTTTGCCTTGTCTTGCGCTGGGATTGCCGTATATGCCGTTCTCTTGGGAAGACATGGGTTCAAAATATCTCTATACTCAACTGCACGTGTAACTTTTTTTTTTTTTTTAAGAAATTGGAAAAGTTTTAAAGGAAAATTAAGCAAGTTTATTTTATGTCAATTTATATTTGTAACCTTTACTGATCCAATTTAAAATTTATGTCATTCTCTGAGATAAACATTTTTGTCCTCTTTGCTGGTAGACAAAATTAACCCTTATATGAAAAGCAGAAAAAAAGAAGACCCAAGTAGGTAATCATTTAGTGCTAATGAGCAACTGAAAGAAAGCATCAAATTGGTTGCTCAACTTTCTACTTTCCATCCTCTCTTTTCTTTTACCAACATCACTTATTGTTAAGAGCATTGTGGAACATCAGAAGGAAAGCTATAATCTAGCAAACAATACTTCTCTACATTTTGCAAATCATTAGTCACAGAAATGTATTAAAAAGTGGGCAAAATCATTAAATACCATAATGCTGGTCTGGCACTTTTTTTTTTTTTTTTTTTAAACTGGGCTACAATCTAAAGTCTATGAGGCACCTGCAGAGGATCTGAGAGAGGCTTATGCAGGCCATAGATGGGTCGAAAATCGGCCGATTTTTCGGCCGAAAATAAAATCGGCCGATTTTCGGATCGTTAGTGGGCGATTTGGTCGGCCGTTTTTCGGGTATTTTGGCCGGTTTTTTTTCCGGTAAAGTGGGAAAAAAATCGGCCGATTTTGCCGATCGGCTGATTTTCGCGGCAATTAGTGGGCAAATCGGCCGATTTTTTACCGATAAAAAATCTGCGCATGAGCAGTGACCTGCAAGAGGAAGACAAAAAGAAGAAAAAGAAGAAGAGGATGAAGAAGAAGAGGATGAAGAAGAAGAAGAGGATGAAGAAGAAGAGGATGAGGATGAAGAAGAAGAAGAGGATGAAGAAGAAGAGGATGAGGATGAAGAAGAAGAGGATGAGGATGAAGAAGAAGAGGATGAAGAAGAAGAGGATGAGGATGAAGAAGAAGATGAGGATGAAGAAGAAGAAGATGAGGATGAAGAAGAAGAAGATGAGGATGAAGAAGAAGAAGAGGATGAAGAAGAAGAAGAGGATGAAGAAGAAGAAGAGGATGAAGAAGAAGAAGAGGATGAAGAAGAAGAGGATGAAGAAGAAGAGGATGAGGATGAAGAAGAGGATGAGGATGAAGAAGAGGATGAGGATGAAGAAGAGGATGAGGATGAAGAAGAGGATGAGGATGAAGAAGAGGAGGATGAGGATGAAGAAGAAGATGAGGATGAAGAAGAAGAAGATGAGGATGAAGAAGAAGAGGATGAGGATGATGATGAAGAAGAGGATGAGGATGATGAAGAAGAAGAGGATGAGGATGAAGAAGAGGATGAGGATGAGGAAGAAGAAGAGGATGAAGAAGAAGAGGATGAAGAAGAGGATGAGGATGAAGAAGAAGTAGGATGAAAATAAGAGGAATTCCAGTCCAGAAAAAAGTGTCTCTGCAGTGAGCTCCGCTATTTCTTTGACAGTTCTCTGACAGTTCCTTGACATTTACAGCGGTTGCAACATTGTATCTATTTGTTTCCGAATAAAAACATCAGTATCCTAAATGGAAACAGATACATTGTTGCAACTTCTATAAATGTCAAGGAACTGTCAAAGAAATAGCAGAGCTCTCTGCAGGGACACTTTTTGCCAGCTCTAGACGGAATGAAAATCGGCCGATTTTTTTACCATTGATGGTAACGTCGGCCACTTGAACGACCGATTTTTCATTTTTTAAAAGAAAAATCTGCCGTTTTTCTCCCCATCTATGGCCTGCATTACTGGGGAAAAGAAACATTAGACAGGTAAAAAAACTAAAAACCTGCTGAACATGCAAGGTTGGCAAATACAACTGTTCATATTTAGAGGCCTGGTAGATGGCACACATGCCTGAAAACTAAATGGGATGCCATTGCATCAGAATGGATGAAAAAAATGGACTGTGACATGCAACGCATGTGCACCGGAGAGGCATTGGGTTTGTGTGTTGGGGTGCCATTTTAAAAACGAGTGGCATTCCAAGACACTAACACACATGTTCACTAAAAAAAACCCAGAAAATGTTATACAAATATACACATGGGTCCTCACTAGCTTTAAAGTGTAACTAAAGGCAACACTTTTCCATTTTTGATAGAGTAAGGGAGAGTTATACCCCTGCCAGTATTTTTTGCCATCTGTGGCCCACTGGAGAGATTTCCCTTCATGTCCTATAGCCGAAACAAGAAGTGAGAGGAAATTCCTCCAAAGAAAGGGAACCCGGTGTGCCACCAGAAGTAGTGGCTCTATTGCAAGATTTCCCCTCTACTAGTGTTCTGATGTCTACCCAAAAAATTTGTGATTTTTTTTCACTTTCAGATTCGGTGAGAAAAGCAAACAGGACAAATAGAGAGGGCGAATCTCCCTACCAGGGGCATGGACAGCAATAAAAACCTAATAGGCGTTCTAATCTCTCTCTCCATTCTAGCCAAAACTAAAATGTTTTGCCTATAGTTACACTTTAAACATTAATTTAAACAGGTCACATGCATTCCTTCTTGCTCTTAGCAAAAGATGGCTTCAGCACAGTGATAAATAACAAACATATTAATCCTAATTGCTGAAAAAATGAACATGTTTTGCTACTGCATAATATGGCCTCATATTACTGTAACACACATATTTCTATATTTCTTAAAGCGGAGCTCCACCCAAAAGGGAAAGTTCCACTTTAAGGCTTCGTCCTTCCCCTCCCCGTTAAGGATTGCCACCTTTGGGAAGCAGAGTGGGGAGAGGGATGGTTAGGGGGTACCCAAATTTGACAGGTACCTGCTCCCACCACTACCGCTGCGATCGCCTAGGTGATCAGAAGTGGACGGTATTACCCCCACCCCCCTTCTTTTCTTCCTGTAGTGTTCTGGAACACGTGACAGATCCCAGAAGTCTACGGGACCATTTACAAAGCGCAGTGCTGCTCACGCATGCACAGTGGGCACCCGGCTGTGAAGCCGCAAGCTGTCACAGCCGGGGATACAGGATGGTTGGTGAATCTGGCTGGTGAGGACACCCCGGGATCCAGGGACAGGTGGGTATCTGTTTTTTAAAAGTCAGCAGTTACAGTTTTTGTAGCTGCTGACTTTTTTTTTTTTTTACTGGACCTCTGCTTTAAGCAGTGTCAGCGTAAAAAAAAAAAAAAAAAAAAAAAGGGAAGATGCCATGTTACTTGTATGGTGTCTTCAGATCTAGTCTTTAACCAGGGACAACAAATATCAAGTGAGAAAACAACCAACCATACATTTTCCGTTAGATGAAATATCAGTGGTCTTATTAAAAAAAAGCAAATACCAAAGCACAAAGGGCAATAACCTCTAGCAAGCAATAACAAATATACTGAAGTTAGATCAGTACAAAAGGATTCTGATTGAATGTCAAAAGGTGTAGCTCTTCACTCAGCTTTGCTGCATTAGTCTGCCGATGTCCATCATCCTATTAATGTGGTGTTCAAAATGTGAAAATTCTTACAACATCCATGGGGCCCAACGTTGTCTTGATATATCCATAGGAGGAGGTGGGGGGGGGGGGGGGGGCACGGGGCAGTGTGAAAGCTTCCCCGCTGTTAGAACTCAATACAACAGCAGGAGAGATTGCTGCACCAACGTTGCTCAAGTTGGTACAGCAATCTGTCAGCTGGTTGAATGAAAAAAAAAAAGTCAGTGTGTACCAAGCTTTACATATACCCAGTGAAGTGACTGGCCTCAGGTAATATACAGAGATTAAACAAATCCTCCTACATAGTTCTGCAACTGTTCAAAGTGTAGAATTTATACAGCTTGTCTGAGCATTCAGAAAACAGGGGGCAGATCTCCGAGAAGGGCTCCAAGAGTTGACTGGAAGAAAAGGATACCCCCCCCCCCCCCACAGCACAGAAGAACAGAGCTGAGGCTGCCACCCACAACCTGTGTGCTGAAGCTCCCTCCCCTGTCACCTCATCTCTTGGTGTCACGAAAACTTGTCAGAAGTGACTCATGGTGACAGAGGAACTAGGCAGCAGAGAGAAATCATACTCAGTGTTCTGGATTGAGATAAATACACACTATAGAAGGATATACTTTGCTCATATTTCATGTCAGAGGTTTACAACCACTTTAACCCACTCCTATCAGCACCAAAATGTGAAATACGTGCAAACAAATCAAAAAGGTCAAGATAATTTTCAGAAGAACTGGAAAGAAGTTTGCCATACATACCCTAACTAGAGCATCATCAATGATGTGATCTCGTCTGACTTTGAGTCTCAAGTATGGATTGAGCTGTTGTCCTTGTACTAGACTGTAAAGCACTGTGATTCGTCGCTCACTATACATGCGGATTCTGTTGTCATAGTAGAGGCCCAGATTCTTTGTTACAGCATTCAGGATAAAAGGACATGTCATAAATGAGAATTTATTTTCAGTTTCTACTTTGAAGAAAGTATAGTCTTTGTCCATTTCAAGAACATCATTTAGTGGTTCATTAACAAATTCTTCAAAAGGGATGAGGGGTTTTCTGCAATCGATCGTTTTTACACCAAGTTCTGTTTCAAGGGGGTCTACTCGGGGCCCTTTCTTATTTCTTCGCTCCTCACCCAGAAGCTCTTGGAGGGTCAACTCACTTGATTCTGGGATGGGCTCTTCATCTTCTTCCTCATTGTGATCTGTTTCAATCTCACCCCCTACTACATTTGCATAGTAAACCATTTTCAGGCATTTTGTGGCAGCCACAATGGCATCGTCATCATTCACTAAATTTCGGCTGTTGAACTCATTACTTATAACTTTGTATGTTATGAGCTGCTGAAAGGTTTCCATCATGCGGCGAATCTGTTCAGCACTGTATTTTGACCAAAGTCGGATAAGTTTTGCTTGTGCTGCCAAAGGCAATTTGCTCATTGCTTTGCAGAACAACGGTAGAGCCA
The DNA here is from genome assembly GCF_062004578.1 of Staurois parvus. Taxonomy (NCBI): domain Eukaryota; kingdom Metazoa; phylum Chordata; class Amphibia; order Anura; family Ranidae; genus Staurois; species Staurois parvus. Next base: position 1,109,021 of record NW_028318430.1, read on the forward strand.
TTTCCAGGTATTCCGGGCTATGGAGATTACAATTCTCCATTACTATAATGAACAAATTGAGATAATTTGGGTCCCGAGAATATACATTATGATAAGTTAAGTCACATTCCACATTGGGAGACAAGTAGACAAGTGCATTAAGAAAGGCAGTTTCTATTTTCTCATTAGAAAGTAACCTGTGATAGACCCGTCTTACTGCTTCAATGTCTAGAGACACTTCTTCTGGACCTAATTTCGGTATGTTGTTATCTCCCTGGGCACCGTCGCTTAACCTGGAGGAAGAAGCTGCAGAATCATCTTCCATAGCAGCAGCGGATGAAGCAGCTTTCTCCTTTTCATCCTCATCTTTGTCTTCATCCTTTTCCTGCAAGGATTTAAGCTCCTCCTTAGTATGTTGTTTTGCTTTTCGGAAGCTCTGAACCAAGGCTTCAGCACTGGAAAACACTCTGCCAATCACTCGGATCAGAGGAGAGTAATCCTCTCTTTCTCGACATAATTCAAGAATTTCATATATCTTTTCTTCAGACAAGAAACTCACATCTAAAAAAGGAGAACAAAAAAAAAAAAAAAAAGGTTTTATCAACACCTCAACAATGTCATTCCACATTCAACATCTGCAAAAAGCCTTTCAACATTTTTTTTTTTTTTTCAAATACAAAGAAGAAGGTTGGAGCTTTTATTTCATGCACAACAGGCCTACTAGGGTAGGACAAAATGTGACCACTGGCATTATGAGGGTTAATTTTCATTAGTGCCGACTACACTGAAAGGAGAAAACATTGCTTTTTTTTGTTTATGCTCTTCACACTTTACCTTACAGTGGTAGCAGTGGGGCTTCTCATTGCCAAAGAGATAAACTACGTCTCTTCTGCAACAAATGCTTCTTACCTGCTTGCAAGCACATTTGTTTAGAACTGGAAATGCACAGTTCAGCGGATAATCTATGTATGTCTCGGAGCAAGGATGACTTCGCTCTAGGGCTAAGTGCACACTATCGTGACTCCAACGTTGCACGCTTTCCACTGCGACTTTGGAGTGCGACTTCCATGTGACTATACCCTTTATGGCATTAAAGTAGTGCAAGAACTTTTTTTAAAGATGCTGCAATTAACCCCTTCACGTCCGGACACTTTTACCCCCTTCCTGTCCAGGCCAATTTTCAGCTTTCAGTGCTATCACACTTTAAATGACAATTGCGCAGTCATGCAACACTGTACCCATATGAATTTTTTAGCTTTTTTTTTTTTTTAGACAGATAAAGCTTTATTTTTGTGGTATTTATTCACCACTGGGATTTTTATTTTTTTTGCTATATAAATGAAAAAGTCCAAAAATTTTGATAAAAAGTGTTTCTTATAAAAATTTGCAAATAAATCATATTTCATCATAAATATTGGAAAAAATTTATTCAGTTATCTTTTTAGTAAAAAAAAAAAATAATAACAACCCAGATTAGTTTAGAACCAAAAAATATATATTTTTTTATTTTATTTACAATTTTATATTATGTTTTTTTTATTTTTATTTTACATACTGTCACCCTAGCAGTACAGTGTCACCATGGTGACACTCTACTTGTGGGGGGTGATGAATATATATATATATATATATATATATATTTTTATTTTTTTTTTACACCGATTGCTTTTACACCCATAAAGGCTGTAAAAGCAATCATTTCTCCTTCTCTCTGGCTGCATTTTTGCAGCCATTGAGAACTACTGTGTGAGCTGTTATTGGTCATTGGAAGGCTGTTGTGAATAGCCTTGTACCATGTGACCTCTGTGATCATTCACAGATTTCACACGTAGCAAGCAATGATGTCAGAAGTGACATCTTGCTTACTACTCTGCATGTGATCGCTGATTGGCCAATCAGTGATCACATGATCGGGACCTCACACAGAGGTCCCGAACGACGGTCGGTGTTCCACTGTGTCCGGAGGACACAGCGGTCACCGGATCGCGATGCTGCACGCTCCCAGGAAGCGCACACAGTCCAAAATGGCGGGCGCCATTTCTGAACAGCAAACTGCCCCTTGACTGCCACCGTCTGGCCGTTTATATACAGCGGTCAGACGGCAAGTGGTTACAAATTGGTCATACAAATTGGGATGGGTGCCATTGAAATAAATGGGTTGCAACTTTGTGTGTCCAAAGTGGCATGACGAGTCAGATTAGTGTAAACTGAGCCTCATGCACAGGAGTTACATTATCCTTGGCTGTGCAATCATGATGGCCAAAGACACTGGGACTCAGAAAAAGAAACTGGCACAGGTGAGGGAGCTCATGGAGACTAAATCACTGGACCATATGTAATTAATTACTGCTTGGTTTAGTTCAACTTCAAACAACAGTTAGCACAAGTAGTTGGTAATATGAGTAGTTAGATTATCAAAACACTGGGTGCCCTTTTAGCTGGACTGCCTGTAACCATATGAGCCAAATGGTTTGGTGTTCCAAAAGCAACAGCCTCCACATTTATAATTACATATAAGCATAGAAAGATTAAAACTGATGAAGAATAAAAGGCCTAAACACCAAACTGAATGACAGGGACCATCAAACATCATTAAGTATTGTGGCCCAACAGCATAGAATATAGCCATGCTTTGGTAACCACTTAAAAACCGGCAAATCCTGACTTTTTTTTGGCTAAAAAACTATTAGAACCCTCAAACATATTGTTTTGGAAACCAGGAACCCTGGAGAATAAAATGGTGGTTGTTGCATTTTTTTTATGCTGAACAATAATTTGCGCAGCCATTTTTAAAAACACGAATTTCAGGAAAAAATACACTAATACATTTTTGGCACACAAACAACATACCAGTTTTTTGGTACAATATAAAAGATGTTATGCCAAGTAATTAGATACCCAACATGTCTTGATTTAAAATTGTGAATGCCCATGGAACGGCCACAAACTACAGTACATTAAATTATCCATAAGCGACGCTTAAAAAAAGCCATTACAGGTTACTAGTTTAGAGTTAATCAGGAGGTCTGGCACTAGAATTATTGCACTCTGATGTTCACAGTGATATCTCACATGTGTGATGTGATCAAAGTTTACATATGTGTATGGGACTTATGTATACATACGCATTTGCAGATGGGGACGGGGCACTTTTTTTTTTTTTTTAAAGTGTCTTTTTTGGACCAACTTTATTGCTAAAACAAGGGATGAATAACATCCCTTGTGGTAGCATGGGCAGTGACATGTACACTTTACTGAGAGATCTGGCGTCTATTAGATCTCTCTTCTGCCATCAAAAGCATCTGATCAAACCTATCTATACCTAACCTATTACAAGCTGATAATGGATTTTAAACAACAAACCCAAACCGGCAGTGATGAATTACTTAGGTCACAGAGGGGAACTGGCACAGATGTACCTTCCTCCACTCATCATACCAGAGAGCCTGGAAACTTCTACATCATAGACCACTTCTACAAGAAAGAACATCATTCTGAGGACATATAGGTGTGAAGTACTTAAGCAATCTTGTCTGTGGAAACTATTGCAACTTAAACTCCAAACAAATTGACTGTTATTGTCATAGATGATCCAGCTAAACAGGCACCAATAATTTCTCCCTTTTGGATATCTGACAGGTCACCCACTTTAATAACTGCTTGTATGAACTGCTAATGAACATGGGGGGTTGAGTGCCTACCTCCTGTATAAATTAAACATCTCTGGAGTTGATTTACTAAAATGCAAATTCTGGTGCAGCTCTGCATGGAAATTAATCAGCTTTCAGGTTTTATTGTCAAAGCCTAACTGAACTAGCTGAAGTTTAAAGCCAATTGGCAACTATGCACAGCTGCCCCAGATTTTGCACTCTCCAGTTTTAGTAAATCAACATCATTGTCCTATTGGTAATATTTGAAATTCTGAACTATTCTATGCACATTAAGGGCCAGTTCACACTACATGCGTTTCAGTTGCATTTTTTTAGCATCCAAAATGCACAGAAAGTAGGTTATATGGTCGTCAATGTCATAGTTCACATTAGTGCTTGCAGTTCCGGATGCAGAAAAAAAAAAAAAAAAAAAAGTAGAACATGCTGCATTTTTTTCTTCAAAGAACTGTACTGGAATTTGATGAAATGCCTCAAAAACACACCAGAATGCACCAAAAACGCACTGAGACACACATAACCCTATTTAAATTGAAGAAACAGAGGGAAAAAAAATTAACTGGAATGTATAAAAACCGCTCTAGAACGCATCAAAAACCCACCAGAACGCGTCAAAATGCACATGTAAAAAAAGTGTGAACCGGCCATAAAACAACTGCACTTTTATTTATCCTGTTGAAATGTTGCTTGTGACTAGGGATGCACCAATGCCGATATAGAGTATTTTCATGAGTGCGCATACTCCTGAATATACTACCGATACCTTAACTGATGCTAATGGATGCAAATTGCACCGCAAAGATTAGCATGTGATTTGAACAGGAATGCGATCCCTGTCCAAATCGCATGCAGTTTCCCCACTGCTTCTGCGTGAACTCAGGCTTGTCATAGCACGAGTTCACACAGGAGCGGTGCGGGAAACCTCCCTGCAGGCATCCCATGCTTAGTGTCAGTGGTAGGAGAGGAAAGAATGTGGTGGGGATTTGATCGTACTCGCCGATAAAAATACGTCATTGGTGCATCCCTACTTGTGACAGTATTTGGCTTACCAGATCATTTAGGCATTCTTAAAGCTGAATTCTAGGCAAACAAATGAAATGCATGTAAGGAAGCTCTCTTACCTGCCAAAGGTTTCATATTTCTATCCTTCCAGTCCTGGGATTTACACAGTATTGTCTGGCAGGTCAGGGGATTCATTCTTTGCTGCAACTCCTATCCATCTTTTTATGCTATCCATGCCCCGTCCCTCTCTCCTCCATGACTGGACAGTGAGAGAGCCGCAGAAAACTGTTACTTAGCTCTTTCTATCAAGCATGCTCTTTGCACTAAGCAAAATTAACTGGCATATTGTGCTGCTTCCACACTGCTAGTTGGGAGTTCTAGCATTTATGTATTAAAGAATAAAAGATTCATTACTTTATTTCTTTTATATCTGTCTGGAGATCAGCTTTAAAACATAAGCAATGTGCATGTAAGCATTTGGGTCAAACATAAAACTAGCCTGGCAATGCTAGCATTTAAAGTTCAAAGAGTTATCCATAACAAAGAAAACTTGCCAAAAGATTCAGAATCTTCATGTGATAGTTTAGGAGTCCCGTTTCAGTAGCTACTCCACAGATGATTATTCTGGACTGTCTCGAAGGATAGGTTCACACCTAAGTGGCTCAGCAAGCCACGTTTGTGTAGGCATGGCAGCCCATTTACTTGAATGGGCTGCTGTGTCTAGGTTTCACACAGGAAAAAGGTTCCTGCACCTTTTTAAAATGCAGCCGCAAGGAAATTGCATGTTGCTTTTGCACCATGTGATAAACGAGCTGTCTTTTTAAAAAAGAATGAATGGCAGCCCAACAACCTGCAGGAACAGGTGTGATTTACATGTTGCCCCGCACAAGTGTGAACCTAGCCTACGGGGTCTTGTAAAAGACGGTTTATGGAATATTTCCTTTAAAAATAAAAAGCTTGATTTCATAAAATTTGGTGCGCTCCTAAACTCCCCAGCAGGACATGGGAGAAGAGGTTTTCTTCACTCTATGGCATAACACTTTAGTGACAAGTGTATATACAAACAAATATCTGGCATACTGGGAGAAGACTTATTCAGAAAAGAACATTCATTCAGCAAATATTTAACAGTTGCTAGAGCTGTGGCAGGCATTAACTGCCATGGTGGTAGTGAGAGGAGGAATAAAAGCATGAGCATTTTTAAGTCAAGCATTAAGATAAACAATTATAATGGCTTTACCTTTGAAGTCATCCCTGGGTTGCACCTCCTTCTTGTTCATCTTTCTCTCCGTGCACGAGTTGTTATGGGCACTTTTGGAGTTGTTCTCTAGATAAGACGAGCTGGTTCCTTTCTTAGAGGGATGAGGATCACAGAGTTTTGCATTAACCTTATATAAGTCGAGGGCCTTAATGGCTGCTGCATTGTTATCCATACGGAGAAAAGTAGGACAGGAAGCACAAAACTCATTCGTGCAGGAATCATTTCCACAACCCTCAGTTAACTGGTGGTAGTAGCGTTCTATTAGATGCTTTGCAGCTGCTCGCTTCCTGTAGCAAACATTCAAACAGGCATGTGGATTAGTACAGCTTTCATATACAAAGCTCATTCATGTTATTAGTAAAGCATGGTTAGTGTGGCACATACACAATAACACTTTTGGATGAAAAGATTTTTAAACCTAAGACTTTACAGAAGTTTTTAGATCAGCTGTTAAAACACCTACTACTAATCACAAGTATATACAATAGTAAAAATGAACTGTAAACATTTAGTGGTCTTTATATAGAGCAGACCTCCAGGCAAATACACAAAATTATGCTTTAATTGAATCAAATATAGAAAAAAATAAATAGTTCCACACTTGGTTGAAACCTGCCTTTATTTTGGCTTCCCACAGTCCTCTGCACTGAAAATAGGGTGGAAGGTGTTAGAGATATAGATAGAGATATATATATATATATATATCTCTATATCTCTATCTATCAAATCAATCATGTTACACTGTATTTTCCTAGATTGTAAGCTCCTACGATTAGGCCCTCCTATCCCTCTTGTATTGAACTGTATTGTTGCTGTATTGTCTCCCGTTATATTGTAAAGCGCTAAGCAAAATATAAATCCTGTATAATAATAATAATTTTACAAGACTATCAATCTAGCATGATTTCAGGCATTCGGAGCTATGAGGAGGGGACCTAGGCTGTTTACAGGAGGAAGGCATATCTACAAAGGACCTTAGCAACATAACGTTATGCTTTCTCATAAGAAGACTACATAATTGTATTGAAGTAAAAAAATTAGTGAGTAGAAGTAGAAAACTGTGAGTTGTAAGTCTGCATAGCATACTCTTAACGATAACAGCACTCAGATGCCGTCAGGAAACCAAAGAATACCGAACCACCACCAACAGCAAAAAGATGCAGTTAGCACTGCTTGGTATCCTATAGCAGGCAGGATTTAAAGAGCAGGCTAATGGAGAAGTCCGCAATTACAATCCTCCTGCAGTTTACTTTGTGAACTTCTACATCCAAAACAAGTATACTTTCCGAGATAACAGAGAGAACCAACAATAAAGAAAAACGATCTGATCAAACAGAATGTAAAATCTTCATACTGAGACGAATAAATAAAAAAAAAAAAAAAGAAAAAAAAAGTGGATTCGGAAACCATGCTTGGCACATTAAGTGTCACGATTTGATGAAAGCGGGTACCCTAATATTGGGATTTTTCTTTCTTCCACCATGATGACTGGACATTTTTATACTGGTGGTCTTACACTCATCTTGGCTACTTCGAAGCACGGCTGTGCACAAGAAAATTTTTTTTTTTTAATCAAAGATACTTTTTCAGGCAGGGATATGCGAGTGAAATATATTGACAGGTTTACAAATCAATTTACATGTATGCAAGTTTCATTTTAAAAGGAACTAATAAATCCATTGTAGAAACTATTTTCTGTGAATAATATTCATGTACGTATCCATATTGGTGATTAAACAAAGATATCTGACAGTGTATTCAACTCTGTTCAGCCTAATCATTTGTTACTAGCTACTTTAGGTTAATGGACTGTTAATGCCATGTATGCATGGCAACGCATCTTAAAGTAGAACTAAACTCTCTCAATATGAATTATTTTAATCCTTATGCGGCTAGCATTAGTAAATTGATTTGAACAGATATCTTTATTTGTTTTAATTTTTTTTACATTTCTTAATTTACTTCCTGGTTTCAGGCATCCCAGGAGCCTTTATGGGTATTTTTTTTTCCGATCATCTGGAGGAGGGAAGGAAGGGCTCTCTTAGCTAAGCACACCATACTGCCTGCTTGCCTTTAGCTGGGGCAGATGGATTCCAGAAGTAAATACCACATGAATCATCTGCCCTTACTCAAGATGGCTGCAGCTAGAAATGCTAGGGGTGTCTTTCAAAGCAATTTTCCAACAAAATAGAGCATAGAGACATGGATGGGTGAGATTGCTTTAAATATTAAAACTGAATCAAATAGCATTTTCAGTTAGTGGCGTTCAGATACAGTTAAGTTCTGCTTTAAGTGCGTTAGTGAGATGTGATACCTAGGCCACACCTTCCAGTGAATATACTTTGGATCATAACAATGAAATAACGTGTTTCAGCCAATTTTTTTAAAAAAAAAACAGCACTATATTTTGGCAGCGCACTGCAACGCTTTTTTGTCGGCATGTGTAATAGGTCAATTGCACTTAAAGTGTTACTAAGCCCACAACAGTAAAATCAGTCTGTATATGTAGTAAACCATGCTTGTTATACTCACTGGAACCTAAGGGGTTAATCTTTGACAATGTGTAAAGTCTGTTTGATCCTGTCTTCTCTGATCCTCCCCTTCTACTGTCCACAGTCCATCTGCTGATAGTACAGAGCTCTAGGAGTCACTCTGCACATGCTCAGTTTAGTGTGTCTCTTTTTTTTTTTCTTTGGGAGGGTGCATATGATCAGCACAGGGCCAATCAGCACTGTCCAGACAGAGGTTCAGAAGTTATGCAGCCGCATAGGACAGTCAGAGCAGAATGAAAACTCCAACGAGCTTCAACCAGTGCTCTGCTGGACACTGACAGAAGTCACAAGCCATATACTGCTGATGAGAAAAAGCATTCAGAAGTATTTACTAAAATAATTGCATTTCCATGTTGTGTGTACTGTGGGAGTTCAGATATAGTGAATGCAGAGTCCTGGGTTTAGTAACACTTTAACTTCACCCTCTCAATCAACATTAATTTTAAACCTTATTCTGCTTGCATTAGTAATTCAATAGAAAAGAATATCATATTTGTTTTTAACAATTTTTTTTTTGCATTTCTTCAGTTAATTCCTGGTTTCCATGCCTAGGAAAATTATGTCATACATCCTATGGATCTTCAAGGGGCATGAGGGGTTTTCTCAGCTAAGCACACCTTTTTGCCTGCATGGCTGAGCTAAGGGCAGATGGACTCCATGAAGTAAATGCTACATGAATCACCTGCCCTTACGCAAGATGGCCATGGCCAGAATTGCAAAGGGGTGTCGTTCAAAGGGACCTCTCAGCAAAATACCGTAAAGCATGGATACATGGATGAATACTCGAGTTTGCTTTCAATAATAAAAATGAATTAAACTTGCAAAATCTGTAGGGGCTCAAATAATTATTTTCCCCACTGTACATGTGAACGTAGGCTACATGAAAACATGGCTTAAAGTGTTTTTTTTTTTTTTTTTTTTTTTAGGATTCCATGACTTCTAGCCTATCAGTAAAGAGGAAATGTTCTAGTAACAGGGATTTTCCATATTACCCTCATTTTAAATTAAATTTCCACTGCAAAACGTATTTCTCAAAGCAGCTCAGTCATAATGAAACTAAAAACAATATAAACATACATTTATCATGACTAGTATGTTGAACATAAAGAGAAAACATTTTCCCCAATCTTCTTACATTTGGGACCTATCACGGTTTTATGTGGCAAAAATCTTTGAAAAACAATTCTCAAAACTATACACACACATACTCTAAAGACCAAAAATGACATCCGTTTCATTCCATAAAGTGTACTAGAAATGCAATAACATACAGCCAGACTATGTGTATCCGCACTCAAAGTAGACCAAAAAAAGCAAGGTCCGCTTATTTAACCAGACCCCCACACCAATGGCTAAATATTGCATTAAACATCTGTGAAGAAATTTAAAGCGGAACTCCACCCAAAAGGGGCAATTTCACCTTCCCCCCCTCCACTGCCAAATTTGGCAATTTTTGGGTGGGAGAAGGGAGTGGGTACCTGGTTTTGACAGGTTACACACTCCCACTTCTGGGTCATCACAGAGATCTGAGCTGAACGTTTGACCCCCCACCCCCATCCCACACAGCCCTCTGGGATGCTTGACAGGTTCCCAAAGACTGCGGCCCATTCACAAAGCAAAACTCTCTTTACGCATGCTGGGTAGGGAAGCTGCTGTGAAGCCGCAAGGCTTCACTGCCAGTTTCCCTTACTTAAGATGCCGGCGCCAGCACCCAAAGCCGACTGACGATTCAGGTGAGGGCATCACTGGACTCCTGAACAGGTAAGAGCCCTATATCAGGGGTGGCGAACACGCGGCTCTCGAGCCGCGTGCGGCTCCCGGCCAAAATGAATGCGGCTCTTTGCCTCTTATCATATTTTGTATACTGTGGCTTTTTGCCAAGTTTCATCTTTCTTTGGGGAGGTGGGGAGCGGGTACCTGAATTTGACAGGTACCCGCTATTACTTCTTTGTTCTTTGATCTTACCTGTTCCTCTATCCAGCGGCACTCTGTCTTCTGGCTTCTGTAGTGTGGGCACTGGGCATGACAGCCGGGTGCCAAGTGCGCATGCGCAAGAAGCAGTGCTTTTTGTGAATGTGAGCGCCATTACAGAAGCCGGGAAGACAGCGCGCGGCTGGATCGAGGAACAGGTAAGATCAAACAAAAACTCTGCGGAAGTAAGAGCGGGTACCTGTCAAATTCAGGTACCCGCTCCCCACCTCCCCAAAGGTCAGCAGTCATCTGTGCTGTCTGCAGTGAAATGAACACATTGTTGTTTTGTAAGGGGAAGAAAGTGTTATGGTGAATAATATGGTTTTAATTATGTGTTTTTGTGTGGTGTGGCTCTCTGACTTTCACAGTTTAAAATTTTGGCTCTTTGTGTCTAACTTGTTCGCCACCCCTGCCTTATATTAAAAGACAGCAGCTACAGTATTTGTAGCTGCTGACAATTTTTTGGGGGGGAGCCCGGAGCGATGTGGAATAGGGGTGCTGGCCTGATGTAATAAGTGGACTATGCATTTTGTGCAAGCTCTGCTTTAAGTAAATGGTCCAATATCTGACATAAATTAAAATATCTTCACGTAATAAACCATTACTTCCAATAAACAATAATTGACAATTCCTGTGAGAAGTTATCAATAAACAGGCATTGGCTGTGATAATAAAAAGCACTGTTCTTATTGGCCAGCAGAAAGGTTTATAATTTTTTTTTAATCTAGATTTGCTTTGCGATGCAGAAAAAATAAAATAAAATATAATTTGAATTGTAAATGTTGCACACACTTAAAATCTCCATTTTATAGGAAGTTTACATTAAGAGTACATATTAGATTTTGAGTGCAACCATGGGCAGTCACATAGCAAACACATTGCTAAGCAGGCTTTAAAGGGTACATTTGCAAACGTCCACAGATATGCAGAGCATGGATTGAAGCCAACAGTTGCTTCTATAAATACACAGACTCAAGGATCACGTGCTTGTTCACTTCAGTTTTTGACTTTTCAAGATGCCCCATCACTGCAATCTGTAGGACATTCATGCTTGCTTGAAGCACACAACATGCAATGGAGAAACACATGCACATAGAAAAATGGAATACATAATAAACTGGTGATATTACAGAGCAAGGAAAGCAAAAAGAAAATACTGGAATGCAGCCATATTAATGTATTTAGACGTTAAAGGACAACTATACCCACAACAAAAGTTAAAATTATAGACATTATGTGAAAGATCTACTAATAACTTTCAGATTGAAGAATGCTAAATAACCAACAGCTGTACAGAAAATTAGATATTTGACATTTATGTAACCTATTCCTATCGTTGAGCTACCACTAAAGGAAAACAAGGCAATAAAAAGACAGCTGGTAGGTCTCCACTAAAGGATAACAAGACAAAAGCTGGTCATGTGCTGAAAAGCTAGCCATCCAAAAAACCAACTTAATTAAAATGATAGTCTATTCTAATATTCTTCTGAAACTTTAAAATATAAACTCCTGATTGGGATTAAACCTGTACCACATCAACAAGTTAATGAAATTAATTTAATAAAGGTTTAGTGACTCTGCCTTTGCATATTTAGGCTGCAATTAACAATGATAAAACAGACAATTTGCATTTGTAAGGTCTCATGCACATGGGCATAAAAAACACTGCATTCAGATTTAAACAGCATATAGTTGTTTTTTATTAATCTGAATGCAGAAGTATTGTATGCTATGAACTCATTCACACTAGGCAGCAATGTGACACAGAAAAAAGTTGGCCTTCAGTCAGTCAAAATGATTAAAAAGTGAGGTTATTCTGTGCCGCTGCCACTGTTTCAGTGAATGATTCATTCAGGACTAAGTGGGAGATGTAAACATGAAAACTATGTAGGCAGCACCGATGGCGCAGGTACAGACTTTTCATGGCCTTCAGTCATTCTGAATTATTATTTTGTACATAGTACGCATCTCAACTCATACAGATATATTTACATGTATGTCTGCATGAGAGAATATGCAGTACAATCCACTTTGTATGCAGGATCTTGCTACCAGTTTATAGACCATGTGCATCAGGCCTAACCAATGTTGCAGCAGGAAAAAAAAATGTTGTTAAACTAGGGGATGTAATGGTGGAAACATTATAAGACATGCAATAGGAAAGCATCCTTCTAACTGCCCCCATTATATGCAATCAGGAGCAGTAAGGAACTACTGATGAGCACACAAATAGTATAATAATCAACATAACTATGCCTTTCATTTTTAGAAAGCTTTTCTTTTTCATAGCTTGTTACAAAGTTTATCAGCAGTCATATGAATTACTTGTGCACTTTGTATGAATAGAGTATTTTCATGAGTTACTGAAGATAATCAGTTTGCATCAATGTTCTACTCTGAGCCCTATCTTTACCCACATTTTGTAAGAAAGCAATCTATTAAAGGAAGAAAAAAGAAAAAAAGAAAAAAAGACATCTGCCATTTACATTGGTCAGCCATAACTCTATGGCCAGTGACAGTTAAAACGAATAACACTGATTATCTTGTTATAATGGCATCCAAAAGTGGGTGGGATATATTAGGCAGCAAGCAAACATGTTGTCCCTGATGTTGATGTATTGAAAGCAGAAAAAAATAGGCAAGCGTAAGATATGCATGACTTTGTCTAGACCAGCAATGGGCAAACTACGGCCCGCGGACCGTATACGGCCCAGCGGACCTTTTAATCCGACCCACAGAGCGTGGCAAACATTGGCTGTCAGGATGTAGGCGGGGCAGCGTGACGAACTCCTCTCCTCTCACAGTCCGCCCTGAAGACCGGAACGGAGCGGGAACACGGCGAGAGGAACGCGCAGAGCAAAGGTAAGTGAATTGACACAATATGGGGAATGACTTACTATAGGGGGGATGACTTACTATAGGGGGGATGACTTACTATAGGGGGGATGACTTACTATAGGGGGGATGAATTACTATAGGGGGGATGAATTACTATAGGGGGGATGAATTACTATAGGGGGGATGAATTACTATGCTTACTATGGGGGAATATTACTATACTTACTATGGATGGCATGGTAGTGGCTGGGCCGGCCAGCAGCTAGTCCGGCCCCCGGGTCCAATATATGAACCCATTGCGGCCCTCAAGTCAAAAAGTTTGCCCACCCCTGGTCTAGCCCTTACAATTTGGCCCTTGTCAAATGGGTCAGAGCATCTTCAAAACTGTTTCTCTTGTGGGATGTTCCCAATCAATGGTGGTCAGGGCCAAATAAAAGTGCTTCAAGGAAGGAATACTTGCAAACCAGTGACAGGGTCATGGGCATTTAAGGTTCGTTGATGCATTTGAGGAGCAAAGGCTGGCCTGTGTAGTCTAATCCAATAGAAGAGCTATGCTAGCTGAAATTGCTAATAAAAAAAAAACAAAAAATAAAAAATGATTGCTGGTTCCAATAGAAAAATCTAAGAACACAGTGCATCACAGTTTGTGTATAGAGCTGCACAGTCGCAGACCACTCAGGGTACTCATGTTGACCCCTGTCCACAGCCAAAAGTGTCTACAATGGGCACATGAGCATCAGAACTGAACCTCATGGCCTGGTTTGTTGAATTCAAGAATGGTGTGAGGAACACAAGTGTTGGCCTAGTCTCCAAATTCTCCAGATCTCATTTCAATCAAGCATCTGTGGGATGTGCTGAAAAAACAAGTCAGATCCATGGAGGCCCCGCCTTGATTGCAGGACTTAAAGGATCTGCTACTGACAGCTTGGTGCCAGTAACTATAGCATACCTTAAGACAGGGGTGGGCAACTGTGGCCCTCCAGCTGTTGTAAAACTACAAGTCCCATGAGGCATTGCAAAACTGACAGCTACAAGCATGACATCCAAAGGCAGAGGCATGATGGGACTTGTAGTTCACCAACAGTTGGAGGGCCACAGTTGCCCCCCGCCCCCCCCACCCACCTTAAGAGATCTAGTGGAGTCCAATCCTTGAGTAATGGTTGGACGGTTGTAATTTTATGGCTGATAAGTGTATTTCTAACAGTATAGATATGCTTATAATACAGCAAAGTTTAGAAAAAGAAACATGCAACTATACATAAATATGAATTAAGGATTAAATAGAATGTTGACAGTGCATTGTACAGATAATTGCAGATAAAAAAAAAATATATACCTTAAATGCAGTCCCATCAAGTAAAATAATCTGTGTGACAAATATCTGATAATACATCTTTTTCCACTATGGCTGGATCATTGGGTTAATAAGATCATAACAGGTCACTGTAGTAAAGGTATTCAAATAAGGTTAAATCTTTCAGCGCCCACTGTTCTTTGTGACAGGGTGTCTGTCTATGGTCACTTGGATGCTGACCATGCACAGGAATTTGGAGGCCATTTCAATCACTTTCAACCAGCTTTCTATTCCTAAAAAGAACTAGATCAAGGCACAGATTGTCAAATGTTTCTATCGTGAAACCACTGAGACTATTGGTGGTAGGTTTCCTTAAATAAGTTCACCTTTGTAAAAATAAATACATAAATATGCATATATTTTTGCAAGTTAAAAAAAAAAATGTGTTATTTTTTATGTTAAGGGCCTGTAAAGCATTGCACCCGCAACCAGCAAATCATGGGTGCATGGTCAGGCTCCTGCTGACTGTTCTTGTAACTGTCTGCCGGTACCTCATAAAAGCAGGCTGTTACTGAATGACAGGAAGCATCAATAAACTACCTAGAGCACTCATCAGTACCCTGGTAGTTCATTGAGAACTGCAAGCCGCAATGGCTGATGGTAGTTGTAGTTCCTCCATTCGCAGAACTCTGAATGTATGACGCAGCCAGGTGGGTGGAGCCCTGCATGGCCACTTTTGTTTAAATTGTGACAGCATGTGCAGGGAGCAGATCCCCCACCTGCTGTCACAACAGGCAATCAAGGGGATGCGGGAGCTGCTGTGTCAGTAACGTTTCATGTGACACCCTGAATACAGGTGTAACATGTTAGGAAAGGTGAACTTATCCTTTATGTTTGCAAATAAAAGGTGGGTGAAATGGCCTAAAACCGGAGTGCATAAACCCACCAGTCCAGAAACTTACCCACATATGAATCTAGCTTTTTCTATGTCTTATTATATCTAGTCTCTGCCTCCGACATCTGGGACAAAGCTTTTTTTATTTTATGTTCTCCGGGGCCAAAAGGTAGACATAGATTGCCAGCTATGTAAATAGCAAACACCCTTCCGACTATGCCCTTTTATCATTTCTCAGCCCTAACCATGCCTGCCATGGAAGTACATTGCCTAATAACGTATTTTCCTGAACCAAAGCCTACTACTAGTAGGGTGGTCAACTGTATTAGGGTGGATAACAGTTTAGCACAGCTAAAAATCATTTTCTAGGCTAATAAAACTAACCCAAACAGGAATCAGTCTTTGCTCAAGAATATGACTGAGTATAGCCACTGAAATCTTTAAAATTATACAAAGTCATTTTAGTGAAGCAGTGACATCAATATAGTGAAAATAAGTAACACTAAAAACAAGGATGGACAATGAGAAGCATCGGGTACATCCAATGTAAGACAGCAAACACACAACTTTTTTTAACCTCTGAGCTCACAAAGTTGTAATTTAAAAAGAAATCTGTTCGGAGAGAAAAAGATGTCTCTACGGCTGACCTTCTTATGAAAATCAGTTGTCTGTGCCCAGCCTCAAATGTCTGGAGTTCCATACCCTGCAATGGTATGAATTCATGACCTGCATGACTGTGACAGATGAGTAATCCACAGCATGAGAGTCACTAGATTAGCCTTACAGTCCAGCAACTAGCATTTTCATGAGAGGTCTTGAACAGTGATGTGTATGTTCCTTTGACCTTAACTCTGCCCCGATAAAAATCTAAATACTGAAAAAAAAAAAAAAAAGTTAAAAAAAAAGGGGAGCTCAAACTGGGTACCAAATATGTACCCTCAGTCAACTGCCCACTCACTAAAGTGAAAATAAAGCAGGGCTCTATGGCCAAGGTACAGCATAAAGAAAAAATAGGACGATACAGAACAATCCACCAAAGGGGCCATATAACTGAGCCTCCGGGGCATAAATTGACAGGTTAATTAGTTATAAACAAAAAAAAAAAATAAAACTGAAAAAAATCTTTATTAAATTTACCAAAATCTATACCACTAAGGGGTGGCAGTGGACGTGGTATACTTGGATTTTGCAAAAGCGTTTGACAGTTTCCCACACACGGCTAATGTGTAAGGTAAAGTCTACGGGCTTGGAAAAACCTGTATGTAAATGGATAGAAAACTGGCTAAAAGACCATATTCAGAAAGTAGTGGTTAATGATTCATACTCTGAATGGTCTGGGGTCATCAGTGGTGTACCCCGGGGTTCAGTGTTGGGACCCTTACTTTGTAATATATTTATAAACGATATAGGGTCTGAGATTACAAATCCCATTTCAGTCTTTGCAGATGACACCAAGCTGTGCAGTGGAATAACGTCCTTACAGGATGTCTCCAACTTACAAGCCGACCTCAATGCACTGTTTAACCACTTCCATACTGGGCACTTTTACCCCTTCCTGCCCAGGCCAATTTTCAAATTTCATCACATTTTGAATGACAATTGCGCGGTCATGCAACACTGTACTCAAACTAAAATTTTATAATTTTGTTCACACAACTAGAGCTTTCTTTTGGTGGTATTTAATCACCACTGGGGTTTTTATTTTTTGCTAAATTAACAAAAAAAAAAACCCCAAAATTAAAAAAAAAAAAAAAACACGTTTTTCTTTGTTTCTGTTATAAAAGTTTGCAAATAAATACATTGTTCTTCATAAATTTAGGCCAAAATGTATTCTGCTACATTTCTTTGGTGAAAATAACCCAAATTAGTATTTATTATGTAGTCTGTAGGAAAGTTATAGAGTTCACAAACTATGGGATAGATCTGAAAATTGATCAATCCTGAAGTACTGACAGCCAATCTAATATCTTGAGGCCCATGAATGTCAGGACAGTACAGATATCCCCCAAATGACCCCTTTTTGCAAAGTAGACAGTCCGGCATATTTCAGAAAAGGCATGGCGAGTTTTTTGAAGTTGTAATTTTTTTTTTTTTTTTTTACATACTGTCACCAGTGTAGTACAGCGTCATCATATTATAACTGGCGTGGTGGTGATCAGGGACACTGACTGGCGACAGTACAAAAAAAATTATTCTGTTTCAATTAAATTTTTTCTTTTTAAGACTTCTTTTTCATATTGCACTATGACCAAAGTAGTATAATGTTTGTTACCATAGTAACATTGTACTACTTTGGGGAAGTGATCAGTATTTTTTTTTTTTACTACACAATTTGTTTGCTTATAGTAAAGAATTTCTTTGCTATAAGCAAGCTTTTAACTGAATGAAATCGATTCATTCAGGTTTTTTTTTTTGTTGTTATTAGCACAGCGCGATCCGGAAAGGACGTCATATGACGCCCTCCCGGAAGCTTGAAGTGTTTAATTGAGCAACTATGTGGCAAATGAGGTTTAATGAAGATAAATGTAAGGTTATGCACTTGGGGGCTAAGAATATGCATGCATCAGACATAATGGGGGGGGGGGTACAACTGGGGGAATCAATGGTGGAGAAGGATCTGGGAGTTCTGGTAGATCACAAGCTTAATAATGGCATGCAATGCCAAGCTGCGGTTCATAAAGCGAGCAAAATCCTCTCTTGTATTAGAAGAGGTATAGACTCCAGAGAGAGAGATATCATATTACCCCTGTACAAATCATTAGTAACACCTCTTCTGGAATATGCAGTTCAGTTTTGGGCACCAATTCACAAAAAGAACATTGGGGAACTGGAGAAAGTACAGAGAAGGGCAACCAAACTGATAAGAGGCATGGAGGAGCTCAGCTATGAGGAAATATTAGAGGAACTGAATTTATTCTCTCTTGAGAAGAGGAGATTAAGGGGGGATATGATCAACATGTATAAATACATCAGTGGTTCATATAGTGAACTCGGTGTAGAGTTATTCACCCTGAGGTCATCACAGAGGACAAGGGGGCACTCTTTACATCTGGAGGAAAAGAAATGTAATCTTCAAACACGGAAAGGTTTCTTCACAGTAAGAGCTGTGAAAATGTGGAATAGACTCCCTCAAGAGTTGGTTCTGGCCAGCTCAGTGGATTTCTTTAAAAAAGGCCTGGATTGTTTCCTAGATACACAGAATATAACTGGATACTAACATTTATAGGTAAAGTTGATCCAGGGAATATCCGATTGCCTCTCGGGTGGTCAGGAAGGATTTTTTTTCCCTGCAGGAGCAAACTGGATCATGCTTTGCTGGGTTTTTTGCCTTCAACTGGATCAACTGTGGGTGTAAGATAACTGGTTTTTTTTTAATGGTTGAACTGCACGGACTTTTGTCTTTTTCCAGCCAGATTAACTATGTAACTATTATACAAAAATAATAATAAACCACCTTCCACCACCAAAAAAAAGAAGACGTTAGCTTAGTACCAAAGTGCTCTTTGGTACTAAAGCAATGTTGTCCTGTTTTTTTATGATGGTGGAAGGTGGTTTACAATTTTTTTTGTATAGATTTTGGCATATTTAATAAAGATTCTATTATTTTTGTGTATAACTAATTAACCTGTCAATTTATGCCCCGGAGGCTCAGTTATATGGCCCCTTTTGGTGGATTGTTCTGTATCTACCTGTTTTTTCTTTAAAAATCTAATATTGGTCTACCTGGCCAGGCTTCCCTATAAACAGATTTGTGTTGGCTACTGGAAGCACAAGTGTTTCTACCACTATAAGGAGTTTATAACCAGAAACTCATTGTCTAACATGCATCAATACACCCAAAATAAAATGCAGGTTTATCGAACACCTGAAATGTTGACATTTTCATGACAGTATGCACTGAAATAGAGAACCATGATATTGCAATGCTGCAAACAAAATGGCTGACCACATTAGACATTTTGGAAGATTCCCCTCTACTATTTTTATATAATGGCCAAGCATGGTGCTGCAGTTCACTTTTCCAGAAATGCGTACAGAAAAAGGAATGTGTCTAGGGAAAAAAAAAAATCTTGGAGGCTGGGTTACTTTCTAACAAAAAAAATAGCAGTCAACAATGGATTATCCGAAAACCATATTACCCTAACTGCCTTCACTGTGGTATATGGGTGAGATACAGAGATATGAAAAATGTATATCAGGAAATAGTGAGTTATTTCGGTTTTATCCCTTGGAGGTGTTTTGCTCCTTATTGCATTCATAAAATAGTCTTGAAGGTATGTTTGAAATGGTTCATTATTAAAAGTTAAATAAGTATGAGTAATGATACTTACATTCGGCTATTTTCTAGGTTTTCAGAATTAGGATCTCCTGGTGATCTGTAAAATAAACATCAGTGCTTATTCAGCAGCTGACTGGATACCTCACCTTGACAGCTGTAACTTTAACATTCCATTACATATTTCAAGGAGGGAAAAGCACTGACAAAACAAACAAGGGAAATTCAACACAACTTTGTAACTACCAGTGATGTCATAACATTTTTCCCAAACAGCAAAATTTAAAAAGGTCTTTATTGTCCTTCAAAATAGGTGCATATTAGAATACAAACTAAATTAGGAGAGGTTTTCTAAATTTGAAAGGATCCGTTTTTCTGTGTAATGACTAGAAACTGGTATGAAATCTTTTAATACAGAGAAATATTCCACAATCATTAACAGATCACCTTAGCAAAAAGCTATAGATGTTGAGAAAAGACTGCAATGACTTCTGTAGGTTCTGCAGCCTATTGTTAGTTGTCCGCTACACTTCTACGCAATCAGTTGGAAGTAAAATGTGCGTGGAACCTTTTACTCTCAGTTATTCTTCCCTATTTTAATACTCTTTTGATGATCTCCAGAAAACTTCATACAGCTATACTTCCAAGAAAAGGGAACTAAGGACCCACATTCACCACTGGTTGCACTGATCAAGAGCTCTTTCACATTTGCGTGGTGAAGAGCAAAGGTGAAAAAAACCTGTGGTTTTCAAAGTGTGGAAATAAAGAGCACACTTATTATGGCATTACCCTCATAGCAATCTCCAACTACTGCATACAAGAGTTTGTCAGTAAGCCATGTAGTACACTGCTGGGCCATTACTCAGTTCACTTACACAAAATATTTGACTTGTTCATAAGCACCTTCCATCCAGCTATTGACCCTAGAGTAGACTTTTATATAAAGTGTTAACTAGTTGATATCAGAGCAAGTTGCAATGAAACTGTGGCTTCTATTGTCTTTTCTGCAGTTGTGCCTTTATTTTTAAATCAAATTCTATTATGCAAACAGTTTTTTTCAGTTACATTTAACCACTTCCAGTCCGAATACTTTTACCCCCTTCCTGCCCAGGGCAATTTTCAGCTTTCAGTGCTATCACACTTTGAATGACAATTGCGCGGTCATGCAACACTGTACCCATATGAATTTTTTACCATTTTTTTGAGACAGATAAAACTTTATTTTGGTGGTATTTACTCATCGCTGGGATTTAATTTTTTTTGCTATGTCAATGAAAATGTCCAAACATTTTGAAAAAAAGTGTTTTTCTTATAGAAATTTTGCAAATAAATAATATTTCATCATAAATCTTGGCCAAAATTTATTCCGTTAACTTTTTAGTACAAAAAAAAAATAGCCAAATTAGTTTATAACCAAAAATTATAATTTTTAAACATTTATTTTTTTTACATACTGTCACCCTAGCAGTACAGTGTCACCATGGGGACATTGTACTACTTTTGGGGGGGGAGATGATTTATTTATTTTTTTTTACACTGATTGCTTTTACACCCATATAGGATGTAAAAGCAATCATTTCTTTCTCTCCGTCTGCATTCGTGCAGCCATTGAGAACTACTGAGTGAGCTGTGATTGGTCACAGCATGTCACATGGTACAAGGCTGTTGTGAATAGCCTTGTACCATGTGACCTCTGATCATTCACAGATTTCACACGTAGTAAGCAATGATGTCACAAGTGACATCTTGCTTACTACTTTGCATGTGATCACTGATTGGCCAATCAGTGATCACATGATCGGGACCTCGTACAGAGGTCCCGTCCGACGATCGGTGTTTCACTGTATCCGGAGGACACAGTGGGCACCGGACTGCGGTGCTGCGCGCTCCCGGGGAGCGCGCACAACCAGGATGCAGGAAGGCCGTTTATAAACGGCCACCTGACCCTGCACTGCCACCGTCCAGCCGTTTATATAAAACGGCCAGTCGGGAGGTGGTTAAAGAACTCCATGAAATGTTTTTTCTCCCCTGCAGTGGGGTTGCGTCTGCACTGCATGGGTTGTCATGTTTAGGGTCGCCCCGAAAGGCTATATTTACTTGATCCTACGGAAAACTGCGCTCCTCCACGTCCAGCGATGGACTGTTCCTGCCGTCCTCTCGTCCACAGCCGGTCTATGAGTGCGATGACTCCAGAGGAGGTATGCGGGGAGGGAAAGGAGCAATGGGGACTGGTTATGCACTCGGGAGGATTGGCAGATTGGGTAACTATATCTCAGCTCTGCAAATTTGGTCAATTCCTGCTAAACCGGCCAGATTTCTGTAAGTGTGTACCCAGATTTAGACCTTGTTCACTGACTTGGAGAAGTCTGCATAGCAAGATTTTGCAAGGCTTTCAGCAAATATAGAAAAGTTTTATTGAAGCCTTTAAAAATCTCTTCATTTTGAGAATGTTAAACACAGAGATCTTAATGGAAGTATTGACTGTCACTTTTAACAAGATTTAGCAGGTTTTTTGTTTTTTTTTTTAGCAAGCTTCAAATAGTGCTGAAGCTTACCAAAGTCTGCTAGCAGCTTGTTTGATGTGACAGTCCACACTCTATTAAGATCTGTGTGGTAACATTCCCAAACTGGAGCAGAATGGCACTTAAAAGAGGACTTTTGCCTGTTAGATGAACTAGGCATCACTGTTCTCCACAATCTAAAACAGCAAATTGTTTTTTTTCTCTACTTGTCTTTTTCTATTTTTTGCCCACCCCACCACCATTCTGTCTAAGAAGAATGATGCCTCTTCCACTCTGAAGCCTTCTTAGATATTCATGTCACATATCCCAAGATGCTTCAAGTTCATGGAAGATGGGGGTGCCAAGGGGTTTGTCATCAAGGGACCAGGCTGAATGAACTAGGAAAAGGTAGCCAGCACCCAATTATGTCAGCAATGAAGACACCAGCATAGGACCTGGCTTTTGACAGCAGTGTGGTGGATCACAGAAGGGCAATGCTGAATTTGCTGACCATTTGAATTTGTGAATTGTGTGTATTACAGCCAATAAAGGAAAGGAAGCGGGGAAGAGAGTGAAGTTCCTCATTAAAATCTATAAAAGCTTGTCAAAAATGATGCAAATACTTTCTAAAGATTTGCTGGACACACTTCTGTCATACAAGCTGAAGCCTGTGTGAACTGTTTTAGCCATTCCAAATTTTTAACAGTGTACTATCTACCCTTTTTAGAGTCCTATACCAATTTAACAGTCAATTTTGCTCTTATGCACTTTTTATGTTTCAAAGATCAGAATTTTAAATCTCTAAAGCCCGCAGGCTGCACAAGCCCAAGCAGATATGGAGATGATGCAGTCTTCAAAGGCCTATGCCACTTGTTTGACATAACACCTTAGGGTCAATGTAGATAGGCAAGAAGGTAGGGCAGTCAGTGTGTTTTTCCAACTTGATTGACAAAAAGAGTGCCTAAACCATGGTGGATGCACAGTGCAGTGTCCATTAGCACTGAAGCTGCATTATCCATGTTTAGAAGAAAGCTAAGCCGTAGCATGAGTTGGAAAAACCAAACAAGCACCAAAGGCATTGAAGAACCCTGTGCTTAAATTTAAGAACACCAACATTGCCTACAGAAGTTCAGGGATAGGTGCATTATAGAAAATGAGACGCTAACTGACTAATTTGCCAACTAAGCTCATTTATGAGAATCTATAACAAATTATAGGCTTCTACTAGTGATACAGAATCGAGGTGATGTCATCCTCCCCTAGGCAAGGAACGTGGAAGTGGCAGAAAGTACCTGCTGGAAAAGGCACTTACTACCCCAAATAAATAAATTAACATCACCAAATCAGTCAAAAGGAGTTGGAAGAGTTAGGAATCTGCACTGGGTAAGATGCAAGTGAAGGTTTGGTTTAATAAGTTTAGCATTACAATTAGGAGCCTATGTACAGTAAAACAGTGTCAAAATGTGCTTTAGACCCTTTGGTCAGTGAAAATCTAACGTACTATATCAGGAGACTCCTGCTTTTGACAAATTGCACACTTGCATGCCTCCAAAGTAAACTGATACAGATGTGACATGGCAATGACTCCACACTTACTACCAATCCCGGCATGACAGCTGACATCTGCGATGGCCTGACTACTGACCAGCACAGTTCATAACAGTATGCAGCGCTGCTTTGATCCAACTGCTTATCTTTTAAGGAAACGTGGAAATCCTTTTATTGAAAATAACAGGGATGATACAACAGGAAAAGTTATTAAAAAAATGGGTAATACAGCTACACCTATTCACTTTAATCATTACCCTGAAAGTTGTATACAGGCAGGAAATGTCTGTTTCCATCACAATTGTCTCAGACAGGTATTCTAAATTAAAGTATATTTCTCATGTGGAAATATACAGGCCAGTGCAGGCCTCCTTCTGAAAATGCTTTTTGTCTGGCTGCAATACCTTTCAGAACAAGCATGCTGTAATCCAGTGATAGAAGTGTGTCAAAACTCCTTATATCTATAGCTGTTGTGGGGCATTAACTCAGACAGCACTAAAATCAGGGAATTCACATTCTCAAAAAAAGGAGAGGGCAGCAATGGCATCCTACATAATTCTCCATTTTAGGTATTAAAAAAAAAATCAAAAGCATATTACTGACAAACATGATTGATATTCGTGAATTTTGAGTTGAAGGCTACATTCACACTGATCAGCCGCAAAAATGCATAGGCATTTTTTATAGGACACGTGACTTAAAAGTGCACCAAAAATTCTTCTTGGAGGCATTTTTCAGGCGTTTTTCGGGGTGTTTTTTTTTTTTTTTTTAACTCCCCAAACGATGCTGCAAGCAGGGGTTTTTACACCGCAACTGCGGTGCGAAAACATACATAGATATACATTCACATGCACAGGGAAGCAGTTTTCTTGAGCTTTTCAGGCACTTTTTTTCACGCAAAAATGCTTGAAAAACTCCTCAGTGTGACAGTAGCCCAATTTTCTTCTTTCTCTAATACTCTAAACATTCAGCTTCTTGCCCCTATGGCAGGCAAACCATGGGACACAGAGAAAATAAACAGGAATCAATGAACATAGTTCATACCATGGTGCTGCAGTGCCGCATGTCTAATCCACAACTGTACACACTGCTTTCCAATGATGCCAGCACATGCCAAGGATTATAGAAATACGCTCAATGCATGCCACTAAAATTTAATACCGTACATGCGTTTATATCTTCCTTTCCTTTGAAGCACGATCTGTGTTCAGATCATGCTTTAGAGGCTACTGACAGGCGGTGAGGAAGAGATGCGACGCCTCCTCACCACT
The DNA here is from genome assembly GCF_062004578.1 of Staurois parvus. Taxonomy (NCBI): domain Eukaryota; kingdom Metazoa; phylum Chordata; class Amphibia; order Anura; family Ranidae; genus Staurois; species Staurois parvus. Next base: position 1,134,077 of record NW_028318430.1, read on the forward strand.
TTACCACTGTTCCGCAACCACATGCATTACACGTGGCTGAGAGCCATTTGTGCCCCTTCTCCATTTACTTAAATTTGTTGTGTTCGGTGGGCTTGCCACCCGATTGCTACATGTTGGGTAAACTTTGCCGCAAAGCATGTAAACACCCCCATCCACTATCTACTGCAGCTTAAGGGGAGAGGTTGGTATTCAGCAAAAACATGGCTAACTTGCGCAATTTTGCTGCCTCCCCAACCGCACACCTAAGAAGAACTTGCCTCCCCCTATGTTTTCTCTTTTTAAACTACTCTTATCTTTTAAGCTGAGTTATCCTCAAAAAACATACTTATCCACCCAGCAAATTGAGATTTGTGATCCAACAATCTGCAGCTGCAAACCAGACCCCACATCAGCATCTCTGTGACATCGTTGGGAGCCAGCTATCTCTCCCTGATTCAAGAAACCAGCACTTTCAGGTCCACTGCCCTCCAGCTGCTGTATTGAAGCTGATGCCCCTGAGATATGCGACATGCATATTCCAGGTGGCTTAAAGGAGCACAGGAGAGGTCATTCTTGCTTAGATGAGAAAGGAGACTGGGATCAGGCCACATTGTAACAAAAACAATAAAAAAAAAACAAAAAAAAAACAAAACACGATTTTATATTGCGGTGGGGGCATGCTATAGTGGAGGATTCCACTAGTATAAAGTGTACTATTGAAGTGAAGGTCCACTTTGAGTTGAAAGCAGTTCAATACCCAAAAATTTAAATATATGTGGAAACAACTTAAAAACATGTTTGCTAGTTTAATTTCAGTGTTTTAATACCAAACAAGCGCACTAAATGCTAAATTTATCTGATTCCACATTCAGTGATGGACATTTCAAGCTGACATAATGATATCACTGGATAATTCTAAGTGTCAGGCACACCCCGAAAGCATGATGGAGGCCCTTACTGGACGTCCCTAACATTAGTAAGAGTACATTTACCACAATGTTCATAGCAATCTGTTGATTATGTCAGAAATTCAGAGCTGTCCAGTGCACCCTTCTTGTGTTATCTCAAGAAATAGAATCATGAACAAAATATTTAGTGCCTAGGTTAATAAGATTGTGGTGGGTTTATGCAGTTTAGAAAAACTACAGTTGGGAAGGGCTGACATTGCTCAATCCACAAAAATGTGGTGTGGTGTCAGAACAGGACCTAGTGTCAGAGTGCTTTTATGGCAGAACACCACATTTCCCCTTACTTGCAGGGTCAAAACATGGATAAGCATGCATGTATTTCAGAGATCTCATTACGATTAAAAGAAAAACATTTTTAAAAAGGAAGGGGATTGCACATCTCCTGGAAAAGTCTGTCCCATGGTACAAAGTACTTCACCAAAGGAGGAAATGGAAAATCTGTTTACTGACCTTTACATTCAGATTGCAGTCTATCACAAAGCTGAACACAGAATGCTTGGTATAGGGTTTTGTTTAATAATGGTGGCAGGTCAACTTTAAAATACATGAGATGCATATCTCTGAGGTTCCAGTGAGGATTCTTACTCTTTGGCAACATGCTCACCAATTTTGACATCAAGGTCAGTCACCACACTGCTCTAATAGCTATCAAATAGAATTCAAGAGTGAACTTGTATTAATCATTCACTGTGGAAAACATGTAACTTCCAATTGTTAATCTCTGAAAATGGTAATTGACTGACAGAAGATTGGTACTTCTAATCTCGTCCTAAAACAAGTACAGTGGCTAAATGGTTAGCACTTCCGCCTGGCAGTACTAGAGTCATCGGTTCATATCCCAATCACGGCACCACCTGCCTGGGGTTTGCATGGTCTCCCTGTGCCTGCGTGGGTTTCCTACGGGTACTCCGGTTCCTCCCACACTCCAAAGACATGCTGGTAGGTGAATTGGCTCCTGTCTAAATTGGCCCTAGTATGTGTATTTATGAATGTACGTTAGGGACTTTAGATTGTACGCCCCTTGAGGGTTAGGGACTGATGTGAATGTACAATATGTATTTAAAGCGCTGTGTAAATTGACGGCGCTATATAAGTACCTGAAATAAATAAAGTATGAAGCCATTTAAGTAAAGTCAGACTCATGGTTGAGTAAAGTTATAACCGTGTTACTGGCATCTTCTGAAAACATCAGCAATGCCAGCCCATGCATTTAACTCTGGGCACATTACAATACACCAAGATATGACATTTACTCTACTGAATATGCCAGTACTGAATAACCTGAACTAGGAAGATCCTGGCAGGACTACCCCGTGCACTGCAATGCTAGCACATTTCCAGTATGCACCATCAATCTGTCGAACACTCTGCAGTATATCAAGCCACTTCAGCAAAGCACTGTTCCACAATAAACAGCCACATCTGGGGTAAAAATCCACCATTTGTATTGTGTGCATGAGTCCTACCACATATCCTCATTCATTTTTAGTCCATCAACGAAAAAAAAAATCATCGTTTACATACCAGAGATGTAGAAATCAACAAGCCAACAGAGAACTTTACAAAAAAAGACACCATAATGGATAAGGTGGAGATGAAAAAAAGGACCACCAGCCAAAAAAAATGTGAATGGGTGTCAAAGATAATCAGTGAAAGATTTAATACTTGCTTCCACTGCCTGCCCTGTTTTTCAGCAGCAACATGGTGAAGTTCCCTGACAACCAGCTGATGGACTTCAATGAGCTAATCAACGATGAATCCAGCCGCAACATCAAAGATTAGCAAATTGAGGAACTCTACCACTCGAGCAAAGGTGATGCATGTTAAGGCTCTTCTGAGGTATTGACACAAGTCAAAAACATCTGATAACTTGACAATTCTTGAGTTTGTACTCTTCACTACACTCAATGCCCAACTCAAGTCAAAAACTTTAATTCATTTTTGAGATTGCAGTAAACAATTAAACCCTCTGACAAATTTTAAAGTGGAAGTTCAGGCAAACCCTAACTAAGAATAAACCCCCAAACTAAGGCTATTCTACCTAACCCTCTAAAGAAAAGATACCTAACTATTCTGAAGCTGCTCTGGTCTCAGAATCAGCTTCTATGTAGAGGAGTGTCAGCTGACAATAGATGCCCCATAGTAAGTCTTTGGGTGACATCTCCCAGGAATTTCCAGTAATTGGTGATATCTCCTCACACAGAAGCCACCGCTGCAGACATCATGGGACTATAGCAGCTTCACAATAGGTAAGTATCGCAATCTTTTCTTCACAGGGTTAGATAGAATAGCCTTAGAATTGGGGTGAGAGTAGGTTTAGCCTTAGATTTTTGCCTGAACATCCACTTTAAGTACTGTCTGTGTCCCCATTGTCAGGACAAGAAGTTGTGGGAAAGTTCACCAACAGAGACACAGACAAAAACACATTTTTATTAGCGTGTTAAATGTAAAACTAAAAAAACAAATTGAAACTGACAAAAATGTTAACTCTTCCCGACTCCACCCAGAAACTAAACAAACTTTTGGCTCAAATTATCTATTAAACTGAGCTGTCCCACTGATCTCTTAAAGAGCCAAAGCTTGCGGAAGAATCCTTAGCATCTAACACGTTCAGGTAAGTTGAAGGCCTGGTCCCCCTCTACACTTCTTGGCTCTATCTGCCATCTCCAACATTACAACAGAACACAGCAGTGATGTATGGGCAGGTTGATGAAACCAAAGCACTCAGCAGGGAACCAGGCCTCCAACACACCTTGCTGCTAAAGATTCTTCAGCAATGGCAGCTTCTCAAAAAAGTGAAGACTGGTGACACACACATGGCAGTACAGCGAAGCATTAAATTGTTTTTAACCTCTTATTGCCTACATAATGCATATGGTAACAAAAAAAGGATGAGCTTTAACGTCCTCATGCCATGCATATGTGCCCATGGGCAGCAGAGCTTTCTGTACTGAGAGCACACTCACAGCACTGTGACTGAGCCATCAAAGGCAGCTTTTAATTTCTATTAATGATTGAGAGTCAGTGGGACTGGCCCCCAATCATGTGGCCACTATGACAATCGCAGTGCTTATGTGATCGGTTGGTCCTCCCCACCCCCTAGGCCATAAAATTCCTGTAAAGGGACACTGGGTCTGTGGAGAAAGAGGTTAATAAGCTAGCACTTACTTTCAAGCTTTAGTCATTTTAGCAAAACCCTGTGACCTTGCCTATTCAGGACAAACTAACAGTGTCCATGCAAAGGGCCACCGCTGACCCATTACCTGCACTCCCTCAGATACCCTTCATGAGTTACAGGAGCAGAGTCAAAGCTGGTCCTACTAGATATGGGGGAGCATGTGGTCTTCTCCAGTGTGAGTCCTCAGGTCTGTTAGCCATTCACTAAGCCCGAGTACCGTCACATGACAGGGCAAGATGTCATCACTCCCCTTTACTTCTGACATCAGTTGACACTAGGGATTTTAGTGCCAGCTGCAGTGCAGGAAGGAGAGATAGAGGAACAATGACAAGGGGACAGTAGGTTAAGGGGGACCTTTGTAACTGCAATATCACCTGAATTGGCAAAGTGACAGCACCTCTTCAAAGGCCAACTATGGAGACGGAGGAAGCAGAGGACAACTTCTGCTTCTAATCACTTAGGTGACTGCAGCAGAATTGGGATCGGGTACCTGTCAAAAATCAGGTAACCCCTCCCCCCCAAAGTGCCAATTCTTCAAGGGGGGGGGGGGGGGACAAGTGCTTAAAGCAGAACTTCCCCTTTTGGATGGAGCTCTGCTTTAAATTTAAAAATACACATTTTTGCAGGTAAAAAAGGTGTAGTAGTTTTTTTTTGTCTAGAACCTGCACCTGCAATCAGCAGATCGTGGATGCAATGTCAGGTTCCTGCAGAATCTCAGTATAGCCATCTGCCAGTACCTCCTGTACGGGGAGCAGGAAAATCAGAGAATTACGAGGATGCTCATCAGCGCCCTTACGATTCATTCAGAGCTACAAGCCATCTGCTGTGGGGGTAGATGGTAGTAGTTGTGCGTTTATTCACTGAGCTCTGTAAATGAAGGAAGCAGCTGTGTGCGAGGAGCCTTGCACAGTTGTGCTCTTTTTAATCTGTGACAGCAGGGGTGGGGGAGAAGGTCCCACACCCACTGTCACATTTGGGGATTGGAGGGACGCAGGCAGGTAGACTTTGGTAACATGTTACTGAAGGTGAATTCATCCTTAAGGCCTCAAGCACACTGGATGGTTTTACAGCTGCTCCTAGGGGCATCTGACAGTATTTTCTTCCTGTGCGTCTATGCACACAAAGTTTTGTAGACAGGAAAAAACGCACTGCCAGTGCATCCAGGAGGAGCAGAGTTTGGGCAGGAAAAGCAAACCGCCTGACACTTGTAAGCACATCTAAACGCGTTAACATTATGTGCAATTCGCACTTGAGCATTGATTCATTTCAATGGCCAGAATACATTTTTTGTTCCGGCCAATGAAATGAATTAACGCCTAAAAGCTTGATGCAGGCAGGGGCGGACTGACAACTCATGGGGCCCCCGGGCAATAGGGGATCATGGGGCCCGTATCCTTGCCTAAACTCAAAAAAGCCTATGAAAAAGGTACCAGGGGCATCTCATGGGGCCCCCTACTGACCCCGGGCCCTCGGGCAGTGCCCGAGTTTCCAAATGGTCAGTCCGCCCCTGGATGCAGGTAAATGTCTTACACGCTTTCACAAGCATCAGGCGGTTTTGTGGGTTTTTGGCTGCCAGGAGGAAGGGTTTCTAGGCGAGTGTAGAAAAGGTCCAGTGTGCATGAGGTGTTAAACCCTATTAATTAGAATCTACAGACATCAATGCTGCTCTGCAACACAAATATATAATCAGCTCAGCATCAACCTATATACTCCATGCTGCAGAGTGATCCATGCAGTAAATCAAAGGAGCCAATGAGAAATCTGCTTTAGTTGTCCCTTCTGGTCTAGATTATGAAAAGCGCAGATCTCCCTGGTAGTGTGAATGATTCCACTGCTAGCTGAGCCCTCATTTCATTCCTTTCCATAGCACATTCATCTCCCACAGTGTATTCATACTCCTCCATCCTTCCAAGATGGGAAAGTGACAGCTGAATTTACTAAGACTGGAGCTGTGCAGGACAGCCAATCAGCTTCTAGCTTTCCTTTTCAAAGCTTAATTGAACAAGCTAAAGCTAGAAGCTGATTGGCTGCCCTGCAGGGCTGCTCCCTTTTGTCACAGCCCTCCAATCATGACAGGGTTCACTACTATTTTATAATTTTAATGGCATTATCTGATTGGTGGATGAATATAAGTCACTGTCAGCTATAATGGTATATTTATTATAGCAGGGCTCCACGAGTTCTGCATGAGGGGCTGACGACTGGGATCTAAGTGAGGACCAGTCCCTGCAGATGAGGCCTTACCCCCCACCCCAGTCCTCCTGTGAGGTGTCACCGCTGTCCCCTCCCTCTCTCCCTCCCCCCACGGGCCCTGTCTGACCTGTGTCCCCCGGGGCTGTTCTCCGGGCTGCTGCAGGGGCTGTGTGTCCTGTCCTCGGGCTCCGGGACTCCCTCTCTCTCCTGCCGCCGCCTCTGGTCCGGGGAACTCATGCGAGAACCCGGCACAATCCAGCAGCCACACAACTAGTCCAGCACGGCGGGCCCCCAGGCCATACACGCATCCAGGCTGCACCGATCGCCTATATGAATGAGTGCGGCACGGGGCACCCTCCTACTACAAGGTGTCACGCTGACAGCAGCCTAGGCGGGGGGAGCTACGCTCAGCTACAGCCGTGCGGGGCCTCACGACGTGTCCAACGGGAGGAGGACGACAGCTGGCCGCTTCTTTCTCTTCTTGTCTTGTCACCCCGAGCCCAGCTCCGCCATCTTGCTACAAGACTCGGACCTCGGGCAGCGCAAACTAGGAGGACTGACGGGGAGGGCGGGGGTATCCCAGCGTGCACTGCGCCACTATACCATAGACGGCTCCCTCGATACACCACACCAGCCAACGCTGCAGACGAGACTAGGCGGCGGAAGTGCAGAGCGGCGCATCTCTATGGTTTGGGCTGGGTGCAGACGGAGCATGCGCAGAAGAAAACATTCGGAGGCGATGGGTCTGACGGCCTGCCCTAAACTACGCCCCCCCGTGTGATGACGTTGAATGAGAATGCGGTTGGCGAGGTGTTGGAGTTGCTAGGATGCCTGGTAGTAAGGCTGTCTACAACCTTTCATTGACTTGTATGGAACACGGAGCAGCTTACAGCACTTTCCTGCACTTACTGTATATATATATATGAGTTCATTGTATTCCATTTATTCCTAATGTGTGCATTCCAATGCCATTGAAATATACACACTGCGGTGGGGGGATTAGAAAGAAGTGTTTGACACAGGTTCTATCACAACTGGGGCCATTGCCTGCAGAAACCAATCAGCTTCTGTTATTTCCCATCATAGCTTTGAAATGGAAAAGCTGATTGGCTGCACTCCAGTTTTTATTTATTTCAGGGACGTATATAGCGCCATCAATTTACGCAGCGCTTTACATACATATATTGTACATTCACATCAGTCCCTAACCCTCAAGGGGTGTACAATCTAAGGTCCCTAACTTACATTCATACATACACATACTAGGGCTATAGTAGCAATTTTTGGAAAATTAGGAAAACTCTGGACACGGACTCTTAAGGAATACAACTGATTTATTATAAACAGCGCTGTTTTGACCCAACAGGCGGCTTATGCTTTCATCTGCTAAGTGAGTTATAGAAAACTTACAAGCGTATATACCAATGATTATGTCACAAGGCATACATTTCTTCTTTCACTTTCTATTACTATCAAAAGACTTTCTAAACTCTGCAGAATAACTTTGGACAGCAGCTGCAGTTAAGAATCCCAGCTAGGAGCTGGTACAAGTCAATCACAGGAAATAAGGGAGGGGGGAAGATGAGCCAAAACCCTTGCAAGCAGATACTGTTAGAAATGTTACAGTTTAAAGGGGAACTCTGCCATATCTGGGTGCTACCACATTCCCCCCTTTGATGCTATCATATTGAAAGTTTGTGTGAGATAAAGCATCACAATTGACCACTGACCACCCAAATCATAAGGGACTAAGGGCAGTCTAGCTGATCTTGAACAGTTAGGAGTTGATATTTCCACATGGCTATTACATGGGTTGCAGCCTTCCTATTGAACAGCTGGATAGGCTAGGCAAGGACTGAAGGCTAGCGTCATGACTCCCCATGTTCCCGATGCTGTACAACTCCACCGGAGACAGTCATTCCAGAATTCATCATTGCAGCTATTTCCTCGCTTCCCTGAGCAAATATACTTATCATTTGCCAAGTACTCCCTTTCCCATTCTAACCCTCCCCACAACCTTTCCTGGGGGAATAGTTTAGGTTAATAGCAGAGCATACATCAAAAATCAGGCTTGCTGCAGAATTGGGATTAGCTATTAGGGTACGGTTTATCAGCTTGCCTGTGAAGCCGTTGCTCTGTATGGTCAACCAGATTTTAGTGAGTCCATGGGTGGGAGCATAACAGGTTACCTGGTTCCCTACAGTGCACATTGAGTAAGTTGTTTCATTATGTACATGTGTCAGTTACTGTGCCTTCTCATTGATAATGAGAATGCCATAGTAACATTCTAGTGATTACAGATCCTATTCTAATAGTCTAAATCAGGGGTGTGCAAACCTTTTGACTTGAGGGCCGCAATGGGTTAATATATTGGACCCGGGGGCCGGACCAAGAGTAGATGAATGATGTGTATGTGTGAATTAATATAAATTAAATTAAAATTTGTAACATTAAATGTTTAGATTAATTTAAACACTACCATGCCATCCATAGTAAGTATAGTAATATTCCCCCATAGTAAGCATAGTAATTCATCCCCCATATAGTAATTCATCCCCCATAGTAATTCATCCCCCATAGTAATTCATCCCCCATATAGTAATTCATCCCCCCTATAGTAATTCATTCCCCATATTAATTCATCCCCCATATTAATTCATCCCTCATATAGTATTTCATCCCCCATAGTAATTCATTCCCCATAGTAATTCATCCCCCTATAGTAATTCATCCCCCCTATAGTAATTCATTCCCCATAGTAATTCATCCCCCATATAGTAATTCATCCTCCCTATAGTAATTCATTCCCCATATTAATTCATCCCCCATATTAATTCATCCCTCATATAGTATTTCATCCCCCATAGTAATTCATCCCCCATATAGTAATTCATCCCCCATATAGTAATTCATCCCCCCTATAGTAATTCATTCCCCATATTAATTCATCCCCCATATTAATTCATCCCTCATATAGTATTTCATCCCCCACAGTACTATTCCCCCCCAAGTAGTAAGCCAAGTCCCCCCTGTGTCAATTTGCTTACCTTTGCTCCGCGCGTTCCTCTCGCCGAGTTCCCGCACCGTTCCGGTCTTCAGGGCGGACTGTGAGAGGAGCCTAGCTCCCCTCACGTTCCTCACGCTACCCCTCCTACACACATTCCCCGCCTACACACGCTCCGCGGGCCGGATTAAAAGGTCTGCCGGGCCGTAGTTTGCCCTTTGCTGGTCTAGATACACAGTTCACATGATCTGCCCTCCTCCCCTATCGTTCTATTCGGTGTTATTATTATGGCTACCAGCAATTTTATCAAAACATTTTTATCAGGAATCATATCGGTGTTTATTCCTATCTTCAACTGTGCGTTGACCAGTCAGCTTCCGGGTGTGGCTGGAGCAGAGCTGGAGTTCTTCATTCTGATTTCTCTGGTCAGCTTCAGCTTTAAGGGGTCTTGAGGGTCTGCTTTACTGGCCCGGAATGTGTGTGATCAGCAGCTTGCTTTGCCCTGGAGTGGTGTATCCAGGGAGTCACCTTGGCCACCTTAATGGCTGTGGGTGTAGACAGCAGAACAGTGTAAGGACCTTTCCATCTGGGCCGTAAAGGAATTAAGCTCCACTCCTTTACCAACACTGCATCTCCCAGAGCAAAGGGATGGACGGGTTGCACAGGCTTATGGGGAGTTTCTCTTGAACCCACTTCCCTATGTCCTGCATATTCTGCCCCAATTTCTGTAATAGTTCACGGTTCACCACCCTTCCTATCTGGTGTAAGTCTCTCTTGATACCTCTAATGATGGGTGGGGGCTTACCATATAGTACTTCAAAAGGGGACAAATTTGTCCTCTTTGTTGGAGTACTCCCGATTCTCAATAAGACAATGGGCAGCATCAAAGTCCACTTCATTTGGGTTTCCTAACAGAGTTTTGCCAGTTATAACTTCAGGGTGCAGTTTATTCTTTCTAATTTTCCAGAACTTTGAGACCTGTATGTGGTGTGTAGTTTCCAAGTGTGGTTGCTAATTCCTGAAGGCACTTGTGAACAAAGGCAGGACCATTGTCTGAGCCTATGGAGGAGGGAATTCCATATCTGGGGATAATTTCCTGTATTAGGCATTTGACCACTTCTCTGGTAGTTTCAGTTCGTGTAGGCCAGACTTCCACACAGCCCTAATAGGTGCAGACAGCCACCAGCAAATATGTGAAGTTGACCATTAATTCTTCCATTGGTGAGGCCCCTACTGCTTGTACTCCGGAAGTTGGTACGGGCCCTTGTCTTGGGTTCTTTCTGGTGCATTCCACACATCTACCAGCTGCTGCTTGTGCTAGCGTGGATAGTCAGGGAATGTAAAAATGTCTCTCTAGAGCCTTTTCAATGGCTGTTTTGCCTGTGTGTGTTCCTTTGTGGAATTCTGTCACTAATTCAGTTGCCACAGCAGCTGGAATGACAATTCTTCCATCTTGCAGTTGATACCACTGGTCCTCCCTGTACTTTCCAGGTTCAGTCTGTATCCATTCTTGTTCTGCCTTTGTATAGATTGGGTCCCATTCAGAGAGTAGTACTGGGAACAGAGGGGCCATAATCTGTTGTGGGGACCACTGGAGTGCTGCTTCTCTGGCTGCTTGATCTGCTTTTCTGTTGCCTGTGACCACCCGGGAGTCTCCCGTTTGCTGACCTCCTACAGTGTATTACTGCAACTTCATAGGGGGCCCATACTGCTTCCAAAAGTTCTAGTATTTCTGTCCCATACTTGATGCTCTTTTCCCTGGATGTGATGAGTGCTTTTCCTTGTATAGGGCTCCATGAACATGAAGAGTTAGGAAAGCATACTTAGAGACCACATAAACATTCAGTCTTAGGCTCGTAGCTAGTTGTAATGCTTGGGTCAGTGCAATCAATTCGGCTTTTTGTGCAGAAGTTCCCTGTGGTAGGGCTGCTGCCTCTATCACAGTCTCCTGTGTAACCACTGCATAGCCAGCATAGTGGATCCCATCTTTTACAAAACTGCTGCCATCAGTGTAATATTCAATATCTGGCTTTCCCAAGGGACTGTCTCTCAATTCTGGACGATTTGCGTAGACTTCATCCATTACCTTGACGCAGTCATGTATTAGGGGTTCTTTTGAGGTAGGAAGCAGGGTGGCGGGGTTTAGAGTGTTAACAGTCTCTAAATGGATTTGAGGATTTTCACACAGCATAGCCTGTTATTTGACCATCCAGCTGTTAGTGAACCAGTGATTTCCCTTATAATCCATCAATGCCTGAATGTGGTGTATAACTCAGACATAGATCTCTTGACCCAGTGACAACTTGTCAGCTTCGGCCACCAAGAGGGCTGTTGCTGCAATAGCCCTCAGGCAAGATGGCCAACCTTGAGCTATAGTTTCCAGTTGTTTGGAAAGGTACGCCACCTGGCGTTGCTATGACCCCAGGTATTGTGTCAGCACTTCCACTGCTATCCCCTGTTGCTCATTGACATACAGATAGTAGGTTTTTTACAGTCCGGTAAGCCGCAAGCAGGGGCTTGCATTAAGGAAGTCTTAATGTCCTCGAATGTTTGGTCTTGTTGTTTTTCCCATAGGAATGGTTCTTTCTCTCCCCCCTTTGTAGATTCATAGAGGGTCCTGCTCTCAGGAATTCACACACTTGATGCCTGGTTGTTGGTGTAGGGATTTGGTAAACAGCCTCTTTCCTGCCCTCTCCCAACTGTCTCTGGCCTTTTGATACTCTGAATCCCAGGTATTTTACAGTCTCTTGGCATAACTGAGCCTTTTTCCTGGATACCGTATAGCCTTCCACAGTAGCTGTAGCAGTGACTATGGGCTCCTGGGGGCTTAGCGGGATGGAGCCCGGTCGGTCTCAATACTGATCCTCATCTGGATACACAGAGCCTGCTAGCCACACAAAATCAGCATATTTGTCTTCTTGCCTGTTCCTTTCATATCATCCATTATGAACTTGTCCCTCTAGTGGCTCCCGTCTCATGGGGTCCGGTACTCGCCTCCCAGGTCCTTTTTGGGGACTCTCATTTCCAATGTCCTTCCTGTTTGCAATATGCACACTGATCCTTTCCCAGCCTCGGTACATAATCTCTCTTTTGTTTTCCACTTTCTTAGCCTCCTTCTATCTAAACATTCCTAGTCCTTTTGGATCTCTACGTCAGAGCTTCTGCTAACATATCCACTTCCTTTTCCATTCTCTGATTCTTCACTCTTCTTGTTTTTCAATCCCGATTGACACTTTCATAGCTATTTCTAACAACTATGAAATGTTCATAACAACGAATCCTTCTTACTCTTGCAATTTTCCTCTTAATATCTCGTAGACTGACTAACAAAAACAGTGTTAAATAACATCTGATTGTCAGTTGCTTCAGGGTCAAACGAGGTAATAGCTTAAAAACTTCACATAGTCTCTCATAAAACTGTCCTGGACTTTCATCGGGCTGTTGAAGAACTTCTGTGTCTTACTGAGTTTTGTGGCCTTCCTGCCAGATCTTTTCATCCCCTCTATAATAGCGGTCTGATAAAATTAAAGTTTTTCCATATCCCCCTCTGTACTTGTACCCCACTGAGGATCGGTTTTTGGAAAATGTTCCTCCACCCAGGTCTGGGAGTCAGCTCTGTCTTTTCCCAACTCTCCAGCATACTTAAAAGCTGCCTGTGTTACCCTGTGTCCTTCCTCTGTGTTAAATAGAGTCAGTAGAAATTGCTGGCAGTCAAACCAGGTAGGGTTATAAATCTGGATTATCACACGGAGAAAGTCTGTCACAGCCTGTGGTTTCTCACTATAAAAAGGGTTATAGGTCTTCCAGTTCAGTAAATTAGTTGTGGTGAATGGAGTGTAGACTAGAGTCCAGTGTCCCCCTATCAATTGTTCCCTTAGGATAAATTGAAGGATAGGACAAGAGTTTGATTACTGGCACTGGAGCCCTTCGGGGTGGAAGTGAATACCTGATCTGTGTGCCCATTAATTGTTGCTGTGCCCCCAATTCCCATCCTACTGCTATTTCTGAAAGTGTCACGACTAGAGGTGTCAGAGTCTGTCCCTCGTTCACCCATGGTATGTCCCTGTACATACGGAGGAGGCAGATCTGTCTCCTCAGGTTGAGAAAATATACGCTTGTTGCTTTTTAGGCTGTAGTGTTATCTTTGTCATCTATACATTTCATAGTGTATATCAGCTATACTTCTATCCTCTGTACATCTCCTGCACAACTCATATGTTATCTATACATTCCATCAATGTAATATACAGGTAATGTATCCTGAGAGATCCGTATACACAATATATGTGTGTATTATATATACTGTCCTATATACATCTCCTTAGTGTTCTATACACCTAATATTTCTTGCAATTGTTCAATGGTCTCTAAAGCAAACGTGCCCTGGGGCGGCCTTCTAACCTTTTAGAACTGAATTTCAGTTTGCAGGTTTTGCAAAACCCACTCCTGAAATTACTGATCATGCCATCTAAGGCACTCCAAGGGGGTCAGGACTGATTACCACCCATATTGTTTCCTTAGAGACACCAAGACAGACACAGAGGGATAGGGGATTGGATTGAGAACCTGGTAAGGGGTCCAGAGTCCTTGACACAATAGGGTTAAAAGACAAACACTTCCCCCTTATCGGTGACTCGTTACAGAACGATATCAGCCCCAGTACCAAGAACTGCACCTACACAGGGTCAACTCTGGCTTCGCTGCTGAGCAGCATCTCATTCACTCACATACACACCAGACTTTCCAACCCAAAATTACTGACTACCTGGAGGTATGACCCAAGGATGCACAATCATCCAATTTAAGAGCACCTTGGGAGGTGATCGAGCTCTCCTATCAAACCGTTGAGAGGTCCTGACTGACTGTTATAACCCAAAAGACAAAGATCTCACATGTTTCCGACTTGTGTGAAGCTTCACTATTTAGTAGTTGGTTCCCCAGTCTGAGTTCTTTGGACTCCAGTAGGTCGATTCTCGGTGCAGGCGACTAAGATGTAATGCCATCTCCTAGACCGGGTGTCGGCAACCCGTGGCTCCGGAGCCGCATGCGGCTCTTTTTCACCTTTCCTGCGGCTCCGGAGCACACTGCCCACCAGGTGACAGGCAATAGGGTCGGCAAGCCGCGGCTCTTTTAATGCAGATCTTCTGTGTGCCGGGCGCCCGCTGGCAAACATTGGCTGTCAGGATGTAGGCGGGGCAGCCCGGATGTAGGCGGGGCAGCGTGACGAACTCCTCTCCTCTCACAGTCCGCCCTGAAGACCAGAACGGCGCGGGAACCCAGCGAGAGGAACGCGCGGAGCAAAGGTAAGTGAATTCACACAATATGGGGAATGAATTACTATGGGGGATGAATTACTATAGGGGGGATGAATTACTATAGGGGGGATGAATTACTATAGGGGGGATGAATTACTATGGGGGATGAATTACTATGGGGGATGAATTACTATATGGGGGATGAATTACTATAGGGGGGATGAATTACTATGGGGGATGAATTACTATATGAGGGATGAATTACTATAGGGGGGGTGAATTACTATAGGGGGGATGAATTACTATAGGGGGGATGAATTACTATATGGGGGATGAATTACTATAGGGGGGATGAATTACTATAGGGGGGATGAATTACTATAGGGGGGATGAATTACTATGGGGGATGAATTACTACGGGGGATGAATTACTATAGGGGGGATGAATTACTATAGGGGGGATGAATTACTATGGGGGATGAATTACTATAGGGGGGATGAATTACTATGGGGGATGAATTACTATATGAGGGATGAATTACTATATGGGGGATGAATTACTATGGGGGATGAATTACTATATGGGGGATGAATTACTATATGGGGGATGTATTTTCAGTTTTAAAAATGTTTCTCTCAAAATAAATTTCAATCGTGGTTTTGGCGAGATTTGGCTCAGTCGAAAAAAAAGGTTGCCCACCACTGACCTAAGGCTATGATTGTGATTATGACGATACACTGTGGCCCTGATTAACCCTTTGCTTACTGGGCCCTTAAACCCCCTTCATGACCAGAGCGTTTTTTGCAATATATGCAGTGTCGGATTTGTTTTAAATGTTGCAATGGTTTTGCGGCTCCCAGTCTTTTTTTCCCTCTCGGAAACGGGTCCAAGTGGCTCTTTATGTCTTAAAGGTTGCAGACCCCTGTCCTAGACAAATGTCCAGTGGCACCTGAGGCAACACAGTGATCCCAGGGGCCAGCTCCAGACCGATCCACGTGGGTCAGGGTGGGAAAACCACCTGTCTCAGTAGTTACACCTGATTTCCCGGCCACTGCACCAAAATTGTAGTAGCAATTTTTGGAGAATCAGGAAAACTCCGGACACGGACGCTTAAGGAATACAACTGATTTATTAAAAACAGAGCTGTTTTGACCCAACAGACAGCTTTTGCTCTCATCTGCTAAGCGAGTTATAGAAAACTTCTAACAAACATACAGTGGGGATCGAAAGTTTGGGCACCCCAGCTAAAAATTTGTATTAATGTGCATAAAGAAGCCAAGGAAAGATGGAAAAATCTCCAAAAGGCATCAAATTACAGATTAGACATTCTTATAATATGTCAACAAAAGTTAGATTTTATTTCCATTATTTACACTTTCAAAATAACAGAAAACAAAAAAATGGCATCTGCAAAAGTTTGGGCACCCTGCAGAGTAAATATCTTGTACTGCCCCCTTTGGCAAGTATCACAGCTTGTAAACGCTTTTTGTAGCCAGCCAAGAGTCTTTCAATTCTTGTTTGAGGTATCTTTGCCCATTCTTCCTTACAAAAGTCTTCCAGTTCTTTGAGATTTCTGGGCACTGTCACTGTCACGCACTGCTCTTTTAAGGTCTATCCATAGATTTTCAATTATGTTGAGGTCAGGAGATTGTGAAGGCCATGACAAAACCTTCAGTTTACGCCTCTTGATGTAATCCCCAGTGGATTTCGAGGTGTGTTTAGGATCATTATCCATTTGTAGAAGCCATCCTCTCTTTAACTTCAGCTTTTTCACAGATGGCATCAAGTTACCATCCAAAATTTGCTGAAATTTTATTAAATCCATTTTTCCTTCTACTCGTGAGATTTTCCCTGTGCCACTGGCTGCAACACAACCCCAAAGCATGATTGATCCAACCCCATGCTTAACAGTTGGACAGAGGTTCTTTTCATTAAATTCTGTGCCCCTTCTCCAAACGTACCTTTTCTCATTCCGGCCAAAAAGTTCAATTTTAACCTCATCGGTCCACAGAACTTGTTTCCAAAATGCATCAAGCTTGTCTATATGTTCATTCGCAAAGTTCAAACGATGATTTTTGTGGTGAGGACGTAGAAGAGGTTTTCTTCTGATGACTCTTCCATGAAGACCATATTTGTACAAGTATCTCTTTATAGTGGAATAGTGTACCACAACTCCAGTGTCTGCCAGATCTTTCTGGAGGGATCATGCAGTCAAACGTGGGTTTTGAATTGTTTTTCTCACAATCCTGCAAGCTGTTCTGTCTGATATTTTTCTTGGTCTTCCAGATCTTGCTTTAACTTCCACTGTTTCTGATGACTGCCATTTCTTAATTACATTCTGAACAGAGGATATTGACATCTGAAAACGCTTTGCTATCTTCTTATAGCCTTCTCCAGCTTTGTGAGCGTCAACTATTTTCAGTTTCAGTTTTCTAGACAATACTTTCTAAACTTTACAGAATAACCTTGGACAGCAGCTTCAAATAAGAATCCCAGCTACGAGCTGGTACAAATCACTCACAGGAAATAAGGGAGGAGGGAAGATAGGCCAAAAACCTTGCAAGCAGATACTGTTAGAAATGTTACAGTTTAAAGGGGAACTCTGCCATATCTGGGTGCTGCCACAGGGCCAATTAACCTTTGGAGTGTTGGAGGAAACCCACACAGGCACAGGGAGAACATGCAAACTCCAGGCAGGTGGTGCCGTGGTTGGGATTCAAACCAATGACCCTAGTACTGCTAGGCGAAAGTGCTAACCATTTAGCCACCATGCTGCTCCAATTCAGATAAAGTTTGTCTCAGACAATTTTATACGTTTCCCTTCCCCCTTAATGCTTAACTGTTAGAGCCTATTCACACTTGTGTGACCTGTCATGTGACGTCGGGGCCCAAAGTCGCATGACAAGTCTTACCTAATGTTTCCCAATAAGTACCATTCATATATGTGCAACTTCAAGTCGCAGTGACTTGAAAGTAGTTCCTGCACACTTTCATGTGACTTGAAGGTCATAGATTTCAATGTAAACCCTCCAAAATCACATGAAAGTTGCACCTAAATGATATACATGAGACTTGTCTGTGACGTCGTAAAGCACAAACAATCATCCTTGGTCAAAGCCAAAGTCGTAATGAAAATTGCATGGTTATGAAGTTGCACAAGTGTGAATGGAGCCTTAGGCTATTTTCACACTGCAGCGCATGTATTTTTAAATTGCAGCTCTTATAAAACACACTATGCGTGTTTATGTGGTTGTTAGGGATGCCGGCGAGTAGTTGTTAAGGAGTTGGAAATGATGGCATCCTTAACAACCAGTGATAATGCCTCCCTCGTGGTCAGCAGGCTCCAGCTCAGGAGCGATGCTACCACTGGAGGGGGGAGGAGGCAGAGAGACAGCGGGTGGTACAGCAGGGAGCGCCAACTCCCAGGATCTAAGGGGAGGAGGCCGGGGAAGGCCGGATCTGAGGGAAGGAGGCGGGGGAAGGTCGGATCTAAGGGGAGGATGTGGGGGGAAGGTCGGATCTTAGGGGAGGAGGTGGGGGAAGGCTGGATCGAAGAGGAGGAGGCGGGGAAGGCTGGATCTAAGGGAAGGAGGCGGGGGAAGGTCAGATCTTAGGGGAGGAGGTGGGGGGAAGGTCGGATCTTAGGGGAGGAGGTGGGGGAAGGCTGAATCGAAGGGATGGAGGCGGGGGAAGGTTGGATCTAAGGGAAGGAGGCGGGGGAAGGTCAGATCTTAGGGGAGGAGGTGGGGGGAAGGTCGGATCTTAGGGGAGGAGGTGGGGGAAGGCTGGATCGAAGGGATGGAGGCGGGGGAAGGTTGGATCTAAGGGAAGGAGGCAGGGGAAGGTCGGATCTTAGGGGAGGAGGCAGGGAAAGGCTGGTTCTGAGGGGAGGAGGTGGGGAAAGGGTGGATCTAAGGGGAGGAGGAAGGGGAAGGCTGGATCTGAAGGGAGGAGGTGGGGGGAAGATCGGATCTGAAGGAAGGAGGCGGAGAAAGGCCGGATCTGAGGGGAGGAGGTGGGGGAAGGCCGTACCGAGCTACTGATGAGCACCAAGGGGATAGGAGGCTGTTCGGGGGGAACTGTTTACATCCCTGCTGATTGTTAAAGAAGCATGTGCCGACTCCTTAACAATCAGCTATTCACTGGTTAAGGACATTGCTCCTTAACAACCAGCAAAAACGCACCCTGGGTGCATTTTTCTTGCGGTTCTCATGCGCATTTCTATGCTTAAGAGAGGAGAACCTAAAACCAAGTCTGTAAAGGTTTCTATCTCACAATGACCTACTAGCTAACAATGTTCTGAAATTAAAATGACAACTATTAATAAATATATGTGCATTTATCCATTCATTTTCTACCCCTTGCTTCAGCACTTTCAGCATATACGAAGGGTCTTAAAAAGTTTCTGTATTTTTATATTTTCTTTGGAAACGGTAAGGGCGGGTGTAGCAATAATTGGTCATGTCTGAGAGTGTCATGTGACTAGTGTGTCTGGCAAGCAGGCTGACCTTGCATTTTAGTATAAAGTTGTTTTTGAAATTCTTAACAAATAGAGTTAAAAAAGTGCAGAGACTTTTTGAAGAACCCTTATAATATACTTACCTACAACACTGCTGTCTGGAGATTTTCATTGTGCAGCCTGTCTAATGCTGCACAACCTCGAGATGAAATCTCCTGAGACTGCCGGTATAGTAGAACATTTACTGCAGAGGCCATGCAGCACTAGGCACTGTGCACAGTGAAAAGTATTTTGTGCAAAAATGCTAGTGGGGAGGTAATTACATTAAAAAGTGTGCTTTTTTTTTTAATGGAACCAAATACAGCAGTTTTGAGCAAAATAAATGTAAATACTTTTGTCTAAAAATACAAAAAATGTATATATAAAGCAGATAAACCTAGCTGATTTGGTCCTACAGTTAGAGTAAGAAGCTTAGTACATTAGACCAATGTGCAGAGGAGGGGGAAATGAGCAAGTGTTCAGAGAGCAGCCTTTGAAGACAGACCATTATTGCTGTGTGTTGAAGCAGCAAGTCTGATGAGATTATCTTCCAAACACTCCTTTTCAAATCCAGCACTGCCTGTGCCCTCTTAAAATCCATGCACAGCACAGAAAGTAAATTTTAAGCAATACATGGCCTTTTCACCCCTTCTTCTCCCAGGATCAGAGCAGCTTTCTCACATGCAACGAGACTACCTGGTGAGCCTTCAGGTGTTGCCCCCTTTCTTGTAAAATACCACTGCTGAGAGATGGAGCTTCCCTCTTTCCTTGAACGACTGAGAGGCACTGCTCATGTCCCCAGTGCTGCTCACAGAGTTCTGAAGATTTAAGAGACTTGTCAAGAGCCAAGGTGAAGGACCTAAAAATCTTGATAAGTTGACAGTTTAGCACAAGCGCTCTTCACTGACCACTACTGAATTCACACACTTCGCTGACAGCCACTTCAGCAATGCAATTCACTGACTGGAAGCTTCCCTTTAGATGCACTAGCAAATCAGCCAAGATTACGAGTGCATAGTGCAAGTGCAAGGTTTCTCCCCAAATGAGAAGGATGGAACCTGCACAACCGTATGTACAGTGTTAGGCTGGTGCAGAGTACCAAAATGATAACCACTGTACACTGGCCATAGGGTTACCATGTTTTTGTCCAAGGACAACCAAATGGGTTGGTGGAATATGTTGGAGCAGGGTTACATGAGTGTGCTATAGTCATAATCAGCAAGTTTAAAGCCCAATTCTAGGCAACTTAAAAAAAGTTGTGCCCGCACTGCAAGGGTTAATTGCAAGTTTAGGCCTAGGGCAACAATAAAGGGAGATTTACTTACTCAATCCTCCACTTCTCCCCACGGCTAGACTGGTCCCTGAGATGTTTGCATCCCCACACTCCACTGCTTTTGGGTCCTGATGTCATCAAGACTAGAGCAGGGTCCATGGCCCTGCACTGGATGTGAGGATGTTGAGGGACAATCTACTGCCAGATTGTGGGGGAGCACTGCCTATCAGGGTCTACAACATGATCCATTCGGCTCAACCTGCGGAGGAACCCAGGAAAGGCTCTCATACATAAATGGATCATGGAGGCTCCCCGATACGATTGAGCTTTAATTGCATTCATCTACATCTTCTTCTCCCACAGCACTTTCCTATGGAGGCCTTCTCTGGACCCATTCACCCAGACCCAGTGGTCGGAAAGGTGGTGGAGTTGGTTTGCTTCTATCCCCACTCAGCACCTTTCAAGTCCTCCCTAACCCTCCCTCTCTATCCTTCTCTTCTTTTGAGACTCACTGCATTTGGCTGTTTTCTCCCATTTCTCTGAGGATTGCAGTGATCTGTCGGCCTCCTGGACCGGTGTCCTGCTTTCTTGATGATTTCTCTGCCTGGCTACCCTACTTTCTCTCCTCTGAACTACCCACTATCATTCTCGGAGATTTTAACATCCCTATTAATGTCAACAACCCGGCTACATCCCAACTCTTCAACCTAACCTCATCTGTTGCATTAGCACAATGTATACAGTCCCCCACTCACTCTGATGGGAATACATTAGACCTTGTTTTCTCCCATCTTTGCACTCCCTACAACCTTAAAACACCCCCTTTCCTCTCTCTGATCACAATCTCGTCACCTTCACAGTGTCCTTGTCTTCAAACACTTATCCCTCCAAGCAGCAAACAATTACCCGTAGAAACCTTCACAACTTGAACCCTGCTTTTTTCCACTCTGCAACTGACCAACTCTACGAAAGGATCTCTCCCCTGTCCTGCCCTGACCTGGCCATTGCTGTCTACAACAGTTTGCTTTCATCCATATTAGACTCACTTGCTCCTCTAACAACACGAAGCATCAGGCCCGACCATTACAACCTTGGCAGACTGACGACACCAAAAATCTTAAACGACATTGTCGTGCACTGGAGCGATTGTGGCGTAAAACCAAATCTCAGCAAGCATTCACCCTATATAAATCTGCTTTCTTAACATACAATTCCTCCCTTCATGCTGCCAAACAAGTATACTTTGTCACTTTTATTATTACCTTGTCATTCAGTCCTCGTCGTCTCTTCTCTACTTTTAACTCTGTACTTTCTCCACCTCCACCCAGTACCTCACTCACTGCTCACGAGATTGCAAATCATTTCAAAAACAAGATTGACGCAATTCATAGGGGCATCACCACTGCAC
This sequence comes from Staurois parvus, assembly GCF_062004578.1. Taxonomy (NCBI): domain Eukaryota; kingdom Metazoa; phylum Chordata; class Amphibia; order Anura; family Ranidae; genus Staurois; species Staurois parvus. The sequence continues at coordinate 1,155,834 of NW_028318430.1, forward strand.
TGACATCCATGCCACTTAGCATACCTTACACTAAACCTCCCTCAACACTTTTCTCTTTTGACCATGCTACTACCGAAGAGGTCACTAAGGTTTTCTCAGAAGCCCGTCTCCCCCCTGCCCCCTGGATCCTGTCCCCTCACAACTACTACGGTCACCCTCTTCTTCCATCCTATGCTCCCTTACTCACATCTTCAATATTTCCCTCTCTACTGGTACCTTCCCCTCCCCTCTAAAGCATGCGCACATCACTCCCATACTTAAAAAGCCCTCCCTGGACCCCACCAACCTGAACAACTTAAGACCCATCTCCCTGCTGCCATTTACCTCTAAACTCCTAGAATGCGTAGTCTACAATCGCCTGAGCTCCTACCTCACTGACAACAACCTTCTTGACCCTTTACAGTCTGGCTTTCGCTCACTACACTCCACTGAAACTGCCCTATTAAAACTTACTAATGATCTACTAACTGCTAAAACCAATGGACATACTCTTACTACTTGACCTCTCTGCGGCTTTTGATATGGTTGACCATCCCCTCCTCCTCAAAGAACTCCACTCTCTTGGCATCAGAGACTATGCTCTCTCCTGGTTCTCCTCCTACCTATCGCAGCGCTCCTTCAGCGTTACCTATAATGCTGCCTCCTCTTCACTCCCGCTTTCTGTAGGGGTCCCTCAAGGTTCTGCCCTTGGACCCCTTCTCTTCTCCAGCTACACCTCCTCCCTTGGTCACTTGATAAACTCCCATGGCTTTAAGTACCATCTCTATGCTGATGACACACAAATCTATCTTTCTACCCCTCACCTCACCCCTTCAGTCTCCTCTAGCATTACTAACCTACTAAGTGACATATCGGCATGGATGTCACTCCACTTCCTCAAACTCAATCTTTCTAAAACTGAGCTCTTAGTATTCCCCCCAGCCCATGCCCCCTCCCCTGGCTTCAGTCACTCCCCTCATTCCAGGGTACTAGACTCCCATCTGTCCTTTCAGCCCAAAATCCAATCACTGTCCAAATCTTGTAGACGTCACCTCCGCAACATCTCAAGATACGCCCGTTCCTGACCTCAGAAACCACTAAACAACTTATTCACTCCCTTGTTATATCTCGCCTTGACTATTGTAACTCCCTCCTCATTGGCCTACCTAATCCCCTCTTCAGGCTATCATGAATGCTGCTGCCAGACTCATCCACCTTACTAACCGTTCTGTATCTGCCACTTCTCTCTGCCAATCCCTCCACTGGCTTCCCATTGTCCAACGGATAAAATTCAAAACATTAACAATAACATATAAAGCCATTTATAACTCTGCCCCAAATTACATCAATGATCTTGTCTCTAAATATCACCAAAACCGTACTCTCCGCTCCTCACAAGACCTCCTACTCTCTAGCTCCCTTGTCTCCTCCTCCCATGCTAGTCTCCAGGACTTCTCCAGAGCTTCCCCCATCCTCTGGAACTCTCTACCCCAATTTATCAGACTATCGCCTACTCTGCTCACTTTTAGGCAATCTCTGAAAACCTATCTCTTCAGGTAAGCCTATCCTGCCCTCAGCTAATAATGGAATCTTCTACTCTTCCATCCAGTCCATCCCCCACAGTTACTACCTTTTGTACCACTAGCCCCTCCCTCCTAGATTGTAAGCTCCAAGGAGCAGGGCCCTCCTATCTCTCTTGTATTGAACTGTATTGTTGCTGTATTGTCTCCCATTATATTGTAAAGCGCTGAGCAAACTGTTGGCGCTATATAAATCCTGTATAATAATAATCTACATGGCGACGAAACAGATCATAGCGAGTGTGTAGAGGATGCCAGGCCCCCAATTTGGGGAAGTTAAATCCAGAATTCAAGGATTTCTTGTTAACAAGAAATTGACAGCAATATTAGACAACATGATAAGTTTCTATCTGGCAGCCCTGTTTGGACTATCAATCGCTCTATTGCTCTGACCCCTGCATGCAAAACCTCTCTTCCCTTTTTTTTCTCTTTTGCCACTTCAGGATGACTGCTGTTACCCCGTGGTAACTCTCCACCCCCCTTCCATCTTTTTTTCTCTTTCTATGTGCCCTCAACAGGTATCTACAAAGGGACCCCTTTCACCTGTTACTCATGAGATTTTTTTTTTCTATCATTACTGGGCCTGGATAACCCCTTATAAAACTCCAGTATCATCTTAATTTTTCTAACCTCATAACCAAAATGGGTATACCCATTTGATATTTATAAGTCTCACTCCTCTTTTCTTTTACTACTGTTTGTTACCTTATACCAAAGAGACCAGGTTGCACAATCTTTAATCAGAGACAGATTTATATAATAGTTGGTCTATACCATGTTGTCAAAGTATGGTTATGATTTTTTCCATGTTTGCCTCATTGTCACCGAGCTCTAACCAGCCACCGTGTGGGCCCATACTTTAACCACACTTCTCATGTATCTGTTCCATTTGATACACTTGTGTCATAAGTTATGATTCTAATTCATAGTGCCATTTTTGTATACATTCTACATTCTGATTTTTTTGCAGGTAAACCAGTAGATCAGGGGTGCAATGTCAGGCTCCTGCAGACTCTCAGGATAGCTGTTTGCCTGTACCTTCAGCTCCCGGACGGGTAGGCAGTTACTTGAGAGCAGAAAGATCAATAAACTACGAGAGCACTCATCAGCGCCCTCACAGTTCATTGAGAACTACAATCCGTCAGCTGCTATTCACAGGAAACTGTGAATGAATGACTTAGCTCTGTGGGCAGAGCCCTGAACAACCATGCTGTTTTCAAAATGTGACAGCAGGGAGAAGATCCTCTGTCCAATGTCACAGGGAAGGGGGGAGAGGGGGTGCATGCTGAACATGTTACAACCTAAATACAGGTGCTACATGTAAAGAAAGGTGAACTTATCCTCTAAACAGAACCAGGTTTCTATTAACATTATTATAACCAAAATTTGTTGTGGCATCTAAGGCAGTTTATAGGATAACCCATCAAAAGTGTAATGTTATTCTACAATTTCTTCCTTTTATGAAGGCACTGAATTTATATTTCTGGTACAAAGCATTTTTAATATGGTGCTACAAAAATCAGTAAACGCAAATGTTAAAAGTTTCCCAATTAAAACAAAAAAAAAAGCTAAAAAAGGGGATGTACACAATGCACATCCTATAATTAAACAGGCAATATATTTCCATTTCCAGCGGCCTGTGTGTTGAAACGCCATCTCTTTGCCTGTCCCTGGCTGCTGCAAGTATTCAACACTTGTGCGTGTGTCACCATAATAGAACATACAAGCAGGAGGAACTGAGGGTTAGGGACTGATGTGAATGTACAATATATATGTAAAGCACTGCATAAATTGACGGCGCTATATAAGTACCTGTAACAAATAAAAAAACGGAGTGTATTTCTGGGTTACCAAGTATTTGATACATTCAAACTTTCACATTCCTGCACAGGCTTGAAAGAAGCAAAGGGGTGGTATTTCACCACATCGGCTTCTGGAAACGTAAGTATATTGGCTTTTTTTTTTTTTTTTTTACAGGGTGTGCATTGTGTAGCAAGTGAACCTGTGCTTGCAGGGCCACTTTAATAACATGATAATTTTTGGTATATAAAATCTTTTTTTCCCCTTACACACAATTTGTAAATTAATGAGGAGCAGGATTGGGCTGTCAGATTGACTGTCCAGCCCTGCAGATTACACTGTAAGAGTACAGCTCTCCCAGTGTAATCAGCAGAGCTCTGCTGTTACTTGGATGACTATGCCCTGTGCTTTATGTATTAGGAGCCATGTCAATGCCCCTGATACAGAGCAGGAAGGTTCCAGTGATCACATTGGGAGTGCTGCACAGTATAGGTGTACTTTATACAGTGGGGCAAAAAAGTATTTAGTCAGCCACCAATTGTGCAAGTTCTCCCACATAAAAAGATGAGAGAGGCCTGTAATTGGCATCATAGGTAGACCTCAACTATGAGAGACAAAATGAGAAAAAAATCCAGACAATCACATTGGCTGATTTGGAAAGAATTTATATGCAAATTATGGTGGAAAATAAGTATTTGGTCAATATCAAAAGTTCATCTCAATACTTTGTTATATATCCTTTGTTGTCAATGACAGAGGTCAAACGTTTCCTGTAAGTCTTCACAAGGTTGGCACACACTGTTGCTGGTATGTTGGCCCATTCCTCCGTGCAGATCTCCTCTATAGCTGTGATGTTTTGGGGCTGTCGCTGGGCAACACGGACTTTCAACTCCCTCCAAAGGTTTTCTATGGGGTTGAGATCTGGAGACTGGCTAGGCCACTCCAGGACCTTGAAATTCTTCTTACGAAGCCACTCCTTTGTTGCCCGGGCAGTATGTTTGGGATCATTGTCATGTTGGAAGACCCAGTCACGTTTCATCTTCAATGCCCTTGCTGATGGAAGGAGGTTTGCACTCAAAATCTCACGATACATGGCCCCATTCATTCTGTCCTGTACATGGATCAGTCGTCCTGGTCCCTTTGCGGAGTAACAGCCCCAAAGCATGATGTTGCCACCCCCATGCTTCACAGTAGGTATGGTGTTCTTTGGATGCAACTCAGCATTCTCTCTCCTCCAAACACGACGAGTTGTGTTTCTACCAAACAGTTCTATTTTGGTTTCATCTGACCATATTACATTCTCCCAATCCTCTTTTGGATCATCCAAATGCTCTCTAGCAAACTTCAGACGGGCCCGGACATGTACTGGCTTAAGCAGGGGGACACGTCTGGCACTGCAGGATCTGAGTCCCTGGCGGTGTAGAGTGTTACTGATGGTAGCCTTTGTTACGTTGGTCCCAGCTCTCTGCAGGTCATTCACTAGGTCCCCCCGTGTGGTCCTGGGATTTTTGCTCACCGTTCTTGTGATCATTTTGACCCCACGGGGTGAGATCTTGCGTGGAGCCCCAGATCGAGGGAGATTATCAGTGGTCTTGTATGTCTTCCATTTTCTAATTATTGCTCCCACAGTTGATTTGTTCACACCAAGCTGCTTGCCTATTGCAGATTCAGTCTTCCCAGCCTGGTGCAGGTCTACAATTGTGTTTCTGGTGTCCTTCGACAGCTCTTTGGTCTTCACCATAGTGGAGTTTGGAGTGTGACTGTTTGAGGTTGTGGACAGGTGTCTTTTATACTGATAACAAGTTCAAATAGGTGCCATTGATACAGGTAATGAGTGCAGGACAGAGTAGCCTCTTAAAGAAGAAGGTACAGGTCTGTGAGAGCCAGAAATCTTGCTTGTTTGTAGGTGACCAAATACTTATTTTCCACCAATTTGCAAATAAATTCTTTCCAAATCAGCCAATGTGATTGTCTAGATTTTGTTTTCTCATTTTGTCTCTAATAGTTGAGGTCTACCTATGATGCCAATTACAGGCCTCTCTCATCTTTTTAAGTGGGAGAACTTGCACAATTGGTGGCTGACTAAATACTTTTTTGCCCCACTGTACCTCTTGCACACCAAAGTGCAAAGATCTTTATTTTTGTATGATCATATAGAAAAGCAATGTTTTGGAATAACACAAGGACCCTTCCTCAAGCATATGCACAGTATAGGTCATGATCAGGCAATGCAGAGGAAGTCCCAGCTGCTTCCCTTGCCAGCACAGCAAGGTGGGTGTCTCTGATGCGTATGCCTTGTCATGGGTATGACAATATAATATCCTTAATGACAATGTTGGATATGTTATATTTTTCATTAAAGTGGAACTATGGCTTCTCAAAAAATGTACTGCAGCACTTACAGCTTTCTGTTAGTTCACTTGCAAAGTCCCTCAAACACCTGTTGGTCATACCAGTGAAGTCCACATCTTCTGTGATGATGTCCTGTTTTTAAAGCAGCATTACCACTCCAGGGGGCATAACAACCAGCAATTTCACTGCTCATTCACAAGTCTGTAGCTTGTCAATCAATGCTTGATCACACCTAGGTCAGCCCAACGCCTCTGCTGCTGAAGCGCCTCTATTGTGAGCTGCAGTGTCTGGGAGGAGCACTATGTGAGATGCAAACAAAGGAAGATTTGGCTCAGCCAGGGAAGGTAAAGGAAGTTTTTAATGAGTTTACTTTATGAGTCTTGTGTGTCACATAGAAATTGGAATTAAACTGCCATACAGTAACTTTTAGATGCGCTCTAAGGCTTTGTAAAAACAGACATCCCTTGCTCAGTCTTTCCATTATCAAAGTTCTGTAAAAGAAGCAAGTAAGGGACATTGAACAGAGTAAGATTCTATAAAGAACTACACAGTAGTTTAGTTAAAGTGGAACTAAACCCACCAATTTAAGTTAAACTAAATGTACAAAAAAAATTAAAAACAGACAGGCTTTTTATTGCAGCAGAGATATGCAATGTCTGTTCGGCAATAAAGTACACTTACCTGCCTATCCACAATCCTCATCGGAATGTACACTCAGTTTACATTCTGGCATACTGCCAGCATGCTGGAATGACTGACCTTCCTGGGCAATCAAACTAGCTGAAAACCAGCACCTGGAATAACCCAGGGAGAAGATGTTGGCACCAATGAGGGACCTCATGGGCGTTGTAAACTAAGGTAAGTATTCATGCCTTTAGTTTCACTTTAACTGTCTCCCAAAACAGTTACATTCAAGGCATGAAATGAATGATAACTCTCACAGTCACTTGTGCTATCAACCGAACTGTCAAACCATCAAATGGCTGGTGTCATGACTGATCACATGTGCAGCACCATGGCAACTGCAGAGGCTAAGATGGCAGCTACCTTGGCTGTAAAGGATAGGAGGGTTTAATTCCACTTTAACCCACAGTTATAGTCAGACATCAGATAAACAGACCTTATTTCTCTACCCTAAAGCAGAACTATATGCACCTTGGCTCCAGCAATGTGGCGTCCTAGAGTTCCCTGCCGTCCACTGACATCTTTGAGTGGCCCAGCTTCCAGTTATCTTTTTCAGCCACTTGCATTGGCCAGGCCGATATTATGTGCGCTGCTCACTGTACAGGGGCGGACAGGTAGGTAGGTTACTAATGCAGAAGAGACAAAGCATGTCTTTTCTGCCTCTTTGACCTTCTTTAGTTTTAACATAAAGGTCCACTGTATGGCCCCTTTCACTTGTGTCAGATACTGTTCTGATCAGCAGGAGATCGGCTAATAGATCCCCTGCTCATCAGAGCAGAGTGGGTTGTCTGCTCAAGCAGGTTTCTGCAGGGTGCACATGAACAGAGCCCACTCTGCTCTATAGGCAGCCAGGAATAAAAAAATCCACTGTCCGTTTACACCCGACTACTTTCTGATCCGTCTAAACGGAAGAGGACGGATCATCTTCCGTGTGTTTTAGCTGGTCCAATTGGACCAGGAGGTAGGAGGGTGTAAATGGGCACAAGTCTGTTTACACCCACCTGTCCATAGGGAGAAATGGATGTGTGAAAGAGGCCTTACTCCATTAAGCTTCCTAGCAGTAATCCCCGAGTGTGGCTCTGGGTTCATTTACAGTACCAAAAGTGGTAACCCCGAGCTACACTCGGGGTTACACTGTAGTGCTTATCCTGCGAATCTCTGATCCTTACCTTTTCCTGCGATCCCATGATGTCCTCCCGCTGTGTTCTCTGGCCCGATGCCGGCATACGTCTTCCGCGTTCCCTTCCCTGTGAGCGTCGGGATGCAGGGGGGAGAATCGGCAGGAGATTCAAAAAAGTAAAAACATGACATACAATACATTGTAATCTGTTAGGATTACATTACTGTATCAAACCATTTCACCTCAGTTTTGTCCCTAGTGCTTTGTCCAGTGCCCTGCCTGCACTTTTACTCTTCTTTCTGCCTGGAAAGTTGAGAACGTCCATGGCATCCAAAATTGTCCCTTTAAGTCAAAAGCAGTTTTAGACCAGCTAGAAAACAGCAATAGTGAATTAGAATCACTTGCAGAATTGAGTGATAATGATTCGTGGGGAAATTCGTCATCAGACACTGAAAGTGACAACAGCAACGATTCTGTGATTGAGCTCAATGATGTGCGAACTTGGTGCTCTATTTCAAATTTTCATTGTTTTTGGTTTGATTACATTATTGAATAAAATGTATTATTATTATATTATTGTTTTTTGTAATTATTTATTATACTATAATTTATGATTTCGTGTTTCAAACTTTATCATACCCAGGATGTTTACTAGACTCTTGTTTGGACAGATTTAAGTGAGTTACTCCTAAGAATTACAGGCCTAATATAAAAGAACAAATTTCCATGGAAAACAATGTACCGATTTGACATTCAAAAATATTGACATAATTAGACTGCCAGGGAGGTTAATGTCCTATATACTATACAGAACAGCTACAGCTGACCTGCCTTAAGTCACAGACCTGTTTGGACTTGTTGCTGTGTATAGATTGAGCTGCTGAAATCCTGCGTTCCAGCAGGTAATTCCAACTATTGATTGCTGTGGATATTCAGTTCTGGGGCTTATAATTGCAAGCACGTTGCAAGCTATTGGTGAACATGCTTTCGCACAAAAACTAGGTGAATTTGGTTCCAATAATGACTAAATCCAGCTATTAGAGTTCAAATAGTCTTCCACAAAACCTGAAACAAGAATTCCTTACCTGCTTTCTGTTCCAATGCAGATATCCAGGCAGAAAGTGCATTCAACGTACACTTGGAGATGCAATTCATATATGAACCAGATAACATAACAAAGAACTAATAGGTTTTGAGATTTATTTTACCACATACAGCACTCATAGGCAGAATTATCTTTTCAGAAAACTGAACAATATGTTGTATTGAGTTTCTGGAATATGAATGTACCAAAAAGCATGTATCTTTTGTATTTTAAAAATATTATAAATCTAAAAAAACAAGTTCATACTACACAAAACTATCTTTAAATAAACAATTTAAAATTATTTATAAACCTGTAAACCATTTATTGTCTATAGAATTCTAAAAGCTTGCAAGTACAAAAATATATTATTGAAAAAAAAAGAAAATGTATAAAAAAAAAAAGCTTTCCCTGTATAGGCTGCCACATTACTAAATTGGTAAGATAAATCCTATGAAGTCCTGTAGAAAGAATGTATAAAACACATGATGATCAGTTTGTAACTTTGAAGTACAAAAATGTAAATACGCAGTGGCTTATTTGTTTTTGTTGTCTTCCACCTTATCTGTTTCTGGGGCACTGTCAGGCCCTTCAGACATGCCGTCATTGTTGTAATTCTTCATTTGTTTCTCAACTTTAGTGATCCTTTGCTTCAGTTTTAATTGTGTGGAGTTGTAATCAGCTAATAATCTGGCAAATCGAGTCTGCAAGCTATCAAATGCTGTTTCCATCTTATCCACCTTTTCTTCTAGGTCTTTTGGGTCTGCTCCTGCCTTTGCTACTTCTTCGTCTATAAGGCCATCTTTCATAAGGATTTGTCGTCCTTTTTCTTCTAAAACTGTTTTAGCATCTGGGTACTCAGTGAGGGCCTCCATTAAATCATCCTTAGATAAACAGAATAAATCAGAATAACCAATGCTTCGAATGTTTGCTGTCCTTCTGTTCCCTGATTTGCTCCCTTTGATGTTGAGGATACTAATTTCCCCAAAATAGCTACCATCGCTGAGTACCACAAACTGAGTTATACCATCATCTGCTACTACTGCCAGTTTACCTTCTTTAATGATGTACATTTCACGTCCAATGTCCCCTTTTCTACAAATATAGTCTCCAGGACTAAACACTTGAGGCCTCAGCTTTAGCACTAATTCCACCAGCAGTCCTGCTTCACAGTCTTGAAAAATTCTCACCTTCTTCAAAGTGTCTAAATGAACATTGATTGCAATTTCAGCTTTCAGCTTATCTGGAAGGCTTTTTAAGACTTCTTTTTCATCCATCGTTTTCTTGTTTGTCCAGAGATAATCAAACCACTTGATCACCCTTGCTTCTAGATCCTTAGATACATTACGGAACTGCATATATTGCTTTATAGAGTCAATCTTGGACTGAAACTCTGCCCTGGATGCATTCATGTTTGAAATCATGGAACCTACATTACCAACAATGGTTGCAAAAATTAGCACGCCAATAAGAAAATCAAACACTACAAAGAGGAACTCTATATCCTTGACTGGTGGTGGGGTCTCTCCAATAGTGGTAAGGGTCAGGGTTGACCAGTAAAGACTATAAATGTATTTTCTTGCCATACGTCCATATTCTGGATGGGAATTATTGGGATAGACCCAAGTGTCTGTTCCAAACCCAATTGCTTTAGAAATTGCAAAGTAGATGCAGGCATTCCAGTGTATAATGATAAGAATGTAGAGAACAAGGTTCCCAATACGGAAAATATTTGGATAATTGGTCCGGGTTTCGGTACGATCAAAGAACTCAAACATCCTAGCAAACCTCAGAAGACGATTAAACCGTAGTTCGGGAAACTTGGGCCCCAGCTTTAAGTAGGCCAGATCAGTTGGCACCAGAGACAACATATCAAGCTTAAACTGCAAGGTCTTTTTGTAGTAGTCCCTTAACTTCTTGGCATCTTTAACCAGTAATCCCTGCTCAAGGAAACCTAAGAACATGAGATTAAAAGTAGAAATAGAGCATTAATTCTGAGACAGCCCATTACAAGCTAACTATATTCTCATTAACTAGCAATTGTGCGTTGGGACTAAAGATATTAAAGTGCTTGTAGGCTCAAGGCACAAGGTTTTTTACCTTCATGCATTCTATGCATGAAGGTAAAAACCTCTCTGTGTGCAGCAGTCCACCCCCCAGCCCCCCCCAAAACTTACCTGAGCCTCATCGTGATCCAGCAATGTGCACAAGATTCTCGGCTCTCCGGGGACTCTCCCTCCTCATTGGTTGAAACAGCTGCAGGAGGCATTGGCAATCACAGCCAGTGAACCAATGAGGAGAGCAAGGGGGTGGGCTGAGCCACATTGAGCAAGCCTACTCGGGTGCCCCCATAGCAAGCTGCTTGCTATGGGGGCACTTGGCAGGATGGAGGGGCCAGGAGTGCCAGTGAAGGACCCAAGAAGAAGGTGATCAGGGCTGCTCTGTGCAAAACCTTTGCACAGAGCAGGTAAGTGTGACATGTTTATTTTTATTAATATAAAATTGCCTTTATTATCACCTTAATTCCTTTTTTGCAACCCGTTAATGAGGTAAATTACATTAATAGACTCCAACTATCCCAGCAAAAACTCTCAGATTTTTTTAGAACAGTCAAAGGTTTCAGTGGCTCAGTGAAGGTCGTTGCCTTACATTGTCAGTTGACTGGACCTAACAGAATGGATTAGAAGATTATATTGTGGAATGGAGGGAAGTCAAAATTATCCCAGGAAATCACCTAGGAATGTTGTCAAATATACCTGTGTACTGTAGGATAAGCTATAGGAATATTATGCTGAGAACAGTATAAAAAGACATTGTTCAAGAAAACAAAATGAATAAATTACAGTATACTAGCCCCTAAATGTGCTGGCTTCATTCCTCTTCTTAATCAAAGTTTGTAACAGCACAGGGTGAAATCACAGGAAGTTATTAACTGACAGGATTTCTTGTAGCAGGTAATTGTTTTGCAAATTTTAAACAGATATAACAAAATATTTTCAGTGATACATTTAAAGTGATTGCAAAGGGTTTTTTTTAAATAACAAATATGTCATACTTACCTGCTGTGTGCAGTGGTTTTGTACAGAGCAGCCCTGAACCTCCTCTTTTGGGGTCCCCCGCCAGTGCTGTCCACTTCTCTTCTCCATCTGCCCTCATAGCAAACCACTTGCTATGACAGCAGATGTATGGGCTCGATCTTTATCCGGGCTGTGTGCAACTATAGAAACACACAGCACGGCTCAGCCCCACTCCTGCTCTCTCCTCATAGGCTTTGACTGACAGCAGAAGGAGCCAATGGCCCCTGCTGCTGTTGTGACTCCTGTGATAAGAGAGGAAGGGATGGAGAGCTGCTGCAAACAGATCAGTGCTGGATCAAGATCTGGCTCAGGTATTTAAAGGGGTGCCAAGAAGGGGGGGGGGGGGTGAGGGAGGAACTTTTGCAAAGACTGAATTACCGTATTTTTCGCCGTATAAGTCGCACTTTTTCTTCCCCAAAACTGGGGGGGAAATGTCAGTGCGTCTTATAAGGCGAATATGGAGCTGCCGGTCCGGTATTTCCGCCGCGGCCGTGTCAGAATACCGGGCCGGCCGCTCAGCTCTGCAGCGGGACCTTACCTGTTCCTCTATCCAGCGGCGCGCTGTCTTCCGGCTTCTGTAGTGTGGGCACTGGGCATGACAGCCGGGTGCCAAGTGCACATGCGCAAGAAGCGGTGCTTTTTGTGAATGGTAAGGCGGTACCTGGGACACATGACAGATCCCAGAAGCCGCCGGACCAATCAAAAAGCGCAAGTGCTTCTCGCTCATGCGCACTGGGCACCCGGCTGTCATGCCGAGCGCCATTACAGAAGCCGGGAAGACAGCGCGCGGCTGGATCGAGGAACAGGTAAGATCAAACAAAAACTCTGCGGAAGTAAGAGCGGGTACCTGTCAAATTCAGGTACCCGCTCCCCACCTCCCCAAAGGTCAGCAGTCATCTGTACTGTCCGCAGTCTCTGGTCATCCCTGTGCTGTCCGCAGTCTCTGGTCATCCCTGTGCTGTCCGCAGTCTCTGGTCATCCCTGTGCTGTCCGCAGTCTCTGGTCATCTCCTGTACTGTGTCTGCAGTCCATTAGTTCAGAATTTTTTTTTCCTGTTTTCTGCCTCTAAAACCTAGGTGCGTCTTATGGTCAGGTGCGTCTTATATGGCGAAAAATACGGTAAGGTAAAAAAAAAAACTTTTTGCCTTTATAACAACTTTAACAAACCAAAAGGGAGCAAATAAGAAAAAGTTATTGTTAGGGTTTCCATAAACTTTAATATACAGCAGCTTGCAACAAAATAAAAATACATCACAGTGCAATGGAACCCACTTATGATCAAATTGTTTCCTATAGCAATCAATCCAAAGCTTGGTATGGCAGAAAATGTGATTCCTTTTCTTACTTACCTTTCTCCAGTTTTAATACACAGCTTCCTGTATCCAGGTTATTTTTACTTATATGCACAAGTATATTTCTAAAACCATATGTTGATGTAAAATGTAAAGGTACTGTATCACTGGTCAGTCATCTAACCTTCATCATGAGTACTACTCACCTGTTCTGAATCTCACTAGTGTGTCAGTAACGTACACAAAATCTGCAATATAATCCAGAACCACCCACAAGATCACATTGTTGTTCTGTAGTTCATCAAAGCAAGCCCTGCAACACATTAAAAGATGTTACAATCCAAAGCTAAGTCGGATCTGTGTACATATGTATACCATATACCAAAACTATCTTCACCTGCACACTAGAAAGCACCAGTTATAAAGTACAGGTATTGAGATGATGGATAGCCATCGGTAGTAGAGGTTGCTTGCTGGGTCAATCACAAATATTTCTTTCTTTTTCCTATAAATAAAACATAATAATTTTAATATTTGTGTATGACTGATAAACATTGCTTATATTCTCTGCTGTCATCTTTTAATAGCTAAATCCAGATATTCACACAGAGGGTTAATTAAAAAAAAAAAAGTATAGGAAGCCTAAGTTTTGCAAAAAAGGGAGATGTACTCAGTACAAGCAAGCAAATTTCCAATAGCTCAAAGTAGCGGCTTTTCTGATCAAACCCATAGCATTCCAGCATTATGTTACTTCTACAGAAGAAAACCTTTTTTTGGCTGTTGGTAAGACCAATAAAGATCTCATCAATAGCCATGTCCCAGTATAAATTGTATGCATTTTTACAACTGTAAGTGCAGACCAAGATAATCACGAGAAAGGTAGACAGCTAAACAACAATTTGTGTTATATACTTTGTTAATCCTTTTCAAGGATATGCTACAAGTAGGTGATGTGTGAAAGTACAGTTGAACACAATCTCATGATTACTAATTGCTGTGTGTATAAAGGAATTCATGTATCTTTGTAGTTACTTAAACATAATCATTTGCCATAAAATAAAACTAAACATGGAGTATAGAACACAGAACACTAAAGATAAAGTATACCAAATGTACATACAAATCAGACAATAAAATGGAATTAACATCCATTATAATAACTTAGCTTTTTGTATATAAACTTTTCCAAAGCTTTTCAGATTCAAAGAACACGTCACTTAAAGTTATGTGGCTGTTGATCCCCTCTTGTCTAACCTATATACAGAATATCCAGATAGGCGATTTCAATACACTTATAACACACAAACAATGTTGGTTCATTTTAGATATGATTATTATTTTTTTTAATTTCTGTAAAGACACAGGGCAGGACGTGAAGATATTTATGGTCTTTTGTTCTTTCCTATTTTTTAAAGCAATGGTAAAAATAAGTGTCCAACATTTAAACTAGGGCCATGCACATGACAGATGTGCACCTAAGCAAACATTATTAAACACAGGGCCACAAGCTAATGATGTCTGTTCAGAACCAGGGTATGGAGGAACAAGCGACACAAAGTAAGTCCATACTGCTGTGGAAGTTCTCACTCCATTGCTTACACAGGGCTTTCCCTGGGAAAAGCGCATTCTCTTTTTAACTACAAGCATTTATTTTTATTTATTAGGTTTGGATAAAGTTAGAACCTCAGTGAAGTCTTGTTCACCAGTGAAGATAAATCTAACATTTTGAGTTGCCAATACAAAAAGACATATAGGGGAAAACTTCCAATGGGGACACTAGATTTCTCTCACTTTTGAAAAATATCCTATAACTCCCTATCATCATCAACAGCTCCCTAATGAGACACAGATGTGAAAAACTGCCAGAAGTTGTAATCCTTTCCTACTCAATCCCAAATGAGAGAAATGTTTGTCTTTAGGTATAATTTGAGAACAGTTTCCCGGTACCAGTATGCATAAGAATATTACAAGAACATCACCACGTAGCATCCTTTAGTAAATCAAGCCTAGTTTGTTAAACTGTTCATATCAGCCATACGCATATATGCAAATGGGCTTTCACACTGAATGACTGCATATATGTGTCCTGATGTACACATTTTCGGTGCTGAGAGCGCATGCCCTGTGTACACCCAGCACAGTTACTGGTGATGTACTGGAAAGCTCCCAATACTTACTTGCAATTGGGAGCTTTCTGGTCATGTGATGGCTATGACTGCCAATCACAGTGGTCACATAAGTGGAATGCCCACCTCTTGGCATTTTGAACCTCTTAAAGGGCTCGGAGGCTGTGGTGGGAAGGGTTTCATGTTCAAGTATATGCAATCTCTGAAAGAGAAATTATCAATCACATCAGTTCTAAACTAGGAATGACTGCAATACTTACTCTTCTTCTTTTTTATCGTCCTTTTTTGCATCTTTTTTGTCCTCTTGTTTTTGATCTTTTTTCTCGTTGGCATTATTCTGTTCTTTCTTTGTGCTGTTTAATGCATTCAATTTTTACATGCAAAATGGAAAGAGGTTTTTGAAAAGGAATGAAACATAAGCTAGCTACCTATTTTCACCTACGTGTAACCATTTTCCTTAAGATCCTATGTACATTATGATGTTTCATAAACATTTTATCCATTGATTTTCTAATAAATAAAAATCCTCTTCCTATCCTTGTGGCCACCCTGCACCTAACTGCAGTCACATAATAATATGTGAGTTCCATCCAGTGTGGTATTACTTTGAGCTGCTTTGATAGCCTGGGCTCAGAGTAAGTGGATTGAATGACATCAGCCATCATTTTGTCTGGTAGACTGGTGGCATCTAATGGCATCTAATGGCATGAAGGAATTACTATGGAGTATATCTCTGAACTGCAGTTGAGCATTGTAGTGAAAGCTGCTTTTTTATTTTTACTATTGCTGGGCTATTAATTCAGATTTAATTTGTAGCTTATCAAAAGAACTTGAGAAGTCACTGTCAGATACAACAGTACTGAGTTATACTATTCCATTTTTAAAACAGCATCAATGCAACAGAGGGTTCAATAATTTCTTGAATTACAATCATAGTGAAAAATTAAGTACACCCCATGGAAATTGATGACCTTTTCAACATATTTGTACAGGGATCAGATCTCGATGCAAATAGTGCCTGCAAAGAACCAAAAGAGAACCGAGAGTTCATACCTATTGTAATTTTCCTTTCCTGATGAGGTACATGGCAGCCTACACATTGGTAGTCTCCTCCCCCTTTACTCCCATAATATTTTTTTACCTGTAATCCTGTACCCCTCAGCAGCCATAACTAGCCTACTCTGATGGTATGGAATACTATGCTGCCATGGAGCTGGTCAGGAAAGAAAAAGTACAGTAATTATAAAATCAATTTTTGGGTTTTCCTAACTACTTTATATGACCATGAATGTTATGGGAAATAACTAGACCACACAGGGTGGAAATGCTGAAGATTTTAATCAATAAAGGTAGCAGGAAAAAGTATTCTCATACTGAAGTCAACAGTCGTAAGATAGACAAGTTCAACACAATATTGGTTTATAAAGGTATTGAGTGAGGACCAAGAAGCCAACTTACAAATCTTTCCTGGAAACACACAATCTGTCGCTGCCCAGGAAACTGCCATACCACGTGTGAAATAACCCCATCTGGAACTGCCATACCTTTAGGCCATGGAAATTGTTTTGACCAATCATGAAACAGTAACCTGACTGGAAGACGTTTCCCCTTTATTTGTACCATCAGGCAATGAAAACAGATAGTCAGATGACCTGAAGGAATATGTAGCCTCTATGTATGTTTGCAGGGATTTGCTAACATCTAAACTGCTTACTTGGTCTGAATTTGAAGATAAATATGTGGGAAGGACTATGTCCTGCTTTAAATGAAAGTCTGAAGTCACCCTGTGTATAAATCCTTACACTGGAATTAAAACCACCCTGTCAGTAGAAAAGCTGATGAAGGGTTCCTGGGTCCATAGTACAGCTATCTCTGATACACTTTGTGTAGAAGTGATTGTGACTAAAAGGATGGTCTTCAATGCAAGATGCCACAAGGAAGCCCCACCTTTGGTGGAAAACCTTTTTGAGGAGATGAAGTCTAAGACTTGTCAAAGATACCATTTCAGGGAGATAAGTTT
The DNA here is from genome assembly GCF_062004578.1 of Staurois parvus. NCBI lineage: Eukaryota > Metazoa > Chordata > Amphibia > Anura > Ranidae > Staurois > Staurois parvus. Next base: position 1,172,948 of record NW_028318430.1, read on the forward strand.
TCTAGGCAGTTTTAATCTCATTACCACCTTGAAAAATTGGATGATTAAGTTGTTGGATGACCATTGAGACAGGTCCTTTTAAAGTACTAAGGCTGAGGCCCATATTAAGACCTTTCTGGAGTAACTCCACCACTTTGTGCACTTGAGGGTCTACTGAGCAGCCACAAACAGTTAACATTGCTACCAAACTCTGTCATAAGTCTTATAGTGCTGTTTTTTCCTAGACTTTGGAAGTGTGTCCACAACCTTGACTGATCAGCATAACCCCAGCAGCTTCTATGTTTCAATACAGGCTTTCAGTAAAACCTTTCAATAGGGCATTAAGGCAGAGTTTAGGAGTTTTGAAGGTGTTGGTAAGGTTAGAGAACTCCTGATGCTCTGCTGTAGTATCCTGAACCTGTCACTTAAACTGGGGTTTCTTCTCATCAGGCACCTGTCCTGGGGTGTTTATCCTGACTTCCCGCCTGTAGCTTTGGTAATTGGCACCTTTAGCTTTTTGCAAAATTATGAATGACCTTGAGAAGGAATTTTACACCAGCCATGCTTAGTGGCCAGATCCACCAGCCATAGTTTAACCAGAAGGCTCTTGTCACTATTACAGACCATAGCATCACCCTTGCTAGGAGTATATTGAAGTTGACTGATACTTTCACCATAAAAGCTGAAAAGCATAAAAACTAAAATAATATGTTTGGAGTTCCACTTTAATATTTTGATTAGTATTACTGAAAACATGTTTTTTTGTAAGAATTCCTCTGCTCCTATTATGCTTATTCCTATACAGGCTTTAATAGGACTTCAAAGGGGACACATTTGGGGATATCTACTCAGGGAATAGAGGCTGTTTACTTATTCACAAAGTGAATGCTAACTGACCTTAAGCCAACCATACACCAGTAGAATTTTGTTTGAACGCTCCTACAGAAAATGGTTTATTAAAGGACTGCATATTGCCATCACTGAGTCAACTAATTCAGTTCAAAAGCCCTTAAAATTTCATGCAGACCTGCTACTTGGATGGAATCTTAGATGTAGTAAACTGATTTCTTTTGTGCCTACAACATGCTCAATACGATATGTATGATTATTAACAAACAAAATCACATTCACAAAATTACATTCAGTCAAGAAAAAGTTTCCAACCTGCTCCTTGAATTTTCTCATCAATACAGTAAAAAAATGATTGATGATTCACTCCACTAACCACTAAAATATTTAACGAACATTCTGACCATGAGAATTTACCAAAATTTTACTAATGTATGGCCAGGTATTAGCAAATAAGGTTAAGCTCTAGCAAGAATCCTGAAGAAACCTTATCTAATAGCATATACTTTGCTAAGTGAACAGCCCCTAATGTCTTTAGTAAATCAACCTTATGTCAAACAAACATTTCCATGCAATTTCCAAAACAGAAATTGTCATTCATAGTAACTCTAATCTAGGAATCATTGGAATACTTACTCGTTTTCTTTTTTATCATCCTCTTTTGCATCTTTTTTGTCATCTTGTTTTTGCTCTTTGTTCTCATTGGCATTATTCTGTTCTTTCTTTGTGCTGTTTAATGTATTAGAGTTTTACATACAGAGTGGGATGAGACTTTTCAGAAGGGAAGAACAACTAGAGCTAGCTACCTGTTTTCAGCTATGTCTTGATATATTGGAAATTATTTATTCTGTAGGTTACCAAAAGAACTTCAGAAGCCATTGTCAGATACAACAGGATTGAGTTATCATATGCCATTTTACGTTTCAGTAAATAGAAGATCCAGTATTATGAAATAGTAGCAAATGTATTCCCATTCATGAACAGGTTTAGGCTACATGGTTTTTAGAGTTCTGTGTCACAACATACTGGTATGCATTAATGTCCAATCAGACAATATTATTAGTTTGGCAGGTATTATTTGCTCAGGTGTACCTCCTTGTTCCTGTTACCCACAGGAGCATTAAAAACAGATGGATCACATAAGGAGATAAGCAGAAACAGGTGATTGTGGAAGAGAGACATTGTGTATTGTTTGTGGCTGGTGTATGGGGTGAGCTTGCTAGGTGATCGTGTACCGATGATGCTGAGAGGGTGAAGAAGAGAAGGAAAGGTAGCTGATCATGGAATATTGGTAGAGGGGGCAGAACAGTGGCTGAACATGGACTAAGGAAGAATGAGAGAGAAGACATAGTGTAAGATGCCCAAGGACTTGACAGAAAAGAGACAGTGGGAGAGATTTACTAAAATTGGTGCATTCAGAATCTGGTGCCACTGTACATGGTAGCCAAATGGCTTCCAACTTCAGCTTGTTCAGTTAAGCTTTGACAATAAAACCTGGAACCTAATTGGTTTCTATGCAGAGCTGCACCAGATTTTGCACCATGCAGTTTTAGCAAATAACCCCCAATGTGTAACTGACTTGGGAGAAATGAGGCATAGTGGGTGCTGAATATTGCCCAGGGTCAGGGAGAGGGGCAGTAGCTAACTGTGTACCATTGGAAGAGGGTTTATTGCAAGAACTGATTTTGGATGGGGAAGACTAAGAAGAGAGGAGGCAGAGAGGATGATCGTGTTCAGGAGGGCAGGTTAGATGGTTATGACTGACAATGAAGAAAGCAGTAAGGGTCCTGATCATGGACAGGGGATGACTGAGCAGTATAAGGGAGAGAGGAGTTACAGCTAATCATGTACCACCATTGAAAAAGGAGGAAAAAGAGTTGATGGCAGACTGGGGAATGGGGGGCAATTGATTAGAAGCTGATTGTGAACCAGGGATAAAGCAGCTTCGAGCTGTTTGTGGCTGGAATGGAGGGAAGAGAGGCAGCTGACCATGAACCATTTAAACACATCTCTCTGAATGTTAACAAAGAAATACATACATTGGAAACTTTTTTGTTTGCTCTGAAAAAAAGAGCTGTATGCCCATACAATCGAGCTCAACCCAAAAGTGGAATCTCTGCTCATCTGCCTCCCACCCCATCTGCTGCCACATTTGGCACCTATTTGGGGGCAAGTGGGTTTTGACAGGTACACGCTCCCAGTTCTGGCTCAGATTGCTGTGGCGAACTGACCTGGAAGTTCGCCCCCCCCTTCCCCTGCAGCCTTCTGGGACACTTCAGAGGACCCAGAAGACTGTGGCCCATTCACAAAGCACACTTCGCACATGTGCAGAAGGAAACCAACTCTGAAACCCTTAGTCAGGATGGCAATAGCAGCACCCAATAGCCAAATGAAGAATCTTTACAGGTGAGGACACCGCTAGATGCCTGGACAGGTAAGTGCCCTTACATTAAAAATTAAAATAAAAAAACAGTATTTGCAGCTGCTTTAAAAATTTATTTTTTGGGGGGGAGGTGGAACTCCTCTTTAAATACGAGCATGTACGTTATTTCTCGGGTTAAAGTAGTTTCTAGTGATATAACAAATCATCTTCTACACAGGAAGCCCAATAATGTAATAGACCCTCACGCTTTTTTTTTTTTTTTCTTAATTCCGCCACTTATTTACATTCTACTGTCAGCGGGAAATCCCACTGATAGCAGTCAAGGACGCAGCTATTCTTCACAATAAATATGGATTAGATTAGAAAATATCGAATCCTTCTGATACAAATGACTATAAGAAATGACTGCTGAATAAAACAAATCTGTTCAACATAACAGAATTCTTCAATTAACAAATTAAATGAGAATGAAACAAAACTAAAATTTTGGCCGTGCACATGTCTATTATTCACTTAGCTTAGTATTTACATTAATGCTTTGTTTTCACAACGATCCAATCATTTGTAAGAAAAAAAAAACATGTTTGTAAATTTCCCTTGTACATTTTTGTATACCCAAAGTGAACACAGCCTTAATTTATTTATTAAGCTAAACAATCACTTTGCAAAGTAAACATTATTTCTTTAGTAAAGCAATCTTTTTTGACGCGTACATATATTTCAGGTTGAGTTACTGTGCTCTGCAACAACAGGCTTTTTATGAAAGCTGTTACAGAAGCTTAGCCTCCCCCCCCTCCCATTAGTGCCCTATTAGCCTTTTATTTGTGAAAATGTCACTAAACCCTTATGTAAGCAAAAGTGCAAGCTACAATATATATACACCCACTTTAATATTTATGCTCTTGAAAAAGCTTGCTACAGGGCTTCTTTTAATTTGCTGACTATTTAATCTGCCCCACAAATCTCAAAAGCACTTCTGCTTGAGCAATGCACTGCTCTAATCAGACTACATATGGCATGATTACTTGCGCCAGCATTGAGCAATGCACATGAATGCCCATTAGAATGATTGTAAACCCTTACATATACCCAGTTAAGTGACTGGCTTCAGATGATATATAGAGATGAAACAGATGCTCCTACATGAGTTGTAACTCTTTATTTGCAGCCCTCTCTTGTCTGAAGCTGTTCAAAGTCCAGAATTTATGCAGCTTGTCTGAAATTTCAAAAAGCAGGAGGTGGGAAGCTGCAGTTACAGTCAGTGAGAAGAGCAGAGAACTGATTGGAGGGAAGGGACACACCCCATACGCACAGCACACAGGAACAGTGCTGATGCTGTCAATCATGGGCTGTGTGCTGGTGCTTTCCTCCGCTGTCATCTTTTTAGCTCTTGGTGTCAGGGAAACCTGTCAGAAGTGACTCATGCAGATAGCAGAGGAAAAAGACAGCAGACAGAGATGACACTTAGTGCTCTAGATTGAGACTGATACACACTATAGAGTGATATGCTTTGTTCATAATATCATGTCCAAGGTTTACAACCATCTTAAGTCTACCTGGCAATGGGTGGTGCTGTGGAAGAAGCTTGGAGGAAGTTATATGCTGACTGCGCCAGCACTTAGTGTTGTATTTCTTTGCAGGAACACACTGACAAGGGAGGCTAGGCTAGATCTGGACCATGTAGGGCTAGCGTAGCCACCCTCAAAAAAAGAAGGCACAAGGGCAATATATTTTAAACGATTATTAAATACTATAGGAACAATCTTAGGTGATTAAACATATTTATATTTATGCCGGATAAGGTAATGGAAATTATTGTATTTATTTTTTTATTTGAGTTTAGTTAAACTTTAAAAAATGTAAGACTACATATGATATGCATCACACTGTTTTACATATGATGAATAGTGACACCTGTCTTGTCTTGTTATGTAATATTGGGCACTGTCTCAGTTTATGTGTAATTTATGCTCTTTGGAATAATAGTTATAAAACATTTATTATGCAAAAAAAAAAGAAAACTAAAAGCTCTAGCTGTTGGATGGATAGATGGATATGTGAATATATTTACATATTTGTACACAATTCATATTTACATGATTTAACACAACAGACAAAAAACTATTTTAAATATATTTCCTGACCATTATAAATAAATGAAGAATAAGTTATAACATTTCTATAACATAACTCAATTTATAATTTCATAATTTAATTTCTATTACATATTTATTGCAAAGGGAATGCGATTTTAAAGCAATTGAAGGACAATGAGAAGTTATATTAATTTAAATGTCTGAAAAGTTCTGACATAGCTGAAACTTATCCCATTAACAGTTATTTAGGGAAAGAGGTCAGGAAAAAAGGTAGGCGAGGTACTACTTTCTCTGAAAAAGGATTACAACTGGAAATCTATCTCTAACATAGACATAAATGAAAAGCAAACACAATTTTTTACAAGTAGGATTTTCTTTCTAGAGGTCTTCAGACATTAACTTACTCTTCTGTGTTGTTGCTGTTGTTGACATTGAAACTGGCAAGAGTCCAATGGCTGCAATAACATATTCATTCATGAAATAAATACATAACATTAGAAATAAAATCCTTCCTAATATATTGGGGGAACATGGCAAACAAAACAAATGAGAATGAGCTAGAACATTTGATAATGATTTTATTGCTGTTAGTACCCTTCTACCTTGGTGACCTTGTAAAAAAACGCTCCCTCCATGTCTTGTACAGGGATCACAGGGACAGGATGTGTGGAAAGATCTCCCCAATAGGGTCACCAACAAAAATATAAACCAGCCAAAACAATTTTTAATTCCCCCCACAAACTACAAAATTCGGTTTAGGTCCTAAATTGAAAAGAACTGCAGTTGTGACATTCCTTTAGGTACAGAATAGCCTTGAGGGAATGGGGTTGATATATTAACCTCCCTAGTGGTCGGACTATGTCTATATTTCTGTGCTCAAAGCGGTACATTTTTTTACATGGAAATATGTATTTTTTTTATTGTAGGCCTGTAATTTTTAGGAATAACTCTCTGAAATCTGTCCGAACAAGAGTCTAGTAAATATCCCGGGTAGGATAAAATTTGAAACACGAAATCATAAATTATAATTTAATAAATAATCATAAAAAATAATAATATAATAATAATAAATTTAATTTATTAATATAATCAAACCAAAAATACTGAAATTTGAAATATAGCGCCAAGTTCGCACATCACTGAGCAAAGTCGCAAAATCGTTTTCAGTGTCTGATGACGAATTTCCCCACAAATCATTATCACTCAATCCTGCAAGTGGTTCTGATTTACTATCGCTCTTCTCTAGCTGGTCTAAAACCGCTTTTGACCTAAAGGGACGCTTTTTGGACACCATGGACGTTTCTCAGTTTCCAGGCAGAAAGAACAGTAAAAATGCAGGCAGGGCACAGGACAAAGCACTAGGGACAAAATGTATGTGAAATGGTTTGATACAATAATGTTGTACTATGTGATTTTAGTGTATTTAGTGAATGTCACTTTTTGTTATATTCAAATTTCCCGCCGTTCCGTCCCTGTACGTCCCGACGCTCGCAGGGGAGGAACCCAGATGACAGATGCTGGCATCCTCCGGAGGACATTGCCGGGAACACTGCAGGAGGGACATCGCGGGAGCGCAGGACAAGGTAAGTGAAGAACAGATCCTGGAGCAGCACCACATGGTAAGCCCGAGTGTAGCTCAGGGTTACCGCTTTTGGTACTGAAACTTTACCCCAAGCTACACTCGGGAATATCGACAGGGAGGTTACAGGCAAATAGGCTGTTACTCTGCAAAGGAAGTTGCACTTTGCAAGAGTGGGTTCCCAAGAGCTTAGAGCAAAGAATACCCAATCAGGTGTAAGTCAAATGTAAAAAAAATTGATTGTACATGATTGGATGATGAAAGACAACAGTTTGCCCAGATTCACTACGCTCTGTGGAAAAATTCCTTGAAAAGTACAATTTCCTTTGCAAAAATAAATGCATAATCAGTAAATCAACCCCAGTGTCACAAAAAATTAAACTCCTATTGCAGAGAATGCCTGTAATTTTACTTGCAGCTCATTGTAGTGTGCCAACTGCACAAGCAGAAAATGAGATTTCTGGAGGTTTGTTGTGTACATACTAATATATACAAATATGTTCACCTCACCATATTGCACAAGAGCCACAATTAATTTTTTTTGCCAGTTTTAGAAAACTTAGAGAGAGAGAGAGAGAGAGAGAGAGAGAGAGACATTTGGTGTGAATTACTTCCAGAAAAGTGTTAGTAGGTAGAGTGCTAGCAAACATGGAATTAGATCTGGAATCTGTAGAAATGGAAAAAGTTTGCTCAATAATAAAACCATAGCAGCAAAGAGACATGAAACATACCATATTAAAGTAACCCTGTCATCACCAAAATCTAAAAGAAAAATAATGCTACCTGGATAGGAGGGTTTTTAATGTTACCTGGACCGGAAGACTTGCCTATCCCACTGCCAGCGCCACTGATCTTCACTTCTTGAAAAGATACCACCTCTGAAGAATCTTATGCATCAGACACTTTTGGGAATGGTGTGATACAGAAGATTCTTCAGAATCCTATTTTTCTATTTAATTTCGGTGACAACAGAGTTACTTTAGCAAATAACAGTATCTATTATATTTACCTGTTTGCTTTTTCTATTCGTTCTTGATTCTCTACAAAAGACTGGGTATTACTATTCCTGCTTGACACTTCTTTAAGCTCAGGACCTCTAAACCGTTCCAAGAAAGAGTCTGGGCGCTGATCTTCCCCGACAAGGTGTCTCATCGCCCAGTTCTGTACTGTGAGCAGAAATCTGGACAACCTATAGAGAGTACTATGAATATTTTACTACATTTCGTTGTTCTGTAAAAAGAATGTACTTTATACATTTTATTTTAAAAGGTAATTTATTACATAATTACATAGAATAATAATAAACAGAGACAATATGAATATGAGTTAGAGGAGATAAATGTTATGAATTAATCATTGAGATAATATGATCATAGTAGAAATTAACTTTTTTTGAGAAAGACAGGAAATTAAAGAGATAACCAAACACTTTATATGAATAACATATTTATTGACCAGGGCTGTTCTACAAGGTTTGAGGCCTTGGAAATAATTCAAGGTAGACCAATTAAATAATTAATTTCCAAATTTGCATTGAAAGAGGAACTGAACTCAAAGAAAGAAGATTTGCTGTGTTATAGGGAACATCTAGAGTATTAATTTTGCCTAAGCAGTACGCTGAAAATATTACACTTTGTCTAGAATTCCTTATGAAAAATATCTTCAATTTTGCTTGCGGTGATTGTAGCCATATTAGTGCACTTGCAACAGAAACAATTGAGTACTGTCCGTGATACTAACCACAACATACAAGGCCATCCACAACATTGCCCCTAGCTACATCACCAACCTCATCTACAGATATTGCCCAAAACGTCCTCTCTGCTCCTCTCAAGACCTCCAGTTACCTTGTTACCTCTTCCCACGCTCACCTCCAGGACTTCTCCAGAGCCTCTCCAATCCTCTGGAACTCTCTGTCCCAGTATGTCCAGTTAGCTCCTACCCTGTCCGCCTTTAGACGATCCTTGAAAACTCATTTATTCAGGGAAGCCTACCCCACCTCCACCTCCACCTAAGAACTGTACTTGTGTCACCTCCATCAGATAATTCCCTGCGGCTATTACCTTTTGTACCACCTCCCCCTCACTTTAAATTGTAAGCTCCATGAGATGGGCCCTCCAATTCCTTCTGTATCAAACTGTATTGTGATTGTACTGTCCCCCTTATATTGTAAAGTGCTGCGTAAACTGTTGGCACTATATAAATCCTGTATAATAATAATCATAATAATTACTACTGTTCACATTTATCCTTGCTGGAGGCTATGGCATGAATTAAAGTTCTCCCTCTTGTACTATATATTGGCAGGTCTAGTTTAATACAATTTGTTTCTGAGCACCCATGCCTGCCTGATAGGAGTACCATAGGAATTAGGATGTACATGGGCAATTGTCCTGGTTGTGTCTCCAAACACTTCTGAAAATCTAGGCGTATTGGTTTAATAACATCAAAATCAATGTAATAATTATTTTTCTAATAAACTAATATTATTGTAAATATAAGATATAATATACAATGGTAATATTTTGGCAAATGTCAGAAACCCAATACTTATGTTCTACTTAGCAAGAATCTCTGGCATCCATTCATAATTATTGAATTTTTATTCTACCTCGATTTTCTCACATTACCAATTTTGCTGCTTACTTCAAATAGATGCTATTTTAACATATTCTGAGATACAATTTCTCCATCAGAGTCTAAATCTAAAGTACTATTTCTAGAGAGAGTTTGAAAGTTGTAACATCAATAACAACGTATACATTGACTTTATGTATGTCAATAAACCTAAGTAGGTGGGAAGAGAAACCACACATGCCAGTTATCATCAGTATCATTTATTCACTTTCAACAAAAAAACACGTTGATATAAATGTATATGGAAAGTTATGTTAGCAAGTATCAAAAAGTGAGCGAGGTCATTCTTTTACCAAACATAGATTTGTTGGAGAAAGTGGTAGCTCACTACCTTTTCTAGTAGTAAATAAAGATTTTACTGAACACATGATTATATACACATGCTATCATCCTTATTTAGTATGACAGCACAGAGAGCAATGAGGATGTGGAAAACACAGTAATCCAGTAAAACCATTGATCTCAGTTACAAGTCACTGCTTACTAGTTGGTTAAAAAAACTAAAACTTTCACTGCCTGCCCCTAAATAAGCCCTTATATGCTAAATGCTTTCATATGAAGCCACATTTTATGCATGTCTGTGTTAAATGTATCTGCATGATACAACCTCCCTCCTTTTTATTGTTTGGTTACCTGGCCATTCCTCCTCTACCTGTGAACGAACTCCTGCGGGATTCCGTAAGGCCTCTTGGATCCAATGCAATAACGCGCTGTAGTTCAGACGATGAGTCCTCACAGATTGAGTGAGCCCTGCAGAAACACCAAGAAAAGCACAATACAAATCATACACATGCCAATTCATTACTAACCTACAAAGTACCAGCCATGATCTTGGACTCCATTGGTTCTTTCAAATTAGATGTATGACTCCCCAGAATGGAGAGAGAACATTCAAATAAAGTGAAATGAAAAATGGAGATAATGGAAACATGCATTTATTCTGAAGTGTAAACTCTGTTTTGAAATTTAGATATGTAATGGCATAAACCATGTATGAATATATGAAAGTGTATATAGATGATACATACAGTGGTGCACATGACAAATGTTTTTTTTTCTCAAATCATTTTTTATTAACAAGTTTTTGTAGGTTTTATAAAAACAAAACAAACCAAAAACAATAAGCAAAGTAAAAGTAAAAGATAGTACACTAGAAAGATTGCAGCATACACTGCCCAATACTCAAACATAGGGAAATTTCATTACAAGTACAGTTACTGTAGATATATGAAAATGACAGTGACAATCACCATATGCTAGCAATGCTCAAGGTATACAAAGGACAACTCACTCATTTCATTTAGGGAATGCCAAGTACAGCGAGATTTTGTTGTGTAAACCAAACAAGTGTACCTGAACAAAATGGAACCACGATCTAACCAAAGGACAAGAAAGTGTCACAACTAAAGCCAGCCTTATAATCAGTGCACTTCCGCTATACCTATATCATCTGGGTGCATACACCTAGCGGATTGATAGAGACAGAGATATCTCTACAAATCCATGGCCAATGCATTTCCTTTGTAGTGTTAACACTGAAATATTCATAAGGACACTATGGCCAGTGGAGCAAAGCCTGGGGTCTGCAGCCATGGATCCCATAATTCTTAAAATTGCGGGGGAATTCCTTTGTTGGAGAATATGATGCTCTTAAGAAGGGTAGAATTAACCTGAGTGTGCCAATCTGCAAATGTTGGGGGGAGATGAGATAGCCACTTGGAGAGAGAAATCATCAAAAAAAAAAAGAGAGCCCAAGACTTGCATTACAGTGTAGTACCAAACTGTCAGACCAAAATATTTCTTTTTTAGCTAAAATTTAGCTTTAACCTTTTACTCACTCGCCAAAAGGATACTTTTTCTGTGAAGAAATTATTGGGCCAATAATATGTTATTACAATGAAATTTGCTACATTTTCCTTATTGAATTAGTTTAAAAGGTTCATAGTGAGAAAATAAATATTCACTCACTGGCCACTTTATTAGGTACATCTTGCGAATACCGAGTTGGACCCCCTTTTGCCCTCGGAACTGCCTTAATTCTTTGTGGAATAGATTCAACAAGGTGTTGGAAGCATTCTTCCAAGATTATGGTCTATATTGAAATGACAGCATCACGCAGTTACTGCAGATTTGTCAGCTGCACATCGATGATGCAAATCTCCCGTTCCACCACATCCCAAAGCTGCTCTATTGGATTGAGATCTGGTGACTGTGGAGGCAATTGGAGTACAGTGAACTCATTGTCATGTTCAAGAAACTAGTTTGAGATGATATGAGCCTTGTGACATGGTGCATTATCCTGCTGGAAGTAGCCATCAGAAGATGAGTGCACTGGAACTCGGTGTGGTATTCTGCTGCTGTAGCCCATCTGCTTCAAGGTTCGATGTGTTGCACTTTCAGAGGTGATATTCTGCATACCTTGGTTGTAACGAGTGGTTATTTGAGTTACTGTTGACTTTCTATTATTTCAAACCAGTCCACCTATTCTCCTTTGACCCCCGACATCAACAATTTATTTTCAAACACACAAATGCCACTAACTGAATATGTTCTCTTTTTTGGACCATTCTCTGTAAACTGTAGAGAGGGTTGTGTGTGAAAATCCCAGTAGATCAGCAGTGTTTGAAATACTTAGACCAGCCGTCTGGCACCAACTACCATGCAATGTTCAAAATCACCTAAATCCCCTTTCTTCCCCATTCTGATGCTTGGTTTGAACTTCAACAAGTTGTCTTCACCTCTTCTATGCCTAAATGCATTGAGTTGCTGCCATGTGAAAGCTGATTAGCAACTTGTGTTACCAAGCAATTGAACAGGTGTACCGAACAAATAGGCCGGAGAGTGTATAACAATATAGAAACTACTCTGCAACAAATAGCCATTCTTCATTATTTTTCCACCTGTTAAGCTGCGTCTGTGCATATGGTCTGTTTTGCACCACAATTCCCTGAGGTGTATTTAATTGTGTTTATTTGTGTGCTGCCAATGTCACATAACATATACTGGGTTAGGTATTAATGATCTAAAGTCTATTATGAAAGCCAAAGCCCTAATCCCACAATAATTAATCAAGAACATTTAGTCCATCTTTCAAAGTTCAGCAAATACAACGCTGGTATAATAATAAATAGCAAACTATGATATATAAATATTTACCAATGCATTTGTTCATTTTTTATTCATGATTCCTCTTTTTCCTTGGTTAGGGAGAATCAGTGGCTAGGCTCAAGCAGCGGTGCGGTGTGAAGGGGCTGTAGATGGCAGTGTTATGTTATGTAAGAAGATACAGCAGTGGGGAACGTTTGCCAAGCAGAAGAGCTAACAGGAGTAATCTGATAGAATGGATATTATTAGTTAACAGTGCTGTGCTTGCTAGCATCCTCTCTATATCTCTGATTAGAAAAGAAATGAGTTTTCACACATTGCCACCTTTAATGAAAGCAGTCACACTACACTATCTGTGCTGGATAACTCTTTAAAAAGAACTTGCTTTGTGTACCATTTAATGTGGAATGCAGTTTTCCTGGTCTTTTAAAGCATTACTTATATAACCACCTTTCTTAGACAGAGAACATGGAAATAGATTTGAGCTGGAAATCCTGGCAATAGGCACTATGCTCCCCTTTATTTTAATCAGTTTCTACAGACTGTAGTTATGTTTGGGTAGTGTAGTTTTATACTGTCACTTCCACACTACACCTAGTGTCCATAACTGCTTTAGTATCAATTGAGTTTTAACAAGTTCATTTTCTAAATTTTGAAGATGTATTTTTCTATAACCAGGGCCATTACCGATTACACTTTACAGATGCTACAATCCTCCAGCAGTAGTTGACAGTTAGCAAGATGCAGATATATTAGGATGAGACACCCCTAACCATAACCATTTAACTATGTCGGTTTTATTTCTTATTGTGGTTAAATTGTTACTAAACCGACAACAGTAAAATCCGTCTGTATATGCAGTAAATCATGCTGGTTATACTCATTGTGGAACCTAAGGGGTTAATCCTCTGCATTGTGTAAAAAGGCTGTTTGACTCTGACTTCTCTGATCCTCCTCTTTTTCCAGTGTCCCCCTCTTATCTCCTGATAAGGCATATCGTGTGGAGACACTCTGCACATGCTCAGTTTGATGTGTATTGCTAAAGAGGTTTTTTTTTTCTTGGGATAGTGTATGTGATCAGCACAGGGCCAATCAACACTGTCCAAACAGAGGTCAGGGGTTCTGCCTCCTCCTAGAGCAGAATGAAAACTCCTCCTACAAGCTTTAACATGTGCTCTGCTGGACACTAATAGAAGTCACACAAGACTGCTCTAACTGCTCATGAGAAAATGTATTTAGCAGTTTATATTAACTAAAATAATTGCATTGCGTACTGTGGGAGATCAGATATAGTGAATGCAGGGTCCTAGGTTTAGCAACACTTTAAATTTGATCACTCACTTTTTCAACCTCAGTTGCCAATGCAAAAAGGGAGCAATGTGCTTGGTACTTGAAAGCTCTCTGCATTTTAGGCGCTGATGCCTGATGTCACTCTGTCCAGTATTCAATCAGACTCTGTCAGAGAGGGGTAGGCACAGGCAGTTCTGTGCTGCAAGGTGTCCTGTTGGAAAAAGAAGAGTGCCAGCTCTACACAGTGCTCTGGCATGCTCTGTCACTGTGTGAAGGGTGACCCACTAGCCCACCAGGAAATAAAAGGCACACTTTCTTCCCTAGACAGCTAGATGTTTTTATTGGGGTTACAGGTTCCCTGACCAAGGGGTCACATGGGGCCCCACAATTTCTGATGGCTCTGTTTATAATCAATCCCACCACCAATGCTGCAGGGGAATTCCAGTACTCAAGGGGGGTTATTTTTACAGCTAACCAGTGAATACTAATGCTGGGGAGGATGTTATTTTTACAGCCAGCCACTGACCACTAATGTAGAGACATTTATTTTCACAGCAAACCGATAACCACCAGTGGGGGGGGGGGGTATTTTTTTTATAGCCAGGCACCGACCACCAATACTGGGGGGGGGGGGGTTATTTTTACAACCAACCACTGACCATTAATGCTGCTAGGATTATTTGTACTTTAAGCCACTGCCCAGTGATGCTTTGTGGTCATTTTTACAGTCAGCCTCTGACCACCAATATTGCGGGGGATTATTTTTCCAGACAACCACTGACCATCATTGCTGTGAGGGTGGGGGGTATTTTTTCAGCTAGCCACTGACTATCAATATTGGGGAGCTATTTTAATATGTGAACCACTGACCATTGCTGTGGGGGAAGTTATTTTTACAGCCAGCCACTGGCCACCAATGCTGGAGGGTTATTTTTACAGCCACACCCTGACTACCAATGCTTGCGGTTATTTTTACAGCCAGCCACTGACCACCAATGCTGGTGGTGGGAGGAGGTATTTTTACAGCCAGCCACTGACCACCAATGCTGGTGGTGGGGGGGGGGGAGGTATTTTTACAGCCAGCCACTGACCACCAATGCTGGTGGTGGGGGGAGGTATTTTTACAGCCAGCCACTGACCACCAATGCTGGTGGTGGTGGGGGAGGTATTTTTACAGCCGGCCACTTACCACCAATGCTTGGGGTTATTTTTACAGCTGGCCACTGACCACCAATGCTGGTGGAGGGAGGGAGGTATTTTTATAGCCAGCCACTGACCACCAATGCTGGTGGTGGGAGGGAGGTATTTTTACAGCCAACCACTGACCACCAATGCTGGGGGGTTATTTTACAGCTACCCACTGATCATTAATGTTGGTGGGGTTATTTTTACAGCCAGCCAATGACCACCAATGCTGGGGGGTGGAAGGACAACATTTTCACAGCCTACCACAGAATAACAATGCCGGGGGAGGGATTTTTTACAGCCAGCTATGGACGCCCAGTGCTGGGTGGATCATTTTTACATCCAGCCACCAACCACCAGTGCTGGGTGGATCATTTTTACATCCAGCCCCCAAACCACCAGTGCTGGGTGAGTCATTTTTACATCCAGCCACCGACCACCACTGCTTGATGGGTTATTTTTTTTATGATTGTGTTTAGTGTTGTATGTGGGACAGTATGAAAAGCATATTGTGTTGATGCAAGGAGTGTGGCATTTATTTAACCATGTCTCTTTAAGTTCCTCCCATGCCACCTTACTGTTGTACTGCTCTCCTCTAGCACTCAGAGGAGGAGAAGAGGAGTATTTGCACTGATTTTGATTATCAATGAAAATAATTTTGATGATGCATTGGGATGGGGGGGGGGGGGTAGTATAAAAAATGATCTGCCCAGGGTGCAAGATATGAGTATGCCACTGATCTGATCCTTTTGAGTTTTTAATGATACAATGTGGAAGTATTGATACACCTCCCTGCCTCCACTTACTGTTTGGGTGATCATAGGTTAATGTCACATGAGAAGTGTTTTAGCAGCTACAAATCTGTCTGCCTGTTTTGTTTGGCAGTTTCTAGCTCAATACAGAGTTGCTCCTAGAGCGGACTTTAATGAGTTTCTAGACAGCTATAGGTCGCTGCTTTGCCATGATCACTAGCTGCTGCATTTGATAACAGGAGCAGCTACTGAATCTGGAGAATATGTTGCTAGCTCCAAATGCAAAACGTCAGTCACTCAGTAACACAGCTACAAATCGCTTGGAATTCTTAATGATAAAAATTTTGATGATTTTCATTAAACCCAGTTTTTTTTTCTTGCAGCAAAAATGCAGAGGGCAATTATGTAGTTTCTATAAATCTCTACAATGTTACATCATCCTGAGGATGATATTTCTCTTTTCCTGGGGGAGGAGTACACTTCATCTGAATGTCTGGAGCTTACCAAGTGAGCTGCTTGCAAACAATGGGGTTGATTTACTAAAACTGGAGAGTGCAAAATCTGGCGCACTTCTGCATAGAAACCAATCAGCTTCCAGGTTTTATCGCCAAAGCAGGGGTGGACTGACAACTCATGGGGCCCCTGTGTCCTTGCCCAAACTCAAAAAAGCCTATGAATAAGGTACCAGGGGCATCTCATGGGGCTCCGTACTGACCCCGGGCCCTCGGGCAGTGCCCGAGTTTCCAAATGGTCAGTCCACCCCTGCGCCAAAGCTTAAGTAAAAAAGCTAAAGTTAGAAGCTGATTGGCTACCAGGCACAGTTGCACCAGATTTTGCACGCTCCTGTTTTAGTAAATCACCCCCAATGTGTAGCATGATTAAATGGTTACATTTATAGGCCTCACGTATTGACCACAGTCATCTACTGTACCCTCCCTTGTCCTCATATCTAACTGTGCTACTCTCCTAAAACAAAACTACACTGCATCTGAGCACCACAACTGAAAACGCTAGTTAGCTCATTTTTAAAACTCAGAGAAACTCACCCATCCATCCATGTCTCCATGATTTATTTTGTTGAAAAATCACTTTGAAAAACAGTCCCCTAGCACTTATGGCCATGGCTATCTTGAGTAAGGCAGGTGATTTGTGCACCATTTACTTCCTGGAATCTATCTGCCCTTGGCTCAGGCAAGCAGGTGTGCTCAGCTGAGAAAACTCCTACCCTTGTGAAGATTCCTGGGATGTATAACATCATTTTGCCTGGGCCTGGAAACCAGGAAGAAACTGGAGAAATGTAAAACAAAAAGTTTAAAACAAGTAAATACTCTAGCAGCGTAAGGATTAAAAATAAGTATTAATGGGGAACTCACTCTCTCAATCATCTTTGACTATTATCATGCTTTTTTCTGCAGTATGAAGTTTCAGCAGCTCCAGCACTGAATATATATAGTGGCAAGGGGTGCTTGAACATGCTGGAGGGTCTATGAAGTGAACTGCTAGGAGATCTAATGTGGCTGGGGGGAGGTCTATTGTTGCTGGAGGGAGATATACTGTTGCTGTTTGCTGGATGGGCTATTGATGTTGGATGCTGGTCTGTTGTTGCTGAGGGGGTATATTGTTGCTGGACCCTGTTTGTGGTTGGTAGGGGACGGAGACAAGGGTGATAAAAAATCCCTGCTTGTTACTTATTACTGCTCTTATATCTAACTGCGCTGAAGTTGATGGGAGTGACTTTTATCATCAATATACACAACAGGAAATTCTTACATTTGATAGGAGTTGGATCCGGAGATTTATCTGAATGCCAATATGGGTAAAACACAAATTCACACAAACACAAAGGTTGAACTAGATAGTCCTGTGTCTCTATTCAACCCCATCGACTATTAGACATGTGTGATTCATTTTGATTTGTTTTTCGGGCAAATATGTAATTTTCAGAGATTTGGATGTATCTGAACCTTCAAATAGACACAGAAATAAATGGCGACAAATAAAAAAATTTATAATAAAAATAATTAATGCATTATTTTCATTCAGGTGATGTCACATGAAGAAATAGTAGTTCAGGCCCATGGGGAAATTAATTACATTTTCAAATTAGTTTGATAATTCGGATTCAGATAACGAATGGATCCAAATTTTGTTCCATTCAAGCACATGACGCCAGTCAATATTGTCCAATCAGCTCATGCCATTTCTTTTGGTGGGTTGGACTAGTGGCCGATAATATCAAATCCATGCGATTCGAATCAATCCAAATTGATAATATATTAAATATATAGCAATCTTCTGGAAAAACTGCAAAATATATTGAATCCACCTGGATCATCAAATTTACAAAAAGAATGCCAAAGATACAAAGCAAATTCCGAAAATGAATGGGTACCATATAACGAATATGACGAATCGAAATTCTTCAATGAACAATTGCATCTGAAAAGAAACAATATTTCTGGCACGCATATGTCTATCGATTATGTAACAGCTAGGACACAACAAGAGAATCCTCTGCTTTATTAGTTCCAATAAACCTATATAAAATGTATTATAGTATTCATGAATTCTACACAGAGATTATGCATAGCTGTGAAAATCTATTAACTGAAACTGGAATACAAATATAAATGCAAAACGTGTCGCGCTCCACTAATTAATGTGAAATATACTCAACGGACTTATTCATAAACCATATAAAATTCAAAGTATTTTCAATAAATTATAAATAACATATGTGAGTCCAACTTTAGTGTGCAGTCCTTCTGAAACTGCGTATTTATTTTAAACACAATCTGTGCGTATTTAGGTATCTTCCTCTAATGAAACATAAAAAAGTCCACAAAAAACTTTGACTTTTGTGCTCCTTCACCAGTGTGTGCTCACCTGATTTATATGACCAAACCGTTAAGTGAGGTCAAAAACAGCTTGTGTCCCTTTAAATGGACTTGGAAATGAATGGATTTATATATCCCTATCCCAGATGGATGGATGGATAGATAGAGTATTTCCCTTTTTCCAACAGGGAGTCTCGCTGATTCCTATGGACCTTTCCTCCTGGAGTTGGATGAATGGATGGATGGCGTTGTCCCTCTCTCCTCTAGGGGGTCTCATCACTCCTTCTTTGGGCTTATTGCTCCATGAATGTAGATGTCATGTATTCAAAGAATATAATATAGTGCCTTATCTCCTCTTTGCTGCAATGCTGTTCCTGATCCCTTTCACATGTGTGTTTGTCTGTGCTCACCTTGTAGGTGTTTTTGTAAGTGTGTTTGTCTGTGCTTGACACATTTTGCATTTGTTTTTGATTACAGTGACACAAACATATGAGTATGTGTATGGTGTAGGCGACCCACTTAATCATTTAGTATTATTTTTATTAATTATATTTTTATGTTGGACAAATATTTTTTATAACACACACAAGTATATGTAAAAAAAATTATAGCACGCCAGTCAAAGTAGTGTTTATATATATACATATTGCAGATATATATATTTTAGATATAAAATAATTTTTCACATAATAAATACACCATAGTAGCTCACAAGCACTCAGCTTTACATGGAATACAAATATATCAGGAAAAGAGAAAGGACAGGAAAATCGGGATATTTGGAACAGGTATTCTGGCAAACATTTTGGTTGACGATATTTCACAGTATAGATTTTAGTGTGAAAATGTTGGTTGCAAAATCAGTATAAATAAATAAAAATCAGGATTATGACTACTGATTGATTATGTCCATTGAAAAAGTGATTGGATTAGGGGAAAGGATCTGGACTTTGCACTTTAGCTTCCTCATCTGGCTTACGGGGAGTTTGGTTCTAATGAAGGTCATAAATTGCTCAACAATAGCAAGCAATATGAGCCTTTCTTTCCATTACCAGGCTGATTGTGACCACCCTGGGGTAATAACTAGTACTTTCCGTGACAAGAGGAGCTTGTTACTGACCAAGGAGATTGTTATAACATCCCAATACTTGACAGCAACCTATATAGTGGTATCTGTTTTGTGTGTTTTCCGCTGTTGGTTTTAAATATTTTGTTATTGCAGTTGGGTAAATGTACATGTACAGTGAATGATACTGATATTAAGACCATGTCAATTTCAGCAGGAACCTCATGCTCTTGTGGCTTGCTTTGCTTTGGCTTCCTCACATCAAAGGTAAAGGCAGAATATTAATGTAGCTGAAATGAAAATTGACCTCTAGTGATAACATATTCACTATGATTAAGGTTTAGAACTGTTCAGAATCAAAAGACACCCTCTCATGTTTGAACTTATCAAAGCAGCATACTACTTAAAATACACATTACACTATACTATGAGCTGTTTGCAATCAATCTAAACGTGCCAGAGTTAGCGATGTACTGGCAGAAATGCAAACATCAGCAAATATACATTTTAACAGAATTATTTTGAGAACTTGTTTAATTATTACTTTTTATTGAATCAAGTTTTGAGAAGCAATAAACTCCTAAATTGAACACAGACCTGAAATCAAGCACTTAAAGGTGTGTGCACACGTACTGTATTTAGATAACTCCTAGAGGGTCCCCAAATGATGTTTTATACTGCTGCCTATTTGTCAATGAGCCTATTGAGGAATCCTGTTGATTGGGCGTAATGTGTTTAGGAGTGGAGCGGGGTCAGTCAGCAGCCAACAGAGAACTGCCTGTGTTTCATATGTGCTGTACAGAGCACTGTGTGTGCACTGATTTGTGAGTGTCATTTTTTTTAATTTGTTTTATTGTCATATGCACAAATAGTGAGTGTTATTTTAAATACTGAATACAAGTTTTTACTGTACAGAGAGCACTATCAGTCCCTATTCTTCTTTCATGAATGACATAGCACTTCTTATGTAAGTGGAGGATCTGTGGAACAGTGGGAGCCATCTGTGGTGGAGTGCATCTGGAGCCATCCTCTTTGCAGCCCGTGAAGGGGGCGCAAGCACATGTGACCCTTGACTAGCCATCTAGTCTGGTGGTCAGCATATACTGTTCATGGGAGGTGTATGCATGAGTAACACTGATGATCAGTTATTGATAAGATATTAGTGCATGGCGATATTGGGACACGTGGATAATTTGGTGGAAGATCTTCCTACTCTGGACTTTGGACATTATTATTATTTTATAGTGAAGGTTTGTGGGTTGCACAGCATCTTTTGCTGCATTATTTGTCAATGAGGCTACATTTCAAGTCAGCATTGCCAAATCAGACAAGGGAGTAAGATCAAGCTTGACTTCAAGTCCAGTGGGCCTTTGAAGTTTTGATAGATCATGCAAGTGAGGTACAAAAAGAGACTCCATTTGTGTACATGTGGCTAAAAAGGACGCATTGAAAATCCCAACTACAGCATCACCTGCCTGGAGTTTGCATGTTCTCCCTGTGCCTGTGTGGGTTTCCTCCGGGTACTCTGGTTTCCTCCCACACTCCAAAGACATGCTGGTAGGTGAATTGGATTCTGTCTAAATTGTCCCTAGTATATGAATGTAAGTTAGGGACCTTAGATTGTACGCCCCTTGAGGGTTAGGGACTGATGTGAATGTACAATATATATGTAAAGTGCTGTGTAAATTGACGGCGCTATAGAAGTACCTGAAATAAATAAATAATTGAAAATCAAATGTAGGGTATTGTTTTCATAAATGTATGTTACAGCCTCTCAAATAAGACCATACACCTGATTTTTAAAGGTATTTTTTAACTTGCTGTATATTTATTCTTATTGATGTGTTCTTTAAATTCACTGTGATGTTACTCTATGATTACTCTAGGACAGGCATCACTAAATGGCGGACAGCGGTCCAGATGCGGACCTAGCCACTGTTTCATCTGGATCCGATCACGCCATTTATGAGCCGCTTCTTCCCCTCCCCCCCATCCTCCACTGCTGTTATACCAGCAGAGCGGACAGCAGGAGACTGAACATTTCTGGAGCGAGTGTGGAATAAGAGCACAGTACTGAACAGAGCGCAGGAGCTGTCATGACATTTCTGGATCAATGCGGGAAGCACAGTACAGCATTGAATAGAGCGTGAGAGCTGCCAAGATAACTTTTTAAGTTAACCAGCGGCTGATTGAAAGCAGGGCAGTCCTAGCAGCCACCTAGCAGCCAATCACCTGCTGGTTAATACAAAAAGTTAACCCCCGCAGCTCCTGCGCTCTATTCAATGCTATGTTGTGCTTCCCGCATTGATGTAGAAATTTTATGACAGTTCCCGCGCTCTGTTCAATACTGTGCTGGTAAGAGAGTGAAGAGGGGGCCAGGGACACTACTCTATGTGTGTGATGTAAAGAGGAGCAAAATGTGAAGAGGGGCAGTGCTGTGTGCATATGGAGGTGGTAGGGGCGATGTAAAGGGGGCAGTGCTGTGAAGGGGTGATGAAAAAGGGGATTTGTAATGTGAGGAGGGGGGCATTGCTGTGGAGGAGGAGATTTAAGGGGGGGGGGGGTAATGCTGTGGTGGGGGGATATGAAAGGGCAGAGGACAATACTGTGGGGTAGGGATGTGAAGTGTGGGGGAGTGTCTGCTATGAGGAGGGCAGAGTATACCACTGGAGTGGGGTGGGGTGTGAAGGGGGCAGTGCTGTGTGTGTGTGTGTGCGTGTGGGGGGGGGTGATGTGAAAAGGCAGAGAATACTACTGTTGGGGGGGGGATTTGTGATGTGAGGGGGTGGGGCAGTGCTGTTGGAAGAGATGGGGGGGCAATGCTGTGGAAAGAGAGATGTAAAGGGGGGCAGTGTTGTGGAGGGATGTGAAGGGGGCACAGTTCTGCTGGGGGTTATGTGAAAGGGTAGAGGACAGTAGTGTGGGGCAGGGATGGTGATTAGAAGGGGGGGTTGAGGACTGCTGAAAATAATGGGGGTGTACTGTAAAGGGGTGGGTGGGGGTGATGTGCAGGGGGTCTGAGAACACTACCGTGAAGGTGAAACTGATGTGAAGTTGGGGACTGTGATGTATGGTGGGGGGAGGGGGGACTGAGGACACTGAAGTATAGGGATTGTGATATACAGCAGGAGAGGCTGAAAAAAAAAATGCGGTTTGGACCTTTGTTGGAAGAAAATTTTACTGGTCGGACCTCCATGAGTTTTAATTCAGTACCCCTGCTCTAGGATTAAAGTATGTTTAAACCCAAGAACAAAAATATATTATGTTGCTCAGTACATTTTCAGCAAGTACAGAAATATACAGTACCAGCTGGTCCTGGTATAAATCTTGGCTCTTTGCATCATCCTGTGCACCGCACCAAAAACTCATACAATGTTATCAGCTTTCCCAGTTCTCTCTGTCAACTACAGAACATTCCCCTCCAGTAATGCAGAAGGGGGGTGGCGAAACTCAAAAAAAACAATCAGTGATAGGGAACTTAATACAGCTCTTAAACAGATGAAACCGGCCAAGAGCCCAGGCCTGGATGGCCTACCTGTGAAATATTAAAAAAGCTTTGATAGATCCCTAATTTCTGATTTCCTGCAAGCTTTTAATTTCCTCATTGACAACCCTCAGCAACCAGGGAATCCAGGGAATATCCAATTGCCTCTTTGGTGTTCAGGAAGGAATTTTTTTCCTTGCAGTAACAAATTGGTTCATGCTTTGCTGGGTTGTTTTGCCTTCCTCTGGATCAACTGTGGGTATAAGATTATAACTTTTTTTTTTTTTTATGGTTGTACTGGATGGACTTTTGTCTTTTTTCAGCCAGACTAACTATGTACCTATGTAACTATGTAAATAACCAACTGCTTTCAGCCCATATCACAGTTTTTCATATGAAGGAAAACCCTCTTTAGTCACAAGTTACCACCTTCGTTACTTAGTGTTGATATTTAAATATATGTGAAGATCCTAACGAATTGTCACTTCCATTCCTACCGTCCTGGATTTCACCAGATCAGGTGGGTTTTATTCTGGGAAGAGAAGTCCATGATAATATCACCAAGGCTCACAATATTCAGATAGCTGACTAAAGAGGCCACACTGGGGGTCTTCCTTTCAATGGATATCGAGATGGCATTCAACAGGGTGGCCTTGAACTTTATAGTCTTTATAGTGTAGTCTCCTTCGCTTGGCTTGGGTAGCAACATGTGCAACAGGATTTGTCCCTTAAATGTTGAGCCCCAGGCAAGAGTCAAAGTTAATGGCTACCAGTGAGACACCTTCACAATCACAAACGATACACGTCAGGGCTTCCCCATCACCTATTATTTCTGTTTTACCTGTAGATCTGTTCCTGTGGAGTTTACATGCTAACCCAGAGATTAAAGGCATACAAATGCATGAAAAAGTATATAAAATTAATGCCTTTGTAGATGACATAGATCCTTCATTTCCTCATCGACCCATTAACCTCTCCTCCTGCCCTACTACTGGAGCTAGAGCAATCTGGATGAGTTTCATTCAATGCATTGTATGCAGTTGGGTGCAGCCCCCCCCCACCCCCCAGCTTCCCCTTATACTTACCTGAGACCAATCTCGATCCATCGATGTGCATGAGAGTGGCGGCTCCCCCGCGTCTCTGCAAGCCACTCAACTGCGCCCATAGGGATATTTCGGATATTTTTTAGGGCACAAGGATCAAGTCTGCATACAGACTTTTTGGATTTATGCCGTTTAATTGTTACCACTAAGTAAGAGTGTTTTACTACATGATATGGAAACCTATATGTAAGTAGCTTGACACATGTCTTTAGCTACTAGTTGGGAGGATTCCAGTTTATATCAAAGATACAAAACACCTTTTGTCTTTTGTGGAGAATGTTAAATGGGACCCTTATAGTGCATAATTATAGGAAATATTTATTTTGCTCCTTACTTTATTGATTTGTTGTCATACATTTGAGCCAGTTCGTTTATGAGCTAGTGGTAGGAGCTTTGCATTTTTACAAACGAAAAAACCTAAAAAATACTCTTATGGAATGGGTGGTGCAAAACATGAAATCTTGATTAACTGGAGGAGTAATGAGGGGAAGTTGTATAGATTCCATGAGTATCTTAATAACAATAATCATTTTTCACTATGAGCTTTGAATTTAGGGTCTGCAACCTTAGGGTCTGCAACCTTTTACTTCATTTCAGCCTATTGGATCCTGTTCAGTGAATACTCCAGTCTGCTACCTTTGTCCTTATGTCACTTGTTATTGGTCCTTGGTTAGGCCTCACTGCCTACTTTGATCTTCTGCCCTTTTCACTGATTGCAGACTGCCCTGATTTCTGGCCTGAACCTGATTACAATATAGAACCCTGTCTGGCCCTGTCCTATTGTCTGATGTCACTGGTAAAGAATTCCTAATGGGGTCAAACTAACAGCAGCAATATAGCCAAACACATCCCCACCAGAGGCCTGGTAAAGACCAGGTACTCATTATACCTTATTGTGCCTCTTTCACCAACTAATGGTGACACAGAAAATCCGCCTGTATTGGCAAATCCACATTTTTCTAGCTGAAGAAGCTATGATAAGATACAGTATAAGAAGAATTGCATACCAGGGACATAATTATCATCAGTATGTACAGGATTTTAAATGGACCTGCTTGCTCTTGCCAAAAAGGCAAGAAAAAACATCAACTGAGCTTGATGGATATGCGGCTTTTTTAAATTTAGATATGTAAGACATTATCATACCTGCTTGCTCCATTTTCAATTCTTTCTATATCTTCATCAATAGTCCTTACAGACAGTCTATGCAGCAGTGGGTAGGATGTTTGTGGGTTGACAATAGCAGCCATTTTGAATCACAGCCAAATGGTCTCCACAGTGTAGGTATTGGCTGTAAAAAGATATAATACCTGTTATTAAAAATGTTTTTATGGATGTATATAAACCATGCAATTAAAAACAAACAATATTATATTATCAGGACACCAAGTGTACCCAATCCATACTGCACCCTATGCTACACTTGTTCCAAACCTAAGCTTCACCTATTCCAACCCTATACTGAACCTTTACCGCATCTGAACTATATCTACCTTACACATGTGACGAAACTATACCGTACCTATACTGCAAATGTACTGCATCTCAAAGGACTGCCCCTTACTTCCGTAATAATTATTTTGCAAGTTAGTGTTAGGCTACATGTACACTAGCCTATCCTGACCAAGGCTGTGGGAAAACACGTAATTCAGCAAAACGTTTGTAAACTCGGTACCACGTGTACACGTGTTTTTGCAGCGTTTTGCAATTTCCTGCGGCTCTGCTATTTAAAAAAAAGTGGATTAACTAATTAATCAGTAACAGCAAGGGGAAAACTATAAGCTTCCCATGTTCTGTGAATGTCAATGAAATTCATTTTTGTTCTGTGCGGACTAAAGGAACTCTTGATCCCCGAACTAGAATTCTGAATATAGGAGTATCAACACACAATATTTAAGTGGATTTTATTTCACTTGTGGAAAGTAAGTAGGGGAATAAATTGTATTTTATTTTCAATTAATCATTTTCTAATGTTGCACTTTTGCACAGGTAAGTGGTCCTTCCCTCTACCAGTTCATAGTGATTATCCCCACTGTGTAGATAAGTTCCACATAAAGCACTCCAGGAGTCCTACTCCTTCTGAGTGGCAGAGATGCAGAACAGCCAATGTATGTTAGTATTAGTGTAATACTAATGGCATGCAGACTTATATTAATACAGCAAAGGACCTGATCACTTACTGGCCTTTTACCTGCATTGAACTAGGTGGTGTTTTTGAGCACTAAAGCAGGTACCACTGGATTTGACAGTTAATGTAATGCATCACTTTTTCATTTCTACACTAAACAATACTGTCTAGTGTGAAGTTATTCAACAATCACAACACACAGAATATGGAATGAGAATGTACAAACTCAATAGTGTTCAACTCATTTTCTATCATAATCTTATCATTTATGTAATGTTCCCAGCCTTTCATGGTGAATTTACCAGATTTATACAACCTAGACGTATTCCTGGACTACAAACAGCCAAGAGACTGGAGCAGCTGTGTTGAACCACAAGCTTACGTAATTCATTAGATAAATTACAAGCTGCTTTATGTAAAAGAGGTTTCAATTGAGTTCAAGGATAAATAGACAAACATTTTACAAACCAAAGAAATTATATGTATATGTACACATAATAGAGAATGATATTTAAAGCACATTAAACAGCTTTTCTATCCACTAAACCCAGCTAAGAAATGTCTGTCATTTTGATGCCAC